>NC_067429.1:27663335-28263335 GCF_009764475.1 Pristis pectinata | reverse complement strand
TCAAAGTCCCCACCCACCTGGGTCATTCTCTCCTCTCTTCTCTCCCATCAGGCTGAAGATGCAGGAGCCTGAGGGCACGTACCACCAGACTCAAGGACAGCTTCTATCCCACGGTGATAAGACTATTGAATGGTTTCCTTACACGATGAGAAGGACTCTTGACCTCACAATCTACCTTGTTTGACCTTGCACCTTATTGTCTACCTGCAAAGCACTTCCCTGTAGCTGTGACACTTTACTCTGTATTCTGTCATTGTTTTTACCCTGTACTACCTCAATGCACTGTGTAATGAATTAATCTGTACGAAGGGTATACAAGTTTTTCACTGTACCTTGGTATGAGTGACAATAATAAACCAATACCAATACCTTATAGAGAGGGAGCAAATGAAAGCAATCCCGATCATTCAAGAAAAGCTACCAGGAAAACTAATAGAGTTGCAGGCCAATGAGTCCCTGGACCTGATGGCATAATTCCTAGGGTCTAGCAAAGTGGCTGCAGAGAAAGAGGATATATTTGTTGTAATCTACCAAAATTCCTTGGATTCTGCAAAGGTCCCAAAGGATGGGAAGACTGTGAATATAATACCACTATAATGACAGAAAGCAGGAATCTATAGGCTAGTTTGTCTCATATCTGTCATTTGGGAAATGGTGGAATCTATTATTAAGGAAGGATGTTTAGAAGATCATTGGACAATGAACCAGATCAGTCTGATTTTACAAAATAGAAATTGTGTTTGACAAATTTTACGGAGTTCTTTGAAGAAGTAACATCAAGGTAGATAAAGGGGAAACCAAGGGACATAGAATTAGAGTCACAGAGAGAAGGGCAGCGTGGAAACCTGCCCTTTTGGCCCACCATCCTTGCAGACCATCAAGCACCTGTTTACACTAATTCAACATTAATCCCAATTTTTTCAAATTCTCCGCATACTCTCGTACAGTGCACTCAGATTTCTTGAAGGCAATTAATAAGGTGCCACAGAACAGGTTACTGCACAAAGTGTGCATGGTGTTAGGAGCAATATATCGAGCATTAACTAACTAACAGGTACCAGTCAGGATCAATGGGTCACTTTTGGGATTAGCAATCGGTAACAAGCGGTGTCCCACTGGGATGAATTCCGGGGCCTCAATAATTTCCAATGTATGTTAATGAGTTGGATGAAGGAAAAGGAATCAAGTGCAATACAGCTAACTTTGATAATGATACAAGGATCAGTGGGTAAGCAAGTTGTGTGTAGGGCTCAAGGAGCTCACAATGGGAGATGGATAGGTTAAGTGAGTGGGGAAGAATTGGCAGAGGGTGTATAACTTGGGAAAATGTGAGGGTATCCACTTTGGAAGGGAGAATGAAAAATCTTGATTAAGTGGAGTGAGACTACAAAATATTCAGTGCAAAGTGTTCTGGGAGCCCCACGCATGAAACACAAAAGGTGGGATGTGGGTGAAGCAAGTAATTCAGGAGGCTGATGAAACGTTTTCCTTTATTGCAAGAGGAGTATAAAAGCAAGGTTGACGCAACATAAAGGGTAATGATGAGACTGCACCTGGTGTATTGGTTGCAGTTTTGTCTCCATATTTAAACAGGGATGTGCATAGAAGGTTCACCTGATCGGTTCCTGGAAAGAAGGGGCTGATACATGAAGAGAGCTGAAGCAGGTTGAGCTTACACCCATTGTAGTTTAAAAGAATGAGAGGTGATCTTATTAATTCATTTCTAATTCTGAGGGAGACTGATTGGATGAACACTGAGAAGGGGTATCTAAAACCGGGGAATAATTTAAGGACTATCCTCTTAAGAAGGACATAAGGACAAAATCTTTCTCTCAGAGGGTTGTAAGTACTTGGAATTTGCTACTACAGAAAGCTGTGGAGATGGAGTCATTGAATATAGTGGTGACACAGGTGGTGGAGAAGGTGTTTAGCATGCTTGCCTTCATCGGTCAAGGTCTTGAGTACAATTGGGGCATTATGTTACCACTGTATAAGACTTTGGTGAGACTGCACTTGGAGTACTGTGTGCAGTTCTGGTCACCAGCTGTAGGAAGACTGTGATTAAGTTAGAAAGGGTACAGGAAAGATCCACAAGGATGATACTGGGACAGGAGGGCTTGAGTTATAAGGAGAGACTGGATAGGCTGTGTCTATTTTTCCCTGGAGTGTAGGAGGCTGAGGGGTGACCTTATAGAGGTAAATAAAATGATGAGAGCATAGATAAGGTGAATGGTTGCAGTCTTTTTCCCAGGGTAGGGGAGTCTAAAACTAGAAGTCATAGGTTTAAGGTGAGAGGTGAAAGATTTAAAGGGAACCTGAGGAAAAAGTTTTTCACACAGAAGGTAGTGGGTGTGTGGAACAGGCTGCCAGAGGAAGTGGTAGAGGCAGGTACAGTTACAGCATTTAAAAGACATTTGGACAGGTACATGGATAGGAAAGGTTTAGAGGGATATGGGCCAAACGCAGGCAAATGGGACTAAGGTCAGGTAGGCATCTTGGTCAGCATGGACAGGTTGTGCTGAAGAGCCTGTTGTCATGCTGTATAACTCTATGACTCTGTAATATATTCAAAGTGAAGCGTGAATCCAGGGTATGAGGAGAGATGAGGAGAGTGTTGTTGAGGCCAAGACTGGATCAGCTATGATCCAACTGAACGATGGAACAGTCTCAATTGACCTACTCCTCCTCCTGTTTTTAATGTTCTTATCTCCTGCAGGTCACAGCTCTTTAAGCCCACTTTGCATTGTTTAAATATGACAAGGGCTTCTGAACCTACCACTTTTTCAGCCAACAGGTTCTAGACCCACACTGTCCTCTGGGTGAATTTCACTTTTGCTCCCCAATGCCCCTTCCCCACCCCCATCCTCTGGATGTTGACTCCCAAACTAAGGGAAATAGTTGTATTCACCTCATAATTTGATATGCCTCAATGAAGTTTCTCTTCTTCCAATCTTTCCTCATAGCTACAGCTTCCAGTCCTAGCAGTATCCTTGCACACCTCTTCTGGAGCCTGCTTGATGCAACCACATCTTTCTTATGATATGGTACCAGAACAGTACACAATACTCAAGCCTCTCTTTTTAGAATTTTTAATCCATTGATATGAAGGCCAGGCACTGAGGTGCATCACACACAAAATGCTGGAGCAGCTCAGCAGGTCAGGCAGCATCTATGAAGGGAAATCGACGTTTCGTGTCGAGACCCTTCACCAGGACTGGAAAGGAAGAGTGCAGAAGCATTATCACCTGCAGGGTCAAGGCAAAATTATGAACTTTGACTTCTTAATGGAAGACTTTGTTGTTCTTCAATGATTTCGCTGGCCATTGTCAATTGCTGACAAAAACTCTGAAATCAATTTGGATCAGCAAATCCCAGCTCTCCATTCTAAAGGAGGTTATTGGATTGTTCTACACCTTAACAATGCCTGATTCATAACAAAATTAAAATTCTTTCCCTGGAACCTTTTAGAACAATTAGTCAGATTGTGCATTAGATAACATAAGAGATAGGAACAGGCCAATTGTCACTTCAGGTTGTCTGGAGTGAATGCTATTGGGTGTTTATCAGTCCATGCCTGACTGTTATCTGGGTCTTGGTACATGCAGGGATGGGTGCTTCATTGCTGAGGAGTTGTAAATGGAACTGAACATTGCGTAATCATCAGCAAATGTCCCTGCCTCTGGCCTTATGATGGAAGGAAGGACATTGATGAAGCAGTTGAAAATGGTTTGGCCTAATACACTGCTCAATGGTCATAGCCTTGGTTGGATAAAAACACCCCAGGGTAGTTGTGAAGAGGTGCTGCATTTCTGAAGCTGATGGGACAGATATCCCATGGGATTCTCCTGCTTGGTTGGCCAACTTTGGTGGAAAACTTGTGGAAATGACATCTGTTGGAAGGGGAATTATACACAAACCTCATAAAATGCTGGGAGTGCTCATTCAGATGGGTGACATCTGTGGAGAGAGAAAAACAGAACATTTCAGTCCAATGACATGACACCAGGATTGGCCTGCTGAGGAGTTTGAAGATTCTCTGCCTTCACAGCAGATTTCATTACTTACAGCATTCTGCTTTTGTGTTACTGGTGGCTTTTCATAAAATAGTTTTCCCATAAGTAAGGATCTTACCAACAAAAACAAAATAAAAATCCACATGTGGGTAGAAAGGAAATCAAATCAAGTTGGAATTCATAAACTGCAGCCACTTGCTGAGATTGGGTTCCACAATGATTGACATTTCCCAGGATTCACTGGAAATAGCTGTGAAAAGCAGCTCATGTGACAAAGGTGCAAGGAGAGTTGAAAGGGAAACCATTGGCCTTGGAGTCCACTAATTCACCAAACTGTGCACAATCCAGTGATCACACACTGGCCTCAGGCAAGGCCAGTCATAAACCATTCCTCTTCTCAAAAGTAATAAATGAAAGTCCCAGATAAGTCATCCCCTTCACCTCTCTGCTGTCCAACTTTGATGTTCTCTACAGAATGAGATTTGCTTCTTCTGAAAATACAGGAGCCTGAGGGCACATTCCACCAGGCTCAAGGACAGCTTCTATCCCACTGTGATAAGACTATTGAACGGTTCCCTTATATGATGAGATGGATTCTGACCTCACAATCTACCTTGTTGTGACCTTGCGCCTTATCGTCTACCTGCATTGCACTTTCTCTGTAGCTGTGACACTTTACTCTGTACTGTTATTGTTTTTACCTGTACTACCTCAATGCACTCTGTACTAACGCAATGTACCTGCACTGTGTAATGAATTGACCTGTACGATCGGTATGCAAGACAAGTTTTTCACTGTACCTCGGTACAAGTGACAATAATAAACCAATACCAATACCAATACCAAGCCTCCTTCCATTGCCATCCTGTCCCATCACATTTATGCACGTATGTCGAAAAAAAGGTAGAAATATAGAGTTATTTTCAAATGGTGACAACCTGAAAGATGTTTGTCTGCAGAAAGTCCTGGGTGTCCTCATATAGGTATGAGTTGTTACGTAGATCGAACAAGCAATTAGGAAGTCAAACAGCATATTGCCCTTTATTGCAAGAGGATTTGGTTACAAAAGTCGAGCTTTCTTGCTCCAATTATATGTGTCCGAGTGAGACTGCATCTAGAATATTGTGTACAGGTCTGGTCTGCCTACTTAAGGAAAGTTATACTTGCGATAGGGGGAATGCTTCAAGGGTTCAGCAGATTGATTCCTGATTGGGACGTTTGTCATATTAGGGGACATTGAGCAGACTGGGCCAGTACATTCTTGAGTTTAGAAGAATGAGAGATGATCACATTGAAACCTATGAAATTCTTAAGGGGCTTGAAAGGGAGATGCAGAAATGATATTTCCCCTGACTGTTATGCCTACAAACTGAGGTCACAGTCCGAAAACAAGGCGTTAATCAATAAGGACAGAAATGAGAAAAATAGCCTTCGCCCTATTGTTTTCTGCTCAAGAGAGGTTGTATTGCTGAGTCTTGACAAGGGAGAGATCGATAGATTTTCAGATATTAAGTGAATTAAAGGATATGAATTTAATGCAGAAAAATGACAGAAAATTTTCATTTTGTTTTGTGATGAAAACGATGGTAAGGTAAAAAATCAGTCCATATCCCTCCATTCCCTGTTTGTAGATGTGCCTGTCTGGATGCCTCTTAAACCTGATTCTGTTTCCCACACACCCTGTAAACTTACTGGGTTCACCGAAAAATTTTATTATACTATTGTGTAACATCTTAAAAAAAAGTGAATTAAAAGTGGGTTGAAGTGTTATTAGGAATAACATCTAATAGTCTTTAAAATCTGTGAGTCTGACACTGCTGAAATCCCGTCCATGCTGGATTATTGGAAATGTACTGCCTTGGTTCTGGGCACTCCCAGAAGTTGAAACATCCTTTCAACCCAATTGAATATTTTGGTGTGTCTGTCTCATCAGTGACAGAGGTGCCCTCCGAATGAGACTGCCCACCGTCCTCCAGTTAATGTCACATTTACGATCGTATAACACTGAGAAAGGCACAAGTGAATCTTTATGCATATGAACTGTCCAGCACTTAAAGACCCTGTGTCAATGCATTTCTCTCTGTTATCCTTAGGTCAGATGCTGGTACGATGAGCGCAGAATGTAGGTCAGAAAGCACATAGGGGTAACATCTGCTACGTGGACAAAGAAATGAACAAACATAGAAAATAGAAACAGGGCGAAGCCATTTGCCCCTTCGAGCTGGCTCCACTATTCTATATGATCATGACTGATCTACTTCAATACCGTATTTCAGCTCTCTCCCTGTATCCCTTGATGCCTTTTGTGCCTAAAAATCTTTCAACAGGTTCCTTGTCCTCCTCAGCTCAGCTCTAAAAGTCTACCCTGTAAGCTGAAACTGTGACCATGGAAAACATCCGGCTTTCTGAGTCCTATTGGAATTTTGTACATTTCGATGGAGTCTCCTCTTGTTCTTCTAACTCCTGAGCATAGGTGTCCCAATCTCTCCTCATATGACAATCCTGCCATCCCAGGAACAAGTCCAATGGACCTTTCCTCACTCTCTCTCTCTGACAAGAATATCCTCATCTAGTCCTACCAGTTACAACCTCAAAATACTCCAATGGTTTGTTAAACAGGATTTCCCTTTCGCAAATCTGTGCTGACTTTGTCTAATCCAGTCAGTATTTCCTAAGTGTCTTTTTACCACGCTCCTGTATTTCCCTTAGCACATGGCTAACCCATCAGTAGTTCCTTGTTTCTCTCTCCCTGCTTTTTTGAAATGGTGGGGCCACACTTCAATCTGCAGGAATGGTTCATTAACGCATAGAATTTTGGAAGATGACAACCAGCGCATCCACTATTTCCGTGGCTACCTCTTTTACTGCTCTAGAGTGCACATTATTAGGCTCTGGGGATTTATTGGTTTTCAATGCCATCAATTTCTCCAGTATTAGTTTTTTTTGTGAATATATTTTCCTTTGACTCCTTTTCATTTCACTCTTGGTTCCCTTGCATTTCTAGCAAGTTATTTATACCCTTGTTTAATTCATCTGCATTTTATTTGTTTCCCATTATAATTATTTGTCTCTGACTGTATCTGATCTTTTCCACTAATCCTTTTCTTTTTACATATTTATGGAAGCTTTTACTGTCCACTTTTGTGTTCCTTGCAAGTCTACTCTCAAATTCTACTTTCCCTGTCTTAATCAAATTCTCGGTCATGTTTTACTGAATTCTAAACTGTTCCCAATCCCCAGGACTGCAACATTTAAGGCAACTTTCTGTGCCTTTGAGATGAGGCAGGAGGTGAAGGAAATCTATATTGCTGGCTCACCAGGGGGTGAGTCCATTCTGTAGCATACTGCCCCAGGGGAATCGGATGAGGACCACAAGAGGGGAGAGGAATGGTTGGCACGCATGTCAGAGTGCTTGTTGTGTTGTCTGGTCTGTTGG
Source organism: Pristis pectinata (assembly GCF_009764475.1). Taxonomy (NCBI): domain Eukaryota; kingdom Metazoa; phylum Chordata; class Chondrichthyes; order Rhinopristiformes; family Pristidae; genus Pristis; species Pristis pectinata. The sequence continues at coordinate 28,255,886 of NC_067429.1, read as the reverse complement.
GGGCATTGAAGGCTATGGACCCAATGTAGGTAAATGAGATTGGTGTAGATAGGTACAGTGGACAGCATGGACATAGTGGGCCAAATGGCCCGTCTCCGTGCAGTGTGGCTCCATGAGTTTACATGAGGTGACCGGGATCAGAGAGGTCTCCTTCTCACATGAGGACATGTGGGGCCAGGAGAGCATCGCTGAAACATACTGGAGACTTGTGGACTTTAAGCACCACTCGCCTTTCAACTCCTTCCTCTTTATCAACTTTGTCCCCACCAATTACTTATGAGTACTTCACCCATTGAGACTTTGGCAAAATTCTCCTCTTTGGTAAAATTCTCCTCTTTGGTAAAAACCTTTAAAAGTACTCATTTAGTATCAGAGTAGTGCCTTCTGTTTCTATGTAATTTTCACCTTCTTCATCCATAATCAGTTCCAACCCTCCTTCTGCTCTCTGGTTAATCCTTACACGTCTATAGAAGACCTCAGGATTGCCTTTCAGTTAAATAGTTTTTTCTACTCATAATATTTCTTTACAAGTTTTATTTTCCTTTTCAATACCCCTGTTCAGCCTGCTATTTTCAGCCTGGTTCTCACTGAAATTATTCAACTGGCACGTTTCATAGAAACAGAGAAATCAGGACTAGGAGTAGGGCATTTGGCCCTTCAGAGCCGCTCCACAGTTCAACACCATCATGGCTGATCACCCACTTCAGTGCCCTGCTCCTGCCTTCTCTGGATATCTCTTGAACCCTTTGGCATTAAGAAATAGTCTGCCTCCTTCCTGAATATATTCAATAACGTGGTCTCCACAGTCTTCTGTGGGAGAAATTCCACAGGTTCACCTGTCCTCTAGGTGAAGAGACCCCTTCTGACCTCAGTTCTAAATGGCAACCCCTGCATCCTGGGGATGTCACCTCTGGTTCTGGCCTCTCCAACCATTGGGAACAACTCCCCTGTTAGAATTTTCCAGCTTTCCATAAGATTTCCTTCTAAACTCTAGTTAACATAGGCCAAACCAGCCCAATCTCTCTCTTCACAGTGGGAACCACCTCAGATTAAGATAAGATATCTTTATTAATCACATGCACATTGAAACACACAGTGAAATGCATCTTTTGCGTAGAGTGTTCTGGGGTCAGCCCACAAGTGTCGCCACGCTTCCAGCGTCAACATAGCATGCCCACAACTTCCTAACCCGTACGTATTTTTGGAATGTGGGAGGAAACCGGAGCACCCAGAGGAAACCCACGCAGACACAGGGAGAACGTACAGACTCCTTACAGGCAGTGGCCGGAATTGAAGCCGGGTCACTGGTGCTGTAAGGCATTACGCTAACTGCTACATGTGCCTTTACTATTAGCATAGTAAAACTGTACGCAGAACTGCAGATGAGGTCTCACCAGGGCCCTCTACACTGCAGAAAGACCACCTTGCTCCTGTACTCAACTCATTTTACACTGAAGGCCATGTATCAATTGCCTGGCTCTTACACCAGAATGCTTGCTTTCAGGGACAGTTGTACAAGTATTCCCAAGTCACATTGCACCTTCCCCTTTATATCACCATTTAGATTATGATCTGACTTTCTGTTTTTAGAATCAAAATGGATGACCTCGCATTGGTCCACATTAAACTGCATTTGCCATGCATTTGCCCATTCACTCAACTTGTCCAAATCACCTTGGTGTCTTTTTGCATCCTCGTTATGTCTTCCCATCTCCTCTCACCATCTTCACTGTTCTTGTCATCTGGGCAACTCTGTATTTCATTCCTTATTTCACCCCTTGTGGGAATGTTCTCAGTCTGTATCTGAAATGTCTGCATTTTAATATTCCCTCTTTTTTCTGTTACAGTTTTACCTACTGATATTTAATTCCATTTATCCTGGCAGGTCCCTTCTCAGTCCCCTGAGTCTGCCCTCCTCCAAAGTACAAGTCCAACTTTGGATCCCTCCCCACCCCTCTCCATTATTAAACTAAATGTTACAATCCAATGGTCTCAAGTGTTCTCACACTGATTGCCATTACTGATTTGAGTGCCCCAACAGTTCCCCAAGGAGAAAGTTCTGATGATGGAATGGTCGAGAATATAAGCACTGTGGTGAATATGGACCAATGATATTGAGGATTTGATTTCTACAACTGTATTTTTTGAAGCCTCCATCCACCAGTTATAGGGGCCAAGGATGAGGCCAATATCTCCACAGGGTGTCCATTGATGATAAAAGGCACAATTGTTCTCCCATTACAGAATACAGGAAACGCCAGCATTTATATATTGACCCTGATCATTGGCTCCTATCTCTGAAGAATGGAGGCTTCCATCAGGTGTGGTCTCTCATGGCTTGTACAAGAATAACTCAATGTCTGAACGTTAAGGCAGTTCCAAGTGTCATTAACACAGAAGCAAGAGTTACACGAAGCTTGATCTTGGCATGACCTTCATGTAGAGAGAGATCCAGATATGACACCTCAAGTGCAGAGCCACTTACTTTCAGAAAAGTAGGTTGTGGAGATCAAATCATCAGTATCATTGGTCGATGAATTCCCATAGTGTTTACGGTCCCAAAGCATTCCATTATCAGGGCCTTCTCCTTGGCAAATAGCTAGGCACACAAATTGGTGATGGCTGTGCTACCATGTTAGTGGACCATGAGAGATACCTTTATATACAGTCTCAGTGAGCTCAACTCCCATTTACCTGTCTGCCTCAGAATGTTAGAGAGACTCAGTGATAATCAGCAGTTCTAGTGCCGTAGGCATTGAACCTGCCTTCAAACTGTCTTCAGATACAACCTACAGGCAATACTCAGTTTTGAAATCACGAGGGCAACTGCATAAACAAACAGCACTGTCTGAAGGGAGCAGGGAGCTGGCTCACAGTCAGAGGCCACTTAAGAGATATGGATTGGAAACTGACATGACCATGAAACATTTTTGTATGTATTGGCCCAATGTACAGACAAGAGGGCTATCTTAATTGGCCTACTTCAAACCAGGCCTCAGACAGCTTGAACTAAGATATTTTGCACCATTGTGTCAGAGATCAAGGAAGATTCCAGACTGGCTATTTTGTGACTTAGCGTATCATGGTCATTGGCATATTTGTTCTGTCAATCAATAACTTTGGTGTGTGTGCACCCAGAGAGTTGGCCCTCACAATATTGCGATAAAATGATAGTTTAAGTCACTGGGGTTTTGAATTCCAAAGCTTTTAGACCATCCATGTGACCTACTTTGTCTCAACAAAGGTTTTTGATCATCTTTTCAGCTAAGATGTGCTCCCAGTGTAAATGTATATCACTCTATTGAGTCATTTGTCCACACCTAAAGCATTGAAGTAAACTATGCAATTGTAACTATTGAAATCACCTGCTGTTATCTTTGTGCTTAAAGAGTATAGAACTTTGATGTACTTTGAATTTGGAGAGATTCTACTGAGAGATTCTCTCACCAGGTTATTAAGGATTGTGAGGTGTGGGACATCCTGCAGCAGTTATTGGGGTAGCAAACACTAACACAAGCGAGAACCAGTCTTCGTGAACTACAAGCAGTAAGCAGTTCTGGAATTAAAAGAATCGCCAAGTAAGGAAACAGTAGTGTCTGCAGAACCCACAGCAGGATGCTGCTCAAGAGATATGGTTTATAAACTGACGTGACCATGAGAATTCTCATATGCACTGGCCAAATGTTAGTTGACCTATATCAAACCAGGCATCAGGCATCTTCAGGTAAGTTATGTCGCAACATTGTCACAGAGATCAAAGAAGGTTTCAAACTGGTTGCTTGACACTTGGCACACCAAATATATTTGTTCTGCCAGTCGATAATTGGGGTATTTGTGTAGGTAGAACATACAAAGAACATGGAAAAATATAGCACAGTACAGGACCTTTGGCCCACGATGTTGTGCCGACCTATGTAAACCTTATCCACATTCAATCTATCCCCCTTTCTACTTCACCTCCCATAACTCTCTATTTTTCTTTCATCCATGTGCCTATCTAATAGTCCCTTAAAAAGACCTGATCGTATCGGCCCCTACCACCACCCCCAGAAGTGCATTCCAGGCACCCACCACTCTCTGTGTGAAAAACCTACCTCTGACTTCTCCCTTGAACTTTCCTCCATGCACCTTAAATGGATAACCTCTAGTATTGGCCATTACCGCCTTGGGGAAAAGATGCTGGCTGGCCACTTGTCTATGACTCTCATTATCTTATATACCTCTATTAAGTCTCCTCTCATCCTCTGTTGCTCCAAAGAGAAAAGCCCTAACTCGCTCAACCTCTCCTCATAAGACATGCTCTCCAATCCAGGCAGCATCCTGGTAAATCTCCTTTGCGCCCTCTCCAAAGCTTCCACATCCTTCCTATAATGTGGCAACCAGAACTAACACAATACTCCAAGTGCGGTCTGGCCAGAGTCTCATAGAGCTGCAACGTTACCTCTCGGCTCTTGACCTCAATCCCCTGGCTAATGAAGGCCAGCACACCATACCCAGAGAGTCAGCCCTCACAACACCAATTTTCGGTATCTGGGGTTTCTTCCCTCCGACATTTATAGACCATCCATGTGAATTACCTTGTCCCAACAATATTCAGAGATGTCTTGTCAGTAACAGTGCGTTCCCTTTGTAAATATGTAACTCAATGGAACCATTGTCTACACCTGAAATATTGAAGTAAATGATGTCACTGTAATTATTGAAACTGTATTTAATAATTATAATGAAATATAAAACTTTGATGTACTTTGAGTTCAGAGAGATTCTACTGAGAGATTCTCCCAGGACAGAGCCTTCCACCTGCCAGTGTGCTTGAGATGAATAAAGACCTGTTACATCTACAGTTCCAGACTCCATGTGGCTCATTCAAAGTCACAACAGGATCACACTGTGGCTGCCTCTCACATATAAACTTGTAAATCCCAACACTAAATAAGAAGGCCCAATATTTCAATGCTTTGGTCCTGCCTTTAAGCTTAAATGATTGCATGCAGCTTTTAAGAATAATTAGAAGATCACATGGTGCTCTCTATCCTCTGTGAGGTTAAATGCCACGATTCAGTGTGGCATTTAATCGAAGAGAGAATTGTGAATACCATTGGACCACATCTTATTGGCTGCTACCTTATATGTGAAATTGACCTTAACGTTATCTGCAAGACTCTTTAAATATCACAGGTGATTGAAATCTACAAGAATCCTTCATGCAAGGAGCTGTTTATCAAAGGCGGATTGACCCTGTCTGGAGATAGATATGATAAACAGTGGGTGAGATGTGTTCAGATCGATGTTAGGGTAGCCTGGCATTTAAGCAGTTGTTTCAGAAGGGACCATCATTGATTGGCATTATATTGAGGCAAGTAACCCTTACAGTACATCTTTGCTTTGTTGGGTCTGTTACTCTATCACTCTGTCTTTTACTTAGACTACACTCTGGAAAAGGTAAACCTGGTCTTCAGAAGAGGAGGTGAGGCCTGGAGCAGATCTGCCATGATGATACTGAATGGTGGACAGACTCGAGGAGCCAAGTCACCCATGCCTGCTCCTATTTTCTTGTGAGTAGAAGGGAATGTGAAGATTATAATCAGATCGGCCATGATCATATTAAATGGCAGATTAAACCTGAGGGGCCGAGTGGCCTACTCCTGCTTCTAAATACAACAAAACAAAAGAACTGGTCATTGACTTCAGGGAAGGGGGCGGTGTACATGCACCTGTCTACATCAATGGTGCTGAGGTCGAGAGGATTGAGAGCTTCAAGTTCCTGGGACTGAACATCACCAACAGCCAGTCCTGGTCAAATCACATAGATGCCTTGGCCAAGAAAGCTCACCAGTGCCTCTGCTTCCTCAGGAGGCTAAAGAAATTTGATTTGTCCCCTTTGACATGCACCACCTTTTATTGATGCACTACAGAAAGCATCCTATCTGGATGCATCACTGCTTGGTATGGCAACTGCTCTGCCCAGGACCGCAAGAAACTGCAGAGAGTTGTGGACACAGCCTAACGCATCACAGACACCGGCCTCCCCTCCTTGGACTCTGTCTTTACCTCTCGTTGTCTTGGTGAAGCAGCCAGCATAATCAAAAACCCCACTCACCCGGGTCATTCTCTCTTCTCTCCTCTTCCATCAGGTAGAAGATACAGGAACATGAGAGCATGTACCACCAGGCTTAAGGACAGCTTCTACCCCACTGTGATAAGACTATTGAACAGTTCCCTTATACAATGAGATGGACTATGACCTCATGATCTACCTTGTTGTGACCTTGCACCTTACTGCACTGCACTTTCTCTGTAGCTGCGACACTTTACTCTGTACTGTTATTGTTTTTACCTGCACTACATCAATGGACTGTGTACTAAATGTAACTGCACTGTGTAATGAATTGACCTGTACGATCGGTATGCAAAACAAGTTTTTCACTGTACCTCAGTACAAGTGACAATAATAAACCAATACCAATACAAATACCAATAAAGAAAATGTGAAGGAAGGCATTTCTCCTGGAATTTTGAGCATCGATGACCTTGGTAAGGATGCACTGAGCAGCAACCTGTGAGATGTGACAGAGACTTGAGTGATCCTGAGGCCAGGAAGCTGAGTCTGACTGTGACCTTAACCTTGACTGGCAGGGCAGCCCTGGTGTGTGCAAGCCTGCATCTCAGCCACAGGACTCATGCATGTGTTAAATCAGTCTTGGTAAACTTAAGCCTGCAAAGGTATTGTTCTCTGAAGAGGTTGAGATCCGAACATGGGCCCTAACAAACCTTCTGGGGCTAAAGTCCTTGGATCCTGGTTGTTTATGCCTCCTCCCTCGGGACTCTGCACATGCACACAGCACCTCTCAAGACAGTTGTCCATTTCCACGGCTGGCAGTAACACTAGCGATGCCATCATGCAAACAGCAATGTAGAGGAGTGTCCAAGTTCTGAAGCAGAAGAAGAGGTAAGTAGATGAAAAACAAAATTCAGGCGCTAAAATGTGAAATAAAAACAGAAAATGCTGGAAAATTTAGCAATTCAGGCAGCATCTGTGGGGAGAGAAAAGAGTTAATGTTTCAAGTCTGGAACCCTTCATCAGAAGGCACGGTAGTGTAGCGGTTAGCGTGATGCTATTACAGCGCCAGCGACCCGGGTTCAATTCCAGCTGCTGTCTGTAAGGAGTTTGTACGTTCTCCCCGTGTCTGCGTGGGTTTCCTCCAGGTGCTCCGGTTTCCTCCCACATTCCAAAGATGTACGGGTTAGGAAGTTGTGGGCATCCTATGTTGATGCCAGAAGCATGGTAACACTTGTGGGCTGCCCCCAGAACACTCTACGCAAAAGATGCATTTCACTGTGTGTTTCGATGTACATGTGACCAATAAAGATATCTTTTCTTTAGAACTGAGAAAGAGAGAAACAAGTTAGCAGAGAAGGTGGGAGAGGACGGTGGGTGGAACAAAGGCAATTTCCCTGATGGGGAGGAATAATGTGGCTGTAAAAGGGGCAGTTAAACCCCTTTGTCTGTGCAATGCGTTACTAGTGTGTGTGTAATGTTGTATAGTCAGGGTACTGGGATGTTCTCAACAGGTCAGAGGTGAGTAGATGTCCCACTGGTGATTGGGAGCAGATCTCAGAATGAGAGTATTGTCAAGCTATGAGTAACAGTTGGGTGTGAGTGGCCCTTTAAATCAGGCAACAGCAAAATGAACACCTCAATGGCATTGCACCATCAGGTGTATGGCTGGCATGGTCAACAAAGCACACATGTAATCCGGGTCATTCAGAAAGTGCCCCAACACGTTTCCACAGTGATGCAGAATTTTTGTCGCCTCATTTCACTCCCTGAAAAATCGATTTTCCATTGAGTAACATTGAATAAACAATTTAATGCAAGCAAATTTCTTTGCTGCCATGTCTCCTACATTACAACAGCAACTACATTTCAAGCCTATTTAACTGGCTCTGTGGTATTTCAGAACATTGTATGGTTGTGAAGAGATTTATTTGAATATATGCCTTTGGGAGCTAAACATTGCCCTCCACCCCCTTCCCCTCCCTCTGGAAACAAGTAGGGGGAAATTAGTGGATGAGGAGAGAAATTACCCCATAGTGCAGTCGATGAAACAACAGCTTCATGTTGTCCGCTCATGTCTGCAAATGCCGAGACCGCCTGTCCATCAGGTGCCTGGATTAACAGGAGACCAGCAGCACAAGCTCCCAGCTTCTGTTGAAGCTAGCCTACCTCTCTTAAAGCTTGCCTCCACCTCTTAAAGGGGAGGGACATCAAGTCCACAGCAGGTGTTCCAGAACAAATGTTGACTCAGGAAGCTGTCAAGAGTGGCAACACACGGGAGTGAGAGGGGTCTGAGTGCATTGTCCAGGTGGGGCACCGGAGGCCTGGGAGGTGACAAAGTAAGTGAGGACTCCATTGTCCTCAGGGGAGCTGGAAACGTTCGGGACAGACATTGCAGAGTGGGAGGAGATAGCTGTGCTGTTCATCCACAAGTTCCTGTCCTGAAGATGAAAAGTCCAGTAACACAAGAGTCTTAAGGTGGACGAAGGGTATTTTCAGGTCCCATCTTCCACCAAGTGCAATGGTAGCCTCGGATATTGGTCAGATCACCAACCCCACTCCACTCCAGCTACCAGCAAGCTCCATCAACATTCACAAACCTCAACGTACTCTGACACACTTTATGGGATGAGGGCATTTAGTTGCCCATCTCTAACTGGCACTGAAGCCTGTGCTTTGTGATGCTACTGCAGAGGACTTTTTAAAGAGTCAACCGCACTGCTGTGACAATAGAGATGCATAAAGACCTGGTAAGGATGGTGGATTTCCTTGTCTGAAGGGCGTTAGAGGACCAGAGAGACTTTTAGAACAATCCAAAGGTCTTGCAGTGACCATTACTGACCTTTTTTTATTGAAGAAGCATTAACTGAAGTTAAGTTCCACAACTGCATTGGTGGGATTCGAATTTGGGTCTCTGGGTTGTTGGACCAGGCCTCCAACCACTCCAACTGCTGCAAGTCCCACACCACATCTCAGACATATTGTCGACTGTCCAGCCCTGACATGAGGCAGCAGAGTGGTGCAGCAGTTAGTGCTGGTTTCTCACAGCTCCAGTGACCCTGGTTTAATCCTGACCTCCGGTGCTGTCTGTGTGGAGTTTGCACGTTTTCCCTGTAACTGTGTGGGTTTTTACTGTGTGCTCCAGTTTCTTCCCACGTCCCAAAGGCCACTGTAAATCGCCCCTTAGTGTAGGTTAATGGCAAAAATGAATCAAAAGGAAGTTGATGGGCGTGTGTGGGAGAGAATAAGTTGCAAGGTCACTCCTTTCATTGATCATTGACTGGGGCAGTGGAAATAGCACGGACCCGATGGGCCAAATGGTCTCCTTCTGTGTCATTAAAAGCATAAGACGTGTCCGTCAGCCAAACACATTCAACACAATGTGCTTCTATCTCATGTAAAAAAGATGGTGCATGCTTACAGGTAGTAGCAGCTAAATGACAAAGAAGTACCATGCCACCTTACTCTGACAGGGGTATCTCTGCTCTCTAGCGCTTCCAAGTCTGCAGTAACCTCTGGTCATTCATGTGCGTAAGGCATCAGCAGTGTGGTCGCTGGTGTGATTTGCAAAACTAAGTGAGAAACATTAAAGGTTTCTAACGTAGAGACAAAACGTGCTGGCTGTACTCAGCAGATCAGGCAGTATCTGTGCAAAAAGAAACCAGGTTAATGTTCCAGGTTGACGGATTTTCCATCAAAACTTATCGTTTTTAATATCATCTAACTCAATAAGTCATCTTTCATGCATTCAAATGGAATGAATTATTGGTATTGGTATTGGCTTATTATTGTCGCTTGTACTGAGGTACAGTGAAAAACTTGTCTTGTTCATACAGATCAATTCATTACACAGTGCATTGAGGTAGTACAGGGTAAAACAATAACAGAATACAGAGGAAAGTGTCACAGCTACAGAGAAAGTGCAGTGCAGGTAGACAATAAGGTGCAAGGTCATAACAAGGTAGATTGTGAGGTCAAGAGTCCATCTCATTGTATAAGGTAACAGTTCAATAGTCTTATAACAGTGGGATAGAAGCTGTCCTTGAGCCTGGTGGTATGTGCCCTCAGACTCCTGTATCTTCTGCCTGATGGGAGAGGGGAGAAGAGAGAATGTTCCGGGTGGGTGGGGTCTTTGATTATTTTGGCTGCTTCACCAAGGCAGCGAGAGGTATAGACAGAGGGAAGGCTAGTTTCCATAATGTGCTGGGCTATGTCCACAACTCTGCAGTTTCTTGCAGTCACGGCCAAAGCAGTTGTCATGCCAAGCCATGATGAATCCTGAGAAGATGCTTTCTATGGTACATTGATAAAAGTTGGTGAGTGTCAAAGGGGACATGCCAAATTGCCTTAGCCTCCTGAGAAAGTAGAGGTGTTAGATTGTTTAGTTACACAATAACTTAAGCTGTCCCCCTCTCCATGTCCTATCACTTTCCCTCATTATATCGGCATTTTGTGATGTCTTAACCTGATAAGCGGTGGCCTTGTGCACTGTACAAATTATCTTTCTTAAAAATCAGAAAAACTGAAGATGTTAGTAATCTGAAATAAAAGCAGAAAATACTTGAAACACTCAGCAGGTCAGATAGTGTCTGTGTAAAGAGAATCAGAATTAATGTTTTAGGTTGGAAACCCTTCATCAGAACAGTTCTGACAAAAACTCTTCGACCTGAACTGTTGACTCCGTTTCTCTCTCCACAGATGCTGCCTGCCCTGCTGAGTGTTTCCAGCATTTTCTGTTTTAATTCGGATTACGTTGTTTGTCTTGTGCCTCAATGAAAAATATCAGTGCAGGAATTGCCTCTCACCGTGTGACAATTGGTATTGGTTTATTATTGTCACTTGTACCGAGGTACAGTGAAAAACTTGTCTTGCATACCGATCATACAGGTCAATTCATTACACAGTGCAGTTACGTTGAGTTAGCACAGAGTACATTGAGGTAGTACAGGTAAAAACAATAACAGTACAGAGTAAAGTGTCACAGCTACAGAGAAAGTGCAGTGCAATAAGGTGCAAGGTCACAACAAGGTAGATTGTGAGGTCAGAGTCCATCTCATTGTATAAGAGAACCGTTCAATAGTCTTATCACAGTGGAATAGAAGCTGTCCTTCAGCCTGGCGGTATGTGCCCTCATGCTCCTGTATCTTCTGCCTGATGGGAGAGGGGAGAAGAGAGAATTTATAAAGTAACAAAAATTCTGTCCTTTCAACTTGGTGAGGGAAGGTGGGACTCTGTGAAGAAGCTGGCCAATAGCAGTAGAATGGGGGCAGAGCAGCTTGGGCAGGTGGTCACGTGACAATGCCATGTGACAAAGTATATCAGGCCAAAGCAGGCATCCCGAAATGGAAACACAAGACACTGCAGATGCTGGAGTCTGCAGCAACACACAAAACACCGGAGGAACTCAGAGCTGCCAAGTTCCTCCAGCGTTTTGTGTGTTGATCACTAAATGAAACCCCATGATCAGGTCTCAGAGGAGGGCAAAGAGCCCTCACTTTTCACTGTCTTCACAGTCAGATCTCAGCCCAAGTAAGTGCAAGTACTCAAGCCATGTATTAAAGCAAGTATACTTCAAGCAAGTATTCAAGTATACACTCATGACTGCGTGGCCAGATTCTGCTCTAACTCCATCCACAAGTTTGCAGATGATACCACTGTAGTGTGTCGTATCTCAAATGATGATGAATCGGAGTATGAAAAGGAGATAGTGAGCTGGTCATGACAACAACCTTTCCCTCAATGTCAGCAAAACAAAAGAGCTCATCATTAACTTCAGGAAAGGGGGTGGTGTACATGCATCTGTCTACATCAATGGTGCTGAGGTCGAGAGGGTTGAAAGCTTCAAGTTCCTAGGAGTGAACATCACCAATAGCCTGTCCTGGTCCAACCACGTAGATGCCATGATCGAGAAAGCTCACCAGCGCCTCTACTTCCTCAGGAGGCTAAAGAAATTTGGCATGTCCCCTTTGACACTCACCAATTTTTATCGACGCACGATAGAAAGTATCCTATCTGGAGGCATCATGGCTTGGTATGGCAACTGCTCTGTCCAGGAAGGCAAGAAACTCCAGAGAGTTGTGGACACAGCCCAGTGCATCACGAAAACCAGCCTCCTCTCCATGGATTCTGTCTATACCTCTCGCTGCCTTGGTGAGGAAGCCAGCATAATCAAAGACCCCACCCACCCGGGTCATTCTCTCTTCTCTCCTCTCCCATCAGGCAGAAGATACAGGAGCCTGAGGGCATGTACCACCAGGCTCAAGGACAGCTTCTATCCCACGGTGATAAGACTATATGATAAGATGGACTCTTGACCTCACAATCTACCTTGTTGACCTTGCACTTTATTGTCTACCTGCAATGCACTTCCCTGTAGCTGTGACACTTTACTCTGTATTCTGTTATTGTTTTTACCTGTACTACCTCAATGTACTCTGTACTAACTCAATGTATCTGCACTGTGTAATGAATTGATCTGTACAAACCGTATGCAAGGCAAGGTTTTCACTGTACAACTGACAATAATAAACCAATACCAATACCAGCCAAATGGAATTTAGTAAAACATAAACCCTAAGACTTGTCTAATTATTTGATCAGGTGAGATCCTGTCCCCCAGGATGCATGGATCTCTCTGAACTCTGTTGACTCCAGACTGAGAAAGCCTGATTTTAAAATTTCATTGATTACCTTTCGTCGGCAATCTATTTCTTTCTCCATGGATGCTGAATGACATGCGCAGTATTTCTGACATTTTGTTTTTATTTCCGATTTCCAGCATCTGCAGTCTTTTCCTTTCTGTTGCTTCCTTGTTTGCAAACCACTTTTTGTCTTGAGCCTCCACTCTCTTTCTCTCCCACGTGAGGGAGAGGCAGGATTGGAGACTGTGTTCGGGAGAAAGAGAGAGAGAAGTTCAGATAGAGGGGAGAGGGAGTGGGTTACTTGAGGTCAGTTCAGAAACAAAGGAGAACATGCAGGCGTATTGAATGAGAGAGAGAAAGCAACAGCCAAAGAGAAGGAGAAACTCTCAGCTGCTTTGATAAAGAATCACAGACAGGGATCTAAAATTCAAGGCTGTTCAGGAATCCCACAAGGATTCTAACCAGGGTATGTTGGAATGGCTGGAAGCTAGTCTGTTACCAAGATGGAGACACAAGAGACTGCAGATGCTGGAAATCTGGAGCAACACACAAAATGTTGGAGGAACTCAGTGGGTCAGGCAGCATCTATGGAGGGAAATGGGCAGTGGACATTTTGAGTCGAGACCCTGGAAGATAGTCTGGATGAAGGGTCTTGACCTGAAACGTCGACTGTCCATTTCCCTCCACAGATGCTGCCTGACCTGCTGAGTTCCTCCAGTTCCTTTGTGGGTTGCTCCTTTACCAAGATTTCAGTTTTGGCTTTTGGAGGCAAAACTTCTGCCAGATCCTTATAAAGCCATTGGTATAAAAGGGATATCAGGAGTGGGTGGGATTCACTGTGGATACCATTGGATTTCATGAACAACCAGCTTATTAAAGTATCTGGTCCTAGTGAATCATACAGCACAGAAACAAGCCCCTTGGCCCACTGAGGCCGCACCAAGTCCCACACTAGTCCCATTTTATCCTCTCCACATTCCCAGCGACCCCTCCAAATTTTACCACTCACTTGCACACTTGGGGGCAATTAATAGCAGCCAATTAACCAACCAACCAGCACATCTTTGGGATGTGGGAGAAAACTACAGCACCCGGAGGAATCCGATGCAGTCACAGAGAGAATGTGCAAACTCGACACAGACAGTACTGCAGGTCAGGATTGAACTCTGGTCACTGGAGCTCTGAGACAGCAGATTTATTAGCTGCACAACTCTGCTGACCCGATATGTGATCTTTTAAAAATTCGATGAGATGTGGATGTCACTTTCAACGATTCCATTCATGGTCCATCCTTAATTGAATCACTGCAGTCCTTCCTGAGAAGGTACCCCTACAGTGTTGATAAGCTTGGAGTTCCAAGATTCAGTCCCAGAAATGATGAAGGACTAGCAATATATTTCCAAGTCAGGGTGGTATGTAACTTGGAGGGGAACCTGCAGGCAGCAGTGTTTCCATGTGCCTGCTACCCAGGTAGTAGAAGTTGTGGGCTTGGGAGGGGCTGTTAAAGTAGCCTTAAAGAATTGCTGCAGTCCATTGTATGAATAGTACACACAACAGCCACAGTGCATCAGTGCTGGAGGGAGTGAATTGGAATTGGTTTATTATTGTCACATGTACCAAGATACAATGAAAAGCTTTTGTTTGTGTGCCATCCAGACAGAACATTCCATACATAAGTATATTGATGCAGTAAAAAGGAAAATAGAATGCAGAATATAGTGTTACAGTTGCAAAAAAAGTGCAGTGCAGGTAGACAAATAAAGTGCAAGGGCCATGACAAGGTAGATTGGGAGATCAAGAGTTCACCTTTGAGTGTATGAGAGGTCCTTTCTAGAGTCCGATAACAGTAGGATAGGAGCTGTCCTTGACCCTGCTGGTAAGTGCTCTCAAGCTTTTGTATCTGCTGCCTGATGGGAGAGGGGAGGAGGGAAAATGACTAGGGTGGGCGGGAGGGATCCTTGATTATATTGGCTGCTTTCCTGAGGCAGTGGGATGTGTAGACGGAGTCAGTGGAGGAGAGGCTGGTTTGTGTGGTGGACTGGACTGCGTTCATGACTCTCTGCAATTTTTTGCAGCCTTGAGCACAGCATATGGTTAATTAGAAAAGATCCTTACAATCCCTGCCAGGATTACTGCTTAGGGAAAATTTTATTCAGCTAAACCTTTCTGCTAGATGTTCCCTTTACCCAAGTAGTCTGAGTTTGAGGGGATTTTCGTCAGTACTTTCTTTGTGTTCACATATTTAATCTCCATTCAACAGAACACTTAAAAGTCAGTCCCATCCATCACCATAGCAACAATTTTGGTTTTTGAAGAGGAATAAATAAGCAGGGGCAATGGGGTGAGATGGTGGAGGAAGGGGAACACCAGGCAGTTCGAGAGGTCGAAAGCAAAGTCAATGCTATAGGATGTTTATTGATGGAATGAAGAATAGAGAGAGGCAGAGCTGAAACCATGGTCATTGTGATTGGATAGAGGGAACCTGGAATGGGGTATGTTCTTGAGCTGGAGGAAAAGGAAAAGAGGATTTTAAAATTATGGAAGAAGTTTAGTAGACTTATAGAGATGTTTCTTCTTGGATGCAGGGGTGAGGCTAGGGATGTAGAATCCAAAACTAGGAATCATTAAGAAAACTCAACAAGGAATTTTGAGAGTAGTCAGAATGCAAGAGTCGCTATCCTGTGGAATGCTTGAGGTAAGAGGTGTTGGTGCGTTTAAGAGGAAGGCAGATTTTTGGCATTTGGAAGATATGTAGTAAGATGCTGACATCCAGTACTAATGACACAGTAGAATTTCTGGGCTGTGGCTGTAAGGCTGAGAATCATATGGCAGATGAATTTTGCTTGGAACCCTACTCTAGATGCCATTTGAGGAGCCTTCTGCTAAAAATAAAGGTGCTAGCGGGAATGAAAATTCTGTCATAAAAATGAAGAGACAAATTTTCAGATGTGTGCTAAAACACCTAGAAATATGTGCAAATTTGTACAACTCCGGGATATTTTCAGCTACACAGTAACCTTTTTTTGGAGTTTTAGCATTAAGTTTCACCTCATTCACTAATGCCTCATATCTTCAGCTTCTTTTATCGCAAGGACTGTTTGGAGGAGTAAAGACTCATGGACAACCACTTTTGGATTCCTGCAATTGGTTAAGCACATACTCCAGAGATTACTGTCAGATTTCCTGCATTTTCATGTGGAATGCTGATAGCTTCACAATTGTTTTGATTGCTGATACAAATCTGTCAACATTTTATAGCTCAGTTGAGAAAACATGCTAATTCCAAAAATGAATAAAACTCACTCATGCCTTCAAATCAGGGAGGAAATAAGAAATAATGCAGAGTGATGGCACTTCCTTAGAATGATGAATAACTGTCTGAGAGTGGCAAGGTAATATGTGCTTCTGCTAATTCTTGCAGGGAGAACATAGATGCCACTAGCCCAACCAGTAGGTTGGAAGCTAAGCTCAACCTAAAACATCTCCGCTTCCCAGTTATACCTTCTCCATACTGAGCGATTGTTCCCTTACTTGCCCCAATTATCAACCTTGATCACCTTACACCACCAAGCACTTTTGTTATCTACATTAAGTCTTTGTTATCCTGCGACTTAGTATCTAGGTAATGGACCTGCACACTTGCGAGGTCAGCTGCATAGAACCAGAAGTGTTGGTAAACAATGCACATTCCTCCAGAGCTCTCTCCTGTGGTGTCCGGTGACATCCTGTTTGCCACAGGCATGGTAGCGTAGCGGTTAGCGTAACGCTATTACAGCACCAGCGACCCAGGTTCAATTCTGGCCGCTGCCTGTAAGGAGTTTGTATGTTCTCCCCGTGTCTGCGTGGGTTTCCTCCGGGTTCCAAAGATGTACGGGTTAAGAAGTTGTGGGCATGCTACGTTGGCGTCAGAAGTGTGGCGACACTTGTGGGCTTCCCCCAGAACACTCTACGCAAAAGATGCATTTCACTGTGTGTTTTGATGTACGTGTGACTAACAAAGATAACTTATCTCTCTATTTGGTATCTTGTGCTGGTAGGTAGTGAAATATGAAAAATCGGCATGTGGCCAGAGCTGGGGCTGGGGTCAAGGTCAGGGTCAGGGTCAGGAACACTTGGAGTCAGGGACTTAGGTAGTTTGTGGCTGGAGCAAACTGCAACATACAAGCTGAAACTTACATGGAAGTTGTTACATCCACAGAGGGGTTGACTGCTGTACATTGCAGTCTTAGTGTCATTGCCAGCAGCCTTAGTGGTATCACATTTTCTGTTATCCACGGAAGTTCATTCCCCTATCCCTCTCAAGGAATGAGAACAGTGTAATCTCTCCTATTTCCCTTTGGTTCTCTCCTTTCCCGACCTACTCAGCCCTTTTCCCTGCATACTAAAACCAACTTTTCCTAGTTTTGATGAAAGCTCAATAACCTGCAATGTTTCCTTTGTTTATCTCCCTGCAGATGCAGCCTGACCTGCTGAGAATTTCAAAAGTTTTCTGCTTTTATTCACTGTTCTTTAGCTTGTTCTTTATATTCACATCTTCCCCATTGCCCTTATATTCCCCAGTCTAATATTCAGGAGTACTCTGAATCAATGTCTTAAAATAGTGCTTAACCGTGAACTGTGTCTGTCCAGCTGGTTGTTTAGATCTGACATTTGCATCTTGGCTGTTGTGACTTGTTCCATGATCTGTGACAGGTTTCCTCATGGACAAGTGTGTTCTTTATCTCTCACAGCCAATTTGCTGAAGCTGGAATCTTTGACAAAATGACATCCACACGTCAATATGAGCGCAGTTGCAGGTTTCGATCTGTTTGGGCTTCTCTTGCTGATTGCAGCCGTGTCACTTGCCAATATTGTGTGTGCCCAGTTACATGAGTTGATGTATACAAGGTGAAAGAAGTGCCAGTCTGTTTATTGCAAGCCTGTGTGTGCTGACTCTGACGTTGGTACAGACACCAAGTCCTTCTTTCAGTCTCTTTTACTGCAGAATACAGATTAATCTCAGTGAAAGTTAAGATCATAAACCTTCTAGAATTGTCCGGGAGCCTCCAGGAATTAAAGGTGAATTTCCTGGATAACTCCTAAAATCCCAGGAAAAAAAATAACTGCAGCTTTAGCAAGGAATGGATTTTTTTGTAGTACTCTTTCAACAGTTTAAATTTAGCAGTTACACAAAGGACTATTGGTTACTGGTAGTGAAGATGTCAAACCAGAATTGACAACCCAGACAACCTGATGTAGAAAAGTATTTTAACTTTAATATCGTCAGTCATAAGCTTTGAAATGTAAACGTCCATTTTATCCTGCCTGCTGCACCTGGATTGCCAATCCAAGTGTTTGCGTCTGAGAGGACATCCTTGTATTACATGTCATGGTGTTTTATTAATCCCGTTCCCTTTCATTTGACTGGAAATTTCTAATTAGAAAGTGATTGGAGACTTTAACAATGAGCAGTGTTACAACACTTGTCTTTTATCCATTTCTTGTTCTACTTGAAATCTACATAGATCATTTCTTTCTGAAATGCTGGACAAATCCCTTATGCAACATTGGGGCTGATTTAACACTTTAATTGTCGGGGATGGAATGGGATTCCTTAGCAACATTTACACATTACTTGGAATTGCAATAATCTACAGAACAAAAGCCCCCTACCTGATTAACCCAGTGTTTATGTTTCACACACACTTATTTTAAGGATCTACAGAGAGACATTGGAAGCCAGGGTGGGGTAAATCCACAGCTGTCAGCGGGACTTTGGATACTGTAGCTGAGAGGTGCTGTGGAGGGAGTGAAGGCTGGGTGGGATATTATGGTTTAGGGGTTGTCAGGGGCTGGTGATGATGGTGCAGAAGGTGGTAAATTGTACTCAGCTGAAGAGTGTGAATACACTGACCTGGTGGATTCAGGATTCTCACTTACCTTTAGTTGTGGGTTACATCTAAAACAGAGCTGAGGTCCGAGAGATGCAGGCAAATTACAATATTTAAATATCCAAGCCACCTCCTGAGGGCCGGTTGGTCACCTGATCTCGGCTCATCTTCATGAAACCAAGCTGGGTGTGTTCAAGGAGAGATTGGCTTGGATGCGAGATTTTTAATATTCTAACAACCCACCCAAACACACCTACACTTGTGGATATTGAGCTTCTCTCATGGACTAAACTCATCAGTGAACAGTGCTCTTTTAACCTTACTTTGACTGCCAACTGGTGGCTGTGTAGTTGGAGCTGGATCAATAAATGAAAAGGATGATAAAATGCATATTAAACATAGAATATAGAACACTACAGCACAGTACAGGCCCTTCAGCCCAAGATATTGTGCCAACATTTTATCCTGCTCCAAGATCTATCTAACCCTTCCCTCTCACATAGCCCCCCATTTCTCTATCATTCATGTGGCTATCTAAGAGTCTCTTAAATGCCCCTAATGTATCTGCCCCCATAACCTCTGCCGGCAGTGCATTCCACACACCCACCATTCTGTGTAAAAAAACTTACCCCTGACATCCCCCTTATACCTTCCTCCAATCACTTTAAAAACATGCCCCCTCATTTTAGCCATTTTCACCCTGGGAAAAAGTCTCTGTCCACTCTATCTATGTCTCTTATCATCTTGTACACCTCTATCAAGTCACCTCTCATCCTTCTTCTCACAAAAGAGAAAAGCTCTAGCTCACTCAACCTATCCTCATAAGACATGCTCTCCAATCCAGGCAGCATCCTGGTAAACCTCCTCTGCACCCTCTCTAAAACTTCCACATCCTTCCTATAATGAGGTGACCAGAACTCAACACAATACTCCAAGTGTGATCTAACCAGAGTTCTATAGAGCTGCAACATTACCTCATGGCTCTTGAACTCAAAAATTGACTGGTACACTAGCATGTTATACTAGTATGGGATGTAGAATTAAATCCCTGCAACAATATTACTCCTTGTCATGGTTCCAAGTACTGGCCTCGATTCAGCCCCATTGATGATGGCTTGTTGGGCAGCACATGGATTCCCTGCATGACTAATTGCATAATGACACACACCTGAGTCCCATCAGGGGCCTAGCATAAGTACCTGGGTTTCTCTAGCACTAGTTGCCTGAGTATTGGTCAATCTTTGGGTATATGTTGTCTCCTGGCTGCTTAGAGTTGTCAGCTCTAGAGCAGTCATGGTTTCACTGTTCTTCTTAGGATATCCTGTTTTCATGTTGGGACTGCACCTCAGATTCCCCATGGCAAGATTCGTTCCAGTTGCTGCCTGTGGTTGGTTCTGAGAAAGCATCCTGACTCCAGTCTTGTACTAGCGTGCTGCATTTGGGTTCTCTGCGAGCTTGCTCTTCACTCAACATTGTGACACTCTGGTCCTGATGTGTAACACTGACCTGGACCCTTACAAAAGATTAAAGCTGATGTTTTCTCTAGTTTAATAATTCTGTTCAAAAGTAGACAGAACTGAAAGTGGATATAAACCATCCAAAATGTCACCAAGCATTTCTTATGCATTTAATTGTCCAAACTGGATTAACAGATAAAGGTGAAAGATACAATAGGAAAGCCATGTGTGTCTCCTGAGACCTTGTTATATGGTGATCAATAAATCTGATGTCTGAATTAGGAGCAGGATGAGACCACTTAGCCCCTCAAGCCTGCTCTGCCACTTAATAAGATCACGGCTGAATTAATTCTAACCTCAGCGCCACATTCTTGCCTACCCCCCAATAATCTTTAACCCTTTGCTTTTCAAAAATTGATCTACTTCTTTCTTGAATATATTCAAAGACCGCACTTGGTAGAAGAGGGTTCCAAAGACTCACGATCCCCTGAGAGAAAAAAAAATCACCTCAGCTCTGCCTAATTGGGTGATCTATCTGCAACTGGATCCTACAGCCAGGCACATTCTCTCCCCTCTCCTCTCCGCGGGGATCGCTCTCTCCGTGACTCCCTTGTCTGCTCGCCCCTCCCCACGGATCCCCGTCCAGGCACTTATCCCCGCAACTGCACTAGGTGTTATACCTGCCCCTACACCTCCTCCCTCACCACCATTCGGGGCCCTAAACAGTCCTTCCAGGTGAGGCAGTCCTTCGCATGTGTATCATTCACACATTCTTCCCACCAGTTGCCCTCCTCACCTCCTTCCCTTTATTCCAAGTTCCACTGTCCTCTCCTATAAGATTCTATCTTCTTCAGCCCTTTGTCCTTTCCACCGATCGCCTCCCAGCCTCTGATGTGATGTCATTCCCACTCTCCCCCTTCCCACACCTGGATCCACTTATCACCCGCCAGCTCTCGCTCCACCCCCTCCCCCTCCCCCTACCCTTTTATACTGGCTATCGCCCCTCTACGCAAAAGATGCATTTTGCTGTGTGCTTCGATGTACATGTGACTAATAAAGAAATCTTATCTCATCAAACCGAAACGTCGACTGTCCATTTCCCTCCACAGATGCCGCCTGACCCGCTGAGTTCCACCAGCATTTTGTGTGTTGCTCCAGATTTCCAGCATCTGCAGTCTCCTGTATCTCCTAATTAGGTGATCCCTAAGTTTTTAAGAAGTGATCCTTAGTTCTAGGTTCTTCCACATGAGGAAACATCATCTTCACATCCACCCTGTCTGTGAACTCAGGAGCTTATACGGTACAATCTTACTTGCAGCCTTCTAACTTCCCTGATCCACACTTGCATCTCTACCTACCACCTCCCTTGTCACAGCACTTCCTCATGCAACACCTGCTTTATGACCTTATTCCTTCCCATTGTCCGAACAGTCCTTCCGGTGAAGCAGTGTATCACTTGCACTTCTTCCAGTCTAGTGTTCTGCATTCCCTTCTCTACATTGTAGAAACCAAACACAACTAAGGTACCACTCTGCCGAGCACCTGTGGTCAGTCTGCAGGGGCAGCCCCGAGCTTCCAATTGTCTGTCACTTTAATTCTCCACCCCACTCCTGCTCTGTTCTGTGACCTTCTGCACTATTCCAATGAGATCCAATGTAAACTTAAGGAACAGCACCACATCTCCCATCTGGGCACGTTGCAACCTTTTGGGCCTCAATATTGAATGCTTTAATTTTCATGTAACTTACTTTAACCATTTGTATCAGAACTAACCAGTTCACTGTAATATTAAACACAATGATGCTGGAGGAACTCAGCAGGCCGGGCAGCATCCGGGGAGAAAAGCAGGCGGTCAACGTTTCGGGTCAGGACTCTTCAGTGTCATCTAGATTCCAGCATCTGCAGTCCTTGGTTTCTCACTGTAATATTGACTCTCTTTCACTCTTTCTCTCTCCACAGAGGTCTGAACTGCTGGGTATTTCCAACAATTCCTTTGATTTCAGCTTTACATAGAACATAGAACACTACATCATAGTACAGGTCCTTCAGCCCACAATGTTGTGCCAACATTTTATCCTGCTCTAAAATCTATCTAACCCTTCCCTCCCACATAGCCCCCTATTTTTCTATCATTCATGTGTCTATCAAAGACTCTCTTAAATGTCCCTAATGTATCTTCCCCCACAACCTCTGCTGGCAGTGCGTTCCATGCACCCACCACTCTCTGTGTAAAAAAACTTACCCCTTATATCTTCCTCCAATCACCTTAAAATTATGTCCCCTCGTGTTAGCCATTGTCACCCTGGGAAAAAGTCTCTGACTGTCCACTCGATCTATGCCTCTTATCAGAGCTGTTATTAGCAACAGCTCTGACCTGTGTTTCATGTCCCTTTCTTTATTTTCTCTATCTCCAGCAAGAAAATGATAACTTGCTGTTAGCTTTCCTATTTACTTGCTGTACCTGCATATTAGCCTTTAGTGAGTCATGCACGATCGGACCCAAATCCGTCTGCACTTCAGAGCTTTTCAATCTCTCACTTTAGCCGATGTGCTTCTTTTGTTAGTCTTTTACTGCCAAAATGAACAACTTCACTTTTTCTCACATTATACTCCATTTGTCAGACCTTTGCACACTCACTTAAGCTATCTACATCCCTTTGTAGTGTGTTTATGACCACTTAACAGCTTATTTTCCTACCTATCTTTGGGTCATCAGCTAATTTAGGAACCATTCATTTAGTGCCGTCATCTACCTCATTTAGATGAATTGTTAATTGAGATCCCAGCTCCGAACTTGTGGCACACCACTTATGTTATGTTATCAACAAGAAAAAGACCCACTTATTCCTCCTCTCTGCTTCGCCTTGACCAGCCAACCCTTTATCTGAATCGAAGACGCTGACAAACTTCTACAGATGTACAGTGGAGAGCATTCTTACTGGTTTCATCACTGCCTGGTATGGAGCCTCCAGTGCACAAGAACGCATGAGGCTGCAGGGAGTGGTGAACTCAGCCAGTTCCGACACAGGTACCGCTCTCCACACCATCAAGGACATCTACAGGATGCGATGTCTCAGGAAGACGATGTCCATAATCAGGGACTCCCACCATTCAGGCCCTGTCCTCTTCTCATTGCTGCCAGCAGGCAGGAGGTACAGGAGCCTTAAGACCCCACACCTCAACATTCAACAACAGCTTCTTCCCCACTGCTGTCAGGTTCTTGAACCCACCTGAAAAACCCCAACACTACCTCGGACTATATTTTTGTTCTCTCTCTCCTCAATCTTGCACGTGTGTCATTGTGTTTATTTGTTGTTTATTTTGCACATGTGCAAGTTAGGTATAATTTATGTTAATTTAAGTTTATGTTAACTTATGTTTGTTATGTTTGTAATGGACTGTGCTGCTGCCGTAAAAAAGCTAATTTTCATGGCATTTATACACTGTGCATGTATGCTTATGGCAACAATAAGCTTGAACTTGAACTTCTGCCACCTCCTACACCATGACCTTTAATTTTTCACAACAATGATCCACAGCTGCACTTCGGAGCTGCATAACATGTTAACCCAGATCTTAACGAACAGGAGTATTTGGAAGTGTTAGTACAACAATGACAGGAATAAAGAGTACAGGAGAGGTTTTATATGTACCAGGTGCACAGGTGGATGCACTGGAGGAAGAGAGAGGCAGCAGAGGAATTAATGGAAAGAGCAGCTTGCATTGGGTGCTAGCTCAGGTACTGAGATGTCATTGGGTTGGAGAAGGGAGACTGCTGGTCTCCCCCTGAAAACTTGTAGGGGCAGCCAACATTTAGACGTTCTACTCTTCGTACTTTAGCACAATGAGAACTTTTCAGGCATCAAGACAGCTCTTTTGGAAACATGGTGCTTTCTCTTCTGAAAAGTGCAAGATGAAGCAGGAACACAGGAACACTGGAAGATAAGAGAAAGGAAAGTTCAGTTTCCTCCTCCGGTATCTAATTTATTGACTTGCTTAAGAAAATCTATCAGTCTT
The DNA here is from genome assembly GCF_009764475.1 of Pristis pectinata. NCBI lineage: Eukaryota > Metazoa > Chordata > Chondrichthyes > Rhinopristiformes > Pristidae > Pristis > Pristis pectinata. The sequence goes on along the minus strand of NC_067429.1, from coordinate 28,231,843 downwards.
GGACTAAGCAATAATTTCCATTCGCAGGAGAGAGAATTCCTACCACACTCTGCATGTAGAAATGTTTCCGAACTTCACTCCTGAGAGACTTGTCTTTAACATTTTGACAATATTCTTTGTCAGAATCTCCAAATAGTGAAAGTACATTGAAAATGTTGGTCAAATCACTCTTTAACCTTATATATTTCAGAAAATGCAATTCCCCCATTTAAACTAACTCTCCTCTTAATTTAACCCTTGAATTCCTGTAACTCTGCTCTCCCTCCAACACCAATATATTCTTTAAGTGTATCTCTGAGAACTGTTACAGGACTTCTGGAGTGTATTAACAGGGCCATTACATAACTTATGTCCATTTTATTTTAGTTCTCTAGATACTAAAGACGACATTTTGTTAGCCAATAACATTCTGTTTGCCTTGATTACTTTCTGTACTTGTCCATGACATTTTAAAGATTGATTTATATGGAAACACAAAGGGCTCTAGATGTTGGAATCTGGAGCATCAAACAATCTGCTGGAGGAACTCAGCAGGTCGAGCAGCATCTGTCAGAGGAAAGGAATTGTTGACATTTTGGGTCAAAACCCTGCATCGGTCCTGATATATACGGACCCTTAATTCTCTTTGGACCTCCATTATGTCTAGCTTTTCAGCACTTAGGAAATAATCTGTTTTTTCTCTGGTTTAGGTCTTCAGTTCATATTTCCATATATTGAAGGCCATTTGTCATACATTATTCCATTTCTTAAACTATTAATACCTCTTTGAAATTTTTTCCTTCCATCCAAATTATTTACAAAGCTGCCTGGCCTTGTGTCATCAGTAAGTCTCGATATGTGACTTTCTAATCCATTGTTCAGGTTATTTATAAGTCCTGCGAATAGTTCTGGCCTAGGACAGATTGATCTTGGACAGTGTTGATCACATCCTGCTGTTTAGGGTATCTGACCATTATCTCCATTCCTTGTGTCCTGCAATAACCATGGCTGTTAATTTTCCTTTACAATTTCTCTCACGACAGGCGCCGACCAGCCTGCTATTGTCAGCATTTCCTGTTTTTATTACTAAGAATGTCAATAACTTTCTTTAGTTCATAAATATTAGTTTTAGCTAAGTCTTTTATAAGAAGCTTTATCAAATTTCTCAGGAAATTCATATAAGTAACATCCTTATGTACTGTTCACTATTTTAAGCTGCTTTAATAAAAGTGATGGGTGAGAAATTTGTCCTCAATCACATGCTTAAAAATGCACAATACCACGTTATATGCAGCTGTCTGCTGCCTCCGAAACTCAATTTTAGTGACATCAACAGAATTAAATGCAACAGATAATTTCGACCATATTGCATAAGTGATATATGTGAGCAAAGATGGTTTTGACCCCAGTGAGTTCACATGTACAGTGATAGTGCTATTTTATTAGAATATTTACCTCTTACACTTTATTAACTTCTTTGAACAAGTTACCATCCATCCATTCACACAGTATTCCTCTAAGAACAGGCAGATTAACAAGCCAGCCACTTAGTTTGTGGGCATCTCATAGTTGACTTCTAATTATAAACATCTTGATGCAATTCTCAGGAGTTGTGTGGTGAATCTGAGGCTGAGAAGATAATTAGTGGGTCATGGAAAGAGGAAGTCATAACCCCATGAAAACTCATCCATCAGGGAATTGAAAGTGAGCATACTTATGAGAACAATGTACTTGTTGATGTGGAGACGTTCGAGTCAACATTAAAGCTTCCATTGTGAAGAAACACTTCACTTTCTATTTTAAACCTGTTCAGTTCCCAAGTCTGAGAATGCCTTTATTTAGAAGGAGACCACTCTGCTAAAACTTCCACCTTCCTTTGAAGTCCTGGTTCTGAACTGAAGTGGTGGAGATTCCCTCAGACGTGAGCTCTGGTTTCTGTGCCTGAGTGGGCATCAGGCAGAGTGACAACCTGAACGGCGTGGAGTAGAGGCAAATCGATATCCACAAGGGTTGTGTGAGCCCTCAAATGGACATCAAACCCAGTAAGTGACCAAGAGGCTTAAAGAATTTGGAACCTAGCTCCTTCAGCTCTTTCACCATGGTAACAAAGGTAGGCATAGGTGACGATCAAACCACCACAAGTGTTCTGTCCCACTGACCTTGTGGCTTCCAATGGGAGGGATGGGGTTATCACGGTGGATATCATTGATGGTCTTTAGTCAGTTGGCTCCATTGGGCAGGCTAAGTAGTTTTCATGCCTGATACCAGAGTTTTGAAACAGACATAATATTCTCTGTTGTGGGAAGAAATTACAGAGGAAAAGATTCGAGGATGTGCACAAAGCCTCCTTGAAGAAATGCAATGTCCCCTCTCAATCCTGGGAATCTCTGGCCCATGACTGTTTAAAAAAGAAGAAGAAACATTTGGGATGATACCTGGACCCTGAGTCTGGGATTTTGAATCTCCATTGGGAGGACTCAGATGAGCAGCAGAAGGGGAAGACCACCTTACTAACTACCCACCCATATGCCTGTTTTCCCCCTCCTGCCCCATCGTGGGAGAGTCTGCAGTTCCCATGTTGGCCTCATCAGTCACCTCAGAACCCACAGACTGGATTGGGAGCAAGTCCTCTTCAATCCTGAGGGACTGCCTAAGAAGAAGAATTGGTGTTTTACAGTCTTGTGGTTTCTCTAGCTTTCTTTTTAAATTCTGCAGAACAATTCCAGCCCATTATATGTGGAGAATTTTGCAAATCATAGTTTCACAGAGCAACACTTTCACAAACATAAAGAAAGTAGGAGCAGGAGTAGGCCACTCGGCCCCTCAAGCCTGCCCTGTCATTCAATATGATCATGGCTGATCTGCGCTGGCCTCAACTCCTCTTCTGTGCTTGTTCCCTAGAACCCTCAATTTCTTGATATTTCAAATATTAATCTGTCTCCAACTTAAATACATGAGCTCCCTGGGTTATGGATAACTTGTTATGGAAATCTGATGATGCAAATTCTGTCATACATTTTTAAAGTATTTATCAAGATAGTAATAATAAAATTAAAATATTTTGTGGTATTCATTGATGACTTGATACAGGACTGGATTCCATTTGATTTTTAAGGGGAGTGTTAGGGTGATTATTCAATGAAATGAAAGAATTATATCGTCTATGTAGAGAGATATGATATGAGTGGCTGTGGAAAATGATGCTTCTGGCTTATGGAGAAATTGGCTTACAGACAGTTCTCAGGAGCAGAACTCTTGTGTAACCTGTGGACTGTTTCTATATCTAATGATCTGGCTTCCACCAACTTTGAGTGGAGAGATTTCCAGAAATTCACTGCCCTCTGAGGGAAGAACTCCTCTGCACCTCAGTTTCAGGTGACTGCCCCCCTATCTTGTCACCATGCCCCTTTGTCCGCGACTCTTCCGCTGGCAGAAACATCCCAACATCTACCCTGTCAAGCCCCTTCAGGACTTTACTTATTTGAAGAAGGTCACCCTCATTCTTCCCAACCCCGAGGGAAACTGCCCAGCCTCTCTTGGTAGGATAACCCTCTCATCCCAGGAACTAGCCTGGTGAATCTCCCTTGTACTGCCTCCAATGTTAGTATATAATTTTTAGGTAAGACACCAAAACTGTGCACTGTATTCCAGGTGTGGCCTCACCAGCGCCTCCTAGAACTGTAACAAAACCTCCCTATTCTTAAGCTCCAACTCCTTTGCAGTAAAGACAAAAATGCTGTTTATCTTCTTAACTCTTCGTTGGACCTGCCTGCTAACATCTTGTGATTTGTGCACCAGATCCTTCTGAACCTCCCTCATTTGCAGTCACTCTTCACTTGGATAATAATTCAGGTAAAAGAATCCACTTAATGTATACGAGAAACAGGGAAAAGGAGGCAAAGAAGGAAAGAGATGGAGATGGCAATCCTAAAAATTGCAATATTTGGTGGCACAGTCTCAGTGAGTTTGGGCACTAATTCTCACCCAACTGATTACAATGAGAATGGTTTACTGGTGTGTGCAAATTGTGCTGCCTGGGGTGATGTATAACTTTGCTGACCTCTGTATTCCATGCCAATGCACAGAGGAAAGGCTTTGAAATGGTTTCTAATAAGAATTGAAAGTGTTGGTACGTCAGAGTTGGTGAATGAAGACTTTCCATTTTAGGCACTAAGGTATGTCTGGGGATCCAGTTCAAGTAGTTGACCATTGGATGCAGATTCAAGGTCATTAATTTGCTGCAGCCACAACCTCCAAGGACTTGTTCCTTTGACCACATTAGATCTCTTTCTATTCCTCACCCCAGATATCTTCTGTTGGCTTGTGTGAGTGGCAAAGCATTTGCAATTAGGACTGAATTTGACCTATTTATACAAGAACCCACACAAACATAGGAACTGAGAACAGGAGGAGGACACTCGGCCCCTTGAGCTAGCTCTGCTACTCAGTAAGATAGCGGCTGATCTGATTTTAAACTCAAATCCATGTGTCCACTAATCCATGCTAACCTTGCTTATCGATAGTCTATCTCTGCCTCAAAATATTCAAAGACTCTGCTTCCTCTGCACTTTGAGGAAGAGGGTTCCAAAGATTAATGACCCTCAAGAGATAAAAAGTCACCTTAGTTTTATAAATGAGCATTAGTTCTAGATCCTCCCACAAGACAAAACATCCTCTTCACATCTGCATCCTCCCTTTTGGTAGTGTAGGAGCAGGCACGGTAGTGTAGTGGTGAGCATAACGCTATTACAGCACCAGCGACCTGGGTTCAATTCCAGCCGCTGTCCATAAGGAGTCTGTATATTTTCCCCGTGACTGCGTGGGTTTCCTCCGGGTGCTCTGGTTTCCTCTCACATTCCAAAGCCGTACAGGTTAGGAAGTTGTGGGCGTACTATGTTGGCGCCGGAAGCGTGGCGACACTTGTGGGCTGCCCCCAGAACACTCTATGCAAAAGGTGTATTTCACTGTGTGTTTCGATGTACATGTGACTAATAAAGATATCTTATACATGTATTTCTTATCTTATCTTGGCACCTTACATGTTTTAATCAAGCCTGCTCTGGATTCTTCTAAAGTCCAACAGATACAAGCGTAGCCTGACCAGCCCTTCCTCATAAGATGACCCTCCCATTCCAGGTATTAGTCTGGTCAGCCTTCTCTGAACTGCTTTCAGCTCGCTTACATCCTTTTTAGGACATAGACAGAGCGTGCAATACATTATTTTCAGATAAGAGCTGAGATGACAAGAACTAGCGAGTGAAATATTGCCTAAAGTGGGAGGATAGGAAAAGGAGGATGTGGTACCTGGTTACTCTCTGCCCCACTGCCCCTCTGCTCTGCGCTCCAGGGTATGCCTTACTCTGTGCGACCCTCATCCCTTAATTAATTATTCCTCTTTTTACAGAAATTGTGTCAAGGCTTAGAAATCCGAAGAGCATTTAAACTGAGACCCAGTGACTAACTACCTCTCCTCTATGTCAGTAAGGAAACCTTATATACACAGCCAGACTATATCAGAAACTAAGTTTGTGGCTGGTGACCCAGAAGGAGGACATTCAACCCATCGAGTCCATGCCAGCGCTCAGCAGAGCAATCCCATCAGTCCCACTCCCCCTCTGAATTCCCCGTAACCCTTTCCTCCTGTATATGGCCATTAACTGTTACTTTGCCACTCGCGTACACTCGGTGCAGCCAATTCACCACCACGCCTTCAGAATGTGGGAGGAAATCGGAGCAGCCGGAGGAAACCCACACCCTCACAGAGAGAACATACAAACTCCATCCAGACAGCACCTGAAGTCAAGATTGAACCTGGGTTATGGGAATCGTGAGACAGCAGCTCTAGCTGCAGGGCCACCATACAGCCTGGATGTGTGTCCTGCTGCATCACAGGCATCCGTGTGTAGCTCTGCGGTTGCTATTTATGTGACCTTGACCAAAGTTTAATAGGTTGGCAGAGTCTGGGAGTCTTACATTGGCCTCATCAGGCCCCTCAGAACCCACAGAAATGGAGTGGTAGCAAGTCATCATTGATCCCCAGAGACTGTCCAAAGAAAAGAATAGCTTGGGAAGAACATTTTGTGCTGCATATTATTTACTGAAAGGATAGGATGGCTGGAGAGCCTTACTGTGGCAGGGTTCCTAGCATTAGGGTCATAGGCCCATCCAGCACTGAACCGGGCTCTACAGTCTGAGTTCACACTGACCATCATTTATTCTAATCCTACAGTAACTGTCCACACATTCCCATCAATTCCTCCCAGAGTCTACCACCTAGTACACTCGGGGCAATTTACAGTGTACAATTAACTGCATGTACTTGGGTTGTGGGAGGAAACTGGAGCACCCGGAGGAAACCCATGCCAGGGAGAACGTGAAAACTCCACACAGACAGCAGTGGAGATCAGGATTGAACCCTGGCTGCCGGTGCTGTGGGGCAGCACCTTTATCAGCTGCTCCACTGTGCCAACGCTGCCAACAGTATGACTCTAACAGCTCCAGAAGTGCACTTGTGCTTAGCCAAAGAGGTCGTGGTTAATGTTGCAAGGCAGCACCTGTAAACAATTTTCATAATAGGACTTTAAGATGGCAGACTGTTGCAATAACTCTTCTGATCTCTGGGGCACAGCATGAATCAGACAGAAATACACAAAGAAGTGAATGTTCCTGCTTAAAGGTATAATACAATGATGACATTCCCTCTCCGCAATCAAACCCTGCACTCTTCTGATAACTCGAATGAGGTGAGAAATGTAGGGCAGAGGGGAGGGCCAGAAAGGGAGAGAAAGAAGGAAAGCAGTGGGGAGAAAGGTGAGGAGGGGGGAACGGAGGAGGGGAGCGTGAGGAATGGGAAAGGAACAGAAGAGGAGACGGGATGGAATGGAAAGAGAGAGGAAAAGGGATGGAAGGAGTGGGGAGAGAGGGACAGGTGATAGAAAAGGAGATGCAACAGCAGGGGAGGGTGGTCTTAAAGAGAGGAGACGAGGGGAGAGAAAATTAAATCTAATTCACTCCGTGTTAACGTCGTTTTGTAAATTCTACCAAAGGCAAACCAACTAAAAATAACCGCTTTACTAATTAGATGTTCAACTATTTTAACCTAATCGGGGGTGGTTCAACATTGAGCAAAATTTACTTTAAACAAGTTGCACAGAAACCACGTCTGTGTTCTTGGAATCGAGGAGAAATCCGAAGAGGTACTGAAACAAACGCAATGTGAATGAGTGACAGGAACCAAGCAGAAGGCAGTCGTTGAAACACAGAGGGCTGTGTCTGTCTTCAAAGGATGAATCTCAGTACTGCCGCGTTTTTCAGTTATTTCAGTTCAGGCAAGGAAGTCAGTGCTTGCTTTCCTGATCCTAGAGCTGAGCTGGCGGAGACAAAAAAAACATGGAACATACAACAGTACAGCGCAGGAACAGACCCTTCGGCCTACTGTGTCTGTGCAGAACATGATGCCAAATTAAACTAATTCCTTCTGCCTGCACATGGTCCATATCCCTCCAATCCCTGCATATTCATGTGCCTGTCTGAAAGCCTCTTGAATGCCTCTATAAAGAGCTGGGACCAGTTCCCTCAGCAAAACCATTGAGCCAAGGGTCAGCACTCATGACTCTTGAGTGGGCAAGACATGGCTTTCAAGTGCTGCTCCAGGTATGACAGCAAAAGATCGAAGCAAACATACCTGAGTCACACCATGGGAGTGCTGCAGTGTCTTTTTCACAACCAGTCTGCCCTCTCAGGTGGCGAAACCTTCCTACAGCACCATATGAAGAGGAACTGGGAAGATCTCTCTGGACTTTTGGTCTACTTCACTTAAACAGATTATCTAGTGGTTTGTGTGTGAATCGGATACCGTACTTCCTCCATTAACATCAGTGACTCCACCAAGAAGAGTTACTTGCTAATATAGCCTTCTGAATTATGAAAGGCCGTACCTAAGTGCAAATTCTTTCTTAAATTAGAGAACATTTAATGCACCAACATTAGTTCATTATTTAGTCAAAGCAAGTTGCTTGAATTATTTTACATTTTTAATGGAGTCCATAAATCTTTCATTTCACACTTCCCTGATCTTTGAAAGATTCAGCTTCACCCAGCTAATTTCACCTCAGACCTAGTGGATAGACCTCACAACTTCATGTGTGCATTCCTGGCACATGCGTTTTGCCGAGATTCCCAATGTAGAATCTATAGATCAAGTGACTAGATGGGAAGGGTTGTCTCCTTGCTAGACCCCAGGATTTGAAACTTCCTTTCGCTCTGTCCAAAAGACCACAAGAAAAAGGATACAGAATGTTAGGATAGGGGATGAGGTATATAGGAACATGTCTAAGGTAGTATGTAGTGAAGATGGTAAGAAGGATAGACAGGTGGAAAGCCAGGATAATCTGCTGAACAATAGAAGTACAACAAAATTAATAGCAGATACAGGACTAAACGTACTGTATTTAAATGCACGTAGCATTAGGAATAAGGTAGATGACCTAGTGGCACAACTACAGGTTAATAAATACGACATTGTGGCAATCACCGAGTCATGGCTTTATGACGGATGTGACTGGGAACTGAATGTCCAGGGGTACACAGTGTATAGGAAGGATAGGCAGGTAGGCAGAGGGGGAGGTGTGGCCATGATGGTTAGTAGTGATATAAAGTCGAAAGAAAGGAAGGATATTGGGTCAGAGGAGGTGGAATCCTTGTGGGTGGAGCTAAGGAATAGCAAGGGTAAAAGGACAATGGTAGCAGTCATATATAGGCCCTCTAATAGCAGTCAGCAAGTGGACAATAAGTTGCAGTTTGAGATAGAAAAAGCATGCCAGAGTGACAATGTGAAGATAATTATGGGGGATTTTAACCTGAAGGTGGACTGGGAAATCCAGAATGGCGGTAGTACTCAGGAGAGGGAGTTTGTGGAATGTCTAAGGGACATTTTTCTAGAGCAACTTGTTGAAGATCCCACCAGGGGATCGGCTGTTTTGGATTGGGTGCTGTGTAATGAACCGGAGGTGATTAGGAAACTAAAGGTAAAGGAACCACTGGGAACCAGTGATCACAATATGATTGAGTTCAGTTTCAAGTTTGAGAAGGAGAAACTGGTAACTGGTGTATCGATATTTCAGTGGAACAAAGGAAATTACAATGGTCTGAGAGAGGAGTTGGCCCTAATTGATTGGAAGAGTAAGCTGGCTGGAGGGACGGCAGAGGAGAAATGGAAGGAATTTCTACAGGAAATAAGGAAATTGCAGGATAGATATATTCCAAGAAAAAAGGTTTTTAATGGAAAAAAAGGCACAAAAGTGGATAACGAGAGAGGTGAAGGCTAAAATAAAAGCAAAAGGGGCGGCGTACAAAGAAGCAAAAATTAGTGGCAAAACAAAGGACTGGGAAGCTTTTAAAAACCTGCAGAGAGAAGCTAAGAAGGTCATTAGGAAAGAAAAGAGGAATTATGAAAGGAAGTTGGCGGATAACATTCGAAAGGATACTAAGAGTTTTTTAAATACATAAGGTGTAAAAGAGAGACACGGGTTGATATAGGACCAATTGATAACGGTGCAGGAGCTATTAGAATGGACGATAGAGAGATGGCAGAGGAATTGAATGAATATTTTGTATCGGTCTTCACCGTGGAGGACATCAGCAATGTGCAGTTTAGTCAGGAGTCTCACGAAATGGAATTGAGTTCAGTTAAGATTACTAGGGAGAAGGTGCTAGGAAAACTAAATGGACTAAAGACTGATAAGTCTCCCGGACCAGATGAGGTGCATCCCCGGGTTCTGAAGGAGGTGGCTTTAGAGATTGCGGAGGCATTGGCGATTATTTTCCAGAAATCGATAGATTCAGGCGTGGTTCCGGAGGACTGGAGGGTCGCAAATGTAGTTCTGTTGTATAAGAAAGGAGGGAGGCAGCATAAAGGAAATTACAGACCTATTAGTCTGACGTCAGTGGTGGGAAAGTTATTGGAATCTATCCTCAAAGACGGGGTTACGGAATACCTAGAGGCGCAGGGCAGGATAGGTCCTAGCCAACATGGTTTTGTGAAGGGAAGATCCTGCCTGACCAACCTATTGGAGTTTTTTGAAGAAATCACAGGCAAGGTGGATAAGGGAGAGGCGGTAGATGTTGTGTATTTAGACTTTCAAAAGGCCTTTGATAAGGTGCCTCACAAGAGACTGATTAATAAGATGAGAGGTCATGGAATTACGGGTAGGATAACAGAATGGGTGGAGCATTGGCTGGTTGACAGGAAGCAAAGGGTGGGAATAAAAGGATCTCGTTCTGGTTGGTTACCGGTTACTAGTGGTGTGCCGCAGGGGTCGGTGTTGGGACCGCTCCTTTTTACCTTGTACATTAATGATTTGGATGATGGAATAAATGGTTTTGTGGCTAAGTTTGCGGATGACACCAAGATAGGGGGAGGAGTAGGGAGTATTGAAGAGATAGGAAGGTTGCAGAGGGACCAAGACAGTTTAGGAGAATGGGCAAGGAAATGGCAGATGAGATTCAATGTAGGGAAATGTGAAGTTGTACACTTTGGAAGCAGAAATAAGCGGGCAGATTATTATCTAGGAGGAGAGAAAATCCAAAGCACGGAAGTACAAGGGGACTTGGGGGTACTCGTGCAGGATACCTTAAAGGTTAACCACCAGGTTGGATCGGTGGTAAAGAAAGCGAATGCTATGTTGGCATTCATTTCGAGAGGTATAGTGTATAAAAGTAAGGAAGTGTTAATGAGGCTCTATGGGGCACTAGTGAGGCCTCATTTGGAATATTGTGCACCATTTTGGGCCCCACATTTTAGGAAGGATGTGTTGACGTTGGAGAGGGTTCAGAGGAGATTTACGAGGATGATTCCAGGAATGAAAGGGCTTAAGTATGAGGAGCGTTTGTCGGCTCTCGGACTGTACTCGCTGGAGTACAGAAGAATGAGAGGGGACCTCATAGCGACATTTAAAATATTGATAGGAAAAGACAGAGTAAATGTGGCTAGGCTGTTTACCTTGGTAGGTGAGTCCAGGACCAGAGGGCACAATCTTAGAATTAGAGGGTACAGTTTCAAAACAGAGATGAAGAAAAATTTCTTTAGCCAGAGGGTGGTGAATTTGTGGAACTCCTTGCCACGTACAGCAGTGGAAGCCAGATCAGTGGAGGCGTTCAAGGAGGAGATAGATAGATATCTAAATAGTCAGGATATCAAGGGATATGGGGATAAGGCCGGTAATTGGGATTAGAATAGTTTTTTTTTCTTCTTCTTCCCCCATTCCCCATTTCTCATTTCTATTTCCCTTTCCTTGGAGCAGACTCGATGGGCCGAATGGCCTGCTTCTGCTCCCTTGTCTTGTGATCTTGTGATCTTGTGAAAATGAATCTTGAATTCTCAAAGCAAGAATGGCATCGATGTTGACCGCTGCTTCTCAACCCGAAGTGCTGACAATTCCTTTGCAGGGTCTCGACCCGAAATATCAACAGTTCCTTCCCCCCACAGATGTTGCTCGATCCGCTGAGTTCCTCCAGCAGATTGTTTATTGACCAAAACTGTTGCCTTCCTTTCCTGAGCTGACTGCAGCCAATCTGAGTTTATAGTTGACAGATTAAAAAAAAAGATTTTGTTGAAAAGATTCTCAGGTAATTGAACCCACTGGAAAATGCATGATTTCTAAAATGTGGACTTTCAGAAGCAAGCTCGGAGAATCTTGTTTAAAGGAATGTACGAAAAAATGAGTGCCGACCTGACAAAGCTGTAATACAAATCTACATCCTCACTAAACAGCTGATGTGGATCTCTGTAGAAGAGCAAAGTGATCCCACTACCAATGGCACAGCTCAAAGGTCTTCACTGCTGACAAATGCAGCCATGTAAGCCAATGGACAGTTGTATAGTTAGCAGGAGGAGAATCCCTGGACATCCCACACCTTGCCCAACTCCTCAATACAGCCGCAGTTCTGCATGTAAGTCCAAGGATGAAACACTTGTAATTGTCTTTGCCCACGTGGGTGATCCAATTGATTCTCCTCCCGAGGTCTCCACCACCACTGAGTCTAGTCGCTGTCCAATTTATTCACCTCGTGTTCCAAGCAACAGCTGGGAGCACTGGATGTGTGAGCCTGGACAACGTCCAAGATGTAATAATGAAGACTGGTGTGACAGAAATAACCAAACTGTTCCAAGATCGTCCTCTACCCAATGATGTGGAAAATTCACCAGGTGAGCGATCTTTGCAAACAGCAGGACAATTTCATTGTGTCTGCTTATGACCAGGCATGTGTCTACTCTTGGTCATCAGGGGAGTCATCCAAAGTGGTATGAACACTGTTCCCAAGAGGCACTTCCTAACCAATAACCTGCTCTCTGCTTTCGTGCAAGTGAGTCAGGGCTGCCCTGGTTGAGTAGCCCCGTTCTATTCCTCTTGGGGCAGTGTGGTGGTGAGGCGGATAGAGCAGCTGCCTCGCAGCTCCAGCGGTCCAGGTTCCATCCTGACCAGTGCTGTATGCATGGAGTTTGCGCATTCTCCCAGTGACAGTGGATTTCCCCAGGACGCTCCGGTTTACTCCCACTTCCCAAGGACGTGCGGGTTTGTACGTTAAATGGGTGCCAGTGGATGTGGGTCTTAACAGAACCAGAGTGGAGTTGATGGCTTTTGAGTGGGAATAGTTTACAGGATATAACTGGAGGAATGGGACTGATAGGATTGCTCTGTGAACTGGCATTGACTTGGTGGGCTGAATGGCCTCTTTCTATGCTATAAGGAAATACGATGCCTTATTTGTACTCCACTCGGAAAATGTGGCTCCACACCCCATTGCAGCCTAGGCCAAGCATGATCAAAAGAGCTCAATGTAGAAGTGACTGTGTTGTCTGAGTGTGGCATCAAGGAGCCCAGGTAACACTGAAGTTACTTGGAATCATGGGGCAGTCTCTCCACAGGCCAGTCATATTCAGAACAAGATGATTCTGTAACTGGAGGTCAATTATTCCAGCCCAAGACAGTACTAAAAGATTTTCTCAGGCAAGGATGAAAGTAATGCAAGTTTCTTACCAGTGTGACCCTAAACACTACCCACTCTTCTTTTCATGTTTGAACTGAAAGCCACACTGACCTGCATTGAGGTATTTTCATCTCTGTTCCACAGAACTGTATTCAACGCCCAGCTACCTTCAGCTGCTTCATCAATGACCTTCCTTCGAACGTAAGATCAGAAGTGAGGATGCTCGCCGATGAGTGCATGACGTTCAATTCCATTCACAATTCCCGGAAATGAAGCAGCCCATGCCTGCAAACAACGTCAGGGGATTGAGGGCTGTAGGGAACTGACAGAGAAGAGGAAATGAGGCCAGGGGCAGATCAGTCATCACCATATTGAATTGGCAGGGCAGGATTGATGGGCCGAGTGGCCTACTTCTGCTCCAAGGAATTGACTGTGGACTTCAGGAAGGGGATGTCTGGAGAACACACACCAGTCATCATTGAGGGGTCAGTGGTGGAAAGGGTGAGCAGCTTCAAGCCCCTTGTCGGCAACATCTCAGAGGATCTATCCTGGGCCCAACACGTTGAGGCAGACACAAAGAAGACACACCAGAGACTCTACTGCATTAGGAGTTTGAGGAGATTCAGTATACCACCAAAGACTCTTGCAAATTTCTTCAGATGTACGGTGGAGAGCATTCTGACTGGTTGCATCACCACCTTGTAAGGATGTTCCAATGCGCAGGATCAAAAGACACTGTATAGGGTTGTAGACTCAGCCAGCTCCATCAAGGACATAATCTTCCCTGCCATTGAGGACGTCTTCAAGAGGCGGTGCCTCTGGAAGGTGGCATCCATCATTAAGGGCCCTCATCATCCAGGACATGGCCAAGAAAGCTCACCAGCGCCTCTACTTCCTCAGGAGGCTAAAGAAATTCGGTTTGTCCCCTTTGACTCTCACCAACTTCTATCGATGCACGACAGAAAGCATCCTATCTGGATGTATCACGGCTTGGTACGGCAACTGCTCTGCCCAGGACCGCAAGAAACTGCAGAGAGTTGTGGACACAGCGCAGCGCATCACGGACACCAGCCTCCACTCCTTGGACTCTGTCTTCACCTCTCGCTGTCTTGGTGAAGCAGCCAGCATAGTCAAAGACCCCACCCACCCGGGTCATTCTCTCTTCTCTCCTCTTCCTTCGGGTAGAAGATACAGGAGCCTGAAGGCACGTACCACCAGACTTAAGGACAGCTTCTACCCCACTGTGATAAGACTATTGAATGGTTCCCTTATACGCTAAGATGGACTCTGACCTTACGATCTACCTTGTTGTGACCTTGCACCTTATTGCACTGCACTTTCTCTGTAACTGCGACACTTTACTCTGTACTGTTATTGTTTTTACCTGTACTACCTCAATGCACTCTGTACTAACTCAATGTAACTGCACTGTGTAATGAATTGATCTGTATGAACGGTATGCAAGACAAGTTTTTCACTGTACCTCGGTACAAGTGACAATAATGAACCAATATCAATACCTTCTTCATGTTACTGCCATCGGGGAGGAGGTACAGGAGCCTGAATACCCATGGTCAATGATTTAGGAACAGCTTCTTCCCCTCCACCATCAGATTTCTGAACAGTCCATGAACCCATGAACACTGCCTCGTTATTCCTCTTTTGCACTATCTATTTATTTTTGTAACCTATTGTAATTTTTATGTCCTGCACTGTACTGCTGCTGCAAAACAACAAAGTTCACGACATCTGTCAGTGATAATAAACCTGATTCTGATTCTGACTGATCTCCTATGTTCTATCATTCATGGGCTGATAAGCGACAGGAAACATTTATATCATACAAGTGCTAGATAATGATCATCTCCAACAAGGTAAAACGCTCTCCCTTCCCCGTGACATTCAGTGGCATTACCATTATCAAATCTTCTAACATCAACACTTGGGAGGTCACCACCGACAAGAATTTATCTCCAGCCATAACATATGGCTACAAGAGCAGGTCAGAGGCTGGATAACCTGCAACAAGACATTCATCTCCTGAAAAGCCAAAGCCTCTGTGCCATCTGCAGGGCAAAAGTCGGGGGTGTGATGTAAAACTCTCCATCTGCCTCAGTGACTGCAGTCCCAGCAAGTCTGACGTCATCCAGCAAGAGCAGTCTGATTAATTGGCACCCCATATACGACCCTAAACATTCACCCACTTTGGCACCCATGCACTACGGCTGCAGTAGCAATGATATTGTTTCATATTTTCTTACAACATATGGCCCATCGATTCGATACCACCTCTCAATGCAATCCCATCAATCCCATTTCCTGCTTATTTTCCCTGTAACCTACCCTCACCTCTCTGAATTTTCTTTCACCAACAAGTTACAGTTGTTGGGACGTGAGAGGAAATTGGAGCACCCGAAGGAAAATAACATGGTCACAGAGAATGCACAAACTCCACACAGACAGCACCAAAGGTCCGCATTGAACCAGGGTCACTGGAGCTGTGAGAACCGCAGGGTCATTGTGTCGCCCTGTGTACATAACGCACTGCAGTATCTTATCAATCATTCTTCAACAGCACCTCCCATGCCTAGAAATTCCAGTGCATCCCAACTCAAAACTGTGCTGCCTGCTTCTCCTCTCCCAAGGCTGGGATCAGGAGGTTGGGAGCCAATCAGGACAGTGGTGGCTGTAGTAGCATGAGTGGTTGCTGTACTTGGAGAGGACTTACCAGCATCCAAAGCTCCTGAAGAAACTGAAGAAGATTGATGTTTGCAGCACCCATCAGTGGCATACAACAGCTCAGATACAGGCAACCTTTGGACAGTAGAAGGATCTACACAAGGTGAATCACCAGGAACCAAGTGCAGCCAAGCCCAGGTTCTGCTCTGGAGGATTCAGTTATAGACTGTAGATAAAGATACTTGGGCCAATGTCAGGCCTGCCTTTAAGTCTGCGTGAGGTATAAAGTGCCAGGTCTAGTGTCTTGGAAAGAGAATTGAATCTGCAATCTGAGTGACAATATAAGAACGAATAATTGAGAAAAGCTAAACATTTTTTTAAATTGTGCAATAACAATACAGATGACAACCTTGAAAACAACCCGCATTCAACATTCTAGCACCTCCTTACCCTGTAACCTTCAACATTGAGGAGGACCAAACCAGAAATATGTGGGAACAGCATCACCTTCCAATTGCCCTCCAGATCCCGCACAGGTTAACGGATGTACGTTGTTGCTGGATTAATATTCTGGAATTCCCTGGTTAATAACACTGTGGACACTCTTACCGTATGGGCTGCATCCCCACCTTATCGGGACAACTAAAGATTGTCAATGAATGTGGCCTTGCCAGTGTGCTCTCCTTCTAAGGCAGTCCTTTGAAATTGTGGAGGACTTGCTTTCACTCTGTGCTTGTGAGCTCTGGGGTGGCTGACAGACCTTTCCACTGATGGACCAGGAAGTGCTTAGTAGGGGGAGGGTAGTTTGTGAGGTGATGTGCTCCTTCCACAGCTTCCACGGGGCTTCTGTGTGCTTCAGGGTTCACGTAGGTGCAACCATGAAGAAAATACACCAGAGTTTCTACCTTCTTAGGACTTTAAGGAGGTTCAGCATGTCATCGAAGATGGTGACAAGCTTCTACAGATGTACAGTGGAAAGGGTTCTGACTGGTTGCATCATGGTCTGGTGTGGGAATTCCAATGCACAGGAACGCAAGAGGCTACAGAGAGAGGTGGATTCAGCCAGTTCTATCACGAGTACAGCTCTCCCCACCATCAAGGACACCTACAAGAGGCAATGTATAAGGAAGGTAACATCCATCATTAAGGACCCCATCATCTGGGTCATGCCCTCTTCTCATTGCTGCCATCAGGCAGGAGGTACAGGAGCCTGAAGACCCACACCTCAAGGTTCAACAACAGCTTCTTCCCCACTGCCATCAGATTCTTGAACTGACCTCAAAAACCCTAACACTACCTCAGACTGTATTTCCATCAACTTGCACCAGTATTATGTTTTCTTGTGTTTATTTTGTTGTGTAAGGTTATGTATAATTTATGTTAATTTAAGTTGATGTAATTTATGTTTGTTATGGTTGTAAAGTACTGTGCTGCTGCGAAAAGCAAATTTCCATGGCATTTATACCCTGGATATTTATGCCAATGACAATAAACTTGAACTTGAACAATACTATCAGTAATGTTCCCTTGCCACTTTGAGCAGTCTTTGGCCAAAGGTTCCTGGGAGTCAGTGGGGATATTGCGTTTTTTTTCAAAGAGGCTCAGAGAACATCCTTGAATCCTTTCCTGTAATTGCTTCCTGTGACAGAAATCGGAATAGACTGTCTGTTTTGGGAGTCTGATGTTGGGCACTAGAACAGCGTGTTCTGACGAATACCCTACATTGAGTGGAGGTCAGACCTCAGCCTGTGAATATTGGCCTTGGAGAGGACACTGACATTGGCTTGTTCATACGTCTGGTGGGTTTTGAGTATCACCCATTAAACAAAGAAGAACTGCATATAAAAATGTAACTTGAAAGGCAAGTTTTAATCAAGCATTTAAACTTGTTCAAGTGTGCCTGCTGTGGAGAGGAAAATTTAGTCATTGATGGGAATTTTCTAACTCTGATATATTGGGACGTGATTTTTTTTTAAAAGAAGTTGCAATGAAACGGCATCTTTTACAAATTCCAAAACAATTTGCAGCCACTGAAGTACTTCTGCAAGCCGAAAAGGAACATAAACAGAACAGGAAAGGAAAGCAGAAGGGCAGACTTAACCAAAAGAGGAAAGAATTATCAAGGGAATAAATAGAAATCATAGAAATCTTAATGTTATGAAGCATGGGTGGTACAAGATGTTTAAAAATAAAGTGAGAGGAACTGCTATTAAAAATTAAACTGTACAGCAATGCACGTGGTGTCCTTTATAGAACAGGGAAACTGGAAGCAATAATGCGTTATTATGAGCCAAATATAGTAGGAATTACTGAGACATGGCTGCAGAAAAATCAGGAGAATGAATTAAACATCACAGGGTTATACATTTTTTAGAAATGACAAAGAGGACGATTGAGGGGATAGAGTAGCTGTAAATGTTGGAAGCAACTTTAAACAGTAGAACCAGGGATGTAACTAACAGTGGGACAGAGAATGAATCTATGAAAAGTGAGATAAAAGGTAATAAAGTGTCAGTCACATACACCACCAAATAGTACAGAGGAAATGAAGTACAGAAACAAATAGGCAAATGCACAAAAAATAGAATAATAATCAGGTGGGTTTTCAACTCACTGACTGGAGGAGGTGAGGAATATGCAAAAAAAAGGAATATCGCTCTTAAATGCACAGAATTCCTTTCTAAATCGGTATGTAAGGAACCTAATAAGGGAGGTTTTGATTCTGTCTGATAATGGAGCTGATGACCAGAGTAAATGAAAGGGAAGGTCATTCAGAAAAAGTGGAGAAGAAAAACAATGAAGTGGGAGGGAGGAGGCGGATATTTGTAATGTCGGAAAGAGGGAGAGAACATCTTCGGGGAGTGGGAGTTGAATACATTTGGTTCAAGTTGACCAGCAGGAAGAGAGTAACTAAGCCACTGGGGGTATACCACTGGCCACCAAATGGTCAGAAATAGAGGAGCAAATCTGCAGGGGAATTCAAAAAACATAAAGGAACTGCAGAGGGGTGATGATGGAGGGTTTCAATTACCCCGACACTGACTGGAACATCAAAACCAAAGGACAAGGAAGAGGAGGAGTTTCTCAAGTGAGTTTGGGAGGTTTATCTAAAATGTGTAGGAGCGGCACAGTGACACAACTAGTGGAGTCTCTGCCTGGGACCCGGCTTCAACCCTGACGACTGGTGCTGTCTGTGTGGAGTTTGTATGTCCTCCCAGTGACTGTGTGGGTTTCCTCCAGGTGCCTGGTTTCCTCCCAGATGCCAAAGGCCTGCAGATTGGGAGGTTGATTGACCACAGTGGATTGCCCCCAGTATGTAGACACAAGAGACTGCAGGTGCTGGAGTTTGGAACCAAAAACAAACCACTGGAAGAATTCAGGGGACGGAGCTGCATCTGTGGAGGCGGAGGGATGGTTGACATTTCGGGTCAAGATCCTGCATTCAGTCCTGAAACATTGACCATCCCTTTGCTTCCAAATTGCTGTTTGACCACTGAGCTCTTTCAGCAGATTGTTTTTTGCCCCTAGTGTGTAAGTGAGCAGTAGAATCTGGGGGGAATTGATGGGAATGGGAGAATAATGAGTAGATCTGTAGAGAGCAGCTTGCAACGTGTCGCCACGCTCCAGCGCCACCTTGCCACCACCATAACATGGGGTGAGTGTGGGATTAGAGTAGGTGGATATTTGATAGTTGGTACAAACTTGATGGGCCAAAGGGTCTGTTTCTGTGAGAACTTCCTTGATCTGTATGTTTCACACACAATGGGGAATAGGCCATTGTTGGATCTGGTTCTGAAGAATGAGGTGGGTCACATGGATCAGGATCAGTGGGTGAACCTGTGATGATTGGATCACACAGTTTAGATTAATAATGGATACAGGCAGGGAGAAATCCAAAGGAGAACCTCGAATCTGAAGGAGGGCTGACTTCAGTGGGATAAGGAGATACCTGGTCAAGATAAATAGAACCGAATATTGATAAATAGACCTGTGATGGAAGACATGAGTAGCCTTTGAAGACCAGATGATTCAGGCACAAGCCAGGGATATTTCAACAAGGAATCATGGAAAGTCTCAGGATATCGAAGGAGTAAGAGGATGAAGGGAAAAGGGAGGTGCATGATGCACATAGATGAATGTGAACCAGCTGAATATCGTAAAATGAGAAGGGGAGTGAAAAGGAAAATAAGACCAGTTGGTAGAGCAGTGAGATGCAGTCAGTAGAGCTGCTGCTTCACAGTGCAAGAGACCCTGGTTCAATCCTGACCTCGGGTACTCTCGATGTGAGACCTTCCAGTTCTCCTTGTGACGGCATGGATTTTCTCTGGGTGCTCTGTTTCCTCTCATGTCCCAAAGCTGTGCGGGTTGGTAAGTTAATTGGCCACTGCGAATTGCTCCTAGTGTGTAGGTGAGTGGCAGAGTTGATGAGAATGTGGGGAAAATAAAGGCGGAATTAACATAGGATTAGTACAGGTGGTCAGCACGGAATCAGTGGGCCGAAGGGACTGTTTCCATGCACTCTCTCTCTCTCTCTCTCTCTCTCTCTCTCTCTCTCACTTTATGACAAAGTAAAGAAAGAGTATAAGAGAGCAGCTGCCAACATAAAAGTAAATCTCCTGTCAGTACGTAGATAGTCGTAAGAGAGGGGTTGATCATGGATAAAAATGCATTGTCAGAAGGCAGAGTTAGAATATGGTTATATATGGTTAGAACAGAATTAGAGGATGGCTCAGTAACTTCCTTGCAGCCTGGAGATGCGAGTCATTCTCTGCTGGTTTGTACGAACTTAAGGCCTCAGAGACTACAGCTTCACAGAAATTCCTACCTCGGAGGTGTGAGAGGACAGCGGGTGAGAGAGTCTGGACCAGCCATTCACTCCAAACAAGCTGACAATGTCCCTTTGAAACAAATAAGGTGACCAAAAGTGAAGCC
Organism: Pristis pectinata; assembly: GCF_009764475.1. Classification (NCBI taxonomy): domain Eukaryota; kingdom Metazoa; phylum Chordata; class Chondrichthyes; order Rhinopristiformes; family Pristidae; genus Pristis; species Pristis pectinata. Next base: position 28,211,266 of record NC_067429.1, on the reverse strand, counting down.
TTATTGGCTGTGCAGTATTTGGCTCTGTCAAGCTGGATGTACCCAGACCTGTTGGGTGTACAGTGCTGTGCACGTAGCTGGCAGTAAATCAGAAGGAGGTGTCTGAGAGCTGGCTACACTTGAAGTAAACAGGTCACCTGGTCTGGGTAGAATGCAGCCTGCGTTGCTGAGGGAGATTGGGTGGAAGTTGAAGAAGAGCTTGCCACAATCTTCCAATCCTCCCGAGATACAGACAAGTGCCACAGGAGGGGAAAAGCAAATGCAACACCCTTGAGTGATGGCAGGTAACTGACAGGACAGTCACTTTAACCTTGGCTGTGGGGAGGCTTTTAGAAGGGAAAACATTAATAGGCAGCTGAAGAAGTGATGAAGGACGGCCAGCAAGGGCTGTCAATCAAGGAATGGCCGACCACCACCGAGCTCAGTCCAGAGGTTGCCGGGAGATGGGAGGTAACCCTGAGGCCATGGTGGGAGGAGGAGAAAAGCTCAAGTATAGAGCTGTCCAAGGCAAGTCATGTATTAGAGACTATGGTCCAGAGGGCATTTCTCCTGGGATGAGACATATATGACCAAAGACAACCCGGCACAATGAGGTAGGCCACAAGCTGTGATTCCCCAGAAGTCACGGTACTAAGAGCAGTTTGACCGCCTGGGCATTTGTTGCATGATACCAATGGAGTCAAAAATTTTTGCAGAGAAGGTCTTGCTCGGGGTACGTGGTGTTAGACCTGAAGAGACCTTTGCCCTGAAGACTTTCCTTGGTGGGAATATGCGGACGTTAGCATCAGGTAATTCAAGGGACGTTATCAGGATGATCAAGGCTTTGGAGGAGAGAAGAGAGCAAGGCAGCCTTGCCACTCCCCAGTGCGGTGATCCTCCAGCTGTTCCTCACAGGAGAAGGAGCCAACGGGGATCATACAGATGTTTGACTCACATGTGTCCAGTGTGGAAGTGCTCACATTCCTAAGATATTATGTTAGCAGAGGCCAGTGACGTGCATTGCACCTGGAGTAGTAGAGGTATTAGGATCAAGCTGAGAGCAGACAAGGATGGAAACACCACCCACCTGCCACCATGCTTGGACATTGGCATGAGCAGGTGGTGTACCAGGGACCACCCAGAGCATGCCAGTCACACCACAGGACTGGCACAAGGTGGCCTCCTCTAACACCGCGGTCTGCTGGGATATGCAGCATTGCGGACAACTCAACACTCAACTTCATCCTATCCGAATGCTGCAAATGGTGTGGGGGGGTTGGTCACGTGAACCACGAGCGGAGCCCTGGTGGGCCATCGGTTGAGAGGAGACCCAGGAGCGGAGAGGTGAGAGAACTCCATCCTCTCTGGTCACCCCGGGTGACGAGCATCGTGTTGAGGAGGAGGATGTGGAGCAAGAGGGAAGCATGAAGGAGGAATGGCCGATTACCACAGAGCTCAGTCCAGAGGTTGCCGGGAGAAGGAAGATGACCCTGAGGCCAAAGTGGGCCGAACCAATGGGAGGAGGAGACAAGTCCAGAGGTGTCAATGCCCAAGAGCAGTATGAGGTGTCTGGTGCACCCATCAGATAGCAGTGACCTCTCCTCTACTGAGGATCAAGGAAAGGATACAGAAAGGAAGATGATACTGGTGACATACCCCTGGCAAAGAAGCATCAAGATGGGAACCAACAGCAGCACTGGTTCCGGGAATCAGCCCGCAGCAACACAGAGAGCAAAGTGTCACAGTGGGGCCTTTAAGGAAGAGGACGGCTCGGACATATTATGGAGGTGCGAATCACTCCATACTGGCCTGTACAGGCTCAAGGCCACAGACGGCACAGCTCCCAGAGCTTCCTGTCACAGAGGTGTTAGAGGACAACAGGTGAGAGAGTCTGGACCAGCCACTGGATCTGAACAGGCTGATCATGTCTAGCTGAGCCTTTGAAGTATGTAAGATTCCTCGAACTGACAGCCTACTGGCTGAAAACAGAACTTGGTGGGTTAGTCAGCATCTGTGGAGGCAGAAGACGTAAGCTGACATTTTGGGGTGAGACCTTGCATTAGTCCTAACGTCAGGTCTTGATCCAAAATGTCAACTTCTGCCTCCACGGTTGCTGACTAACCCACTGACTTCTTCCAGTGTCCTGTTTTTTGTTCCAGAGTCCAGCATCTGCACTTTCTTTTGTCTTCAGCCCAGTAGCTAGTTGTATTTAGCCCTGTTAGACTGGATCGGAGCAGACCTGTGTACAGTACCGTATTTCTATGTGGTAGCACATCAGAACCTGTGAGGAAGAGCATTATTACCCTCATATATAAACAGAGAAGGGAAAAACAGGTCAGAAATTGGTGACCCATCTCGTTGATTAATATGGATCACAAGATTCTGCCCCTGGTCTTTGCCAATCAAGTCAAGGCTGCTTTGGGCACGGTGATTCATCCTGATGAGACCAGTGCTGCTCCCAGCAGGAAGGTCTCTAACAGTCTAGCACTACTCAGAGACGTGATCGCCTATGTTAGGGACCATTGGCTGGACATTGGCTTAGTCAACTTGGACCAGGAGAAGGACCAAGGCCTTGCTTGGCCGGTGGAGAGAAAGGCCCTTACAGATCCTTCACCACTGTTGGAGTCTCAATGCCAATGCACACAGCCCTCGAGGTAGCTGTGGTAGGGCATTTGCCAAGAAGGTCTGGGAAAGGAAATAGTGGTCCATCTGAAGGTTCAGGTGCATGACACGGGATTCTGTTCTCCACAGGACACACGCTGAGACAAGCACTAACCAGGGCTGGATGGTTACTAACTCAATGAAAGATGTCCTCCAGTCTGCCCAGAACCTGCTGGTCTTCCAGTGCAAGGAGCAGTCCACAGCTGAACATTGCAGACTGACACATCGCAAGGTCCAGGACTACATGCTGAGGGACACACAAAACCTGCTGCCACACCACAAAGGTTCCATGGGGAAAGGCAGCATTTAATGGCCCTCCTACTATCGCAGTGAAGAAGGTACCTGATATTTTTCCTCATTCCTTTCTGTTTGGAGATGTTGTTTCGGAAGAAAGAAAGACCAACATTTTTGTAGCTACCTTTTACAATCCTTTCAGGAAATCACAAATTGCTTTCAAGCCAATGATATTATATACCATTGGTATAGCATATCATAGTATACCTTGATATGTGAAGCCTATAATACATTGACCATGCACAACAAGCCCTTCCCAGTACCCAGGTATCCAGTAAAACTAGAGGCTATTAAAACACACATATGAAGTTTACTGGTGAATTCAAAATCAGATTATGATGAGAATATGAACTTGCTACCACAGGGTGTATCCCTGGTGAGTAGTTGCTGTATCATTCAAAGGGAAGCTTAAGTATCTGAGAGGAAATAGTTTGCGGGGCAGTTAGGATGGGGTTGGGAAGTGGGACTTGAAGAATAACTCTTACATGCAGCCGGTGCAGACTCATAAAAACATGAGGATAGGACCAGGAGCAGCTTTCTCTGCCATTCATTAAGGCCATGGCTGATCTTTGACGTTAGCTCCAGCTTCCACCGTTATCCACATATCCCTTGATTTCCTCAATGTGTGGAAATCTCTCATTCTGTGTTTGGAATGCACTCTGTGACTGAGCTTTATCGTCCCTCTGGTGTGGAAAGTTCCAAAGGTTCTCCATCCTCTGAGTGAAGAAATTTCTCGTCTTCTCAGACCCAAGCAGCTAGCACTTAACGAGCTGGTGGAGGAACTCAGCGGGTCAGGCAGCATCTTTGGTGGGAAATGGAAAGTTAAGGTGGTTGGTATAAAGAGCTGAAGAGAGGGCTCTTGTTGCACACCTCCCCCTCACCCCTTTATACTGGCTATCCCCCCCCTCTATTCTTTCAGTCCAGATGAAAGGTCTCGACCCAAAACATTGACTGTCCATTTCCCGCCACAGATGCTGCCTGACCCGCTGAGTTCCTCCACCAGCTCATTTGTTGCTCCAGATTCCAGCATCTGCAGTCTCCTGTGTCTCCAGCCTAACACTTACTATCAGACTGTGCTCCCTGGTTCTACACTCCTTAGCCAGGGGAAGCATCATCCCTGCATCGAGTCTGTCAAGCCCTTTAAGAATTTTGTATGCCTTGATTAGATTTCCCCACTTATTCTTCTAAACTCTAGAGAATATAATCCTAGTCCACTCGATCTCTCCTCATATGGCAAACATCATCCTTGGAACTAGTCCAATAAATCTACTAATTTTTTAGTCTAATAAGTAAAGAATAAATAATTGGTCTAATAAATCTTGGCAAGTAGGAGAGGAGACCAAAACTGAACCCTATACTCCAGGTGCAGTCTCATCAAGACCCTATAAGAATGCAGTAATACTTCTTTAGTCCTTGAATCAATCCTTTCATAATAAAGGTTAACGTATCATTTGCCCTCTAAGTCATATGCTGCGTGTTGGCTTTCAGTGACTTGTGAACAAGCACACCTAGGTCCCTTTGAACTTCAACACTCCTCAAGTTCCCACCACTTAACAAATATTCCATTTTTCCATTTTGTGTACCAGGGTGGATGTCCACACATTTTCCACATTATATTCCATCCGCCATATTCTCACCCTTTCACTCAGCTTATCCATATCCCCTTGAAACTTTCCTGTATCGTCCTTCACACTGACAATTCCACCGAGTTTAGTATCTTCAGTAACCTTGGAAAAGTGACACTTAACACCCCGTGGCCCCCATGTGTACTTTGACCATTCTATCATTCTGCTATTTGCCTCGTCTCCATGGAATAGACCACAAATAATGAACAAGTACCATTACTCTTTGTTAAGGGATAAATATTGACTAGATTGAACGAGAAATATTGACCAGTTTTCTGCCACTTCCCTCGAAACAATATTCGAGAATCTTCTCCGTGAGAGATTTGATGAGACTTCACGTCAACAGTTCACCCGAGGGACAGTACTTTGGACAGAAGAGCACCCCCTCTCTCTTTCCCAGAACGTCTGCCTGGATAACAGGGTCAAACCTCTCAAATTGAATTCAAAGATGAGAGATGGTGCTGAGATGTTTGTGGCCGATATTTTGAGAGGTCCTCAGTAGTTCTGACAATGCTTGTTTGCACACTTGGATTCTGTATTTCCATTTTCCACCCTATAGTGTAATCAACTAAAAATAATTTTGAGCTGGTGTGAATAAAAGCAAGGGCGAGCCACCCACTGTTTAATCTAGCTGTTCTGTGCAGAAGTCACTATATAAAAACATTACATCACAGAACTGTCTGCAGCCAGCACTTTATTGTTCAAAGCTGCCATGCTGAATATATTGGCAAACTGTGAGAATAAATGGAAGTTTCACACCCAACTGTTCTGCTGATGCCTGTCAAGATCAATAAATATCAAACCTTATACTTGGGTCTCAATATACTCACCTAATGATATCATTAGCCTTCACGGGGCCAGTATATAATTACAAGTTGTGATTACTTGTTCAAATTGCAGGCGAGCAATTACCTTCTGTTCATTATGTGCGTTTACTCACTCTTCACTCAACAAAGCTGAAAGGTTTGTCGAAATCCTTAACTGAGTATTTTCTTCTGCTGTGGTCCACTGTGGCCTGCAGTGTCTGTCGGCTGCTCAGCACTGCTGCTCACTAAGGCAAAGTTATTAATGCAACATTTACTGAAGGCCGTAAACTCTCAACTAACTGAGTGTCTGGTGCAACAATGCATCAAAAGTCATAACTACTTGGGATGCTCAGTTCTTAAAGGTAAACTCACATTTACATGTCTTACAGTAACTAGCAGTTGGAAGACCTTGCTGCGTATGTTCAATGTAGTTCCTTAGATTTTAAAAATTGTAATAAATCCATGCCAACCATCAACTATTCACATAAGATAATACAGTTAGCTATATACATTAAAATACTGATGTAACTTTAATTAACCATATGTTCTCTTGATTGCTTGGTCTCCTCATTCACCAAATTCCTCTCTGCAAGTTACATTTGTTATCCCAGAAACATCCACTCCAGGCTCAGATAGTTCCACATATGCAAGTGGTCTCACATCTTTTTCAGTAATCATTGAATCAACATAATTGCTCTCATTAACTGTGAATAGGCACTCAGAAGGAAAGGGGTCGTACAATATAAGAGTAGTCAAGTGAGAAATAGAAAAAGACTGTGGGAACATCTATAGGTATGACAAAAGGAAAAGATTGGCTAAAGTTAGTATGAGCCCCTTACAGACTGAAACAAGAGAAAATATGTCGGGGAATGAGAAAATTGCAGAGACATTAAACTTCACACTTACCCACCTTATACAGGATCCCATTCACTCATCCTGTCTAAATTGCCTTGAAGTCTCTGTGCATCCTACTCACCACTCACTATCCCACTCAGTTTTGTGTCATTGGCAAACTTAAAAATATTACTCTGAGTTGGCTCATCTAACTCATCAATGTGTACTGTGAATAGTTGGGGTCCAAGCACTGACCCCCTTGGACGCCCTCTAGTCCATCTCCCTCAAGAAAGCTTACCTGAGAGGTCATAATAAGAGGTTCTGTGAGTTCCTGGAACTCAGTACAGTTGAGTTAATAAGTGGGTTACCATAGGAATTAGTGCTGGGACTGTAGTGGCTGAGTATACAGATGAAGAAAGTCGAAAGTCAAAAATCGAGTTTATTGTCATGTGCACAAGTACATGTATGCACAGGTGCAATGAAAAACTTACAGCAGTATCACAGGCACAGAGCATCATATAAGCAGCGTTCACAAGATAAACATCAATTAAAGGTAAATTATACACAATTTTTAGTTAAAAGAAAGAACACAATGAGGACAATAAAAACATAGTCCATTTTAGTGCAAAGTGGTCACAGTGTTGTAGTGATTAGGGTTGTGCCGGTTGGTTCAAGAACCGAATGGTTGAAGGGATGTAGCTGTTCCTGAGCCTGGTGGTGTGGGACTTCAGGCTTCTGTACCTCCTACCCGATGGTAGCTGTGAAAAGATGGCACAGCCCGGATGGTGGGGATCTTTGATAATGGATGTTGCCTTCTTGAGGCAGCACCTCCTGTAGATACTACCGATGGTGGGGAGGGATGTGCCTGTGATGTATTTGGCAGAATCCACTACTCTCTGCAGCTTCTTACATTCCCGTGCATTCGAATTGCCGTAACAGACCATAATACAACCAGTCAGGATACTTTCAACAGTACCTCTGTAGAAGTTTGTTAGAGTGTTCAGTGACAAGCTGAACCTCCTTAACCTTCTAAGAAAGTAAAGACACTGGCACGCCTTCCTTATGATTGCATCTATGTGCTGGGCCCAGGACAGATCATCTGATACGTTAACACCCAGGAACTTAAAGCTGCTGATCCTCTCCACCACCGATCCCCCAATGTAGACTGGTGCACATTCACCCTCCTTCCCCTTCCTGAAGTCAACAATCGGCTCTTTAGTTCTGCTGACGTTGAGCGAGAGGTTGTTGTTGCAGCATCACTCAACCAGGTATCCTATCTCGCTCTAGTAAGCGGACTCCTCACTACCTGTGATTCGTCCAACAGCAGTAGTGTCATCCATGTATTTGAAGATGGCATTGGAACTGTGCTTAGCCACTCAGTCATGTGTGTATCGGGAGTACAGCAGGGGGCTTGCACCTGTGTTGATGATCAGCGAGGAGGAGAGGTTGTTACCAATCCTCATTGATTCGAAGCGAATGAATGTACTGTAGCCAAGGTTGTGGATTGTACAAAAGTAAGGGGAAAGGAAAGCTGTGAGGAAGACACAGACAGTTTAAAGAGAGATATTGATAGGTTAGGTGATCAGGCAAAAAGTCGGCAAATAATGTTGGGAAATATGAAGTTGTTCATTTTGGAAGGAAGAATAATAGAACTGATCTTTTTACATTGGTTGTTGATGTTCTGTAAATCTCCAGAGGTTTACTACCATTCTTCAGTTGAGGAAAGTTTCCTGGCTGTCTCTGATTGGCTCTTAGCTCCTCCAGATGTGGCCAGATGTGGCTACCACCAGGGACTGGTGAAATAAAGTTTTATCTTAGTGGCTCATTGAATCGTAGAATCAGCCAGCCCAGATAGAAACCGTTCAGCCCATTGTATCTGAGCTTCGAAAGAGCCATCCAATCAGCCCACTCACCTGCCTCACAGCTCCACTAATCCAGGTTCAACCCCGACCTCCAGTGCTGCCAATGTGGAGTTTGCACATTCTCTCTGTAACCTCACCGGTTTCCTCTGGGTGCTCCGGTTTCCTCCCACATCCTGAACACGTGTGGGTTGGTGGGTGAATTGGCCACTGTAGATTAACTCCAGTGTGTAGGTGAGTGGTTGAAACTGGGAAAAGTTGAAGGGAATCCAGGGAGAATTAAATATTTATGCAAATTAGTGTAGATGGGTGTTCAGTGGTTGATGTTCACAGAGAAGCCTGCTTCCATGCTTAATGACCTTTAACTTCAGGACAAACATTTTATTACCAGTCTTGATCCAATTCTATTCTGAATCTGCTTTCAAACATTGGACACCAGGTCATAATGGCATCAGTGCTTGGGGAGAAATAAATAGAAATGGAAAGAACCTTCCTGTGGAGCCAACATTCATTTATCTTTTAATAAATCTCTTGATGATTAAGTTAGTCCTCAAGTCATAATTCAGCTTATTGGATGTAGCATCTGTCCAAGGGAAGGGCCACACCCTGCAAAATAATCAGTGATAAATATACAATTGGGGATCCAGCTATTGCACTGACTTCGTTATATTCCCCACCAGTCACAGCTGGTTCTCTCTAGGTTGCAATAAAATATGCTCAGTTTTATGAATTCATCAAATTCCAGCTACCAATTATCATTGGAAATGTTCTCCTGCACCACTTAAATCTCCGTGGGCTCCCTGTGCTGTCAGGTTGTAATCAAATTCGCTCTCTCAAGCATTATTCTAACAGAATCAGGCTGGTTATTAGCACCCACTCTGGAGGTGTTTGAAGCCGGATTCCATTACTGACTCCTGCTGCTGCTTTCACTGTGTCTTTACTCAGTCCAACACTACCAGCTTGCTTTGAGATAATCCACCCATCATGGCTTTATGTTTTCTGGCCTCTTCTTCCCTGCCTTCACTGATAGTATTTTCTAGGTGGTAGGAGGGTCCCCCGAATAGAGCACAAGGGTGATAGATGAACACCACTGATTCCACCTTTACCCTTTCGCCTACCCCATTCCCACCCGAGGTTACTACTGAAATAGAATGCTTTGCCCCGAATATTCATCCAGCTGTTTATAGCAGAAAATGAAGCCTGTGTATCCCATATACTCCGCAGGATAAGGGTTACAGCAGGCAATAGTACATTGAAGCTACAACACTTGCCACAAGCACTGGTAGCAGCATAGGTTGGAGACTCGGTTCTGTCAACTCATTGCCAGACTAGGGCAGGAATCTGCACTGATTTTCACAGGAAAATGCTGTGGACAGATGACCATTGGACAGATCACCAAAACCTCATCAGTGGCAGACAAATAGCCAGCACATGTGGAGAGGGAGACGGTGTTAATATTTCAGGTTAATCAATCCAATCACAAAACCATTCCAACCTTAAAATCTGAGAAAGACTGGGAGGTGGGGCAGGAAGTAAGAACAGGTGAGACTTGTGGTAGGTGGCATGCAGGAGAAGTTAAATGACAAGTGGGATGTGGGTGTAGCCTAAGGGATTGTAATGGGACAAAGAAAGAGCTGGAAGATGGGTTTGGAGGAGATCGACATAACAACAACAGCTGCTGCCTGATAAATGGAAGCAGTAACTATGACCTGAAACTATTGAAATCTGTTTGTGTGTTGAGTCTGAAAGAAAGAAGGTGCAGTTCCTTTAGATCCCATCAAACTTCAATGTGACTGTGTGGGAGTTCGGAGACAGGGCGGCAGAGATGTTTATCCCAGTGTTTGGATGAAAATACATCACTCAATACACATCACTGAAATGTAGTGGGAAGTGAGTGGGGGAAGGAAAGTTCAACTGACAAGTGACCAGAAGCTTGGAGTTACACTTGATTAGAGCAAGTGTGGTTAGCTTGCTACACACTTGTTCCTAAGCGCAAAGGTCACGAGTTCAGTCTCGCCCCAGAAACTTAGGCTCATGATTCAGGCTGGCACTTTGGGGCAGAAAATGCTGCCTACTGGAAATTGAGAGGCTTGGGTGAAATGTTGAAGCATGGATTGTCAGCATGCTCTGGTGGATATTAAAGATCTCATGGTGCTCGTTCCTCGGGGAGAGGGGAAGCTTTCCCCAGTCTCCTAATGAAAGTACATCACTGGATAAATATCACTGAAATCTGATGATTACTTCATGACTGTTACTAAATTAACTGCCTATGACCAAGTTTACTTCAGTGGACGTAAAGCAATTTAGGATATCCTGAGTTTGTGAAATTTGCCTAGGAAGGCAAATCTTTGTTTCCATTGATTGGTTGCCAACCACTGTGGGAACCTGCTATGAATAGTAGTTAACTTATTGCCCCGTCAAAGACACCACTCAACAGAATAACATCCCCCAAGACTGCACTCAACAGTAATTCAGCTGCTTTTCAGGATTAACTATCCAAAGAAGCAACTGCCTTAGATTCCTGTGATGTTTTCTGGCCAATTTCTCTAATGTTTTGTCTGTTCCTACAGCAATAAAGAATCCAAAGCAACCTACGTTTTTGTTGTTGCTATGTTGTGTCTTTATGTCCACTTTCAGTAACTGCTTTAGAAGTTTGTGTCCTGAAACAAAAGCAGAAAATGCTGGAGCACTCAGCAAGTCACACAACAAATGAGCAGAGAGAAATGGAATTAGCATTTCATGTTGATGACCTTCCATCAGAACACCATACAGGCTGGAGACATAGCTCAGTGGTAGCTGGAGGTCAATCAACCCAGGCCCAGGATATTGTCAGGGCAGTGTCCTAGGCCCAACCATCTTCAGCTGCTTCACCAATGACTTTCCTTCCACCATAAGGTCAGAACTGGGGATGCTCCCTGAAGTTTGTACCATGTCCAATTCCATTTGTAACTCCTCAACAAATGAAGCAGACCATGACTACATTGCAGAAAGATATGGGCTGAAAAACACTCCGATGCTGGAGGAGCTCAGCAGACCAGACAGCATCCGTGGAGAAAAGCAGGCGGTCAATATTTCAGGTCAGGACCCTTCTTCAGGACTGAAGATAGGAAAAGGGGAAGCCCCAATATATAGAAGGGAAAAGCAGAGCAGTGATAGGTGGACAAAAGAGGGGAGGTGGGGTTGGCACAGGGTGGTGATAGGTAGATGCTGGTAAGAGATGATGATAGGCAGGTGTGGGGGAGGAGGGGAGAGCAGATCCACCAGGGATGGGTCAAAGGTAAGAAGAGAGAGAAAAAAAGGTAGAAAAAGATGTTAGGAAAGGGAGGAAGAGAAGAAGCCTGGTGGGGGTGGGGTGGGGTTGGGTGGGGTGGGGGGAAGGGGTGGTGGGGATTACCTAAAGTGGGAGAATTCAATGTTCATTCCTTTAGGCTGCAAGGTTCCAAGACGGATAATGAGGTGCTGTTCCTCTAGTTTGCACTTTGAATTCTCCTGGCAGTGGAGGAGGCTGAGCACTGACATATCAGTGATAGTGTGGGAGGGGGAGCTGAAGGTTTGGGCTGATAACTGGCAGGTAACATTCACATTACAAAATCACTAACAATCTACAGTGAAAGGGTGGAGACCAACCACACTTTACCATCTACTCAGCACCATGAAATACATAAAAGAAAGTGGTTTTCAACAAGTTAGTACATACTTTTATTGTAGAAAGTGGCAATGGAATGGTTTGAAGCAGTAATGCCTGGTTCCCCATCACCACTATTCTGGGATTTACCATTGATCCTGAGCTCAGTTAGACCAACCACATAGACAATGCGGTTACAAGAGCAGGTCAGAGGTTGGGTATTCTATGGTGAGTGACTCATCTCCTGACATCACAATATTCTACTACCATCTACAAGGCACAAGTCAGGAGAGTGAAGGAAACAGCCTCCACTTGCCTGGATAAGTGCAGCTCCAAAAACTCTCCAGAAGCTTGATGCCTTCTAGGTCAAAACAACCCGCTTGATGGGCACACTATCCACCACTCTAGGCATTCATCCTCTCCATTGCCTGCTCACAGTGGCTGCACGGTGAACCATCTACAAAGTGGATTGCAAGTACTTGCTCCGGTTTCCCTGAGAGCACCTCACAAACCTGTCAACTCTACAACCAAGAAAGGCAAAGGCAGCAGGCACATAGGCCTATAGCTTCCTCCAGCAAGCTGCAAACCAGCCTGATTTGGAAATACATCACCAAATTGTCACTAGGTCTAAATGCTGGAATTTCTGCCCCAACAGCACTGTGGGAGCACCTTCACCAGATATGCTACAGCTGTTGGAAGGCAAATCATCACCACCTTCTCAAGTGCAGTAAGGATGGGAATGCCCAGATCCTGGAAAGCAAATAAATAAATAAAAACTTTTTTTTTGGAAAAGAAAGAATCCTTTATCTATCGGCATAACAGAGTAAATGCACTGCAGAAGCAGCAATGTCAGGTAGCATTCAGAGATGTCTCAGTGACTTGTGAAACAGCTCAAGGGGCAGGCAATGTGACTACTTATCAGGTGTGTAAGAATTAGAGTGCCTTTTCCAATAAACAAAGAAAGTGGATGTGAGTTATTAGTGTTCTCAAGCAAAAATGACCCTATGTTTGGGTGTTACAGCTAATAAGGGAACAAATAAATAAAATGAACTCATTAAATAATAATATTAGTGTCCAGCATTCACTGGGATTAAAATAAATCAGATTTCTGCTTATTCACCGTTGTGCTTTGAAAGGGGACCGCAGATTACACTAATGGTTATAGTTGAGAGATTAGCAACTTTAAATGCATTAATTAGTTGCCAGATGACTTGGACACTTGCACTAGCTGGCAATTAACAGGAATCAGCACACAGTTAATATTAGCGGACAGAATACTGTTTCTAGTTGTGACGATATTTTCATACCTTGCTGAACATTGTACTGGTGGGTATGTTTTCATGGGGATTTGTAGCATGCTCACTTACCATGGACTCAATTGCATTGTGAATGACTATTAGTTTATTAAAATGCAACTTTTATTTTGCCCAGTTCTGCTGTCCAAACAGCAAAAAACTAACAGTATTTATTCATCACTCTAGTAGACATAAGCACAGAGAGGTGATAAGTATGCATAAAATGTATGTGTGAAAATATGATCATGAAAATGCACTATATGCTTCTTTCTTTAAAAATGAAAATGAATGTTTCTTGCCTTCGCTCCCCATGGTTTCACATCAGATGCAGCCTGATCCTCCTTGTGCAACTGAGGGAGCGACGCTTTTTTTACTTGAACAGTGAAAGAATAGTTTCCAAGCAACGAAAAATACAGGGTGCATCTCAGTGAGCTGACAGCTTTAAACATGGCATTAAAATGCAATAGTTCAGAGGTTCCCCTGCACAACTCCAGTAGAAAGTCAGGGTGCAGCTGAAAGCTGGCTTCACTTGGAGCAGAGTGACACGTCACCCATTTCCGGGTGTACGGTAGGAAACTCACTACTGTTGATGTTATTTTGGTGAATTTTATGGCAGAGAAAAGTTGCTGGGAAAAACGTAAATCCTGCTGAGAAATGAGGAGCTGAAGATCCCAGTGGGCACCAAGGCAGACAGAATTGTGTGTGAAATTGCTTTTTTCCACTTTAAGCTGATTTTCAATAGCACAGCATTTTTTTTGAAGGATGAACAAATTTCTAGCCCCATTTTTTTGTTAGTGACATTTATTCAGGGATAAACATCAACCAGGGGCACACAGATGTTGCCTGACCCACTGAGTTCCTCCAGCAGCTTGTTTTTTTTTTGCTCCAGATTCCAGCATCTGGGGTCTCTTGTGTCTCCATAATTCCTCTGCCCTTTAAAATCGTGCCATGACTTCTCCTACATACACACCTGAGAAGACAGAGAAGCTTTCAATTTATTGTCAACTCCAAAAGGCAGTGCAATACATCGTCAGTATTGCACTGAAGTAGATTTTTGTACTGATGCTTTAAGTGGCGTCAGCCCCATAACATTCTGACAGAGATACATTTTCTCCAAACCAAGCCACAGGTGACGCATCTCTGGGTGAAAATACACAGGAAATTCCACCTCTGCCTTTGTTATCTCTACCTTGTTTATGTATCAATGAAATATTTTACAAGATTCACGCTTCTGTGAAAATATTTGATCTGTGAAGGGGAGGGGTGAGTGTTACTAAAGACACACTGGGACAATAGATTGGCTTCTCTTTTATCAAATACAAGAGGACATGCATTTAAGATGGGAGGGGGAAGTTTAAGGGAGATGTGTTTGTTACACAGAGAGCGGTGGGTGCCGAGAACGGGCTGCCAGGGGTAGTGGTGGAAGCAGATACGATAGTGGCGCTTAAGAGGCTTTCAGATGGGCACGTGAAAACGTAGGGAGTGGAGGGATGTGGATCATGTGCAGGCAGAAGAGATTTAGTTTAATTTGGCATCATGTTCAACACAGACACTTGTACCGAGGTACAGTGAGAAACTTGTCATTACACAGTCAATGTAACTGCACTGTGTAATGAATTGACCTGTACGATTGACCGATTGTACAGGTCAATTCATTACACAGTGCAGTTACATTGAGTTAGTATAGAGTGCATTGATGTAGTACAGGTAAAAACAATAACAGTACAAAGTGTCACAACTGCAGAGAAAGTGCAGTGCAATAAGGTGCACAACAAGGTAGATTGTGAGGTCAGAGTCCATCTCATTGTATAAGGGAACTGTTCAATAGTCTTATCACAGTGGGGTAGAAGCTGTCCTTAAGTCTGGTGCTATGTACCCTCAGGCTCCTGTACCTTCTACCCGATGGAAGAGGAGAGAAGAGAGAATGTCCTGGGTGGGTAGGGTCTTTGATTATGCTGGCTGCATCGCCAAGACAACGAGAGGTGAAGACAGAGTCCAAGGAGGGGAGGCTGGTGTCCATGATGCGCTGGGCTGTGTCCACAACTCTCTGCAGTTTCTTGCGGTCCTGGGCAGAGCAGTTGCCGTACCAAGCCGTGATACATCCAGATAGGATGCTTTCTATGGTGCATCGATAAAAGTTGGTGAGAGTCAAAGGGGACAAACCAAATTTCTTTAGCCTCCTGAGGAAGTAGAGGCGCCAGTGAGCTTTCTTTTAAATTTTTTTTAAAATCTTATTTACAGTGTGGTAACAGGCCCTTCTGGTCCAACGAGTCTGTGCAGCCCATTTTTTAAACCCAGTTAACCTACCTGTATGTCTTTGCAATGTGGGAGGAAACCGGAGCACCGGGAGGAAACCCGTGCAGACAGGGGAGAACGTACAAACTCCTTACAGACAGCGACGGGAATCGAACCCTGGTCGCTGGTGCTGTAATAACGTCGTGCTAACCGCTACGCTACCGTACCGCCCATTATTGGCCGTGACATCTACGCGATTTGACGAGGACAGGCTGTCGGTGGTGTTCACTCCCAGGAACTTGAAGCTCTCAACCCTCTCTACCTCAGCACCATTGATGTAGACAGGTGCATGTACACCGCCCCCTTTCCTGAAGTCAATGACCAGCTGTTTTGTTTTGTTGACTTTGAGGGAACGGTTGTTGTCATGACACCATTCCACTAAGCTCTCTATCTCCTTCCTGTACTGCAACTCATTGCTGTTTGAGATACGGCCTACAACGGTGGTATCATCTGCAAACTTGTAGATGGAGTTAGAGCAGAATCTGGTCACACAGTCATGAGTGTATAGGGAGTAGAGTAGAGGGCTGAGGACGCAGCCTTGTGGGGCACCAGTGTTGAGAATAATCGTGCCGGAGGTATTGCTGCCTATCCTCACTGATTGCAGTCTGTTTGTTAGAAAGTCAAGGATCCAGTTACAGAGGGAGGTGTTGAGTCCTGGGTCTCGGAGTTTAGTGACAAGCTTGCTTGGGGTTATTGTATTGAAAGCAGAGCTGTAGTCAATAAACAAAAGTCTAACGTAGGTGTCTTTACTGTCTAGATGCTCCAGAGCTGAATGTAGGGGCAGGGAGATGGCATCCGCTGTAGACCTGTTCCAGCGATAGGCGAATTGCAATGGGTCCAGGTTGTCTGGGAGGCTGGAGTTGATGTGTGCCATGATGGTGGACGTCAGAGCCACTGGTCGGTAGTCATTGAGGCATGTTACCTTGCTTTTCTTCGGTATCGGTGGGCCGAAGGGCCTGTTCCTGTGCTGTACTGTTCTATGTTCTATGTTCTAACTGATTATTAATCTGTGGTAGCATGATCCCAATTATTAAAATGTGAACAAAAGCAATGTTGATGGTCACTGGAAAAAAATTAACAAGGGTGGCTCTAATGGTGAAGTTCACAATGAATGTAGAAGTGCTCTGCTCTTAAGTAAAGTCTTTCACATCCTAATAATATCCCAAACTGCTTTAACAGTCCAGAAAGTACTTTTGCTGTGTTGTTCCTGTCATGAGCCTGCAGCCAGTTTTTTTCTCACAGCTTGGTCTCACAGCGATCTGACAGTGAACAGATAATTACTTTCTTATTTTAAGGTAGATTGAAGGATATACATTTGGCAGAGGAGTAGAGGTGCGATATGAAAATGAATTCATGTAAAATTGCTAACTAAATCCAAGTTCTGCTCTTTCTTTAATCGACTCAGCTTCACACAATTTTGAGGTAGAGGAGATGAAGTCATAAGGTGTAGGTGGCTGAGCCCACTCGAATCAGCTTCATTGTGCAGGTATACAATGCATCGACCGGTCTCATAAGGAGAACCAGAGAGTTTCTGCTACTGGTGATGGCTGCAAGATTAGGCTCGAACTGGGTTACTGCTGTTCTTAAGTAAATGCAGCTCAATAATTCCTCTTTCCCACCCACTCTGTCTGCCCATCACCCACACACTACTCCTACTGTGTCCACTCCCCCCCCACTGATCCCACCTTCCCTCCCCACCTCCCTTATTTGGTTCCTCTTCACCTTCCTTTCTTATCAGATTCCACAATCTGCAACCCTTGGTTGCTTCCACCTATCACCTCCCAGTGCCTCTAGATATCTCTAAACTTCCCTCCCCCACCTGACCCCCATCTGCCAAACAACCCAGTGCAATGCAAGTGGAAGGCTTTTAAAAGTGTGGTATCGAGAGTTCAAGATCTGCATGTCCCTGTTAGTGTGAAGGGTAAGGCTGGCAGGAGTAGAGAACCCTGGATGACAAGGGATATTGAGGCCCTGGTCAGGAAAGAGGGGGAGGCATGGGTCAGGTACAGGCAGCTGGGATCAAGTGAATCCCTGGAGGAGTAGAAGGGATGTAGGAGTGTACTCAAGAAGGAAATCGGAAGGGCAAAAACCAGCCTCCCCTCGGTAGACTCTGTCTACGCTTCTCACTGCCTCGGTGAAGCAGCCAACATAATCAAAGACCCCACCCACCCGGTTCATTCCCTCTTCTCCCCTCTCCCATCAGGCAGAAGATACAGGAGCCTGAGGGCACGTACCACCAGGCTCAAGGACAGCTTCTATCCCGCTGTGATAAGACTATTGAATGGTTTCCTTATATGATAAGGTGGACTCTCGACCTCACGACCTACCTTGTTATGACCTTGCACCTTATTGTCTACCTGCCCTGCATTTTATTTTCTTTGTAGCTGCGACACCTCACTCTGTATTCTGTTATTGTTTTACCCTGTACTATCTCAATGCACTGTGTAATGAATTGATCTCTACAAACGGCATGCAAGACAAGTTTTTCACTGTACCTCGGTACAAGTGACAACAATAAACCAATACCAGTACCAAATAAATAAAAAGGGGGTCATGAGCTGGCTTTGGAAGAGAAGATTAAGGAGAATCTAAAGAGATTTTATAAGTATATTAGGGGAAAAAGAGTAACTGGAGAGAGAATATGGCCCCTCAAAGACCAAAGTGGGCATCATTGTGTGGAGCCGCAGGAGGTGGGCAAGGCCTTCAATGAATATTTCATCTCTGTTTTTACCATGGAGAAGGACATAAAGACTTCAGATCTTGAGATGGTTAATGGGGAGATCTTGGGGATAGTCTGCATTACAGCAGAGGAGGTACTAGATGTCTTAAAGTGTCAGAAGGTAGTCAAATCTCCAGGCCCTCATCAGCTATATCCAGGAATACTGTGGGAAGCTGGAGAGGAAAGTGTGGGAGGCCTGGCTGAGATTTATGCATCATCATTAACGCTGAAGGACTGGAAGGTGGCTAATGTTGTGACTTTATTTAAGAAGTGCTGCAAAGAAAAACCTGGGAACTATAGACCAATAAGCCTACCATCTGTGGTAGGTTAGTTACTCGAGGGGATTCTGAGGGAGAAGATGTTTAAGCATTTGGAAAGACAGGGGTTGATTAGGGGTAGTCATCATGTCTAACAGAGTTGATTGAGTTTTTTGAAGAAGTAACCAAGAAAGTCAATGAGGGCAGGGCAGTGGACGTGGTCTATATGGACTTCAGCAAGGCCTTTGATAAGGTTCTGCATGGTAGGCTGCTATGGAAAGTTAGATTGCATGGGATCCAGGGAGAGCTGGCTAATTAGATACACAATTGGCTTGATGGTAGGAAGCAGTGGGTGGTGGGAGAAGGTTGTTTCTTCGACTGGAGGCCCATGACTAGTGGTTTTCCCCAGGGGTCAGTGCTAGGCCTGTTGCTATTTGTCATCTATACAAGAACATAAGAAATAGGAGCAGGAGGAGGCCATCTGGCCCATCGAGCCTGCTCTGCCATTCAATAGCATCATGGCCGTGGACTCAGCCCCAACTACCTGCCTTTTCCCCATAACCCTTAATTCCCCTACTAAGCAAAAATCTATCTAACAAAAACCTGTATAACTAAAATATTTAATGAGGCAGCCTCTACCACTTCCCTGGGTAGAGAATTCCACAGGTTCACTACTCTCTGGGAAATGCAATTTCTCCTCATCTCCATCCGAAATCTATTCCCCCAAATCTTGAGGCTATGTCCCCTAGTTCTCGTCTCACCCACCAGTGGAAACAACCTTCCTGCCTCTATCTTATCTATCCCTTTCATAATTTTATATGTTTCTTTAAGATTCCCTCTCATTCTTCTGGATTCCAGCGAGTATAGTCCCAGGCGACTCAATCTCTCCTCATAGGATAACCCCCTCATCTCCAGAATCAACCTGGTGAAACTCCTCTGCACCGCCTCCAAAGCCAGCATGTCTTTCCTCAAGTAAGGAGACCAGAACTGCACGCAGTACTCCAGGTGCGGCCTCACCAGTACCCTGTACAGTTGCAGCATAACCTCCCTGCTCTTAAATTCAATCCCTCTTGCTATGAAGGCCGACATTCCATTTGCCTTCTTGATAACCTGTTGCATCGGGAAACCAACCTTTTGCAATTCACGCAGAAGCACTCCTGAGTCCCTCTGCACAACAGCATGCTGCAGTCTTTCACCAATTAAATCATGATCTGATCTTCTATTTTTCCTTCCAAAGTGGATGACTTTACATTTACCAACATTGTACTCCATCTGCCAGACGCTTGCCCACTCACTTAACCCATCTATATCTCTCTCTACAGACTCTCCGCATCCTCTGCACAATTTGCTTTTCCACTCAATTTAGTGTCATCAGCAAACTTAGCTACACGACACTCGGTCCCCTCTTCCAAATCGTTAATGTATATCGTGAACAGTTATGGGCCCAGCACTGACCCCTGCGGCACCCCGCTCACCACTGATTGCCAACCAGAGAAACACCTATTTATCCCATCTCTCTTCCTTCTATTGGTTAACCAATCCTCTATCTATGCTAATACATTACCCCCAACTTCATGCATCCTTATCTTATGGATGTCTTTTATGTGGCATCTTATCGAATGCCTTCTGGAAATACAAGTATACAACATCCACCTGTTCCCCTCTATCCACTGCGCTCACTATATCCTCAAAGAACTCCAGTAAGTTTGTCAAACAGGATCTGCACTTCCTGAATTCTTGCTGTGTCTGCCTGATGGAACCACATCTATCCAGATGTCTCGCTATTTCTTCCTTAATGATAGCTTCAAGCATTTTCCTGACTACAGATGTTAAGCTAACTATCTGTTTTTTGCCTACATCCTTTTATAAACAGTGGCATAACCTTCACTGTTTTCCAATCCACCAGGACCTGCCCAAAGTCCAAAGAATTTTGATAAATTATCACAAACACCTCAACTATAACTTCTGCTACTTCTTTCAGTCCCCTGGGATGTATCCCATCAGGACCAGGGGACTTGTCTACCTTTAGGCCCACTAGTTTGCTCATCACTACCTCTTTAGTGATAGTGATCGTATCAAGGTCCTCACATCCCATCGCATCCATAACATCTTTATTTGGCATGTTAGATGTGTCCTCCACTGTGAAGACTGACATAAAATAGTCGTTCAAGGCCTCGGTCGTTTCCACATTACTCAATATTAATTCCCCCTTCTCACCTTCCAAGGGACCTACATTCACTTTAGCCACTCTTTTCTGCTTTATATAATTATTAAAAAACTTTTACTATCTGTTTTTGTATTTTGTGCTAGTTTACTTTCATAATCTATCTTCCCTTTCCGTATTGCTTGCTCAGTGGTTTTTTGTTACTTTTTAAAGTTTTCCCAATCTTCCAGTTTCCCACTACTCTTGGCGACTTTGTATGCATGAGCTCTTAGCTTCATGCCTTCTTTTGTTTCCTTAGTTATTCAAGGCTGGCTCTCCCCACCCTTACTGTCCTTGCTTTTAACTGGAATATACTTTTGTTGAGCACCGTGAAAAATCTCTTTGAGTCTTCCACTGTTCCTCAACTGTCCCACCACATAGCCTATGTTTCCAGTCTACGCGAGCCAACTCCTCCCTCATCCCATTGTAGTCTCCCTTGTTTAGGCATAATACACTGGTTTTAAATCGAACAGTTGCACGCTCTATTTGTCTGAGAAATTCAATCATACAATGATCACTCTTTCCAAGAGGATCCCTAACTACAAGATCGTTAATTTTACCTGTCTCATTGCACAGGGCCAGATCTAAGATAACGTTTTCCCTTGTGGATTCACTAACATGCTGTTCAAGAAAGCTATCACGGATGCATTCTATGAAGTCCTCCTCAAGACTGCCTCGACCAACTTGATTCGCCCAATCTATGTGGAAGTTAAAGTCCCCCATGACAACTGCCGTTCCATTCTGACATGTATCAAATATTTCTTGGTTTATTGCCTGTGCCACTGTAATGTTATTATTCAGTGGCCTATAGACAGCTCCCACCAGTGGTTTTTTTCCCCTTTAGTATTCTTAATCTCTACCCAGATGGACTCAACATTCTGCTCCTTGGATCTTATTGTGTCTCTCACTATCGGCCCAATCTCATTCTTAATTAAGAGCGCTACCCCACCTCCCTTACCATCCTGCCTGTCCTTCCGTATTATTTGATACCCTTGGATATTTAATTCCAAATCATCTCCACCTTGCAACCACGTTTCTGTAATGGCCACTAAATCATGCCCCTTTGTACTGATTTGTGCCACGAGTTTACTGACCTTGTTTCAAATACTACGGGCATTCAGATAAAGTGCCCTTACACTCATTGTCGTCCTTTTAGAATCATGTAACCTTTGTGTCCTTTGCGTTTGACTTTTCTGTACTCCACTCTTACTTTTCTCTTTTCTAACTTTTACTCTCTGCTTTGCTTCTCTCTGTCTTTCTGCATGGATTCCCATCCCCCTGCCATATTAGTTTGAACCTTCCCCAACAGCACTAACAAACAGTCCCCCTAGGACATTGATCCCAGTCCTGCCCTGGTGCAGACTGTCCAGTCTGTACTGGTCCCACCTCCCCCAGCACCGGTTCCAATGCCCCAGGAATCTAAAACCCTCCCTCCTGCACCACTGCTCAAGCCACATATTCATCCTACTTTGAGGTCCTACTTTTTAATCTATCTCCTAGCTCCTAAATTCAGCTTGTAGGACCTCATCCCATCCTCATATGTCAATGATTTAGATGAGAGTGAACAAGCCTGGTTAGTAAGTTTGCAGATGACACTAAAATAGGCGGTGTCATGAATAGTGAAGACGGTTATCAGGATTTACAGAGGGATCTTGATCAGCTGGGTCAGTGGGCCGAGGAGTGGCGAATGGAGTTTAATTTAGATGAGTGTGAGGTGTTGCATTTTGGGAAGATAAATGAAAGTAGGACTTTCACAGTGAATGGTAGGGCCCTGGGGAATAGAACAGAAGGACTAGGATGACAAGTACATGGCTCTCTGAAAGTGGCGTCGCAGGTGCACAGGGTGGTGAAGAAGGCATTTGGCATGATGGCCTTCATCAGTCAGGGCACTGAGTATAGAAGTTTGGATGTTATGTTGCAGTTGGACAAGATGTAGGTGAGGCCACATTTGGAGTATTGTGTTCAGTTTTGGTCACCCTGCTGCAGGAAAGATGCCATTAAGCTGGAAATAATGCAGAGGAGATTTACGAGAACGTTACTGGGATTCGAGGGACTGAGTTATTGAGTGTGGTTAAGCAGGTTTCAATTAAGCATAGGAGAATGAGGGGTGATGTTATAGAGGTATATAAAATAATGGGGGGCATAGATAGGGTCAATACACTCTGTCTTTTTCCCAGGATTGGGGAATCAAAAAATAGAACGCATAGGTTTAAGATGAGAGGGGAGAGATTTAATAGGAATCTGAGGGGCAACTTTTTCACCCAGAGGGTGGTCAGTGTATGGAATGAGCTGCCAGAGGAAGTGGTTGAGGCAGGTACATTAACAACATTTAAAACGTACTTGAACAGGTACATGGATAGGAAAGGCTGAGAGGGAAATGGGCCAAACGTGGGCAAATGTGATTTGCTTAGATGGGAAACATGGTTGGCATGGACCAGTTGGGTGGAAGTGCTTGCTTCCATGTTGTATTACTCTCTGACTCTATGACTCCATAACCGTTTCTCACCTGGATCCACCTATCGTGTTGCCAGCTCTTGCCCCTCTCTTCCCCCTCACCTCTTTATACTGGTTATCTCCCCTCTACTCTTTCAGTGTAGATGAAGGGTCTTGACCTGAAACATTGAGTGTCCATTTCGTTCCACAGACTCTGCCTGACCCATTGAGCTCCACCAGAAGCTCGTTTTTTGCAACTCATTAGATTTGTTTCCGATAGTTCTGTCTCTCCAGAGATGGTTCGTCATCACTGCAAAGTCCCTTTGCACAAAGAGACCTGTCCAACTCTTTCGATGCACATTATATTCACTTAAAGAGCCTCCATAGCAACGCCAAGCTCCAACTGCTTCATGACTGTGAACTGTTATCTATCTGACAAGCTTGCAAAGTTTTTACCATAGCAGATCTCCGTAAAAAAGAAAGAGATAAGTCCAGGTTTATATTACAGGAAGGGTTAGCATTCCTTGAAGGGCTGAGGAAATAGATATGGAGATTAAAGTAAACAAACTGTCCTCAAATGAACAAGATACTGATTTTACAGCCAGCTCTCTTTATCGCTTATACTGAGTGCTTGTTTACAAAATATTTAACTGCCCAGTAAATGATTGACTTGGTGATATTTACATGTGAACTGAATTGTATCTCTCAATATTTAATGTGTTTACAATTTATCTGGAGATAGCTGTGATGTCTTTTCATAAATACACTCAAACTGAAAACCTTATGTCTTATTTTCTCTCATCTTTTGCTTTGTGCAGTGCTAATTGAACTGATCAAAGAATAAACAAATTATCATGTCATTTTGCCAATTATTCCTGATTTGCACTGTAGAATTTATCTATTCAATAGAATAAAGCTTGCTCTTGGTCTAACTTAAATACAATTTAATACTCAAAGGAACTGCCTTAACTTTCATTCTGTAAGATGGTGTAAAGCAGGTTACTGAAAATTGGCCGCACATTTTACCTCTTCACTGTCCTTTGTTATCGCTGACTTCAGCACAGAGGAGATGTGGATGGGGACAGCTGATTTGTCATTGCCTCCTCAAAGTTCCCCCTTGTGTGAACACAAGTGCTTATGGCAGAAGAGATGTGAAACAATCTGTGGAAGGATAAAGTGAAAAGGAAAGTGTGAGAGTGAGAGAGGGAACCAGTTAGTGACAGAGGAAGAGAAAGAATCAAACTGAAACAAAAAGTGCTGGAAATACTCAGCAGATCAGTCAGTGCATATGGAGAGAGGATTGGAGTCAATGTTTCAGCTCGATCACCTTTCATCAGAATAATTCCAGCATTTCCAGTGTTTTGTTTTATTTGAGATTTCCAGCATCTGCAGTATTTTCTTTAAAGAGAAAGAATGGGTGAATTCAGAGAAATTAGCTGGGTATTTGATATTTGGTTTGGTACATGGCTCAGCAGGTGATGAATCCCACAGTCCCCTTAAACGCACAGGGGCCCCTTTTCCATGCTCCTTATAAACTCACCAGGGCCCTGCCTCCTGTGCTCCCTTTAAACTCACTGGTGTAACTACTAAAAAATGGTGAATTAATAGTGGATTGGAGTATTGATAGGGTAACATCCAACAAACAGTCTGGAGAATCTACCAGTCTGACATCACCAAGGTCCTGAAGGTCACAGATTATTTGAGTTTTACTGTAGTTGGAAAAACAGTGCAATAGCATTTGAAATGAATCTTGCGAGGTCTTTTACCCTCTGGATAGTTTCAATAAATTAGGTCCAAAGTTCTTTTGATTACCAGTACAGTCCAAAGTTGTGATACAGGTATTATAAATGGAGACACAAGAGACTGCAGAAGCTGGAATCTGGAGCAACCAACAATCTGCTGGAGGAACTCAGTGGGTCGAGCAGCATCTGTGGGAGGAAAGGAATTATCGACATTTCAGGACGAAAACCTGCATCGCATCTGAAGGTATTATAAATTATTTACAACATGGAGGTTAGACGTTCAGAGCAGTAAGTTCTTGGGGGGGGGGGGTGGTGTTCACTCTTCACATCCTTGTTCTTCCAAAGTCCATCAACATATTCTTTCCCCTTCAAAAGATTATTCAGGGTCCCCTTGAAGACATTCTTGTTATTTATTTCAACTGCCGCTTATGGTAGTGAGTTCTACTTTCTAATCAAAAATTGGTAAAATCAGAAAAAGTGGAAATCTGAAATAAAAACAGAAAATGCTGGAAACACTCAGCAGGTCAGGCGGCATCTGTGGATAGAGAAATAGAATTAACATTTCATGTTGAAAACCCTTCCTCAGGGCTCATCTAATCACGCTGGTATAACCCAAGTGTGTGATCCAGGTACAATCCAAGTTTGGGTGTGTGACACTGCACACAGATGAATCTCACTGGGTGCTGTGCATGTTAATCATGATCACTTCTGTGGAGAACACTGTATCTGACACAGTCTGGAAACGTGAGTTCCCTGTGTTGCTCACTATCTTTTGATTCATTGCTGCTAGCTGCAAGGGGATCGAGTTAGTTCTCACCTGGCTTGAACAGTCCAACACCCACAGTTCATAGTGAGACCAGTCTGCGCCACTCATGCCCCAAAAGGAAGTCAGCCTTGAAGAGAGAAAGCTGGTGAGGAAGGGTAGGTTAAAAGAAGCAATGCAATAGTGAGAAGGAATTGGAGTTGGCAGTTGCTACACTGATAAGAATAAGGTGCAATCTGTGAGAAACAAATAACGGTCTGGAGACATACAGACTCTGCTTCTCTCAACATCCTTAACTGATCACTTCTCTGCAAAAACACCCACAGGCACTGTCATCTCTGAGGCATTCTTAATTACATTTTCTTTGATATTAAGGTGCCTCATCGGAACAAAACTGGTATTTCAAATGACAGTAACATCTGCAATTGTGTAGATAATTATACAACGTTTAATGTTATGTTTTGGTCAGAATAATATTTGCATATCTCATCGAAAATAGAAAACCAGGGTTTAAGAAGCAGCTAAAGTCAAAACAGGAAGTGCTGGATAGTCTCAACAGATCGGGCAGCGTTTGCGGAGAGAGAAACTGAGTCAAGGTTTCAAGTCGATGGGCTGTCATGGGGGCAGTGCAACTCCTCACCAAGATGATTCTGTCGGAGTATGATTCTGGTTAGACAGAAAGCACACACCTTGGCCTTTGCTGAAGGCTATGAATCAGAAAGAAGGCTCATCCCATTTTATTTTCCCCACATTCCCATCAATTCCCCACTCCCCCACTCTAACCCCCAGATTCTACCACTCACCTGCCCACTGGGGGTAATTTACAGCAGTCAGTTAACCTATCAACCTTTTTGGGACGTGGAAGGGAACTAAAGCACCTGGAGGAATCCCAAGCAGTCACAGGGACAACATGCAAACTCAATACAGACAGCACCCGAGGCCAGGACTGAATCCAGGTCGTTGGTGCTGTGAGGCAGCGGCTCTTCTGGTAGTGCCACTGTGTCCTCTGGTCAAGTTTGAAATAACCCCAGTGCGAGGGCCAATCACCAGTGTGACTTTGGCTGGGTTTACATTGCACCTTTCACATCATTGCAGTCATTTACAGCATCTTTTAAAGTGTTACTGTTGTCACAAGGCAATTGCAACTACAATGCACACTACGTGCTCACACAAACAACAAGCTCATGACCAGATGATCAAAAAACAAAAAAAACACGCAAATGTTGGAAATCTGAAATAAGAATGCGGATTGCTACAAACACTCCACAGATCAGGCTGCATCTGTGGAGAGAGAAACAGAGACAATTTATTGGGAACTGCGCTGATAAAAGGTCATCAACTTGGAACATTGATTCTGTTTCTCTCTCTGCGGATGCTGCCTAACACACTGGATATTCCAGCATATTCTGTTTTTAATTGCTGATCGGATACAGTAGCGTAGTAGTGTAGCGGTTAGCATAACACTATTACAGCATCAGCAACCCGGGTTCAATTCCGGCCACTGTCTGTAAGGAGTTTGTATGTTCTCCCTATGTCTGCATGAGTTTCCTCCTGGTGCTCCGGTTTCCTCCCACATTCGTACGGGTTAGGAAGTTGTGGGCGTGCCATGTTGGCGCTGGAAGTGTGGCGCCACTTGCGGGCTGCCCCCAGAACACTCTACACAAAAGATGTATTTCACTGTGTGTTTCGATGTACATGAGACTAATAAAAATACCTTATCTTATCTTATAAACTATGTTAGTGATATTAGTTGTGCATAAAATAGTGACCAGGACATAAGGGAAAACATTTCTGCTTTTTTAATATGGATGCTGTCGGCTCAGTTATATCCAGGAGGGCAGACATAGCTTCAGTTCATTGCTTAATCCAAAAGACCACACTATCAACAGTGCAGCACTCCCCTACGAAACACTGTAGTAGCAGCCGATGATGTGCAGACTGGGAATTTGAATCTAAAAACCCCCCTGGTGACTCATGGGAAAATGCCCCTCCCACTGGGCCAGGACAAATTAAACTTAATATCAGCCCATTTTAAGTGAAATTTATTGCTTACTCTCCAGCCTAAGGTGTGATAGAAAGATGCAGACAAAGGAGAATGTTTTATAACTGACAACAATAAAAGCAAATAAGACAAAACTTGCCGGCAAATGAATGAAAACTCTCAAGCTTCCTCACTCCAAACATTTCTGATTGCAAAATGAGCTTCAGAATGATGACTGTCAACTGCTGCAGATCTTGAATTCTTACCCAGGTAATGTGAGAAATTACAGAGACTACCATATAATCTGTGCAGTAATAATGTGACTTGGCTGCCAGAGGAGGTGGGAACAAGGTGAGTACTGATGCTGCAGCTCCATGACACCAGGCATGTATTTTTAGAAATTTTTAGATATCTTTTATAGCGTGGGATGTAGATGAAACAACCATTAGCTGTACACAGCACAATGTCTCCCGAGTTATCTCTCCAGCACCCTGGAACAGGAAATCTATTCCCCTCAAAATAATGGAAACTGTGGCTATGAGAGTCTTGGGAAATCTTCAGCAGAAGTTGTGGACTTTTCAGGCAGAGCAGATAAGTTTTAATCTTGCTGATATCTGAAAAATACCCAACTCCACGGACTCCACAGGGGAGAAACTCACAAAGTTGTACATTCACAGTGTGGAGCTTCTCTGTGGGCAGCACCGTGTGTGTGTGTGTGTGTGTGTGTGTGTGTGTGTGTGTGCACGCGCATGTGCATGTGCATGTGTGTGTGTGTGCGTGTGCGTGTGTGCGTGCGTGCGTGTGTGTGTGCGCGTGCGTGTGTGTGTGCGTGTGTGTGTATGTATGTATATGTGTGTGCGTGTGTAAGTGTGTCTGTATGTGTGTGTCTCTGTGTGTTTGTGTGTCTATGTTTGTGAGACTGTTTATGTGTGTGTCTCTCTCTGTGTTTATGTGTGTGAGTCTGTTTCTGTGTTTGTGAGTCTGTGTGTGTGTATTTTTGTGAGTCTGTGTGTGCATGTGACTGTGTAAGTCTGTGTGTGTGTGTGTGTGTGTGTGTGTGTGTGTGTGCGAGAGAGAGAGAGCCAGAGACACCCAGGGACACACACTCATACACTCAGGCTCAATGATGTGGGCCTTTGCTTCATCTCCCTCTCCACAGCACTGCCTCACACTGCATTTCCATTTCATCATCCACCTCATCAAATGATTTAGCAAAAGACTTTTTCCTTTCAGTGCCAAGGATCACAAGATCAACAGCTGCTGGATAAAAACGCACCAGTGCGTCTCTCCTCCTTTTCACACCTCTGCCACCAGCCTCACTCCCAATCGCATCCCTTGTGGTGCTTTGACTATTGCTTCTGACCTTCCCCATTCTGACAGCAGTTCTGATGAAAGGCCGTCGACCTAAAGCCTTAACTGTTTCTCTCGAGATAGATACCAGACATCACCTCCTGAGTATACCCAGTATCTTCAGTTTTTAATTCAGATTTCCAACATTTGCATTATTATGACTCAAAAACCTGCAGATGCTGAAAATCGGAAACTGAAACAGAAAATGCTGGAATTGCGTCGTACATCGGGCAACATCTCTGGAAAGAGAATGCTTCAGGTTGAAGACCTTTGACCCGAAATGTTGACCGAGTTTCTTTTCACAGTGTTTTAGTTCTGCATTATTGTGCTAAGGACTGGGAACACACATTTGTAATGCAAACTCTCCATTCTAAATATGGAGCAAAACTGGGCAGCAAAGCGAACGTGCTTGCTTGTCCTGCAGCTTGCGGAATTGAGGATGATAATTTGTTGGCAGCAGAGTGTGATGATTGTGGGATGTACTTCTGGCCAGATCGTGCAGTATTGCCATAGATATGGGTGCCAGGTTTGCATCATCAATGTTTCCAACCAGGCTTATTTAGCTTTATGCAGTAATGTAGATTTAGGAAGACAATAGCAATAAATTTCCTCAAGGATTCATTGCATTGCCGCCTTAACTTTGGCAGAAGGTCAGTGACAATGGCCCTCACACATTCTTTGGCGACAGAAAGGTAAAGGTCTGATGCAGTACAGCTCCAGTGATTCAGGGTCACTTGTGAAGCACAGAGACAGACCTATGTCAGCACTCATCATCAGGCACCATTTGCCCTAATTCCATCCTTTCTCTCTCATTCCCATCTGATCCTTCCATCACCCTCCTCTACAGCAGGGGCAATGTACGGTTAACCGACCAACCATCACATCTGTGGGACGCTGGAGGAAACTGGAGCACCCGAGGAAAATGTTCACAGTCACAGGGAAACACGTGCAGACTCCTCACAGACATCACAGATTGAACCTGGATCCCCGGAGCTGTGAGGAATCTGCTTTAACTCCTGACAAGTGCCTGGATGGCCTGGATTCCCCGCCCTGTGATTCGTCGCTTCAGGGACCTGTGGCACCAAGGGGACCATCGGCCCCACCACATCGGTGCCCGTTCATTGCCAAAGCTTATCTCATCGGCAACCACACTTCTTCCCCCTGCCTCACTCACCAATATTTATCAATGCACCATAGAAAGCATCATATCTGGATGCATCTCGGCTTGGTACGGCAACTGCTCTGCCCAGGACTGCAAGAAACTGCAGAGAGTTGTGGACACAACTCAGCATGTCACGGAAACCAGCCTCCCCCCCATGGACTCTGTCTTTACTTTGGTGAAGCAGCCAGCATAATCAAAGACCCCACACACCCGGGTCATTCTCTCTTCTCCCCTCTCCCATCAGGTAGAAGATACAGGAGCCTGAGGGTACATACCACCAGACTCAAGGACAGCTTCTATCCCACGGTGATAAGACTATTGAATGGTTACACGATGAGATGGACTCTTGACCTCACAATCTACCTTGTTTTACCTTGCATCTTATTGTTTACGTGCAATGCACTTCCCTGTAGCTGTGACACTTTACTCTGTATTCTGTTATTGTTTTTACCCTGTACTACCTCAATGCACTGTGTAAGGAATTGATCTGTATGAACAGTATGCAAGACAAGTTTTTCACTGTACCTCGGTACAAGTGACAATAATAAACCAATACCAATACCCTATATCTTATATCATTTCTCTAATCTCTGGCCTAAGAATTAGTTTTGCTCATAGAAATAAGATGAGATATCTTTATTAGTCAGATGTACATCAAAACACACAGTGAAATGTATCTTTTGCATCGAGTGTTCTAGGGGCAGCCCGCAAGTGTCGCCACGCTTCTGGTGCCAACATAGCATGCCCACAACTTCCTAACCCGTACATCTTTGAAATGTGGGAGGAAGCCGGAGCACCCAGGTGTTAGAATGGGGTGCGCTGTGAACCTGTACATGTCCCCTCTGGGGAAGCAGTGAACGGTTAATGCACATGCTGGTGCTGTGGTTTTACGCACAGTTATGGCGCAGATACATGATCCGACCTGAGGAAATCTGCCAGCATTGAAGCAGATCTTAAAGTGGTGCCTCCTGTGGGGAACTGCTGCTGTGTCAGCAGATGTGTAGATGGGAGAGGAGGGTGGATGTGGGCTCCTCCCCACTAACATGCACCACATCATGGCACAGAGAAGGACTCCCAGGGTTTGTGGAGTTTAGAGATATGACTTGAAACTAACTTGCTTTTTCTTTTAAAACTTTCCCAGTTTGGATGAAGGGCTTTTAACCTGAAGCGTTAACTCTGTTTCTCTTCCCACAGCTGCTGCCTGACCTGGAGAGTGTTTCAGCATTTTCCAATTTTATTTCGTATTTCTGGCATCTGTGGGATTTTTTTCTTTTCGACTTCTAGAATCTGAATGGGGTTTGAGAGCCCCCCCTGAGCCCCCCGGCCCAGTTCTGCTTCTTCCATCACTATGTCCACGTCCAAAGAAGTGGCACGGTAGTGCAGTGGTTAGCGTAACACTATCACAACGCCAGCGACCCGGTTCAATTCCGGCCACTGTCTGTAAGGGGTTTGTACGTTGTCTCTGTGTCTGTGTGGGTTTCCTCCGGGTGCTCCGGTTTCCTCCGACATTCCAAAGGCGTACGGGTTAATAGCTGTGGGCATGCTATGTTGTCGCAGGAAGAGTGGCGACACTTGCGGGCTGCCCCCAGAACGCTCTCAGTAATGCAAAAAGATGCATTTCACTGTGTTGTTTCGATGTACATGTGACTAATAAATAAATATCTAAATATCTAAAAAAGCTGATGAATCCAGCATGTGAATGCATAGGAGTGAAACCTGCTGTTGGTTTTTGTGGCTGATTCCCCACTAGGGACTTGGTTAAAGACAGTCCCCTTCAAAGCTGCAGCATGTCTGGGATTGGTATAGATATGTACTCGATGGTCAACATGGACATGGTGGGCTGAAGGGCCTATAGCTGTGCTGTATGACGCCATGACTCCTTCCTGTAGTCACGACCTGCTTTCTTGGTCATTGACCAAATGGATTTCTGGTTAGAGGCGCGAACTTCAGTGTTGCAGCAACAACATTAAATACAGTATGTGTTGCTTGTCCTTCGATATCACGACTCTGTGATCAGGAGGGCTCAAGTGTAGGTGGGTCACACACAGAGAACTGAATGGTTCACACTGCACTCTTGGAGGTGCTGATAGTGTTTAGTGATCAAGTTTACATTTCTGTACAATCAAGTTGCTCATAACACACACACATCATCATCTTGTTGTATAGTAGGCCAGATCTTTTTCTCAGTTCACACAAGAATTAGTCAAGTGTCAATAAAACAATTAGCTTTATTCACCACTGAAGTGACTTCATTAAGTTTTCAATGCTGCAATTACTGAATAAACAGACTACTTGATCTGACTAGAAGGTATTTTCTAAGTAGGAAGTCTAAATAGAAGTTTGAAGCTGTTAAATCAATGTCTGTTTTCACCAGATGTCTCAGCACTAACACCTATTTTTACTGCATATGTATACATGTAAATTCATGGCTTGTGATCACTGCTTCTCCAGCCAATCAAAAATAAAAGCTGAAATTGCTGGAAGCACTCAGCAGGTCAAGCTGCATCAGTGGAAAGAGAAACAATTGATGTTTCAAGTCTGAGACCCTTCATCAGGACTGGGAGAAAGGGTACACACGTCAGCTTTCACTTGCAAAGAAGGTGAGGAAGCGATGTGTGGAACAAAGGGAATATCTCTGACAGTGTGAGACCAAATGGGTTAATGTGATAGAAGCACATTTTGCTTCTTTGTCTCTGTTATGTGTTGCTCATAGCAGAGTTGAGGGACATGCCCAGTAGGCTAGGCTAACTCTCGTGTTCTTTTTATCTCCCTCTCTTCCCCTCCCTCTCTATCACTGTCTCTTCCTCTCTCCCTCCCTCCCTCCCTCCATAGCCAGCTATCTCTCCCTATTGCTCTCCCTCTGCCTCTCTCTCCCCCCCTTCTCACCCTCTTGTTCTTTCTGTCCCTTTCTCTCTCTTTCTCCCTCTCTCTCTCACTCCCCCCTCTCTCTCTGCCTCTCTCCATCTCCCTCCGTCTCTTTCTCTCTTTCTCTTTATCTTTCTCTCTCATTCTCCCACGCCCCCCCCCCAATCTCTTTCTCTCCCAGTATAGCCTTGTCAGTGAAGCATTAACTGCTTCCACCATGTGTGGCAAAAGATATAGTTATCAGCTTTACCAAATTTTCTAAAGCATTCCAAACATGAAATGAATTACTTTGAAGATTGTCTTTTAGATAAAATGATAATCTTAATTTGGAGGGTGAGGAAGCACAAGTAGCAATAAGATGAATGGTCACTTAATGTGGTTTCTGGAGAAATATTAATAGTTCCAGGAGAACTCATACACCTTTGTACATTGCCTTGGGATGTTTGACTGCAGGGATCGGTTTACTACATAACCTGAAGGACAGCCTCACCAGCAGTAAGGTTGCACTCACGGTGACAAGAACATCAGCAAGGGTGAGGATTAAGTGCCTCACAGGTGCAGAGGGGGCCAGTGTGAAGTGTGAGTAAAGGCATGTTAAGTGAAGCAAAGGGAGTTTTATCATGTCGTCTGATCGGAGGGAACTTCATAATGACACTCCATGGCAGTGTTTACCTCTTTTGCCGTGTTGAAGACACCAATTCCCCCATCCCTCCACCTACGCCGAAAACAATTCATAACAAAAACAGAAAATGCTGGAAACTCTCAGCATGTCAGGCAGCATCTGTGGAGAGCAAAACTAGGTCAACGTTTCAGGTCAGTCCTGATGAAGGATCTTCAACCTGAAATGTTAGGTCTGTTTCTCTGACCACAGATGTGATTTGACCTGCTGAGTGCTTCCAGCATTTACTGTTCTTGCCTTAGATTTCTAGCAGTTTTCCTGCAGTTTTTTTTTAATTGCAAAAGCAGTCAACCTTTGGGAAAAGCCTAATGTACAGGGGTGACTACCTGAAGGAGACCTTTTGGATAATGTTGCTGTGATGGAGCTTTATTATGGATGTTTTCCAACTGTGAACATGTGGAGTACTCTGTATTTGGTACTGCAGAAATAATCTGCGTTTATCATGAATAATTCCATTGATTCCCAATTGGGAAGGAGTGACTGGGGTGTCAGATTATAGCTGTGTACAGGAATCCAGTCAATGCTCTCAGTTCGCATAATGATCATCTTGGACTTTCAGGAAGCTGCTGAATGCAGTTCTTGGCATTCCAAGGTTCTACTCCAACACAGAATCATCTCTATTCATCAAGGTACATCACAACCATTGTCAGCAGATGATTGTGACAATGCTCATAAGATTTCTCTGATGAATAAGTTAAATAATGAATGAACACCGACTCTTGTTTCTTTGACAAAAACTCTTCCAAAATGTCTGAAGTCGAGGGACTGAGTTACGGAGAGAGTTTGAGCAGGTTGGGACTTTATTCACTGGGGTGTAGGAGAATGAGGGGGGATCTTATACAGGTGTATAAAATCATGAGGGGCATTGATAGGACGAATATGCACAGTCTTTTTCTCAGAGTTGGGGAATTCAGAATTAGAGGGCATAGGTTTAAGGTAAGAGGGGAGAGGTTTAATAGGAACCGAAGCGACAACTTTTTCACCCAGAGGGTAGGCAGTATATGGAACGAGCTGCCAGAGGAAGTGATTGAGGCAGGTATATTAATAACATTTGATAGGTACATGGATAGGAAAGGTTTAGAGGGATATGTGGCAGTACACAAAAAGTGCTGGAGGAACTCAGCAGGTCAGGCAGCATCCATGGAGGGAGATAAACAGTTGACGTTTCTGGTCGAGACCCTTCATCAGGACTGGAAAGGAAGAGGGCAGAAGCCAGAATAAGGAGGTGGGGGGAGGGGGAGGAGTACACGCAGGCAGGGGACAGGTGAGATCAGGTGATGGGCGAGTCCAGGTGAGAGGGGGAAGGTAGGTGGGTGGGGGAGGGGAAGAAGATGTAATAAGCTGAGAGGTGATCGGTAGAAGAGGCTGAGGGCTGAAGAAGGACGAGTCCAGTAGGAGAGGGCAGTGGACCATGGAATAAAGGAAGGGGGAGGGGAGGGGAGGAGAGGAGATGGGCGAGTCATCAAGGCAGGGAAGGGAGCCATGGGAATAAGGGAAGACAAAGGAGTGGGGGGAGGGAGAAAAAGAAGTGGTGGGGTTACCGGAAGTTAGAGAAATCAATGTTAAGGCCGTCAGGTTGGAGACTCCCAAGGCGGAATATGAGGTGTTAGATGGGAATCTTGGTCAGCACGGGCCAGTTGGACCGAAGGGCCTGTTTCCGTGCTGTATGACTCTATGACTCTAGGCCAAACTGTGCAACATCTACCCATGCTTTTTACTGTAGCATTTATTTTGATGGGTATTGCATTAAAACAGGCCACCTCCAAGGACACTGTTCACATAGAATTGTTGAGTCACACAGCGCAGAGGCAGGCCCTTCCTTACCTACAGTACTATGTGAGCACTTTCACCAGAAGGGCTGCAACAGTTCAAGAAGGCTGCAGTTCATCACCTCCTTCTGAAGGGGAATACAGAAAGGCAATAAATGCTGGTCTTACTGGCGATACCCAGATCCTGAAAATAAATATAAAAGATACCAGGCAGGACCTGGATGTGTGCAAGAAGTTAGATTACACAGTTTATGACAGAATATGTGAGTGCATTCTAAATATAATGCAGCGAACTCGTGGGCACGTATCCTTGGCTATGCAGATGAATAAGCGAGGGTCTGTTCTCCTGTTTACTCCTGCTTGTGTACTCGTCCTTTCTTAGACTGGTGGGATTTTTCAGGCTAAAAGAAATTTACTGACACACCCCGCAGGGTAAAACTCACATCAACAGCGTTGCACAATAGGCTCCTGGCAAATCTGCAACTGGTTTGTACAGAGCCAATACTATTTTCCATTGATTTTAATCTTGTCTACACGAGAGGACAGGTGGGGCCTCAGATATAAAAATAGTTAATCTAATGTGAGTATCCCCGACAATGCTGACTGGATTATGGGCTAATGTTTCTGTAGAGGGATTTGCAAGTTTGTAGTTGATACCACTGTAGTGGGCCGTATCTCAAATAACGATGAGTCGCAGTACAGGAAGGAGATAGAGAGCTTAGTGACATGGTGTCATAACAGCAACCGTTTCCTCAATATCAGCAAATCAAAAGAGCTGGTCATTGACTTCAGGAAAGGGGGCGGTGTACATGCACCTGTCTACATCAATGGTCCTGAGGTTGAGAGGGTTGAGAGCTTCAAGTTCCTAGGAGTGAACATCACCAATAGCCTGTCCTGGTCCAACCACGTAGATGCCACGGCCAAGGATGCTCATCAGCGCCTCTACCTCCTCAGGAGGCTAAAGAAATTTGGCATGTCCCCTTTGACACTCACCAACTTTTAGCAATGCATCCTATCAGGATGCACCATGGCTTGGTTTGGCAACTGCTCTGCCTGGGACCACAAGAAACTCCAGAGAGTTGTGGACACAGCCCAGTGCATCACGGAAACCAGCCTCCCCTCCATGGACTCTGTCTATACCTCTCGCTGCCTTGGTGAAGTAACCCCACCCACCCGGTTCATCCTCTCTTCTCCCCTCTCCCATCAGGCAGAAGATACAGGAACCTGAGGGCACGTACCACCAGGCTGAAGGAAAGCTTCTATCCCATGGTGATAAGACTATTGACCGGTTGCCTTATACGATGAGATGGACTCTTGACCTCACAATCTACCTTGTTATGACCTTGCGCCTTACTGTCTACCTGCAATGCACTTCCCTGTAGCTGTGACACTTTACTCTGTATTCTGTTATTGTTTTTACCCTGTACTACTTCAATGCACTGTGTAATGAATTGATCTGTACGAACGGTATGCAGGACAAGTTTTTCACTGTACCTCGGTACAAGTGACATTAATAAACTAATACCAATACCAAATGCTGAACTTCTAACCCTGTACACTGTGACTAATGCAAAGCTTCCACCTTGGACAAGGTGGTAAATTTAGTCCAGTGAAGGGCAATTTTAGAGAAAAAAATTCCATGCATAGTGTGGTCAAAGCATGGAATAGCCAATGGCTACTGCAGAGAGATGGCTTTTGAAATAACCACGGTTGGATGAGCTAAGTGGGGACAGATGGCTTTTATAATCCATAATTATCTTGTAAACAGAGAACAGAATTCTGTTTGCTGCTGAGGGAAACTTAATGAGAACATTAAGTCTGTGGGTGAAATTGTCATACATTGGAAGTGCAAAATGGACTCAGTGAATTCGTGCAAAACACAAACTACTGGAGGAACTCAGTGGGTCGAGCAGCACCTGTGGAGGCAAAGGGATGTTCAATGCTGAGGTCAAGACCCTACATCAGGGCTGAGAGTGTAGAGGCAAAACATAGCCAGTATATTAGTGTATATTAAATTATTAGTATTAGTACCAGTGAATTAGTGTTCTGATTTATGGGATTCTCATCCATGTCCTTATTGAATGGAGACAGAAGAGAATGCAGATGCTGGAACTTTGCACAATGAACAAGATACTGGAGGAACTCAGTGGGTCAGGCAGCATCTGTGGAGGGAAATGGACAGTTGACATTTTGGGTGCAGATGAAGGATCTCGACCCGAAATGTCGACCGTCACTTTCCCCCACAGATGCTGCCTGACCCACTGAGTTCCTCCAGCAGTTTATTTTTTTGCTTGAGATTCCAGCATCTGCAGACTCTTGTGACTTCACTTTAATACCCATCAGTAATGCACTAACTGATGAAATGCTTCACTGGTAACTCAGCTTAGTTACTTGCATTGAACCTAATTCCTAAGTAAACCAGTGGTTAAATTGTTAATTTAAAAAAGAAAACTTGTCGCTCTCAGCATGATGCCTGACTGGTGTTTATCACAGTGACCTAGTTACGGGGATAGCAAAGTGCAGCAATACGTTGGAAAAATCGATAATCTCGCTCGACTAGTTTACTTAATGTCTTGTAAACTAGTTTCAGTGACATCAAAAGATTTGTTGACTAGACTTCTCAATCACTTCTGGAACTTCAATGGATTCTTCAATCCGTTCAATTACTTCAATGGGAACTTCGATTGAGACTCTTCATTTGGACCGACAGATAGAGGGGAGATGGCCGGTATAAAAAGGTGAAGGGAAGGGGTGGAGCAGGCATTTTGTTTTTTGCTCCTTATTGAACGCTGGATCAGGTACAAGACCCCAAATGGCCACTGCTGCCCTTCCCTTGTCTTTCCCATTGATTTTGTTCTTATTCTGCTTGTTTATTCACCTGTCACCGTGCTTTGAGTCAATGCATTCAGGCGTCATGTAGCACCGTTGAAATGAAATTGTTGAGCATCCTAAATATCAGGAATGTATTGTGGAGAGAAGCAACAGTGAGCAGAGTCTCAGCCTCGGGAAAACACTTACAACTTTGAGATACCCGATCCTTGCCCTCCAGTGTCTGACAGAGATGGTGACGATTTCAGAGCTTTTGCAGACAGTGAAACCTTGGACAGTTCAATCTTTGCCTTTTGTTTCTGGGAGTAGTTTGATTTTCCTACCCAGGGATCATTCCAATATAACAGAATCACACTTTCACAATCCAGAAATTATGTTGAGAAACATAACTTTGAAAAAATATTGTTCACTTAAGCATATAAAGCTTTTCTGCTTCTGTCCCAGGACAGGATCTCATGCAGATTATGTCTGAATCATTCCACAGTGTGGTGAAATGTCTATCTTTAATTTCTTAACTGAGCCTTGAGAGGAGCTCAGTTTATACTTCACAACAATGAATAGCTTGTGAAAGAGAGTTCCAAGGACACACAGCAGGAGTGTTCTGGGACTTTCTGCTCCAAAGCCAACTTCCCAAACTAAGTAATATTTCTAAATCTGAGCACATCAGCAAGGCCTGGCATGGTATGAAGGTAACAAAATGCCCAATTTGGAAATCTATTTGGATGTAGTAAATCCTAAATAACTATCCATCCATGGAAGTCACGCAATGACGGTCTCTGTAACATGACTCACCTGCCTCTGATAAATGTCTGAGTTATTTGAAGCTTTACACCATTCCCTCAGTAACAGCCCTAGAGTCAAGTAATCAGTCATTTTGGGCCCTCATTGTATTAAAGATCTTTCTGGAATAATGAGTCAAGCGAAAATAATTACCATCTAATATCATCTGCCCAAGACTTAACTATTATGAAATTCTCAATACAATGAAATGAGATCCAGTGCGCATAATTTGCAAATAATGCAACATATTTCAATTTAGGGCCTGTTCCTGTGCTGTGCTGTTCTATGTTCTCTGTTCTCAGGAGGGAGAATGGTGAACCTTGGTGCAAGTTTCAATAATTATGTTCTGCCGTTTATAAGCTCTTGAGTCTCTATAGATGGTTTTAACTCAAAACACACAGGAACATTTAAAAGCACAAGTGGGTGTGTTTTATTAGGCTATAATCCATTATCACAGTTGAATTCTTCTGGCCCTGCATGCCAAGAAAGCCTTTTGATATCTTTGTACATCGATCCCTTCCATGAATTTCAAATTTAATTTAAACATAAAGGTGCAGTAGACTACTTAAACAGTCCTATTCCCCCACAGATGCTGCTTGACCCATTGAGTTCCTCCAGCAGATTGTTTGTGGCTCCAGATTCTGGCATCTGCAGTCTTGCCTGCTCGACTTAAACAGTCCCATGCTCGTTGATCTACACTAATTCCTGGTTGACTTGATGGCGAGATATTAGAATTCTCATTCATGTTTTGTCATCACTTCATGTCTTGCCTCTCCTTACTTGTTCAGCCATCTACAGCCAACAGCCCTCCAAGATCTCTGTGCTGCTCGGCTTCCCTCTTGTATTTTTGCAATTTTAATCCCTCTGTCATGTGTCTGTTCCTTCAGGTGCTGAGGTCTTGAAATCAGATTTCTCTGCCTCTGCATTTCCCCCTCTTTACTTCTCCTTCCTGCATGAAGACACTCCTTAGAACCCACCTCTGATCGGAGCACATCTGAAGAAAAATCACTGGCTGAAATTTAAACTCCTTTTCTCTCTCCACAGATGCTGCCTGATCTGCTGAGTGTTTCCAGCATTTTCAGTTTTAACTTACTCCAAGATATCATGTTTACCTCAAGCCTGGATCAGGGGGAATCCTTGCACCATAATTATGATGCCAGTAATATATCAAGACTAAAGGAAATCATTCCTCTCTCTCAAGATGCACTCAAAATACTTCATC
Organism: Pristis pectinata; assembly: GCF_009764475.1. Taxonomy (NCBI): domain Eukaryota; kingdom Metazoa; phylum Chordata; class Chondrichthyes; order Rhinopristiformes; family Pristidae; genus Pristis; species Pristis pectinata. The sequence goes on along the minus strand of NC_067429.1, from coordinate 28,171,239 downwards.
TGAACACCAGCTGAGGCACAATAAGAAATAACACAATCTTCTGGATAGGGTGCATGGTGTTTACTGCTCTTTGTCAATCACTGCACATGGTTACACTACTGCAACACAGCTCTGGATAATTTAAGGCAAAGCAAAAAATTCCTGGGACAAGTTTCACCAAGAAGTAAGTAGAGTAATTTGCTTGGTATTACTATATTGCATTGCAGATGGCAGCAATAATAATCCATCTATAGGCAATCAATATCCACTATGTGCTTTATTGAATTTATCTTATGTCTCAGAAACACTGTTGTCAACAACATTACAGCTTGAACGCTATTTATCTGTGTATGTTTATGTTCAGTATGATCTGAAACTTTAATGTGTGAATTGATATATATTGCAAACAAATAAGTTAAACTGTATTGTATATATTCTTACTGAGGCAGGATATTCAAGAGAGTGGGCGGGATTCCTGCTTTGCCCTGGCGTTTTGACTCCATGTGTTCCCCTTTGATGTTTCCACCGGTGATACCTCCCCGACTCACCGCAGACCCCAAGAGCTTTGTCTAGTGAAGAGACATGACCTCCCTGCCAGCTGGAAAATGTTGCAACAGGTATGGGGTTGCATTTAGAATGACAGCAAAACACCAAAATGAAATGAACAGTGGCTGGGATAAAGATGGTGAGGGCAGAGGGTGTTGTAGGGTCAATGGGAAATGATGAGGGAATCAGATTCAGCGACAAGGATAGAGGGTTGGGCTGTGGGTGTCTGTGAAGCAGGATTGCTAGTAATGGTGGGTGAATGATCATTGGGGTGGGGGCTCTTTGAATGGTGTGGGTGGTCTGATTGTAAGAGGGTGAATACGAGTATGGGTAAGATTTGATCATGGGGCAATCCTGTTGGGGTGGGGGCATGGTGGTAATGATGAGAGGTGTCAGCGATGACATAGGAGGGCTCTAATCATGCAGTCGGTGGACTCTGAAAGAGGTGGTCCAAGTGGACACAACGCTTCTGCTGGAGGCTCACAAGGTGCTAAGAAAGCACATTGTCCTTCCGTGCAAAGGAAGGTGCCAGAATTCACAATGCTGGGTTAGCTCTGAGACAGAGACAAAATCTGAAATATGCAGCCTTGTTCTGATACTTAAATTGCCAGTTCGGCTCCTGAGAGTCAATTTTTCTTCTGCTCTCACCACGCCACTTCGAGACTAGTTGGGTCTGGGCTTGAGATTAAAAATCCCTTTTATCCCACCTGATCCTAAATCACCATTTTTGGGAGTTAATTCCGCAGGTTACTGAGAATTAGTAGGATATCCAACGCATCCTATCCTTCCAATGAATGGAAGATACCTAAATCTCAGACTATGTTGTTTCTGGCTCAACCATATTTATTTATACCAGTTACAATTACACAAAATAACAAAGATAGGACTATCAGGGACACCATGCTAGATTTGAGTTGCCTTGAAAATAATAACAATACAGCATTTTTCAGAATCTTTTATCTGAAACTTTTTATTGACTGTCATGTGCATTTACTATGGGAGGTCCACATTGCTGCTGCTTCTGCTGTATGAAAATAGATATTCGAGACTAGACAACTGCCTCACTCATTTCTTCCCATACAGGCATTCTAACTAAGTTCTCCTATATTTTGTATCAGGAGTTACTTTAATCAGTTTTAATCAGATAGAACATGAGCTAGTTACTTGAATGGATTGGATGGCTTTCCAATTTATCTACCTGTCCAGCAACCTCCTTATGACATAAATGGCAAATTGAGAGCCATTAAACCATGCCCTAAATGTTCCCCTGCCTGTAAGTTGAAGAAAAAATATTTTATGAAACTGAAGAAATTCGCAGTGAAGACATAATAAAATATTTGTTCTTTAACTTTATGCAAAACAGAAAGAAACTGTATGAACTAGATAACATACAAATGATGCAAGAGACTTATTCTCCTGCTCCTTCAGCTTGGGAAAGGCACCAATGTGGGTTTTGCTGTCCTTAGCAAACAGAATAAATTTCAGGATCACGTTAAGTACCTGTGCACTGGAAGGTTTGACGTGTCATCAAGAGTTTCTCTGTAGATTTCAGGAGACAACATAGAGGAACTTTATTGTGGTCTGGTAAACCCCATTGACAACATCAGCACGTTCATAACACTAGCAAAGAGAAGCAGATGTATCTCGAGGTATTAAGCAAAATGTAGATTTCATTTTAGACACCTTTATTTTCAATTTGCAAGCATTTTTACCATTAAGATATCAGTCACAAACAAAGGATTAAAATGGCAGGATTTTCAGCGTCAATAATTCAGAACAGCAGTCTTTTACTTTGGAGAATAATTTGCCATCTGTGTTTACTGTATCTGGCGTTTCGCTTCTAAAATTATAAGCCCCTTCAGGGATCAGGAGCTAAAGGTGAGTTGATTACCAGGTTCTGAATAGGCGCATTACACAACACATCCTGAAAGTCTTCCAGCCCCTCATTCTTAGGTGAACATACTGAACAGCGTTAGAGATTAAGGAAGAATGATTCACGCACGGACTTTAAGATGGATAACATTAGCTGGATCCGTGCCTCATCCCTGTCCGATCCTGATCAACTGCAATCATCTCATTTCAGGATTGGCTCAGTTCAAGCCCTTGTGAAGGAGACCACACTGCAAGCTCCAAAAGAACCCAATCTGCTATAAAAGCACAAGAAAAGAAAGAACCTACAGTTACTGTATGTAGGCATTGCTGTAATCTCGGGATGCCCGAAGTGTTTTACAGTTTATAAAGCATGGTCATTATTTCTTATATGAACATACAAACCAGGAGCAGGAGCAGACTACTGGAGCTCACTCTGCCATGGCTGCTCTGACTGTAACCTCAGCTCTGCATTCCCTCCTACCCGATGTAACCTTTCACCTCCCCCCACCATTGCTTTTTAAACACTTGTCTAACTCTGCCTTAAAGTTATCCAAAGACTCTGCTTCCACCTCCCCTTGGGGAAAAGAGTTCAAAAAGCTCACCACCCACTGAGAGGAAGAGTTTCACCTCATCTCTAATTTTAAGGGGTGACTTTCTATTTTTAAACTGTGACACCTGGTTCCAGGTGCTCCCACAAGGTCCTTTCTACATCCCTGTCAAAACCCCTTGGGATCTTACATGCCTCAATCAAGTCCCCTCTCACTCTTGTAAACTCCAGTGGATACAAACCAACCTTTCTTCATAAAATAACCCTTTTGCAGGCAATTATGATTTAATTATCCTAACATTACTAGGAGTAATGCACTAAGCTGACTCAGTTCTCTGCTTCCTAATTTTACCAGCACGCTTTCGCGTTGCTCAAGTAAGGTCGCTGAATGTTAATGCAGATCTACAACATGAACAATACAAGACAATAGGAGCAGGTGTAGGTCATCAAGCCCTTCAAACTATACCATTTAACATGATCACAGCTGATGTATGCTGACCCCAACTCCATTTCTCCATACTCCTCGATTTCTCAATCTATCAACCTCTACTTTCAACACTTCTCATAATCCAGTTCCCACCAGTCGCCAGGGCAGAGAGTTCCAGAGATTCACCACCTTCTGCAAGAAGAAGTGTCCAGGTACGCATTTTTAAATGATCGCCCTCTTATCTTATAGTTATGTCCCCTTTTTCAAGACTCTCCAACTAGTAAAAACATCTATTGTGTCAAGTCCCCTTAGGATCTCAAATACCACTCCTCATTCTTCTAAGCTCCAAGAATTTCAGACCCAAACTATTTGGTTTCTCTTGAGAGGACGAGCCTCCCATTCCAGGCATTAGCTGGTGAATCTCCTTCGTATTGCTTTCAACGTTTTAGGTAAGGAGACCAAAGCTGTACTCCAGGCGAGGCCTCATCAACACCCTGTATAATTGCAATAAAATTTCCCTATTTTTAAACTCTAACCTTGTTGGACCTGTCTGTTAGCTTTTTGTGATTCGTGCACGAGAGCACTTACATCCCTCTGTACTACACTCATTTGCAGTTGCCCTCCATTTAGACAATAATCTGCCTTTTAATTTCTCTTACCGAAGTGCATGACCTCACACTTCCTCATACTAACCTCTATTTGCCAGTGGTTTGCCCACTCACTCAACCTATCTATATCCCATTGCAGAATCACAGTGTCCTCATCACAACGTGCCCTTCCACCTATTATTATATCATCGGCAGATTTGGAAACCTTACGTATCCTTCCTTCCTCCAGGTCATTAATGTAAATAGTAAACAATTGTGGGCCAAGAACCGATCCCTGGGGTACTCCACTGGTTATTTCCTTCCATTCCGAAAGGACCCATTTATTCCAACGCTCTGTTTTCAATGTGACAGCCAGTTTTCAATCCATTCTAACACACTTCTTCCAGGACCTTGGGCTTTTAATTTATGCACCAGCCTCTTATGTGGCACCTTGTCAAACGCCGTTTAGAAATCTAAATATACTATATCTACAGGTTCCCCTTTATCAACTCGACCTGTTACATCCTCAAAGAATTTGAACAAATTTGCCAAACATAATTTAACTTTCATAGAACTATTTTGGTTAGGTTTAATTATATTCAGCTTTCCTAAATGATTAGTTATTTTCTCTTTGATTATAGACTCCAGCGTCTTGCCAATAATAACTGTTAAACTAACGGGCTTTTAAGCTCCTGTTGTCTGCCTTTCTCCTTTTTTGAATAAGGGAGTTAGACTGGCTGTTTTGCATCTTCTGGTAGCCTCCTGGAGTTTAGTGAGTTATGAAAGTTTTCAACCAACGAGTTCACTGTATCTACGGCCACTTCCTTTACGGCCCTAGCATGCAGTCCATCTGGTCCTGGCAACTTGTCTGCCTTTAGCCCCCTGAGTTTGTCCATTACTTTATCTCTTGTAATTGGAATTTTTGTGATTTCTACCATATTATTTAAAATTAGCCCATCTGATATCTTAACATTATTAGAAATGTCTTCCACGGGCAAGACTGATGCAAAAAATTTATTGAACATACCTTCAGTTTCTTGTTTGTTATTAATTCACCAGCTTCGTTCTCTAGAGGTCCAACATTTACCCCAGCTACCATCTTCCTATTTATATATCCATAGAAACTTTTACTGTTTGTGTTTATACTTCATTCAAGTTTTCTCTCAAAATTCATTTTCTCCCTTCTTATGAGCATTTTAGTTCTCTGCTGCTGGATTCTAAAGATGTTCCAGTCCTCTGGTCTACCACTAGTCCTTGCCACTTTGTATGCCTTTGTTTTCAACTTAACATTATCCTTGACCTCTTTTGCTAACCGTGGAATCTGTCTCTTGGATTGGGATAAACTCTTGCTGAGTATTATGGACCAGTTATTTGAATACCTGCCATTGTTCACCTACTAACCTGTCTCAGCTTGTTTACCCAGCCAACCTTAAACAACTCCTCACTCATTCCATTACAATTGCCCTTATTTAAATTGAAGACATTGGTTATTGACGTCAAACTGCATTTGGAATTCTCCCATATCGTGGTCACTACCTCCTGGGGGATCTTTAACCAGGAGATCCCTTATTAACCCTGCCTCATTACGTAAGACCAAATCTAAAATAGCCTGATCCCAGGTGGGGTCCACAATGGACTGCTCTGAAAAGCAATCCCTGATGCACTCCACAACTTCTTCTACAATATCCTTGCCAGTTTGGTTTGTTCAATCAATATGTAGATTAAGATCTTCCATGATGATTGCAGTATTTTTCAGAAATGACCTTGATACTTATCCATTTATGCTCTGACCTATCGAGACGTCGCAGTTTTGGGGTTTATAGACCACTCCCACCGATGTCGTTCTTCACCTGTTATTCATGATTTCAGCCCAAGCTGATTCCACATCACTACCCGCTGCCTTTATCTCATGACCCAGCACTGCTCTGGTACCCTCCTTGACTAACAGCACCACCCCATCTCCCTTCCCCTTTGGCCCGGTGTTTAACCTGGAGTACCGAGCACCCAGTCCTGGTCACCCTGTAACCATGTTTCTGGAATAGTTATTACTTCATACTCAGATGTTGTCTGTGCTATCAACTCATCTATCTTGATGCAAGTATTACATGCATTCAAATCAAGAATGTTAAGCTATGATTTTTTTGCAGTTATTTACAACTCTGGATTTGGTCTTCAGTACATAGTTTCATTTACATCTTCTGCCCTGGCCTATCATATCATTGCTGTCAGCTTCCCTCTCACTATCCTGTGCCCCTTTCATTTCTTCCTGATCTATTCCCCCTTCCTAGTCAATTTAAAGCCCTGTCTTCATCCCAAGATATGCAATTCACCAGCACAGTGCAGTTGCAGCAAGACCTCCCTATCTTCATACTTCAAACCCCTTGACATAAGGGCCAACACTCCATCAGCCTTCCCTATTATCTACTGCACTGTATTCTAGTTTTCTGTGCTTCATACACAAGGGCTCCCAAATCCCATACTGCGGCTGTCTGCAATATCTCCATTTAAATAGCACTCTGTTCTTGTTCTTCCTTCCATTTCCCACATTATATTCTATTTGCCAGTTTGTTGTCCACTCACACCAGCTATCAATATCTCTATGCAAACAATTTGCATCCTCCTCACAACTTGCCTTCCTACCTACTTTTGGCTCAATGCAAACTTAATTACTGTAAATTTACCTTCATTACCTCCAGGTCATTAATATATGTTATAAACATTTGTCGTCCCAGCACTGATTTTTGTTGTATCCATTGGTCACAGGGACAGCCTTATCCTGACTCACTGCTTCCTGGCTGCTAGCCAATCCTCTCTATCCATGCCAGTATGTTGCCTCCAACAGGATGGGCTTTTATCTTATCACTTAACCTTTCATAAGACATCTTGTTGAATGCCCTCTTGAACTTCAAATACAACATATCTGTTGTTTCCCCTCTATCCACCCTGCTCGAGACAATCAAAAAACTGATATATTTGTCAGCTGTGGAATTTATTGGTATTGGTATTGGTTTATTATTGTCACTTGTACCGAGGTACAGTGAAAAACTTGTCTTACAAACCGATCGTACAGGTCAATTCATTACACAGTGCAGTTACATTGAGTTAGTACAGAGTTCATTGATGTAGTACAGGTAAAACCAATAACAGTACAGAGTAAGGTGTCACAGCTACAGAGAAAGTACAGTGCAATAAGGTGCAAGGTCACAACAAGGTGAATCGTGAGGTCAGAGTCCATCTCACCGAAAAAGGGAACCATTCAATAGTCTTATCACAGTGGAGTAGAAGCTGTCCTTAAGTCTGGTGGTACGTGCCCTCAGGCTCCTGTATCTTCTACCTGATGGAAGAGGAGAGAAGAGAGAATGTCTCAGGTGGGTGGGGCCTTTGATTATGCTGGCTGCTTCACCAAGTCAACGAGAGGTAAAGACAGAGTCTAAGGAGGGGAGGCTGGTGTCCGTGATGCGCTGGGCTGTGTCCACAACTCTCTGCAGTTTCTTGCAATTAATAATTTATTTATTTGTTTATCTGCCTGGGATGCGGAACATGCCTCATGAAAGCAGGTTGAGGGAACTCGGCCTTTTTTTCTTGGAGCGACGGAGGATGAGGGGGGACCTGATAGAGGTATATAAAATTATGAGAGGCGTTGATCGGGTGGATATTCAGAGGCTTTTCCCCAGGGCTGAAATGGTGGCCACAGGAGGACATAGGTTTAAGGTGCTGGGGAGTAGGTATAGAGGAGATGTCAGGGGTAAGTTTTTTACTCAGAGAGTAGTGAGTGCGTGGAATGGGCTGCCGGCAACGGTGGTAGAGGCGGATACGATAGGGTCTTTTAGGAGACTGTTGGATAGGTACATGGAGCTGAGAAAAATAGAGGGCTATGGGTAAGCCTAGTAATTTCTAGGGTAGGGACATGTTCGGCACAGCTTTGTGGGCCGAAGGGCCTGAATTGTGCTGTAGGTTTTTCTATGTTTCTATGTTTCTAAAAGCAGCTAACATCAGTAATGATGACCACATGACTATCAGATAGTTATTAAATTGCTGTCTGGTTTTCAGAGGAGGAAATCTGCTGGCCTATATGTGACTCTAGACCCTCAGCCATGACTCTTAAGATGTCCTCTGAAATAGCCCACAAGCCACTCTTCCCAGTGGTAATGAGGAATGGGAAATAAATGCTGGCCTTCCTAACAATACCACATCCCAATAAATAAATGGAAAGCGGAAGTTTCTGGCCCAGTTGTCTGGTCCAAATGTTTTTATGCACATAAAAACGTTTGCAAGTGGTTCTAATTTCTCAGCAGTTCCTAAGTTCATTTGATTCATGACTTGACTCTATTTATACTTTTGCCTGTCCTAGCCTTCTGAGTTGTTTTCACCTCACAAGTTTGACCAGATCTGTGTTGAGACCTTCAATTTTCTCAGCCTCTTGAGGAGATGGTCCTAGATTTCCACTTGCTTTTGTGTGAAAAAGGACAATGATTTCATTCCTAAATGGCCCTAAATGGTCTAACTCTAATTTTAAGGTTCTCCACACTTGTTACTTACTAAAAAAATCAATATATTTACCTGATCAAAACTCTTTCCCTTGTTAAATTATCTTTCTAATCCTTCAATCATCTAAACCTAAGGGAATAAAATGCAAGTTTTCAAGACATCTGCTCATAGTGTAGGTTAATCAAGCGTTAAACAAACATGTTGCTCACACAGTGAAGCTTCATTACCTTTGATATGTGGACGCAAACTTCATGAACATGATGTTGGTTCTTATGACCAACGTTTAGGCAGCGAAGGTGCTTTGGATCGATGAAGTAAATTGGGGTTGTCTTCCTGAATGCAGTCAGTTAAAGGCTCACCAGAAAGCTCTATGATTTGGTAAATCAGTTGATAATACAGAGTACAAACGAATAAGAAATATAGAAACAGCTTGTAAGAGGTTCTGCAAGTTTTAAAAGGAGCAAAATAGCAACAGTAAGGTAAGATCTAAAAGGTTACTCCACAACATCAAGGCTTCTGGAAATCAGGGTAAATATTGGCATAGAGGATTGGTTAATGGGCACAAAATTGAAAGAAAGGATCAATGGACCATTTACTGACAGCAACTAAGGGGATGCCACAGGGATCGGTGCTGGAAGCTCAGGTATTTACTCTCTTTATTGGTCATTTTGATGAAGGGACAAAGGCTTACAAATTATTTCACCCCATTTTGCCATTAAACCGAGTTGTAGGTCACCCAAATGCTGCTTCTAAAGTCACATAAAGTGTGAGATCTGGTTGTGAGGTCCACAGGAGAAGCTTGTTGGGTTTCTGGTGTGAAGCCACCTTGATGCAGATATTGTCCAGTGAGAGGTCTGGACTCTGCTACACACAAACAGCATAAAGCTCTGAAGGAGGAACGATCCACCAGCAGGGGGTAGCTTGCTGCCCTCAGAGAACAGTAAGATGAAACTTGTGTGCAGATCACTGCTTCCAATGGACACAGGAATGCAACCCATGAGCCACTTTGGTTACCAAGGAGCAAAGGCCACATCATTCCAGCATGCAGCTGTTCTGCAGTAGATGTCCCTTTAAGTAGCTATTTATGCAACAAACTTGTGCATTGTGCTTCTAGTTGCACTGTGACTAATCCACAAAGGTCAGAGGTTGTGCTTTCTCAGTCAGGGAAGAACTGGGAGGTAGGCATCAGTGATGTCATTAGAATTGTCTCTGACACCAGAATAACATCAGGCACTGAAGTAACCAGGCTCATTTCCCAATGGGCACAATTCCATCATAAACAATCCAAATGTGATCTAACCTAGGCTGAATTGTTTTTATGCATGAGTTGAACACAAAAAATGTTCTAATTAATCCAATTTCTAGGTTTAATTGCCTTGTTACACAGAAATAAGAAGGAAAGCAGGCTGAGAGGAGAACTCAAAGGAATATTGATAGCTGAGTGGGGAGAAAAAGATGGTAGATAGGGTATAATAGGGAAATGCAAGGTTACCCACTTCAATAGGAAATATAAATATGTGCTCCATGTAAATGATGTGAAACTAATGAATTAGTGAGAGGTCTGGCTTTTCTTGACCGGCAACACAGAAGTTTAACATCCAGGTGCTATAAGCACTATAAAGGCAAATGGAACATTGCCTTTATTGCAAAGATTCTCTTGGTGAAATCTGACTGCAGCTGTACAGATTGTTGGTGAGCCCATACACTGTGTACAGCTTTGGTTTCCTTATTTTTGGAAGGATATACTTACCTTGAAGCAATTGCCTGCATTCACTACCTACGTAGTGTCTTGGCCAGGGCAGCCACTTCACAGGCGCTTTGTCTTGCTGACCCAGCCAGAGAAATGCTGTACCCCACAGGCTGATCCCTGCTACCGGCTGCTGATTGAGTACCAAGGTGGCGAACCAAATTACACAATTGTAGCTCAACAATGGAGACCAAGAGTTGGAGAACGTAACCCTGAGACCAATCTGGTGAATATAATCCTGCTTCAGGAGCTGAATCTAGTAAAAACAAATCAAATGTGAAATGGAAAAGCTAATTTAAAAGGAATTAAAATATTTTTGAAAGTGCTATGTTATCACAACATAATTGAATCTTCATTTTAAATTGAAATATTCTTTTTAAAACAGCATGTTTCCTGATAAACCAAGACAGGAAGGGGTATAGAGTTGTTCTTGGTCTTTCTGTGGCTAAAGATACGGCAGAGAATCAGACCCTAATGGAACTAAATGTTGGATGGGTGTTACTCTGGCACTCATTCAGTGTCAAGACTAGAGATGACTTTCTACCTACTCTATCTTCCTGCCAATGGTTTGAGGCAAATCTTGTTCAGGATTTTGGCAAAATCAGTGGTTGGGATTGCAGGCCCTTGACCGATCAGGTGTCTAAGTTTTCCTGACCGTTTTGTACATCTTACATCTTTAATATGAAAGAAGTGTTATTTGCTTTTGTAAGTTATAGAGTCATACAGCAACAAAAACAGGCCCTTCATCTCACCAAGTCTGCAATGACCATCAAGCACCCATTTCGACGAATCCCATTTTATTCTCCCAACAGTACAATCAACTCCCCTTGATTCTACCAAGCACCTACACACTAGGGGCAATTTACAATGGCCAATTAACCTACCTACTCCCTCACCTTTGGGATATGGGTGGAGGGGTGACGAATAGAGCACCAGAGATAGCTCATGAAATCACTGGGAGAACATGCAAACTCCACACTGACAGCAGCTGAGATCAGGAGGTGGTGCTTGTGGGGGTGGAGAGGTAAAGGATGCAGTGGGAGGAGGGTCTATGGATGGTTGTGCAACATGGATGCCAGCCCAGAATCTAAATAATTCAGTCAGCAGTGGTCCCTGTTCAGTATTGCAGTGAGGGGCCTTGACATGGTGGATGTGGAGAGGATGCTTCCTTTTGTGAGAGAGTCTAGAACTAAGGGTCACTGGCTAAACCTATAGGGTTGCCCATTTATAACAGATCTGAGGCATTTGTGTTTTTCTCTCAGAGGGTCTGTAACACCTTAAAGAGTAGGAACAGGAACAGGCTATTTCAACCCCTCAAGCCTGTTCTGTCATTTGATGGGATCATAGCAGATCCAATGTTCCTCGTTTACTTTCCTGCCCTTACTCCATTACCATTGATCCACCTATTGATTAGAAATCTGTCTATTTTAGCCTTAAGTATACTCAAGGATTTGGCCCTCACTGCCCTCTGTGGCAAGGAGTTCCAACAACTCACACGCCTCTGAGAGAAGAAATTCTTCCCCATATCAGTCTTATATGGTCACCCCCTTAGTGTGAGACTACGCCCTATGGTTTTCTCCTCTCATCATTTAATCTCCAATGAGTCCCAGCCTGTTTAATCTTTCTTTGTAAAACAATCCCTGGGATCATCCCAGTGAACCTTTTTTGAATAGCCTCCATAAATTAATATCTTTCCTTAAATAAGGGAACCAAAATTGTTCACAGTGTTGTTGATGTGTCCTCACCAATGCCTTGTACAGCTGCAGTAAGACTTCCCCACTTCTATACTCCAATCCCTTTGAAATAAGAACCAAAGTTCCATTAGCCGTTCCTATTACCTGCTGCACCTGTACACCACCTTTCTGTGTCTCTTGAAATCCCTTTGCCCCGCAGCCTTCTGCAGATTTTTCCCATTCAAATACTCTGCTCATTTGTTCTTCCTTCCAAAATGAACAACTTCCTACTTTCCCACAAGATACGCCATTCGCCAACATTTTGCCCACTCACCCAACCTATCAACAGGCCTGTAAACTGCATCCTTCTCGTGACTTGTTTTCCCAATTCCTTCTCTGTCATCTGCAAACTTGGCTACTGTACATTGACATCCTTCTAAAAGGTCATTAATACGTATTGCGATCCGTTGTGGTTTCCAGAACCAATCTTGGTGGTACCTGGCGATCACAGGCTACCAACCTGAAAATGACCCCATATCCCATCAGGCTGTTTCCTGCCCATTAACCAATCTTCTATCCATTCCTCTATGTTACCCCGAACACTACAGGCTCTTGTGACTTAATCTTTTGTGAGGCACCTTGTTGAATGCCTTCTTGAAGTTGAAGTACATCTTTTCATCCCTTTCAATCCATCCTGGTCAAGACTTCCTCAAAAAGCACTACTAAATTTATCAGACACTATTTCCCCTTCAGAAAGCCATGCTCACTCTGCTTGTTTATTATTTTCCTAATGTGCTGCTATTAGTTCCTTAACAATTTATTCTAATATTCTTCCAACTTTAGACAGATCTAACCAGTCTAGAGTGAACCAGTTTTGCCTCCCTCCTTTTTGACTAGGTGGTCACATTGGCAGTTTTCCAATCCTCTGGCACTTCTCCCAAATATGACGATTTTGGATACCTATATTTCTCTAATTCAGTTGTGAATTCTTTTCACATCCTAAGTTGTAAGCCATCTGGGACAGAGGATTTACCAGACTTCAAATTGCCTAACACTAATTTACTAGTGATGATGACGGCATTTAATTCCTCCCTAGCATTATTCATTATTAATGTAATGTTTGTAGTATCTTCTACCATAAAGACTGATGCAAAATATCTGTATAACTCCTCAGTCACTTGTTCGTTATAACTGTTTCCCCAGCCTCATGATAGCAAAAATGCATACATTAGGCTACTGTTCATTGACTACAGCTCGGTGTTCAACACAATCATCCACTCCAAACTTATCACCAAGCTCCAAGACCTGGGCCTCTGTACCTCCCTCTGCAACTGGTTCCTCAACTTCCTCACCAGGATGGATCGACACCAACATCTCCTCCTTGCTGATCAGCAACAGAGGTGCACCTCAGGTCTGCCTGCTTAGCCCTGTGCTTACACCCACGACTGTGTGGCTAAAGATAAGGACAGCTCCAATACCATCTACAAATTCACCGACGGCTCCACTGTTGTTGGCATAATCACGGGTGGTGAAGAGTCAGTGTACCAGAGTGAAATAGAACACCTGGGTAAGTGGTGCTTCAATAACAACCTCACACTCAATGCCAACTAAACCAAGGAACTAATCACTGACTTCAGAAAGGGAAAGTCAAGAGACCACGTGCCAGTTGTCATTGGTGGGTCAGAGGTGGACTGGGCTGTGTCCAGTACTCTCTGCAGCCTCTTGCATTCCTAGCTTGAAGCTAGCAGCTTCAAGTTCCTGGGTGTTAACATCTCGGATGACCTGTCCTGGACCAAGCACATTGATGCAATCACAAAGAAGGCATGCCAGTGTTTTTACTTTTTTAGAAGCTTAAGGAGGTTCAGCATGTCACCAAATACCCTGACAAACTTCGACAGATGCACTGTTGGAAGTATCCTGACTGGCTGCATCATGGCCAGGGCGACAATTCCAATACATAGGAATGCAAGGGGCTGGAGAGAGTAGTGGACACAGCCCAGTCCGTCATGGGCACAGCCCGGTCCATCACATTGAAAGCATCTACATGAGGCGCTGCCTCAGAAGGTGGCCTCTATTATCAAGGATAGCTTTCATCCGGGTCATGCCCACTTCTCGCTGCTAACGACGAACAGGAGATATAGAAGCCTGAAGTCCCTCACCAACAGGAACAGCTACTTTCCTACAACCACCAGGTTCTTGAACGGATCTGCACAACCCTAACCCTACCTCAGCAATGGAACACTACGGCCCACCTCTTGCACTACCATGGACGTCTCTGATTGTGATTTTTTGCACTAATGTCATGTTTTGCACACTTTTTCTTCACTGTCTTCTGTAATTTATGTATAATTCATGTTCTATGTGTTGTCTATACCTATGTGCCTACGATGCTGCTGTAAGCAAGTTTTTCATTGTACCTGTACATCACTGCACTTGTGCACATGACAATAAACTCGACTTGAATTGACTCATCCGCTGGGAGACCAGCGTTCACTTGGATCTCTCACTTCCTTTTCATATGCTCATGCAACCTCTATTGTTTGCTTTTATATTTCTCACTAGTTTTCTGTTTATTTTTCCTCACCTTATTATCTTTTTTTCTCCTCAGTTGTGGTCTTTTGACTCTACTCCATCTTAAGTAGAACTCAAGCAGGGATAAAGCATCTAGACACCACTACTTAGCTTCAAAAGACCACGTATAAATCAGATGGACACCTATCAAGGCCCGAGCCACCAACGGCAGTTGCTCCCAACCAGCCACTTCCAATTAATACACTCAAGACTCATCTAAGTTGTGCAATGTTGAAAAAGAGGCCTTGGGTTAAGTACAGGTGGATCCCTTGCAACTGGAACATATAATCATAGGGTCATAGTATACGGTACAGAAACGGGCCCTTCAGCCCACCATGTCCATGCTAACCTTTTTGCCCAATAAACATGAATTCCATTTGCCTGCATTTGGACCTTATCCTTCTATATCCTGCCTATTTTAGTGTCTGTCTAGATGCCTCTTAAACCTAGCAATTATATCCAATTCTACCACCTCCTCTGGAAGCATGTTCCAGATATCAACTACCCTCCCTCTGTGGAAAAAATTTACCCCTAAGATCCTCTTTAAATTTTCCACCTCTCAAAACTGTTTTTGATATCCCTACAATGGAAAAAAAAACATTTTTACTATCTACCCTATCTATGCCTCTCACAATCTTACATATCTCTATCAGGTCACCCCTCAGCCTCCTTTGCTCCAGGGAAAACAAGCCCAGCCTATCCAATCTCTCCCCACAGCTAAAGTCCTCCAATCCAGGCAACCTCTGAGTGAATTTCCAGCTCAATCACGTCGTTCCTATACTGTGGTGACCAGAACTGCACACAATACACAATAAGTATGGCCTAACCAGTGTTTGATCAAGTTGCAACCCAATGTTCCAACCCATATATTCCATGCCTCGACCTATGAAGGCAAGTATGCCATAAACCGCCTTCACCACCCCATTGATCTGTGTTGCCACTTTCAGACAACTATGAACTTGAATCCCTAGGTCTCTCTTCAATGTTGCTTAGTGTACATGTCTTATCCCTACTTGACTTCCCAAAAGGCATCACCGCACCAGTGCAAGCGTT
Organism: Pristis pectinata; assembly: GCF_009764475.1. Classification (NCBI taxonomy): domain Eukaryota; kingdom Metazoa; phylum Chordata; class Chondrichthyes; order Rhinopristiformes; family Pristidae; genus Pristis; species Pristis pectinata. Next base: position 28,155,749 of record NC_067429.1, on the reverse strand, counting down.
TTATCAATCCTCCTCCACCGCGCACTCTTTTTAACCTCACAAAGTGATCATTGTGTTAAACAACATGAGTCATAACCATAAACACTGAAACTATATTGAACTAATTGAAAATCTAAATTAAAATCCTGCAGATGCTGGAAATTGAAAATACTCAGAAGGTCAGGCAGCATCCGTGGGAGAAGAGAGTTAACGTTTCAGAGCAAAGACCCTTCATCAGAACTGGGAAAGAGAGAAAAACAAGTCAGTGTTGAGTTGCAGAGAAGATGGGGGCAGGGATGGATAGGTTGGGGCGAGGGAGGCTGTATGGATGGATTGACAATGGGGCAGTTGGAGGAGGGCAAAATCAAAATGTGCTCTGTTGCAAATAACAGGTCGGATGTGCTTATGGAGAGAGCAGGAAAAAACAAAGCTAATATCAACGAACTAATTGCAGACTAGTAGCTAGATTTTTTCTTCTGATTTTTCCTGCAACTGTATGTCTTATGTACAGCTCTCCACTAACTGAGCCGTCCACAGTAAGTGGTCTGGCTGGCACTGGAGTGTGGTTCTTGCACATGTAAAAAGACTCAAGGGCTGTGGTGAATGGAGAGAAGTAAGCAGAGCCCGTTTACACCATCTGCAGCTCGAGGTCTTCGCAAGTAACAGACGTATATTCTGGAAAACAGACAAGACAGAACAGACTGCTCAGCCCCAACTTCTGACAGCACATGTGGCCAATCACATCTCTTGTAACTTTGAGGCCCTTGCTTCATTTACGTGTGACCGGGACATTGCTGGTGACAGTGGTCAAGGCTAATTTTGAGTGCCCAGGAAACACCGTCCTGTTCCCTCAGTGAGCCAAGATCCAAAGATCCATGAACACCTCTTCTCTGCCGTTGCCCTTGGAACTGGTTGCAGTTCACACGGTTCTGATCAGTTCCCAGCTAAAATGGCAAGTAGGGAGTTATTTATATTATAGGACCCAGATTTCCATTGCAAAAGGGGGCCCGTTGCCTGACATCAGCAACACTCAGGTGACCCAGCTGTGAAGCCCTTTTAAAACAGCACTAGATGTTTTGGCACTGTTAATGACATGGTAAAGCTCTCAGCTACACAGCAAGGCCGGAAGTGCCCCATCTCTGCCAGATGAAAGGAACAAAAATCGACCTTGAGGTCGAACATAGAACAGAATCTAAAACCCAAAGATGTACGACACAGATGCAGAACCTCTGAGTCCGTGTCAACCATCAACCACCCATTTACACTAATCCTACATTAATCTTATTTTTATTCTCCCCCCACAATCCTATCAACTACCAGATTCTGCCCCTCACCCATGCACCAGGGGCAATTTACAGCGGTCAATTAACCTACTAACCTGCACATCTTTGGGATGTGTGAGGAAACCAGGGCACCTAGAGGACCCCCCCCCCCCTCACCAGCAGTCACAAGAAGAACGTGCAAACTCCACACAGGCAGTAACTGTGGCTAGGGTTGAAGCTAGGTATCTGGAGCTGTGAGGCAGCAGCTTTACTAGCTGTGCCACCCTGTGTTTAGGAGTGATCAGACAGCCACAGATCTTATGGCTTCTGTTAAATCCATAGCAGTTACAACACAAAAATATGCCTTAGGCCAACCAATCCACACCAGCCCTTACCCTTCACATTGGTCTCCACTATAGTTCTCTTGAATTAGGAGGAGTCAGCGTGGCTTTGTGCGTGGAAAGTTGTGCTTGACGAATCTTTTAGAGTTTTTTGAAGAGGAACCAAAAAGGCGGATGAGGGTAGGGCAGTGGATGTTGTCTATTTGGACTTCAGCAAGGCCTTCAACAAGGTCCCGCATGGTAGGCTGGTCTTGAAAGTTGGGTTCCATGGAATCCAGGGAGAACTAGATAGCTGGATTCAAAACTGGCACAGAGGTAGGAGGCAGAGGGTGGTGGTTGAAGGTTGTTTCTCTGAATGGAGGCCAGTGACTAGTGGTGTGCTGCAGGGGTCAGTGTTGGGACCCTTGTTATTGGTTATTTACATAAATGATTTGGATGCGAATGCACAAGGCTTGATCAGTAAATTTGCAGCTAACACGAAATTAGGAGGTGTTGCTGATAGTGAAGAAGGTTATCGTGGATTACAGGGGAATCTTGATTAGTCAGGGAAGTGAGTCAAGGAGTGGCAAATGGATTTCAATACAGTTAAGTGTGAGGTGAAACATTTTAGATAGTCAAACCAGCGTAGGACTTATGCTATGAATGGTAGGGCACCAGAGAGTGTAATGGAACAGAGGGACCTAGGAGTACAAGTGCATAGTTCATTGAAACCGGTGTCACAGGTAGACAAGGTGGTGAAAAAAAACATTTAGCACGCTGGCCTTCGTCAGTCAGGGTACTGAGTTTAGGAGTTGGGACATTATGTTGCAGTTGTATAAGTCATTGGTGAGGCCACACTTGGAGCACTGTGTACAGTTTTAGTCATCTTGTTATAGGAAAGATGTGGTTAAACTGAAAGGAGTGCAGAGAAGATTTACGAGAATGTTACCAGGACTAAAGGGCCTGAGTTATAGGGAGAGGTTGGCCAGGCTAGGTCTTTATTCCTTGGAATGTAGGAGAATGAGCACCAAACTTACAGAAATGTTTAAAATTATGAGAGGCATAGATAGGGTGGATGGTAACAGTTTATTCCCCTAGGTCGGGGAGTCCAGAACTAGGGACCATAGATTGAGGGTGACAGGGGAAAGATTTAAAAGGGACCTGAGAGGCAACTTTTTCACACAGAGGGTGGTGAGTATATGGAACGAGCTGCCAGAGGAAGTGGGTGAGGCAGGTACAACAGTATCATTTAAAAAGCACTTGGATAAGTACACAGAGGGACAGGGCCTGGAGGGATATGGGCCGAATGCAGGAAATTGGGACTAGCTGGTTTGGCATGGACTTGTTGGGCCAAAGGGCCCGTATCCATGCTGTGTGCTCCATGACTCTATGACTCTAATTTAATATCTATCACTTCACGTTAATACACTAATATACATTAAAGGGATAGATATTAATTTACATTAATATCTATCGTTTTACATTCAAGGCTCACAACCACTAGAAACAGTCTGCTCCTGTTGATAATGTTGGTCGTTATTCTGTGTTGCTCTAATATTAAGGAACCCTGCACACTATTTTCAGAGCAGTTTGTAGGAAGGGTCTGGAGGATTTCTCGGAGGAGTTTCTCTCAGACTGCAGTCAGGCTAACCCTTCCCCTAGTAGTCCTTCCCGCTCTGCTTTTGGGTCAGCCTTTTCTTCATCATCTTTTTCCCCAAAGTGCTCAATTCTTAGCAGCCTCTGGGTCACTCTGTTGTCACAGTAATGGGCCCTTTAGATACTCATAGAATCACAGAGAATCATAAAGTCAACAGCACAGAAACAGGCCCTATGGCTCACCACATCCATTTTGCCCAGCAACACTAATCCCATTTGCCCACATTAAGACTGTATCCTTCTATGACTTGCCTATTTATGTCTTTCTCTAAATGCCACTTGGACATAGTGATTGTATTTACTTCCACCACCTCCTCTGGCAGCGCTTACCAGATATCATCCGCTCTCTGTATAAGAAACTTACCCCTCAGATCTCCTTTAAAACTCCTTCTACTCCATCACAGGCACAACCTTCCCTGCCATTGAGGACGAGAAGGCAGCATCCATCATTAAGGACCTTCATCATCTGGGACATGCCTTCTTCTTGTTACTACCATTGGGGAGGAGGTACAGGAGCCTGAAGACCCACACTCAACGGTTCAGGAACTGTTTCTTCCCCTCCGCCATCAGATTTGTGATAGGTCCGTGAACCTTCGAACACTATCTCGTTATTCTTCTTTTGCACTATTCATCTATTTTTGTAACTTGTTGTGACTTTTTATATCTTGCACTGTACTGCTGCTGCAAAACAACAAATTTCATGACAAATGTCAGTGATAATAAACCTGATTCTCATTCTGGTTCTGATCCTCACCTTAAACCTATGTTCCTTTGTTTTTGATGCTTTTTCAATGGATCACAATGTGCAGGTGAATCCACTTGTGTGATTAAGTTAAGATAAAGTTTTGGCAGAGTTACTCCAGAAGGATTCTCTTGTGTACGGATATATTTGCATAATTGTGAGCTTCTATTTGTCTTTGTGTCAAGCACAAACTGTGCAATCTGTCCAAAGTCTCGGATGAAATGTAACTTTGCCTTTGCGAACTCCTGCCAAGGCAGAGGCTGTTAAAGTGGCAGCTACTCCTTGAACTACTGGGGGTTGCTTAACGCAGATTTGTCCTTCAGGGGCAGAACGTGTATCAGGGTCAGAAGCACCAGAGTGGGTTTAGTGGGGTTAACCCAGGAAGAGATAAACTAGAAATTTACTGGAAAGAAGAAAGGCCCATCATGGTGGAATCTTCACTGCTGGGCTCCCAGGCATCAATCCAGAGAAATTTGGGCCCATTAAGCAGTCCTTCACAATGCTATTAAGGCCCCTGCTCTGCACTTGAGACCCAGACCAGTCACGCGTCAGAAATTTGCAGCAGAAGATTGCGGATTGCTGTCAGTCATGTATTGCACATTGACTGATGTCACTCAGTTGTGGCTTATGACCTTTACATATGGAAACATTATAAACTCACATCTCAGAGGGAGGCCAATCAGAACATTGTGTCTGTGATGGATAAAAAAGAGACACCCAGCGAATCCCATCTTCCAGCACTGGGTTTGTAGCCCCTACAAGTCATGGGTCTTCAAGAAGACATCCAAGTACTGTTTAAATTTGATGATGACTTTCCCAAATTCCAATCCATTAGACTTGAAGTGAGAAAGGGCTTCCTTCCTGTTACAAGTTGATGCCATGACATGAATTTGTAATTCATATAAACTAAGAACCTAAGTAATTCGAACACAGATTTGTACAACAATGCAAAAAATGGTCTCAATTCTTCTTCCTCATTAAGTTCAATTTTGTAGATTAATTGATCTTTCTGATCTTTTAAGATCATGTCTGGGACTCACCGTGTGAGTCCCAGACCTCTACCATCCTCTGGGTGAAAACTTTTCCTCATTGCCCCTCATATCCTTTTACTAATTACTTGAAATTTATGCCCCATAGTTTTTGATCTTTTTGCTCAGGGAAACTTTTCTCCTTACTTCATCAAAATTTTATACCTCAATTAAATCTTCCCTCAGCTTCCTCTGTTCCAAAGAAAATAACCTCAGATTATCCCATTTTTCCTCATAACTGCACTTTTCCAGACTTGACAGTACCCTCGTCACTCTCATCCAGTCCCATCACATCTGTCCTCTAATGTGGTGACTGTATGTAGATCAGTGTTTAAGCCTCAATTAGTCATGATATGTACCAGTCATTTGGATGAGAGAACAAAATGTAACAGTTCAAGATTTGCCAACAACACTAAACTAGGTGGGATTGTGAATTGCAGGGAGGATGCAAAGAGGCGGTTTAAGTGAGTGGGCAAAAACATGACAAATGTAAAATAAGATGGATAAATGTGAAGGGACAAATCAATAGGGAAAGGACAAAAACAATGTATTATTTAAATAGCATAGATTGGGAAGTGTTGATATACAAGGAGATTTTGTTGTCTTTGTACATTGGTCACTGAAAGCAAACACTTAGGAAGCTAAATGGTCCATTGGCCTTCATATAAAAAGGATTGAGTAGGGGCAAGACTGTCTTGCTACAATTATACAAGGCATGATAAAGGCCTGAAGCATTGTGTGCAGTTTTGGTCATCTTGCCCAAGAAAGAATAGACAATCTGCTGGAGGAACTCACCAGGTCAAGCAACATCTGTTGGGGGAAAGGAAATGTCGATATTTTGGGTTGAGTGCTTTCAGGACCTGATGCAAGGTTTCGACCTGAAACATCAACAGTTCCTTTCCTCCCACAGATGCTTCTCAACTCACTGAGTTCCTCTGGCAGATTGTTTGTTGCTCCAGATTCAAGCATCTGCAGTCTCTTGTGTCTCTAAGAAAGGGTATACTTGCCAAAGAGGGAATACAGTGAAGGTTCATTAGACTGTAAATTTGCCGATGACACCACTATTGGTAGAATCTCAGATGGCAATGAGGAGGCGTACAGAAGTGAGATAGATCAGCTGGTTGAGTGGTGTCGCAACAACAAACTTGCACTCAAGCTCAACAAGACCAAGGAATGGACGTCAGGAAGGGGAAGTTGGGAGAACACACACCAGTCCTCATTGAGGGGTCAACGATGGAAAGGGTGAGCAGTTTCAAGTTCCTGGGTGTCAACATCTCAGAGGATCTATCCTGGGCCCAACACATTGATGCAATCATGAAGAAGGCATGCCAGCGGCTCTACTTCATTAGGAGTTTGAGGAGATTCAGTATGTTGGTATTGGTATTGGTTTTGGTTTATTATTGTCACTTAGACTGAGGTACAGTGAAAAACTTGTCTTGCATACCGATCGTACAGGTCAATTCATTACACAGTGCAGTTACATTGGGTTAGTACAGAGTGCATTGAGGTAGTACAGGTAAAAACAATAACAGTACAGAGTAAAGTGTCACAGCTACAGAGAAAATGCAGTACAATAAGGTGCAAGGTCACAACAAGGTGAATCGTGAGGTCATAGTCCATCTCATCGTATAAGAGACCCGTTCAATAGTCCTATCACAGTGGGGTAGAAGCTGTCCTTAAGTCTGGTGGTACGTGCCCTCAGGCTCCTGTATCTTCTACCCGATGGAAGAGGAGAAGAAGAGAAAATGACCTGGGTGGGTGGGGTCTTTGATTATTCTGGCTGCTTCACCAAGACAACGAGTATTCTGACGTTGTGTTACAGCTTGATTTGGAGCCTCCAATGCACAGGGTCACAAGAGGCTGCAGAGGATTGTAGATTCAGCTAGCTCCATCACGGTCACAACTATCTCCACCATCGATACATCCTCAAGAAGGTGGCATGCATTGCTAAGGACCGTCATCATCCAAGACATACCCTCTTCTCATTACTACCATCAAGGGGGAGGTACAGGAGCCTGAAGACCCACACTCAACGATTCAGAAACAGCTTCTTCCCCTCTGCCATCAGATTTCTGAACGGTCCATGAACCAATGAATGCTACCTCGTTATTCCTTTTTTTTTGCACTGTTTATTTTTATAATTTATAGTAGTTTTATGTCTTTGCACTGTGCTGCTGCCACAGAACAAAAAAATTAACATCACCTAAGTCAGTGATAATAAATCTGATTCTGATTGGTTCGTGACATGGCAGGAACTGTTGAATGAGGAGAGATCAGGTTGACCAGAGAGTTTGGAAGAATGAGAGATAATTTAATTTTGATAGGCTAAAGGGACTGTTTCCCCTGGCTGGGAGGGGGTAGGGTCTATAATGAGGGAGTCACAGTATGAGGTAACAGGGCAAAATATTTAAGACTTGAGTTAAAGGGAGACCAAGTTGTTGAATATTTTAAGAAAGAGATAGATACGTTTTTAGACATAAAAGGAGTCAAGGAGTATGGAGAGACAGTGGGAACATGGTGCCCAGATAGAAAATCAGCCATGATCGTAATGAATGATTCGGGTTTGATGGACTGAGTGGCTATACCTGATCCCCTTTTCTATCTTCCTGTGTAGAACTCAAGCTGTGGTCTAACTAGAGTCTAATACAGCGATGTGTGAAACGGTTCTTTGACGTCTTAAAGGTAGAGGAACTCTGGACACAGTCTTTGTAATTTAAAAATGGTTTATTAACAAAGACAAACGTGGGGACAGAATGAATGTGACTCACACACTCTCAAGCAGGAGATTGCGAATGTGGAGGGAATCGCAATAGGGGGGTGAGGTGCACACACACACACACACACACACACACACACACACACACACACACACACACACACACACACACACACAATAAATGGGTACAAATGATCAGGGAATAAACAATACAATGTTTGAACACCCTGATTCTGGACAAACATTGGTTCCTTGGTCTTGGGAGTCCTTAACTAACTGCCCTGAAGTAGTGCACAGCTTACCTCAACATCCTTGGAGACAGAGAGAGAGAGACAGAAAACCAAACATGCAGCACTTTCATACTGCTGGGGGGCTGGGTGGTCCAGCAAGGACGAAGGTGTTTTAAACGGGTCAATGGTAGGTGTGTCCAGGAACAAAGGTGCTCGCACAGACCAATCCGAGTGGTCCAGCAAGGACAAAGGTGTATACCTAGGGGGGTGGAGCCAAACCTTGATTGACAGTGGTGTCGCTTTCGGCCATGTGCCCAATGGTGTCATCCCAGCCAGAGGGGTCGGGTTGTCACGGTCACATGACAGCCATGACCTTTTACACTACATACAGTTCTGACAGAACACCCATGCTGTTATATTCTTTGCCTTGGCCAATAAGGAAAAGCCTCCCATGAGTCTTTCTAACCACCTCTTTGACCTCCCTGCTTCATTTAAGGATATGTGGACAAACACTCCCAGCTCCCTCTGAATCCTCAAACCACTCGATGTCCTCCCAGTTGTCATATACTCCCATGCTTTGTTGTCTCTTTCCAAATGCATTGCCTCACACTTTTCTGGATTAAACTCTATTTGGCATTCTTCTGTCCAACTGATTTGACCATCTACATTTTCCTACAGTCTAAACTTTCCCTCTTTATTGTCTCATTTTTGTATCGCTTTGCAAACATTTTCACACTCCTACATTTAGGTCTGAGTCATTAATATATATCATTAATATGTACTAATGGGCAGCCCAGTGGTGCAGCTACCCCACGGCTCCAGAGACCCGGGTTCAAACCTGATCCCTGGTGCTGTCTACGTGGAGTCTGCATGTTCTCCCTGTGACCATGTGGGATTCCCCTGGTGCTCCGGTTTCCTCCCACATCAAGTCGAGTTTATTGGCATGAGCACTAGTACAGTGAGGTACAGGTACAATGATAAACCTGCTTGCAGCAGCATCACAGGCACATAGGTATAGACAACACACAGAATATATATATTATACATAAATTATACCAGACAGTGCAATGCAAGGCATGAATGCAAACAAAAACCCAGTCAGAGACAAGTCCATGGTAGTGCAAGAGGTGGTCTTCGCGAGCACAATGAGACATCTTTGGACTGAACTGGAATCACAGATGGCTGCTTGACAGCTGTGACAGGATTTACATGCTTTCACTTACTACAAGGCAAAACTAGATAGCACAAGTGGCAATGGCGCATCACTTCCGGCTGTGTGCTTTGAAAGGAAGAATAACATCTACACACCTCCCACAACTCCTGACAACTCTGTGATCTCAGCCTCTGAGGCCAACGTCAGAGCATCCTTCAACAGGGAGAACCCACGAAAAGCATCCGATCCAGACGGCCTACCTGGCAGAGTGCTGGAGCCTGGTCCATCAAAGACATGCATCTTGGTAGGTAAATTGGCCACTATAACTTCCCCCCAGTCGAGCGGTGGGATCTGGGGGTGCAGTTGTTGGGAATGTGGGAAGAATGAATGGCGGAGGCTGAGGGAAGACCTGAAAGAAGTTTATAAAATTACAAGAGGCATTGACAGAAGAGACAGCCGGTATCTTTTCCCCGGGGTCAAAATGTCTAATACTAGAGGGCATGATTTAAGGTGACAGGGGGAAAGTTTAAAGGAGATGTACGGGACAAGTTTTTTACACAGAGTGGTGGGTGCCTGGAATGTGCTGCCGGGGGTGGTGGTGGAGGCAGATACGACAGATGCATTTAAGAGGCTCTTAGATAGGCACATGAATGTGCAGAGAGTGGAGGGAGATGGACCATGTACAGAAGTGATTAGTTTAATTAGGTGTCATTAGCTTAATTAGTTCGGCACAACATTGTGGGCTGAAGGGCCTATTCCTGTGCTGTACTCTTCTATGTTCTATGTTTTAAAAATGATGTTAGTGCCAGATTAGTATAAAATAGGTGGTTGATGGTTGGTGTGGACTCAGTGAGCCACAGGGTCTGTTTCTATGCTGTACCTTTCCATGTCTCTCCACCTATGTCTCTGTTACTGAAAGTACAGGATGGAGTATTGAACCCCAATAGTAACAGCCTTTCAGTCCCAAAATCACCCATTAGTCATCCCCTGTGCTTCCTGTCACTGAACCAGTATTGGATTCAATTTGCTACTGTGCCCTGGGCTCTTACCTCTTGACAGCACTGTGTGGAATTTTCAGAAGTGCAAGGTATGCATAGGATACCCAATCATATTTAATAATTAATGTTAAATAAAATTCCATTGTGTAGCACATAAATTACCATGCTCTGAGACAGCCTTTTGAGTCCAAATTGCTTTTGACACAGAGTGATAAATGCCTAGGAAGCTCAGAGTTAGAGTGAGCCATCGTTAATTTCACAATTGAGCAGATTTATCATTCCTTCCCTCCCGCAATGACTTCTTTTGTCTGGTGTTACGAGTTGAAGGCAAAATTTTAAAAGTCATTCACGTTATTCTGACAGTCCATGTGCCGGAGTAATGAAAACAGTCCTTCGCGGTTCTCGAATGAATTGACAAAAGTCATCTTGCGTTTTTGAACTTTCATCCCCTGACATTGGTGTGAAGGTCACCAGACTAGGCAGCGGACAGGAATCCTTCAGAGAGAGGGGAAAAAATAAAAGATCTCCAGGCTCAGAGGAGCTGCTAATGAATTGCGCTAACAAGTCCACAGGAGACAATAGAAGACTGAAGCCAAGACCTTGCCTGATTTAAAAAGAGACACTCACATAGATTGACCAGACAGCTCACAGGGAATGCCAAATGGATGAGAAACCTGCCCATCTGCCCAAGAAGTAATGTAGTTTTATATTGTTCCCTCAATGGTCAAATGAATAAGTTTAGGTGAGACTTGATCAGAAGGCTCGGGTTCAACTCCAGACCTTTGTTCAGTGAGCTGATGCCAATGACAACTAAGGCAAAATTTGTAGCCTCAAATTCTCTGCATTAAGGAAAGGGATTATTGTTGATCAGCAACTGATAATTCCTGCCAGAGTCTATGTAAGTGGATTCCATATTTCATATTTACTTATGAGTTCTATTGAAACCCATGCCATCAGTGGGAGAACGTGCACACTCCACGCAGACAGCATCGGAGGTTGGGATCAAACCTGTGGTGCTGGAGCTGTGTGGCAGCAGAATTAACCACTGCACCACTCTGCCGCCTTGTTGCATGGGTGCGCACACTTTTGTCTGCATGTCATGGTTATGCTTTACCACAATGTTCTCCGTGACTGAACTGACTCGTACTTGAATGGGCCAAGGGTCAGGTAACTGGTAGTGGTGACAAGTCATCTCCAGTGGTTGAAGGACTGCTTAGGACCAGATCTACCTTAACATGGATCATGGGTCAGATGTGGCCCAGCACATAAGTTCGAACAACTCAGAGAATTGTCCAATAAGACAAGGTCCACTTTCCAATTTGCATGACATGGTGAAGTTGGGCACACTGAAGATAGAGGGAGAGTGGGAGCTGGGTGACTGGAGTCAGCTAGTTCTGTAACATCACATCCGGGTTTATATCCACCCATTACCTAATCACAGAAAAATTGTTTTATTCATTACATATGGATTCTTGGCCAAAGGAATTCTTCAAGAAGACATTTGATTGAATCTTGCTGAAAAACAAAATTCATAATGAGCACCATTAATATAAACAGGAAATGCTGGAAACACTCAGCAGGTCGGGCAGTGTCTGTGGTAAGAGAAGCAGAGCTAACGGTTCAGGTTTAAAGCCCTTCTTTGACCTGAAACATTAACTGCTTCTCTTCCCACAGACGCAGCCTGACCTGCTGGGTGTTTGCAGCATTTGTAGAATGTAGAACAGTACAGCACAGGAACAGGCCCTTTGGCCCATGATGTCTGTGCCAAACAGGATGCTGAATTAAATTACATCTCTTCCGCCTGCACATGATCCATTTACTGTTTCTATTTTTGATTTCCAGCATCTGCAGTTGTTTTTGATTTTTACATTTATTTAATTTAGTCTGATAACTTCCTGTGACGATCTCTGAAACATTGGCAACTTGACCATGTCACTTACCCAGGTAAGCCTTTAAAAATTTTGCAGCTTGGTTTTATGTATTTTTATTACAAGCCACTTAAAATGGAAGGAGAATGAGCTGCTGGTGTAAGTCGAGGAAGAGGAGTGTGGTTCTGCACAAATGTACTGTCAAGATGATGTTAGTTGTGATTGGTGAAGGGGGGTTCGGGGATTACGATGGAGAATACTTGGGCCCTGCTCCCCAATCTGAGCTTGGTGGAGTGAAGATTTGACTGTGAGGACAGGGGTACAAGGCAGTGGAGAGTTCCTCCAGTCGAGAGGAATAAGAGAATTTAGCCGTTGTCCAGGAGCACAACAGAGCCAGCACCTGGGCTGGTCAGGCACTGGGAATTAAAGCAAACAGAAAAATAGGCTAGTGTCCCTGACTGAGATACGTTCAACTCAAGACTACAATTCGAACCATCAAAATGCATTTAGTGGGTAAACATTGACCCACGGGACACTGACTGAACAAAATATGCTGGAAATACTCTGCAGATCAGGCAGCATGTGCGGATGGAGAAACATTTCAGGTGGCAAACATTAAAGAAGATATTTGATAAATATCAGCAGGTGTATATTTCTGCTGAGGAAGAACGACTGTATGAGAGAACTGCACCATCTGTGGCTTACTAAGGTGTTAAGGGTGGTATCAGATTAAAAGAAAAGACACTAAGTGTAATGAAGCTCAGTGGTAAGCCAGAGGATTGGGGAATTTTTAGAAACCTGCAAAGGATGACTACAGAATCCTAAAGAGGGAGAAGAGTCTGAAAGTAAACAAGTGATTAATAATTTAAAAGACAGATGGTGTGAGCTTCCTCAAGTATATAAAAAGGAAGAGAGTAGCTAAATAAAGTGTTGCCCCCTTAAGAAAATGCAAATGGACAATTAATAGTGGGAACTAGGGAAAACATTGAGATTTTAAATAATTGCATTGGAGAGATTTTCACAGTAGAAGACACTTAAAACATTGCAATAATAATAAATAATGAAGGGGTCATGGAGAAAGAGGAAGTTAAAACTATCTCTATCACTAGAGAAAAATTCTAGGCAAACTAATGGGGTTAAAGGGTAACCACTCAACTGGACCTTATGGTCTGTATCCAAGGTTTGTGGAGGAAGTGGATGCCTTATCATAATCTTACAAAATTCCCTGGATTGTGGAGAGATTCCAGAGGACTGAAACACCTCAAATGTAACATGAAAGGATGGAAACAAAAATTAGGAAATTATAGGCCAGTCCACATAACATCTGTCGATAGGAAAATGCTGGAATCCGTTATCGTCAATCATTGCGATAGCAGGATAGCTGGAAAATCAGACAACGAAGCAAAGCCAACATGGTTTTGTGAAGGGAAAATTGTGTTTGGAAAACTTGCTAGATATCTTTGAGGATGAAACAGTGTGGATAAAAAGTGGATGTGGTGTATTTGGGTTTCCAGAAAGCATTTGATAAGATGCCACATAAGAGTGCATGTAGTTGCGGGCAATATATTGTGGATAGAGCGAGACAAACTGAGAGAAAACAGAGAGCCGATATAAATGTGTCATTAGAGAAACAAAGGAATTCAAATGCTGGAATATAGATGAAAACACAACAAGGTGCTGGAGGAGCTCAGCAGGTCAGGCAGCATCTGTGGAGAAAAACAGATGGTCAACATTTCAGGTCAGGAACCTTCTTCAAGACAGTCATGAAGAAGGGTCCTGACCCAAAATGTTGACCGTCTGTTTTTCTCCACAGATGCTGCCCGGCCTGCTGAGTTCCTCCAGCATAAATTTGTCATTTTCTGATTGGCAATTGGTGATTCTTGGGGTGTCACAGAGATCACTGCTGGGGTCTTATTAATTAATGTATTGGATGAAGGGATCAAAGGTACTGTAGTCGGATTATCTGTTGATACAAAAGTAGATGGGTTAGCAAGTTGTGAGGAGGACACAAATAGCCTGCAAAGGGATATGGATAGGTTAAGTAAATGGGCAAGAATTTGGCAGATGGAGTGTAATGTGGGAAATTGTGAGGTTATCCACTTTGGAAGGAAAAAAAGAAAGTGGAAATGATGGATTCATATGGAATGAGACTACAAATATTGTGGTACAAAGGGGTCCAGCAATCCTAGTGCATGGCACACAAAGGTTGGCATGACTTTTATCAAATAATTAGGAGAGCTAATGGAACGTTGGCCTTTATTGCAAGGGGTATAAAATATAAGAGTAAGGAAGTTTTGATGCAACTTCCCAAGACACTGGTGAGACTGCACTGTAGAGTACTGTGTACTGTTTTGTTTCTGTATTTGAGTAATTATATTCTCGCATTAGAGGAGATAAAGAGAAGGTTCAGTAGGTTGATGACTGCGATAAGGGGGTTGAAGTATGAAGAAAGGTCGAGCAGATTGGGCCTTAACCCCAGAGTGTAGAAGAATGAAAAGTGATTTTGTTACAATGTATAAGATTCTGACAGACAGGGTGGATGCTGAGATGTTTCTTCTGGTGGAGGTATCTAAAAATAGGGGGCATAATTTCAGAATAACGAGATGCCCCTTTCAGATGGAGATGAGAAGATCTCTTCTCAGAGAGTGGTCAATCTTTGAAATTCTCTCCTTGCAGAACTGTGAAGGCAGCGTCATTGAACATATTTAAGGCTGAGACTGACGGACATTTAAACAACAAGGGAATCGAGGGGTGTGGGAAGAGAGTGGGAAAGCGATGCCGAGGCAAGGACTGGATCGGCAGTGATCTTATTGAGCTGTGGAACAGAATAGAGGGGCCGATTGGCCTGCTCCCTTACTTTCTGGTTCTTGTGTCCTTATGTCGATGGCCATTTACCACAACTGGGAAAAATTGGGTATAAAACGCATAAGAAAGGCAGCAGGAAATAGAAAAAGAATGGTCATTTATTGGAATGGTGGGCAGGAAAGGTTGAATGGGATGGACCTCCTTCTCCAACATCTACTGCCTGACTTTCCTCTGTATAAGCCTCGAGCTGGGCTACAGTCTCTCAATGGACAACGTCGATGCCATGTTTCCTGAGGGACCTCCAGATGACACAGTGGCACAGCCAGTAAAGCTCCTGGCTCACAGCTCCAGCGACCTGGGTTCAGTCCTGACCTCTGCTGCTGCCTATGTGAAGATTGCATGTTCTCTGTGGGAACATATGTGTTCAAGTAGCATGTTCCCACAAACTATGTGATGATGAACAAAACATTTTAGTTTTTCACTGTACCTCGTTATGTGACAATAATAAACCAACAAACCAATTCATTGATACAGCTAGTAGAGCCACTGCCTCACAGTGCTGGAGAGCCAGGTTCAACCCTGACCTCTGGGACTGTCTAGGTGAAATTTGCAACTTCTCCCTACGACCGTGTGGGCTTTCCCCTGGGTGCTCCGGCTTCCTCCCACATCCCAAATACACACTGGTTGGTAGGTTAATTGGCCACTGTAAGTTGTCCCTAGTTTTGGAAGCAGTAATCCAAGACAGTCTGCCATAGGGCATTAGTATCCCATGTCCCAATCAAGCCAACATCTTCAACCTCTTCCGCCACTGTGCTGGTGACAGCAGCAATAACCCTCAGATTCCAGGAAGCAGATGACTGTGCTGTGGTTGCACACTAAAAGGAGGATCTAAAACCATCTCTTCTCTGGTTTCCAACAGCCCAGGACTTACTGTTAACCCCAGCAGGCAGCCTTCTCCCTTTCCAACATCAGCCCCAGCATGGATGATTGACATTGATAGTGAGTAAGTCTGTCCTGGCAGTCAGCTCTCCCAGAGAGCAAATACAGATGTTGGGTTTTAGCACAGGGTCTGTTGTGCCAGCCTTCTGTCCAATACAACGTGTGTAGGGGTGCATGTGAATACATATGTGCATGGAGTGTGTATACATGCATGCATGTGCAGTTAGTGTGCATGTGTATACATGCAGGGGAACGTCTGGGTATATGTACATGAAGAATGTGTGTGTGTATGTGGATATATGAAGGTGTCCTTATATGTATGTGCAACGAGTATGCCTGCATGTGCATACAATTATATGTGTACATGTGCACATGTGGGTACATGTTGATGTACATCCAGTGTGTATGTATATGTAAATATGCTGAATGTGCATATGTGTACATGTAAGGGTGGGTGTGTATGTACATGTGGTGTATGTATAATTATGTGTAGTGAGTGTACCTCTATGTACATGCAGAGTTTGTGTATGTGTGCATGGACATATAATGCATGTGTGTGTGTGTGTGTGTGTGTGTGTGTGTGTACACACACACATAAATGTGTTGTGTGTGTGCATAGTGGGTACATATAGTATATGTGAATGCATATGCATATTGTGTGTGTGCATGTATGCGTGGTAGGTTTGCGTGTACGTATGTTCAGGAGGTGTGTGTGTAGTGTGTACATAGTGTGTGTTTTTCTGCACATGGGCAAGGAGGATTTGTGTAACTGGGGATGTGTAAGGACACCCTGGGTTTGTGTGTGTGCGCACCTGATTGAATACAGGAGTTCCAATAACAGGTGTAAGCAGAATCGCATCCTACTGAGCCCCAGCAGGGGTTAAGGAATGAACGCTCAGATGAGGTGCTGTAGCAGCAATTCCCAGAGATGATAGTTCTCAGAAATCGCTGCCTTCATTAACTTCTAATTATGTGTTGTTGGTGTACCCTTCATGATGCATCAGTGCAGCTTGTGTGTAAAAACAATGCTTGTGTGTGATGGTGTGGGGATTAAACTTACACTAGGCTGCTCCAGGGTTGTGTGACTGGTGTCCCTTCTACAGGCTGGGTCAAAGTCCTCCCTGCTGAAGGCAATAGTTATGGAATATATCTGACAGTAATGGCCTTCAGTTGAGAGGTGGGTAGGAAATGCGTCATTTCTGAACCACCCACGCTGACTTTGATATTAATTAGCTATGCTTTTGACTTTTGACTGCCAACATCTTTCCACTGAATATGTTGTTCTGTGGAACCAGCACTTGTTATGACCCTGATGTAAAATAATCAACAGATCAGGGATAATGACATTTAAAACTTGCTTTTATTTTCAGCCTTATCACACCCTCAGAACCTCTAGAGTACATTATATATTATCCATTACTTATTAAAAGTGTCATCAATGCTACTTGCCTTTATTCATTCATGGGATGGAGTTGTTGACAGCCCAGCCAGCATTTATTGCCCTTGAGAAGATTGTGATGGGTCGTTCTCCTGAACTGTGGCAGTGTGTGTGGTGAAGAGGCTGATACACATGAAAGTCAGGCCGTAGGTGCTGGGGTTTGGGAAGTCCCCATCAATAAAGTCGTGCAGTGGATGGCATACCTTCGATGTTATTGTAGGAGGTACAATCAGTAAGTTTGAAGACAACACAAAAGTCGCAAGCGATGTTGATAGCAGGATAATCTTAGGCTATAGAATGATATTGATTAGCTGGTAACTCGAGCAGAACAATCGCAGATGGAATTTAATTGTGACAAGTGTGAGGTGATGCATTTTGAGGGTTCAAATAAGGGTAGGACATACACAGCAACTGGTAGGGCCCTAGGGAGCATTGAGGAACAAAGGGACTGTGGTGTACAAGTCCAAAGATCCCAGAAGATGGCAGCACACGTAGACTGGGTGAAAAAGAAGACATGCGGCAATCATTAACTGGGGCATAGAACATGGAACATGGAACACTACCGCACAGTACAGGCCCTTCGGCCCACGATGTTGTGCCAACATTTTATCCTGCTCTGAGATCCATCTAACCTTCCCCCCCCCACATGGCCTTCCATTTTTCTATCATTCATGTGTCTATCTAAGAGTTTCTTAAATGTCCCTAATATACCTGTCTCCACCACCTCTGCGGGCAGTGCGTTCCACGCACCCACCACTCTTTGTGCAAAAAACTTACATCTGACATCCCCCCGATACCTTCCTCCAATCACCTTAAAATTATGCCCCCTCGTGTTAGCCATTTTCTGACTGTCCACTCAAGCTATGCCTCTTATCACCTTGTACACCTCTATCAAGTCACCTCTCATCCTCCTTTGCTCCAAAGAGAAAAGCCCTAGCTCACTCAACCTATCGTCATAAGACATGCGCTCCAATCCAGGCAGCATCCTGGTAAATCTCCTCTGCATCCTCTAAAGCTTCCACATCCTTCGTATAATGAGGTGACCAGAAATGAACACAATGCACCAAGTGTTTTATGGAACTGCAACATTACTTCACGGCTCTTGAACTCAATACCCACACTAAATAAGGCCAACACACCATATGCCTTCTTAACAACCCTATTGACCTGCACGGCAACCTTGAGGGATCTGTGGATGTGGACCCCAAGATCCCTTTGTTCCTTCATATTGCTGAGTCCCGCTATTAACCTTGTATTCTGCCTTCAAATTCGATCTTCCAAAGTGTATCACTTCACACTTTTCCTGGCTGAACTCCATCTGCCACTTCTCAGCCCAGCTCTGCATCCTATCAATGTCCTGTTGTAACCTACAGCAACCTTCTGCCCTATCCTCACCACCACCAACCTTTGTGTCATCTGCAAACTTACTAACCCACCCTTCCACTTCCTCATCCAAGTCATTTATAAAAATCACAAAGAGCAGGGGTCCCAGAACAGATCCTTATGGAACACCACTCATCATCGACCTCCAGGCAAAATATACTCCATCTAAAACCACCCTTCTATGTGCAAGTCAATCCTAAATCCACACAGCCAAGTTTCCCTGGATCCCATGCCTCCTGACTTTCTGAATGAGCCTTCCATGAGGAATCTTATCAAACACAACCTGTAATATAAGAGCAGAGAAATTTTGGTACTAGTTTATAAAACATTATTCAGGCCACAGCTAGAACAGTGTGTGTGGTTCAGGTTGCCACACTATAGGAAGGTGTTGATGCACTGGGGAGGGTGCAGATGAGGTTCATGAGGACTTTACCTGGCATGGAGTGTCTCAGAGACAGGATAGGTTGGGCTTAGAGTCATAGAGTCATACAGCATGGAAACAGGCCCTTCAGCCCAACTGGTCCATGCTGACCAAGATTCTCCGAGGAGCAGAGAGGCTGAGGAGGGACCCAATACAAAATTATGAGAGGCATAGATAGTGAGATGGTTAGTGGGACACTTTTCCCCATAGCGGGCCATCTGAAACCAGAAGACACAGGTTTAGGGTGAGGAGTAAAAGGTTTAGAGGGAATCTGAGGGAAGAATTGTTTTCACGCAGGGAGCGGTTGTAATCTAGAACACACGGCCTGAGGGGTGGGGGAGGTAGCTTCTCCCATAGCATTTAAGAAGCATCTGGATGAGCATTCTACAGATCAAGTGCTGGCAAATGGGTACTTGATGGTCAGGTAAGACATGGTAAGCCAACGGATCTGCACCTGTGCTCTGGGACTCTCTGACACCGTGACCTTGCAGCCCCACTGGGGAAGTGAGTAAGTATTTGGACGGTGTGTGAGGTGCTAATCAAGTAGACTGATGGGGTCAAGTTTCTTCAATGTGGTCAGAGCAGCGCTCAATCAGTTAAGACACAAGAGCCTGCTGATTCAGGATTCTGAAAACAAACGAACTGCTGGAGGAACATCAAGCAGCATCTGTGGAGGCAAAGGGATGGTCAACGTTTCGGGTCGAGACCCCGCGTCAGGAAGAGAGCATAGAGGGAAGATAGCCAGTATAAAGAGGTGAGAGGGAGGGGTGAGACAGGGGCTGGCAGGCGATAGGTGGAACCAGTTGAGGTGGTGGTTGACGGGCTGGTGGAGCCTTGTGGGGGAGAGGAGAGACAGAGGCTGGGAGGAGCTATGGAACCAGATGGAGAAGGGATGATGGAGAGATGGAACCAGGTGGGGAAGTGGATATTAAAGGTAGACCAATGGAGAAGAAGCCCAGGTGGGTAGATGTGTGGGTGATGGGCAGTTGGAACCAGGTGTAGGAGGATAACAAGTTTAGGTAACGGAGGGGATGGAAAAACTGAACAAAGGTGTAGCAAAAGGAGTGGGAGAGGAACACAAGGCTGTGAAGTTAGAAAATTCAATGATTCTACCATTGGGTGGTGGGCTACCCACATGGAATGTGAGGTGCCGCTCTTCTAGCTTGTGTTTGGCCAGTAGTGTAGCGGTTAGCGTGACGCTATTGCAGCGCCAGCGACCCGGTTTCAGTTCCCGCCTCTGTCCGTGAGGTGTTTGTCCGTTCTCCCCGTGTCTGCATGGGTTCCCTCCGGGTGCTCCGGTTTCCTCCCACATTCCAAAGACGTGCGGGTTAGGAAGCTGCGGGTGCGCTGTGTTGGCGCCGGAAGCGCGGCGACACTTGCGGGCTGCCCCCCAGAGCACTTTATGCAGAGGATGCGTTTCACTGTGTGTTTCAATGTACATGTGATTAATAAAGATATCTTAAAAATCTATGGGAGTAGCGAGACAAGTCGGGATGGGAATGGGAAAGTGAGTTGAAATGGCATGCAAACAGAAGATCGAGTTGGCCATTGACGACATCTTCCCACACCCACCCGTCTGTCCTCAGCCTTCTCCGCCACCGTGGTGAGGCCCAACACCTGGGTCTCGCAGCAGTGAAGCAGCAGCTGCAACTGCTTGGCCACTCCCTTCACGGAATACCATTCACACGTCTTGATTGCAGGGAACTCAGAGATGGAGTCTGTAACCTGAACAGTTTGGGAGCCTGTTCACAAGATTTAGGACAAGGCCCCACACACTTGCTGAAACGCAAAAGGCCACTGATGGGGAGGAGCTCTGGGGAAGAACTCACAAAACTCTTAAATAAAAACAGAAAATGCTGGAAACACCCAGCAGGTCAGGCAGCGTCTACAGAAAGAGACACAGAGTTCATGTTTCATGACTGAGACCCTTTATCTAAATTGGGAAAAAGAGAAAATACGTTGCTATAATGTTGCAAGTAGATTGGGTGAGGCCAGGGTTGGCTAGGGGAGAAGTTGTAAATGTTTCCTCCTCTGCCAATGAAAGGTCTTCATCCTGTAATATTAACTCAGTTTCTTTTTTCACAGATGCTGCCTGACTTGCTGAGTGTCTCCAACACATTTTTATGTTTTCATTTCCTATTTCCAGCATCTGCAGATTTTGGATCTTTAGGACTTTTTTGAGGAGTTGCTGAGTTGCTTAAGTTAAACACAGGTTGACTTGGATACATTAGAGAGCACTAAGTTGCGGTGCGGTGGGGGAGGACTGCTCAGAGAGACACCACAGCGGGTATGGACTGTCAGCTCATTACATGTAGCCAGACTGCAGTGAGGCAGAATGAAAACAGGCACGGCAGAATTGAAACCCTTGGAGATGACCATAAAGGGAAAGTCATTGTGACTGCTAAAGGAACAGGAGGAGAGAGGAAATGTCTGATGTCTGCAAGTCGTTAGAGAGAAAGTCAATGTGAAAGCAGAAGTGCAAAAATGCACAGCCTTCGAAGGCAACAAATTTTCCTATTGAATTCATGTTATTCAATAACATACCTACTGCAATGTACAATTGAGATCACTGTAATAGCTGATAAGAGTTATTAGCCTCTTAAGTGAATTGCCTGACATTTCAAAATATGTAATACAAACATATTCATACTTATGAAGACGATTGTGTTGCAGTAACAACAGAAAAATGGGATGTGAGCCTGGATATGTACCTGGAGAAGTGAGCCACTGAAATTATTTGTGTTGCTTGTGAATAGTTGAGAGATATCACATACACTGACAGTGGAGAGTCTTGGAGATGAAATGACAAAGAGGCTGAATAAACATAATTGCTATATTCTATCTAACTCTGTAAATAATTAGTTAATATCATAATTTTAAATATGCAGTATGTGTTAACTGATTATATGTTATGTAAGTAAATAGCTGATACAGGTTCATAATTGTTTAAAGGGAAAGCATTGTAATGTATAAAGTGCAAGGATTGAGTGGACTATGTGATGTGACTTTGCCGCACTGTTGTACAAGTGACTGCCACTTGTAGTTGGTAGTTATCTGCTTGCAGTAACAGAGATAGAGCTCCCAGCAGAACATCCTTGCTCATCAGCCACAACAGAGGAACTGTGGACACTGCAGTGCTGGAGAGGAGCAGCAGAGAGGGGGAAGCATGAGAACATCAGAAGTAGAACCAGGATGAGGTCGCTCGGCCCCTTGTCCCTGCTTCAGCGTTCAATAATGTGGCTGATCTTTGCACCAACACCTTGCAATTTCTTCACCATGTGAAACAAAACACCTTCTTCCTACTTTTCCTACCCAAGTATTTGACCTCATATTTTTACACATTCCATTCCATCTGCCATGTTCTTGCCCATTCACCTAACCTGTCTATGTTGCTCTGATACTTCTCTGCAACATCTTTTCGTGACTTGATATCATCAGCAACCGTGGGTGTGTTATACCTGGTCCCCCAACCAACTCCTTTTTGTGGATTACGAATGGTGCTCCATAGGAAGCATCCTATCCAGATGCATCACAGCTTGCTATGGCATCTGCTCTGCTCAAGACCCCAAGAAACTGCAGAGAGTTGTGAACACAGCCATCATGCAAACCAGCCTCCTCTCCATTGACTCAGTTTACACTTCCCGTTGCCTTGGGAAAGCAACTAACATAATCAAGGACCCCTCCCACCCCAGTCATTCTCTCTTCTCCCCCCTCATGTCGGGCAGAAGATATAAAATCCTGAAAACACAAGCCAGCAGACTCAAGGACAGCTTCTATCCCACTGTATCAGACTCTTGAATGGACCTCACATAAGCTAAAAGATGAACTGCTGAACTCTTGATCTCCCAATCTGCCTTGTTGTGGCCCTTACACTTTATTTGCCTACCTCAGTAATTGTAACTGAAACACTATATTCTGCAATCTGTTTTCTTTTCACTACCTAAATATAATTATGTATGGCATGATCTGTCTGGATGGCATGCAAAACAAAGCTTTCCCCTGTATCTTGGTACATGGGACGATAATAAATCAATAGGTACAAGGTGAAGGTCCTCCTCATTTACTTGAGGGAGATGGGAAGACCGTTGTTGCAGCCTATCATTATGAAGGTGAATATATTTCACTTGGAGTTGAAAACAAATCAACAGAGTAGATCTGTGACATTTAAGTGTATCACCACCTCTGTAACCCCAAGGGCCAAAGAGGTTGAATTGCCGGCGGAGAATCACTCCTTCATTACACATCTGAGCTGGATATGTGCATTCAGCTTCCAGCGTACATCTTCTCTCTTGTGTTCTGCCACCTCTTCTGCAACAAGAGAACGAACAGGCATGTGATTGAGGGGAACAGCACGTGTGTGCTGGTTGGATGGAGTGCATTGAGGGTGAGGCTGACTTATCAGGAGAGGAATGAAACTTTAACATGTTGATAATGGACAGGAATGGTGGATGGACAGCTGGGCCTGTGAAGAAGTACATAGAAAGAGCTAGGCGCACGTGCAAGGAAAAGGCTTATGAGGAAGGATGTGACAGAATTGGCTTCAGAAGGCAGAGTCTAGAGATAGGGTGATGTGTACAAGATGTAGGTGGCTGTGCACCTGTTAGCACCTTTCCTGGCCTGGTCAGGTCATCAAACTGCTTCCTGCACCTTATCCAGGAAAATACCACGGCTCCCACCAGTCAGCTTGTGGCCAACCTCCGAACACACCCTGGCCCAAGATTTCCCCTCCCACTGCTGGCTATTACTATGCTCGTCCATTTCCACACAGCCCTGAACAGACCAAAACAAAAAGGGATGTGGTAGCGTAGTGGTTAAGTTGCAGGGCCAGCAACCAAAGTTCTGGACTAGTGATGAGAGACACGAGTTCAAATCCCACCAAAGCAGCTGAGAAGTTTAAATTTGGGTTGGCGCAGTGGTGCAGCTAGCGCACAGTGCTGCTGCCTCACAGGTCCAATGACTTGGGTTCAATCCCAACCTCAGGTGCTGTCTGTGGTGGAGGTTGCATGTCCTCCCTGTGACCGTGTGAGCTTCCTCTTGGTGCTCCAGTTTCCTCCCTTAATTGGCCACTATAAATAACTCCTAGTATGTAGGTGAGTGGTAGAATTGGGGGGTAGGGGGGTGTTGGGGTGGATTTGATGGGATTGCAGAAACAATAAAATAGTATTAGTGTAAATAAAATAGTGTAACAATGAGTGGTTGATGCTTGGCATGGACTTGGTAGGTCGAAGGCCTGTTTCGTGGTGTATCTTTCTATGACTCTATGACCATCAAGGATGTCATCAATTAACTATGTGCCCTGTTTATATCAGCTCCTAAAGCTCTGCAGACAATAATAGCAACATACTACAATTCTTCAAAAAGAGCCATGATATTTTTCTCTGTGTCCCTCTGAACAGACTAGTGAGATTAAGGACACCCCCAGAAATGCAGTACTTGCTGAACTTGGCATTATCAGCCTTGATTAAATTCTCAAAAGGAATAATTCATTGGTGTAATAGAATGTGCAGAGTAATGGTGAAAGAACATAGAAATTGGATTAGTTGCACCTAACTAAACGTGATACTGACACATGCCTGATGCTATAAATGTAAACAGGAGAAAATTGAATGGGGTCAATCAAAATTGTGTTATCGGGTCTCATTTAAATGAGACTGCCAGCAATCCACAGTCTGCAGGGGGATCAGGGATTGTGCAGTCAGCCAGTAACCTCGATTGTGTCCTAAGGAAAAATAAAACAAGTACGTGAATGGGTGAATGAGAAGAGACTGTTGGGAGCCTCACTGGGACTAACCAGGGAGAAGCAGCCCTTGCTGGGGAAAGGCAGGTGACCCAAGGAGATTGGGATGTTTTGGGATGGGGCAGGGAGCAAGTTCCGCTGCAGTCTGTCGGTAGGTCTTCTTGCACTTGCTGTCGTTACCTCAAGGAAAAGCTGAGGTCAACAAGTACAAGCATAAAATGAATTAAACATAAATACTTCCTAGAGAGAAAAGCCATGGCCACAAGATAATTTAAAGTAGGTTTGGAGCAAATTGTTTTGTCATTTGCCTTGAACCACACAGGTGATGACTGATGAAGATTTGTGTTTATAAAGGCACATTGTAATAACAATCAGCTCAATAAAAGCATTAACACTATGACTGTGGATAATGAAATCAACATGCATTATGTATCGTACTTTGTTAATAGTAGATAATCTTGACATATATTGTTCTGAGGAGATCTCTCTCCCTTCTTATGCTCACTCAACTGTGGTATGTGGTGGAAATGGCAGGCTTGTTATCCACAGGCATGAGTAGTAATTTGGCAACACTCACGGTCTCATGATGATGGAAGAATTAGATTCGAGTACCAGGATCCTGTGCCAAGACTGACAGCTCAAAGCAGAGTGAGCTTCTTCAGTAGAAAATGGTTGCAAACAAAATGTATCACAACTGCTACTCAAAGCAAGAGGAAGTGCGAGAAGAAAAACACTGCTATCCTTATAATTCTTCCAAGTGAAAGAGGGCAACATAATCTGAGAAATGGTACAAAACAAAAGACTTGCATTTATGCAACACCATTCCCAGGCTCAGAATGTTCCAAAGTATTTTACGGCCAATGAACTCATTCTGAAGTGGAGGGTCACTGCTGTGTTGTGAAGTACGACATTGAATTTGTGCACAGTGAGATCCCACTAGGATCAATGACTCTGTTTTTATGGCTTTTAAGGAGAGATAAATATTTGCCGATTTCAGGGTGAATTCATGCTCTTCCTTGAAACAGTGCCATGGATGCATCGTAGAGGCAGACAGGCCCGTGGTTAAATATCTCTCTGAAAAGACAGCACCAGGTAGTGGCAGTGCTGCACGGGGAGTGTCAGTGCATCCTGTGGCCACATCCCATGGGCAGGACTTGAACTCAGAGACTCCAAATCAGAGACAAAAGCACTACTACAGGCAGAAAAAGCTGACATGTAGAACGATAATTCAGTCTCTGGGTTAATACTCTGAGATGTTGTTCTTCAAACAAGTCACTTTTATACCTGGAGCATCTCAGCGGGTCAGGCAGCATCTGCGGACGGAAATGGACAGTCGACATTTTGGGTCCAGAAGAAGGATCTCGACCCGAAACGTCGACCGTCACTTTCCCCCACAGATGCTGCCTGACCCACTGAGTTCCTCCAGCAGTTTATTTTTTTGCTTGAGATTCCAGCATCTGCAGACTCTTGTGACTTCACTTTAATACCCATCAGTAATGCACTAACTGATGAAATGCTTCACTGGTAACTCAGCTTAGTTACTTGCATTGAACCTAATTCCTAAGTAAACCAGTGGTTAAATTGTTAAATTAAAAAAGAAAACTTGTCGCTCTCAGCATGATGCCCGACTGATGCTTATCACAGTGACCTAGTTACGGGGATAGCAAAGTGCAGCAATACGTTGGAAAAATCGATAATCTCGCTCGACTAGTTTACTTAATGTCTTGTAAACTAGTTTCAGTGACATCAAAAGATTTGTCGACCAGACTTCTCAATCACTTCTGGAACTTCAATGGATAAAATATATTTTTGCATTTTTTATTTATTCATGAGACATAGACTTCTGCATTATTTACTACTCAGCTAAAGCCACCCTTCTGAAGGTGGTGGTGAGCCGCTGTCTTGTATCACTAACGTGTGTATGATGCCTTCTTGGCACAGCGCGGTTGGGTCAGGGGGTCCCAGGATGTTGACACAGTGAATAGGAGGGAACCATAATATATTTGCCTGTCTTATTCATTGCTTAGCAGCCGGACTGAAGTTTATCACAGTGAACTAGTTATGCGGAGCTAATAATGTAGCAATTACATAGAGTCATAATTATAAAGCACAGAAACAGGCCCTTCAGGCCAACTCATCCATGCCTACCGGAGCTAGACCCATTTGCCTGCATTTGGCCCATATCCCTCTAAACTTTTTCTACCCGTGTCTGCCCATTTTTCTACCCGTACATGTCAAATGTCTTTAAATGTTACAATTGTACCCATCTCTACTGCTTCCTCTGGCAGCTTGTTCACTTACCCACCATCCTCTGTGAGGGCCCCTTTAAATCTTTCCCCTCTCACTTCAAACCTATGCCCTCTAGTTTTAGACTCCCTTATCCTGGGAAAAAGACTGTGGTCATCCACCTAATCCATGCCCCTCATGATTTTATAAACCTCTATAAGGTCACCCCACAGCCTCCTTCGCTCCAGGGAAAACAGTCCCAACCTGTCCAATCTCTCCTTATAACTCGACCTCCAGTCCTGGTAACATCCACATGAATCTTTTCTGCATCCTTTCCAGCTTAGTGACATTCTTCTTATAGCTGGGTGACCAGAACTGTGCACAATGCTCCAAATATGGTCTCACCAAACCACTTGCACAGTTCTAACATGATGTCCCAACTCTTGTACTCAATGTCCTGACTGACGAAGGCAAAAGGCTTGAACACTTCTAACAACACAGGAGGCCATTCAGCCCATTGGGTCCATGCCAGCTCCATATGGAGCAATCCCATCAGTTCCATTTCCCTTCCCTCCTTTCCCTGTAATATCCCAACTTATTCTCTCACACACGCATCCATTGTCTTTCAACCCTTTTGCTATTTACCAACACCAGGGTTAATTTACAGTGGACAATTAATTAACCAACCTGCACACCTTTGGGATGAGGAGGAAACTGGATCACCCAGTCAGAGGGAGGAGGTGCAAACTCTAGCACCCGTTGTCAGTGCCAAACCCAGGTCTCTAGAGCTGTGTGAGAGTTGCACTATCACACCACTGTGTCACCCCTTTTAACACACAAAGCATCTCAGGGTGCCCCAAAGAGGCACACACCACACTCACAGACACATTCACACACACACACACATACAACACACACACACACTACACACACAGACACACACACACACTAACAATAGTCACAGAGCACATGAAATGGGAAGAAATGTTCACCTGATAATCCGTCCTGCAGTTTTATGTGTCTAAAATGGATGTGAAGCATTGTTTTCCTTGTGTAAATTAGTTGAACCCTTGGGGAGTGGATGAGTTTAAGAGAGACTCAGCTGTTGGAACCTTTGTTAAGGGAAGCTTCTGTTCAACTGAGAAATGATTTTTTCATGATGATAATAAATTGATGAGGGAATTAGTTGTTGCTGGCATGGATTTAACAGATGTCTGATTCAGTCCCAAACAACAGACCGATCAAAAAAGTGAAAGCTGATGTTATCAGTGGCCAGAAGCAAAGGATAATGGTTGATGGCTGTTTAGTGACAAGAAGGTGGCTGCATTGGGATTCTCTCTCCATGGCTGCTGTCTGACCTGCTGGCAATGAGAGAAGGGCAATAAACATCCAAGTCAAGGGAGCAAGGCGGAAGTCTTGCAGGCGATATCCTTCATGTGAGCTTACTGCCCTTTGGTCTTCCGGGTGATGGAGGTTGCAGTTTTGAGATGTCATAGAGTCATAGAGAAATACAGCATGGATACAGGCCCTTCGGACCAACCAGTCCACGCTGACTATGGTGCCCACCCAGCTAGTCCCAATTTCCTGCATTCAGCCCAAATCCGTCCAAGCCCCACCCCTCCATGTACCTATCCGAGTGCTTCTCAAATGATACTATTGTACCTGCCTCAACCACTTCCTCTGGCAGCTCGTTCCATATACTCACCACCCTCCGCATGAAAAAGTTGCCCCTCAGGTCCCTAAAAGTTGCCCTTCAGGTGCTGTCAATGAAGCCTTGACATCTCTGGGATTCGTTCCTCTTTTGGTGGAAGCGAAAAATCCAATAGGAGGGAGATTATTTGGAACTGTATAAAACACTAACTGAGCCATAGCAAATTGTCACACATCATCTGACCCCCATGTTATCAGATGGATCTGATAGCACTGGATCTGGGGCAGAAGAGATTTTGGAGAATGTTACCAGGGCCACAGGATATTGGTTATGAGGAAAGATTAGCCAGACTGGGAGTTCATCAGAAGGGTATAAAATGATCAGAGGCCCAGGGTGAACCAGCTCCCTTGATTGGATGCCAAGAACTAGGTAAAACACCTTCAAGGTAATTTGTAGAAGGATTAGAGGGGGTGGAGGAAAATTATTTTCAATGAGTGTCTGAAACTCCATTCCTGAAAGGATGCTGGAAGGCGAGACCCTCAACATATTTTAGAAGTAATTCTGGATGATACTTGCTATGCCACAGAACTGCACACTAAGAACTGGGAAGCGGGGATGTTTGAGTTACTCTGTGTGGGACAACAAGGACAGGATGGGCTGAATAGTCTCCATCTGTGCCTTAAACTGCAGGGATTCTAAGGAACCACAATTGTAACAGATGATCTGCTTCGCACTGCCGCCTAGTACAATAACAGTCAATTGTTACCGTACCTGCTTCAGATTGCAATGATTGCATTTGAGATCACTGGTGGGATAAAGGAAGCTCATCAAAAGCACTCTCATAGAAATCTGATGTGAACCACACAAAATAAAGGAGCAACATCTTCCTGACTGGAATTAGCTCAGACACAGGGTTTGGAGATTGTGCTGCTTGCAATTCATGAAGCCCACTCTCTGAACTGTAATACAAAATCAATGCAATGTTAATGTCTGGCTGATTTTCTTTTGTTATTTTGATTCATCCAAGTATCCTCATTGAACAGAGACAGTTTCAGTTCCAAAAGCAACATCCCAGATAAGCTGTGGATGGCCAGAAACTGCAAGATTCATTGTAAACGTCTATACACAGTCCCCTCCAAAGATCAAGAAAATGTCAAGAGGTTTTTTTTTTGCTCTATTCCAATTCTAGTACCACAGTTTAGTGGGGAGCAGGGAGCAAACAAAACTAGCGTCCACCTCCACATTTCACCCTTTGTGATGTTCCTGTTCCCTTCTCTGAGATTGCCCAGTGAGGTATCCGTTCAGTGTTTTACTGAATTGATTAAATGGGACAGACTCCCTAACTGTTGGGTATGCAATTAGGGTGAGCAAGGCAGATTAACGGGGGCCAGGGCGAAGTGCTCCTTTGCCTCTTGCCGGAAGCGCATGTGCTCCATTAGATTCAGCCTTTCCCACCTCCCTTCAGCTGTGGTGTTGTCCAAGCCCTGCGAGGTTTGGGGGTCCTCCAACCCATGGGAAGTGGGATACAAAGCGTAGTACTTATCTCACATTTTCCACTGTCTTATGTTGTCTCAAAGCACTTTACATGTAAACACTTTGGAAATGCAAGAAATATAGGCAGCCAATTTGCTCGCAAGGTACTATAAACATTAGTGCGAATGATTGGATCATGTGTTTATTGATCATAAATTGCACTTGCTTGAGATTTGAAATAAAAAACAGCAATTGTTATAAACATTCAGGTGGCATCTGTGGAGAGAGAAACAGACTTAACCTCTTAAGTCAAGGACGTTTCATCTAAGCATTAACTCTGTTTCTCTCTCCACAGATGCTGCTTGACCTGCTGAGTGTTTCCAGCATTTTCTGTTGTTTTATTGTTGTTGAATGAGGATTAATTGATATCCAGACACCAGCAGAACCTCTCCATTCTTCTTTGAGATGGATGGAAGGCTGTCTGTATGAGCAGTCTCACAATGCAGCACTGAAGCATCACCCCAGATCTTGTACGCATTTAATTCCCTGAACTTCTCTCACTAAACCTCATCCTTTAGGATAGTCCTTGCTTGCTGCTGATATTCCTACTGAATAATCAGTGTAAGATGGCATCGGCAGTTTAATCTTACTTTTAAATGAAGTGGAAAATATCTTTGGTTCTGAAATCTCCATGGTAACATCAGCTCTTTGCTCTGGAAGGAGGGAAGCTGGAGCTAATTTAGAAACTGTTAGATTTCTGGCAAAATAAAAGGGAAGCGAAACTTCAACATTCAATATCAGCACCAAAAATAGAATTTTGTCAAAAGAACAAAAGGTGAATATCACTTTAAAGGGGGACTCTTCACCGTTACTGTAACATTTGTCAAATAGTCCGAGGCCATGGGAAAAAAGCAAACTGAAGTTATTACTCCAGCTGCTGACATTACCTGCTGCAGGAGGTGGGCTGTCCGTCTGAGCCAGATGCTAATGTTCTCAGCTCTGACACGCAAGCCCCATTCCCGAAATTTGAGTACATGACCTGGACTGCCACTCATTTGGCAACTTCAATCACCATAGTTCTTTCAGTCCTGATGCAGGGTTTTGACCCAAAACATTGACAATTCCTTTCCTCCCACAGATGCTGCTCGACCCGCTGAGTTCCTCCGGCAGATTGTGTGTTGCTCCAGATTCCAGCATCTGCAGTCTTTTCTGTCTCTCTTCTTTCAGTCCCCCCTGCTTTCAGACTTCTGAACCAGTCACATTCCCTTCCCAGTGATGCTGCCATGTTCTCGGACTTTCAACCTCCCTCGGTTATTCTGTTATTATCACTTTAGCATTTCTTTTTGCAGTATTTCAGATGCACTGCAATCTTTGCACCATTCTGTTGTTTTGTGCGCGTTGCAGTATTTATTGTTGTACTTATTATCACCATGTATAGTGTTTACTCTGTGAGCTTCACACGAGCAAAGAATTTCATTGCACCCTGGTGTATATGAGAATAAACTAATTGAATCTAAAGTTTTAGGGGACCAGTTATGCTTCAAGTACAAGCAGCAGATGTGCCTGTTCATGTCTCTTTTACAGATACCAGTGTTGTCAGCTATATGGCTCACGTAACGCTGGATTTGTATCCTTAAAGATTTGTACCATTTGTCCAACTTCTCTTTGTAGGTTGGCCACAATGTTTCTGGAGATTTCACAATGTCTCTCTCTGTCTGTCTGTCTCTCTTTCTCTCTCTCTCTACATAAAAGTTGGCTTCTTGTCTCTGTGTAGCAAGCACACAGCAGAGAGAGCTTGCACTTATTAGTTTAATTTACCAGCTATCTCCAGAGACTATGAGAGCGATACTGTTACATGGGCATCTTTTCTCTTCCAGGTTTATCTTAGGAAAAAACGGAATTCAATTAGTCAAGGTGTCTGAATTGCTAGTCCAGGTAGGTGTGTGGACGAATAACCCAGAAACCAACTCCCCCCATTTGTCTTAAAAAATAAACTCTGTTTTGAAGCACTAAATATCTTAGGCTTGTTTATCCCTCTGAGGGTTGGATTACAGTCAGGTCACCTTTGTTTAACAGTGGTCGACACAAGTTGATAAAAAAAAGACCCAAGCAGTATTTAAGATCTTTCATAAAGCATTTGTCCTGTTTGAAGCAGCATTAGGTCTGTGTTTGCCAGACCCTGACAACAGCTGGTGCCTGGTCCTTTTGTCCATTGTTGGAGAGACTGAGGCAACAGCAAGGCAGTTCCGCACAATAACCAGGAACGCATGACACCAAGGCACCTTCTCTGGTTATTTTGTCCTTGTGGTCAATGCAGCTTCAGAGATCCCCAACTTTCATTCTGAATCACCTGCCCATCTGAGCCAATGGCAGCCACTGGATTGGATAAACCCTTTCCACCACGTCATGTACTTAAGGCTCAATCTCCTATCTACAGGGTGACTTCCAGCAGTCCAAGAACAGCCAGGTGAGAAGCAAATGATACTGGTTGCAGTGGTGTGGGTTGGTAACAACACATTCTATAGTTCCCCTGGAAATCTGACCACAAAATTGCACAAATTTTAGGCTCTAAATGTCCTTCCAAACTTTGTATGTGTCAGACTGGAAACGCATTCTCATCACGATCCAGTGGGTCATGCCTGCCATATTAATGAAGATCGAAAGTTTAAATGCCCATCCCCATTTCTGCAAGGAATTTAGCTCATTGTGTTTTCAGAAGCATCTGAAGGTTGATCTCAAAGTCTTCTCCAACGCTGCATCACAGTGGCTCAATTTTCAGGGTGCCCTGCTCTGCGAGTGGTTCTACCATCAAATGGACTTACTGCCTGCCAATGCCTGCTCATCAATTCCTTTCCAACATGGGACGACAGAGGATTGGATCAGACCTCTCTCAGGTGACCTTGGTAGTCAGGAGAGGACCCAGCCCAAAATGTTCTGCCACAGAGTTGCTCTGTCTTATACGATATGGTCAGAATGTCTGTGACTCATGGGGCTGTCAAGATGCAGACCAGTAAGCAGTGTTTAACTCTGAACTGGTAGCATCTTCATCCCAGTCAAATCCTTCTCTAACGACTTGAACGCAAGGAAAGGACAACACATGGGGAGGAGTGGGCTCCCGAAGGCCCGTTTTATTCCTCAAGTGTTAAACTGAAGCCCTCCCTGCCCCATGAGGAACGTTTCAGAGACGGTGCGATTTTTGGGGCAGCTTTTCCTGGCCTCCTGGACAATACTTATCTCTTGATCAGATTAGAGACACAAGAGATTGCGGGTGTTGGAATCTGGACAGACAAACAAAATGCTGGAGGGACTCACAGGTCAGGCAGCGTCTGTGGAGGGAAATGGACAGTTGATGTTTCGGGTTGAGACACTTCAAGCAGAGCAGATTCTCAGATTAGGATTCCATTGCTGTTTGTTGAAGTTTGCTCTGCAAACATTGGCTCTTTGGTCACAATATTAACAATGAATCAATTCAGAAGTGTTGCATTGGGTGTAATATACTCCGGGACATGATGAGGTTGTGTAAGGTGCATATAAATGTTAGTCCTTTCTTTATATATAAAAATATAGATGGAGCTGCCACTTTCAATAAGGTCTCATCAGGTTTATCTATCGTCACCGTTCCTGCCAGATTAAATTGCTGTTGCCGCTTCTAGCTTTCTATGTAGATGGCAATACATATTGAGAAGCTTTTGGTGGCAAGAAATCTGACCACCCACTCACTGTTGAATTATTCATCAGTCCAGGCACTCAGTTGCTTGAAGCGTTAGCAGATTTGACAGGCTCAGATAGAACTGTGCAGGCTTCTCACTCAAAATCGAATCACTCTGTCCTAAGGAATTAATCTGGTATTTGGGTTATTGAAATCCAATAAAGTTATTTGGTTGCAGTTGCTCCTCCCTCAGCTAATGATTAAAGGGTGGGGTATGTAAACTCTGGAAGCTGTAAAATCCCCAAGCTGCATTGAATCACCTGTCTATTCTGAGCAGCAAAGAAAACAGAAAGGCAATAAGACTGTTGGGGAGCCTAAAACGGACACACACACACCACACACACACGCACACACACACGCACACACACACACACGCACACACACACGCACACACACACACACGCACGCACGCACGCACGCACGCACGCACACACTCACAATTTACCTGCAAATGCACTCCCTTATTTTAATATACAACATGTGGAAATATATTACAAGGCATACAATAGAAAACAAATAAAGAGCCTTTGACCTAAAATGTTGACTGGTTTCTCTCTCCACTGATGCTCTTTGACTGACTGAGTTCTTCTAGCATTTTCTGTTTTTGTTTCAAATTTACAGTAAAGCTCCAATAATCTGGCACCCTGTTTGGTGATGCCTGACCAGCAGATTTTCTGGACCATTAGATGTTACTCCTATTTATTTACTTCACATGTTACACAGCAGTATAATATTTTTTCTCAGTAAAACCCAGTGAGCTTAAAGGGAGTGGGAATAGAACCTGCTGAGTTCCAACTTGTCAACTTCAGCTTGTATGTTTCAGCTTGTCACCACATGTTGAAACATACACACACTGTAGACTCCAGCTCTGGCCTCAAACCTGTCCCCATTCCCGACTCCTGGTGTTCCCAACTTTGACCATGGTTCCGGCTGCACAGCCAGACCACAGTCCGGACTCTGGAATAACGAGTGAGCCAGACCCTTCTCACCCGGCCATTCTCTCTTCTCCCCACTTCCTTCAGGCAGAAGATACAAAAGCCTGAAAGCACGTACCACCAGGCTGAAGGATAGCTTCTATCCCGCTGTTATAAGACTATTGAAAGGTTCCCTAGTACAATAAGATGGACTCTGACCTCATAATCTACCTTGTAATGACCTTGCACCTTATTGTCTACCTGCACTGCACTTTCCCTGTAACTGATAACACTTTATTCTGCATTATGTTATCGTTTTTCCTTGTACGACCTCAATGCACTGATGTAATGAAATGATCGGTATGGATTGCATGCAAAGCAAATTTTTCACTTTATTTCAGTACAATACTATACAATAATAAACCAATTTACCAATTTATTTACCATTGGGATATTGAACAACAGAATCCCAGATTTTCAGAATTTTACTGTGTACAAACGATAACTGTTTCCTACTGGGCTTGTTGTAGACACATGATGGAGCATCCTGAGCAGATACTTCCCACCCCAGCACATCTCTCCCCCGTCTCCTAACTGCAATCATCTGAGAGGTTAAGAAATCTGAGGACCTACAGGGATAAATAAAAGGTGGGAAGATGAGAGACAAACCAGGTTAGTGCTCGATGCTTTTCAAATAACAGATTACAGGGTGCTGTCATCCTGGAACCGTCAGCCGTTTGGAGAATGGGTACAGTATACAGAGAGATTATCTTTAATATATCAGTTGTGATCAAGGGTTATTTACCTGAAATGTTTCCTTTGTTTTTCTCTCTCCACAGGTGCTGCCTGCCCTGCTCTGTGATTGTGACGTTTCCCATTTTTTGTTTTAGATTTCCAGTGAGTGTAGTCTTTTGTTTATGTGAACCATTTTTAAATGCATTGCATGTTCGCAATACTAATTGGAAATCATTTGCTCCAGATATGAGCACAAAATCTGGGCTGACTGCACTGTGTAGTGCTGAGGGAGTGCTGCAGTGTCAGAGGCACACCCAAAATGAAACCCAGCCTGTTCTCTTAGTTGAATGCAAAAAAAGTGTGGAAATTTTGCAAAGAGTACCAGGAGCCAAAGTTTATCACTGAAGCACCCTCAAAGGACCTGCATCTCCCCGTTGCCAGTCACTTTAACTCCCCTTCCCACACTATCACTGACATGTCAGTCCTCGGCCTCCTCCACTGCCAGGAGAATTCCAAGCTCAAACTGGAGGAACAGCACCTCATTTTCCGTCCTGGAGCCTTGTAGCCTAATGGCATGAACATTGAATTCTCCCACTTTAGGTAATCCCCACCCCTCTTCCCCACAACTCCCCCCCCCCCACAATGATTCTTCTCTTCCTCCCTTTCCTAGCCTCTTTGTTTCCTCTCTCTCTCCTTACCTGTGACCCATCCCCCAGTGGATCTGCCTCCCCTCCCCCACACCTGCCTATCACTATCTTTTAAATTTAAATTTTATTTACAGCGTGGTAACAGGCCCTTCCAGCCCAATGAGTCCGCGCCGCCCATTTTAAACCCAAATTAACCTACCCGTACGTCTTTGCAATGTGGGAGGAAACCGGAGGAAACCCACGCAGACACAGGAGAACGTACAAACTCCTTACAGGTAGCGCTGTAATGGTGTTGCGGTTACCTGCATCTACCTATCACCACCCTGTGCCCACCCCACCGCCCCTCTTTTGTCCACCTATCACTGCTCTGCTTTTCCCTCCTATATATTGGGCTTCCCCTTTTCCTATCTTCAGTCCTGAAGAAGGGTCCTGACCCGAAACGTTGACCACCTGCTTTTCTCCATGGATGCTGCCTGGCCTGCTGAGTTCCTCGAGCATCATCGTGTTTTCACCTTCAAAGGTGCAAGGGACAATTATAGATGACACACTAACCACTGGTTCAGTCATTGGCCTGGTGTGTCAGGGCCATCGTGGCCAGGGGACATTGCAGATTTGATGTATGGAGTTACTCAAGAGATTCTGCAGATGCTGGATTCTAGAGCAACACACACAAAATACTGGAGGAACTCAGCAGGTCAGGCAGCATCTATGGAGGGAAATAAACAGTTGATGTTTCGGGTTGAGACCCTTCATCAGGACTGAAAAGGAAGAGGGCAGAAGCGAGAATAAGAAGGTGCGGGGAGGGGGAGGAACACACGCAAGCAGGTGGTAGGTGAGTTCAGGTGACAGGTGAGTCCAGGCGAGAGGGGGAAGGTGGGAGGGTGGGGGTGAGGAAGGGGGAGAAGTAAGAAACTGAGAGGTGATTGATATAAGAGACAAAGGGCTGAAGAAGAAGGAATCCGGTAGGAGAGAGCAGTGGACCATGGAGGCGGGGAATAGATAGGCAGGTCATGAGGGTGGGGGAAGGGGAAGGAGAAGGGGGAAGAGGGCCACAGGAATGGGGGAAGACGAAGGAGCAAAAAAAAGAGAACGGGGGAAGAAGAGGGGAGGGGTTACCGGAAGTTAGAGAAATCGATGTTGAGGCCGTCACGTTGGAGACTCCCAAGGCGGCATATGAGGTGTTGTCCCTCCAACCTGCACCTGGCCTCAATGTGGCAGTAGAGGAGGCCGTGGGCAGACATGTCAGTATGGGAGTGGGATGTGGAATTGAAGTGGCTGGCCGCCGGGGAGATCCTTGCTTTTGTGGATGGAACGAAGGTGCTCGTTTGGGGTTGTGGGCTGGTCAGAGGGTGGGGAAGGGTAATTATTTATCTTATTTTAGAGTCATAGATTCATGCAGCACAGAAACAGGCCCTTCAGCCCACCATGTCCCTGCTGAACGTCCAGCCCATCTTCACTAATCTGATTTGCTGATATTGGGACCGTATCTTTCTTTGCCTTGCCCACTTAAGTGTCTGTCTAAGTGCCTCTTAAGCACAGTAATTGTATTAGATTCCACTTTCTCCTCTGTCCGCGTGTTCCAGATATCAACCACTCCCTGTGTAAAAATATATCCCTCAGATCCTCTGTAAAACTCCTGCTCACCTTAAGCCTGTGTCCTTTTTGTTTTCAATATCCCTACTTTGGATAATAATTTTGTCCATCTACCCAATTGATACCTCTCATAGTCTTATATACAGGTCACCCCTCAGCCTCCTTCACTCCAGGGAGAACAAGCCCAGCCTATCCATCTCTCCCCATATCTAAAGTCCTCCAATCCAGGCAAAATCTGGGTGAATCTCCCCTGCATTCTCTCCAGTGTAACCATATCCTTGCACAGTCACATCTTTTAGTGGGATTCAGTCCAGAATTCTGCAATAAGAACCCAGTTGTCCCAGGAGTTACTGGCAATGATCGCCCTCCCGGGAGAATGCAGACTAATTTTCCTGGCAAAGCTTCGAAAGGTTTGACACCCTATGGTGCATGCTGACACTGAGGTTGTAGCAGATGCACAAACGTGACTGATGGGGAGGAACAAACAAAATGCCGGAGGTACTCAGCGAATCAGGCAGCGTCTGTGGAGGGAAATGTGCAGTTGATATTTCAGGTCCAGACCCTTCACCTGCCCAGATGAAGGGTCCCAGCCCAAAATATCGACAGTCCATTTCCCTTCACAGATGCTGCCTGACTTATCGAGTTCCTCCAGCATTTTATTTGATGTTTCAGATTCCAGCATCTGTGCCTCCATGTCGGTGGGGAGGGGTGGGTTGAATTTCTAGCGTGACAGGAAATGGTTATGGTCACATTTCACTCATCAAAATGGATTTTCATTGCGGAAACAGTGCCAGGCATTTACATTTCTGGACCAGGTTATCTGGACATTATCACATTGATGGTAGCATGAACTTGCTATGTGCAAGTTGCCTATTGCAATTGCTACATTAAATGAATAACTGTGTGTCAAAGGCAGCTTTGGATTTTCAGAAAGGTGCCATACATCAGAAAGTGGATGTGACTGACCCCTCCAGTAATGGTGCTCGTTTGTGTGCCTAATAAGGAGCAGCCAATATTCTTTTCCCAAAATACTTGCTGTGGTATTCCCAATAGACACGTGTTCCTGGCTCTGGTCAAACACTGCAGTAAGGAGATGAGGGGTGAGGTGATAATCAGGGGGTTGCAAAAATGAATAAGGAAATGTTGGCGATGGGGATGGAGATGATGGGGGTGGGGGTGACCATAGGACCGTAAAACATAGGTGCAGAATTAGGCCATTTGGCCCATCAAGTCTGCTCCGCCATTTGATCATGGCTGATTTATTTTTCCCTCTCAACCCCATTCTCCTGCCTTCTCCCTGTAACTTTTGACACCCTTACTAATCAAGAACCAATCAACCTCCACTTTAAATATACCCAATGACTTGGCTTCCACAGCCGTCTGTGGCAACGAATTCCACAGATTCACCGCCCTCTGGCTAAAGAAATTCCTCCTCATCACTGTTCTAAAGGGATGTCCTTCTATTCTAAGGCTGTGCCCTCTGATCCTAGACTCTCCCACTCCCGGAAACATCCTCTCCACATCCACTCTATCCAGGCCTTTCAATATTCGGTAAGTTTCAGTGAGATCCCCCCATCATCCTTCTGAACTTCAGCAAGTACAGGCCCAGAGCCTCATATGCTCCTCATACATTAACCCTCTCATCCCCGGGATCATTCTTGTAAACCTCCTCTGGACCCTCTTCAATGCCAGCACATCCATCCTTAGATATGAGGCCTAAAACTGATCACAATACTCCAAATGTGGTCTGACCAACGCATTATAAAGCCTCAGCATTACATCCTTGCTTTTATATTCTAGTCCTCTCGAAATGAATGCTAACATTACATTTACCTTCCTCACTACCGACTCATCCTGCAAGTTAACCTTTAAGGAATCCTGCACGAGGATTCCCAAGCCCCTTTGCACCTCCAATTTCTGAATTCGTTCACCGTTTTGAAAATAGTCTATGCCTTTATTCCTTCTACCGACTTGCATATCTATACATTTTCCAATGCTCTATTCCATCTGCCGCTTCTTTGCCCATTCTCCCAACCTGTCCAAGTCCTTCTGCAGACTCCCTGCTTCCTCAACACTACCTGCCCCTCCACTTATCTTTGTATCATCCGCAAACTTGGCCACAAAGCCATCGATTCCGTCATCCAGATTATTAACATATAACGTGAAAAGTAGAGGATCCAACACTGCGGAACACCACTAGTCACCGGCAGCCAACCAGAAAAGGCCCCTTTTATTCCCACTCTTTGCCTTCTGCCAGTCAGCC
The DNA here is from genome assembly GCF_009764475.1 of Pristis pectinata. Classification (NCBI taxonomy): domain Eukaryota; kingdom Metazoa; phylum Chordata; class Chondrichthyes; order Rhinopristiformes; family Pristidae; genus Pristis; species Pristis pectinata. The sequence goes on along the minus strand of NC_067429.1, from coordinate 28,115,863 downwards.
AATCTTCTATCCATGTTAGTACCTTTCCTGTAATACCATGGGCTCCTATCTTGTTAAGCAGCCTCATGTGCGGCATCTTGTCAAAGGCCTTCTGAAAATCCAAGTAAACAACTTCCACTGACGCTCCTTTGTCTATCCTGCCTGTTATTTCCTCAAAGAATTCTAACAAATTTGTCAGGCAAGATTTCCTCTTAAGGAAACCATACTGGCTTCCAAGTACCCCGAAACCTCATCCTTAATAATGGACTCTAACATCTTACCAACCATTGAAGTCAGGCTGACTGGCTTATAATTTCCTATCTTTTGCCTCCCTCCCTTCTTAAAGAGTGGAGTGACATTTGCAATTTTCCATTCCTCCAGAAACATTCCTGCCTCGCGTGATTCTTGAAAGATCACTACTAATGCCTCCACAATCTCTTCAGCTACCTCTTTCAGAACCCTGGAGTGTAGTCCATCCAGTCCAGGTGACTTATCAACTTTCAGACCTTTCAGCTTCCCAAGCACCTCCTCCCTAGTAATAGCAACTGCACTCACTTCTGCCCCCGACTCTTTCGAATTTCTGGCATGTTGCTGACGCACAATACTTATTCAGTTCGTCCACCATTTCTTTGTTCCCCATTACTACCTCTCCAGCATCATTTTCCAGCGTTCTGATGTCCACTCTTGGCTGTCTTTTACTCTTTATATATCTGAAAAAATGTTGGTATCCTCTTTTATATTGTTGGCTCACTTACCTTCATATTTCATCTTTTCTCCCCTTATTGCTTTTTTAGTTGCCTTCTGTTGGTTTTTAAAAGCTCCCCAATCTTCTAGCTTCCCACTAATTTTTGCAAATTTTATGCCCTCTCTTTTGTTTTTATGCTGTCTTTGACTTCCCTTGTCAGCCACGGTTGCCTCATCCTCCCTTCAGAATGCTTCTTCTTCTTCTTTGGGATGAACTAACTGATCCTGCGTCTTCCAAATTACTCTCAGAAACTCCTGCTCTACCGCCATCCCTGCTAGGGTCCCCTTCCAATCAACTTTGGCCAGCTCCTCCCTCATGCCTCTGTGGTTACCTTTACTCAACGGTTATACCGATACATCTGATATTATCTTCTCCCTCTCAAACCGCAGGGTGAATTCTTTCATATTATGATCACTGCCTCCTCAGGGTTCCTTTCCCTTAAGCTCCCTCATCAAATCTGGTTCATTGCACAACACCAAGTCCAGAATTGCCTTTATCCTAGTAGGCCCGACCACAAGCTGCTCTAAAAAAACATCTTGTAGGCATTCTACAATTTCCTTCTCTTGGGATCCAGTGCCAACCTGATTTTCCCAATCTACCTGCAATTTGAAGTCCCCCATGATCCCCATAACACTGAGGTGCGGGTGGGGAGATGATGGAGTGGGGAGACATTAGGGTAGGGCTGGTGTGATGACAGGGTGGGGTAGGGAGATGATGATGTGAGGGTGAGGAGGTGACAAGGTGGGAGTGGGGAAGTTATGGGGTGGGGGTGAGGAGATGAGAGGGTGGGCTTGGGAGGTGAGGTGGGGGTGGAGGTGATGGGGGTGTGGTGGGGGTGGAGGTGATGGGATGGTACTGGTGCTGTGGAGATGCACGTGATCATGGTGGGAGAGTAGCTAAAGAAGGAGCTGACCTTTACTAGAATCAACAGACTTCCTATGGGATACGGTCGGGCTCCTTAACTAAAACTGGAGCAGGCCACATCCTCAGGTGAGGACCTACTGCAGTGTTTAAGGTCCATGTCACTGATGAAGCTCGGTGCCCACTGTCTCACCATGTGATGTTAATGACACATTGTAGGCCAGCAGCTGGCACTGTACAAGCCCAGCATTCCCTGAGTCTGTGCAGTCGGATGCAGAGGGGCTGTTTAAATGTGCAGATGAGCAACATGTATGCAGACAATGTGCTGATCAGTTCTCAGATAAAATTCACTCACATAATGATTTGTAACATTATGAACATAATATACTAACATACAAATTAGCAGGAGTAGGAAATGCAGCCTCTCTAACCTGCCCTAACATTTAATGAAATCATGGCTTATCTGATTGTGACCTCAACTGCACATTCCTAAGTACCCATGGTAACCTGTTACTGACTTCCTTATCAAGAATCTATTCACTTCAAAGTATTGAAAGCATATTTGGCTCCCACTGCTCTTTGAAGACAGTCCCAACCCTCAGGGGAAAAAGGTTTTAATGTGCAAAACCTTATTTATAAATTGTGACCACTCATTCTAGATTCTCCCATAAGAGGAAATATTGTCTTCGCATCCACCCTGTCAGGACTTCACTGGATAATATATTTCGGTCGAGTGCCCTCTCGCTCTTCCAAATTCCAGAAGATGCAAGCCTAATCTGTCCAATGTTTCCTCAAAAGACAACTTGCCTATTCCAAGCATAAGTCATGTTAACCTTCTGCAAATTTCTTCCAAAGTATGATCATCGTTCTTTAAATAAGGAGACCAATATTGTACTAGTACTCCAGATGTTCTGTCAGCAATACTCTATTCAAGTGAAGCAAAACTCCTTTACCTTTGTGTTCAATTCCCTTCACAATAAAGAATATCAATCCTGATTACTTGTTGTACCAGCATACCAGCATTTTGCAGATCATACGCTAGATGCTCAGCTCCCTCTGAATTTCAGAGCTCTGCAATCCCTCATCATTTAGATCATAATTTTTTTTTATTTTTACTTCTAAAATGGACAGTTTCACATTTTCCCAGATTTCATTCCTTTTGCCTAATTTTGCCCCCTTACTTAACCTATCTATATTACCTTGTAGATGATCTATGTTTGCCTCTCAACTTGCTTTTCTTTCCATGTGTGTGTCCTCATCAAATTTAGCAATGACACGTTTGTTCTCTTCTTCCAAATCATTTATATAAGTTCTGGAAAAAGTAATGTCCTGGTTCCTGATCGGAAGTTGGGGATTTTCCTAACTTCCAAAGAGTCCCACAGATCTAACGGGATCCCCCCACTGTGACCGTGTGCTGTCATGGAGCTGAATATCCCAATAGACTCTCCCAGCCCTTACATCAACCATCCAACAGCATCCAAGCAGCACCAAGGTGACCCAGCACTGCTGGGCTGTGCAATTGGCAGGGCTGGGCTTGGGACCCAGGAATTGGATACACATGGCTGCCACACATTCAAATACCCATCCCCTTCTTGGAAGAAACCTTTGCCAAATACTTTGTAAATAGATAATAAAGCATTTTACAATTGATTTAATAATGATATTCATGTCATCTGACATTCTGAAATGCTAAGTACCACTCCGCTTTTAGAAATCATTTGACAAAGTGCATAATTTTTATTTCATATTTTGTTAAGGCATAGGAAGAGGCTTTTTGGCCCATCGAGTCCATGCCAGCTGTCAGAGCATTCCCATCAGTCCCATTTCCCAAATTATTTCTCTGTAAACTATTCTCTGTCATATAAAAGAGATTTGGACAGGTACATGGATAGGAAAGTTTAGAGGGATATGGGCCAAACGCAGACAAATGGGACGAGCTTGGATGAGCATCTTGGTCAGCATGGACGAGTTGGGCTGAAGAGCCTGTTTCCCTGTTGTATGACTCTATGTCCATCATCTTCCCTATGATTCTCCTGCCACCCATTTACACTAGGGGCAATTCATGGTCACCAATTAACCTACCAGCTAGTGCTCCTTTGGGATGGGAGAGGGACCTGGAGAACCCAGGGAAAACTCATGCAGTCACAGGGAGAACATGCAAACTCCAAGCAGACAACACCAGAGGTTAGGACTGAACCCAAGTCAATAGAGCTCTGTGGCAGCAGCACTACCTGCCGCACCACTATGTCCCCCTCTTATCCTGCATCTCCTCAGGTTTCATGCTTTGGAGACAGCTAATTGATGTTAAATGATGGGTAATGTTTGCTCTGCTCCTCTCGTGGTGAAATTAAAGTCAAATTTTATTGGGCAGTGTTTTGAACAGACAAATGTGATTTACGTTTATAGACAAGAACTGATAAAGATTGATCAGCATTTTACTTCATTTGGCCTTGTTATTTTTTCAGTCACGTGCAGAATCATGTGAAGCAGAACCAAAGTGTGTAGCTTCATAAAGAAGGTTCAGTTCTTTGGATTTTAATCCTCATTTAGCTGCTTCACATTTTGCAATTACAGACACCAATGTAAAAATCAACATGCTGATGCTTCCCAACAGACATTTCATCAACTTGTTTTTATCCTTGTTGAGTAATCGCATAGCGCATTCGAGCTGGAAGGTCTTTTGAAATCTTATCAATTAAAAAACAAATCGTGATGGAGTGGACATTAACTGTCACTCTCGGAAGCTGGTTTTAGCCTGAACTCTAACAGAAACCCATTAAAAATGCACCAGTCGGTGAAGCTAATTCCCTAGTGCTTTATGGATGCTTATTTTTATTGCTAAACCTTCAGGCATTTTGTTGAAACATCTTTCCCTGCTGTGTCTACAGTTTAGAGATCTTTGTTACCTATTTTCCTCTGAAAAGGAACAAGTCCATGGCTCATTGAAAGTCGCTACACAGGTAGACAGGGTGGTGAAGAAGGCTTATGGAATTCTTGCTTTCAGTAATTGAGGTATTGAGTATAGGAGTCAAGAAGGTATGATGCATCTCTATAGAACTCTGGTTAGGCTGCATTTAGAGTATTGCATGCAGTTCTGGTCACCTCACTATAGGAAGGATGTCGAGGCTTTAGAGAGGGTGCAAATGAGGTTTACTGGGATGCTGCCTGGATTAGAGGGCATGTGCTATCAGGAGAGGCTGGACAAACTTGGGCTCTTTTCTCTGGAGCGGTGGAGGCTGACAGGTGATCAGTTGGAAGTGTATAAAGTTATGAGGGGCATAGATAGGGTGGACAAGCAATATCATTTTCCCATTATTGAGCGATCCAATACCAGAGGGCATGCATTTAAAGTGAGAGGGGATAGGTTCAGAGGAGACGTGAGGGATAAGTTTTTTACTCAGAGAGTGGTGGATGCCTGGAATGCGTTGCCTGATAGGGTGGTGGAGGCAAATTCATTGGGGACTTTCAAGAGGGGCTTGGATGGGCACATGAAAGAGAGGGAAATGGAGGGCTATGGGCATTCTGTAGGTCGGAGGGATTAGCTATGTCGGCACAACATTGTGGGTTGAAGGCCCTGTTCTGTGCTGTACTGTTCTATGTTCTATGTTGTAAGTTATTATTTTAAAGGCAATGTTTGTTGCAATGGATGTGTTAGAAACCACATGCACATGGGATCACTGAATGCGTTAGTTTGTAGCATTAATGTGTCATAATCTGCCTGGAAAATTAATTCCATTAAAGTCAAAGGATTTCAAAATGCATTCCACAGTCATGACCATATAACTATAACAAATCAAGGGCAAATATCATACCACCAACAACACTAGTTTAACAATTTAACTTTGGTTAAGACATTGAACTAAGGCTGTGGCTGCCCTCTAAGATGAAGGGGAGAGACCCTACCTCACTTATCAAAGATGTTTTCGTATGCTACCCAACTGAAGTTCTTCCACTAACATCACTAAAACAGATGTGATAGAGTCAACATAAATCGCTTGTGGTTATATGGAAACTATTAATGTAGTAAAACTTACCGAGACCCTTCACAGGGGCACCTTTGTCATGTTGGTGCCTTGTTATCTGAGGGACTTTTCTGCCCACAAATTGCTGTAGGGAATGTCACCTTCCCTGCATGTGTAACAGCAGCATCTTACAGCTTGGTAGTGGGATGTGAAATGTTCTAGGGCTTACAGGGGAGGTCATGAAAGGTGACGTGAAATACTGTTCTTTCCTCCCTTTTATATTTGGACCTAACAACTCACACTGCAAAAACTGGCCTTAATGCAAGAAAATGATGATGCTATTGATTTCAACTTGTTTTGGCGGAGTGTCAGAAACGTCTCAGGAAAAAGTAGAATTGTAGAATAACTGGCTTGTCTTTTATTCCATAATTCCCTCGTTTTCTGGTTGGTCATATGAATGTAATATGAATGTAAGAGCATGGTGTAAGTGATCAGGTAAATCCAGACCACTGAATCTACGTTAAACTTCTACCTTACTTCTGTTAGCCTAACGTTTTACAACGCCAGCGACCTGGATTCAAATCCGGCCGCTGTCTGTAAGGAGTTTGTACATTCTCCCTGTGTCTGCATGGGTTTCCTCTGGGTGCTCCGGTTTCCTCCCACATTCCAAAGACATACAGGTTAGGAGGTTGTGGGCATGCTATGTTGGCACCGGAAGCGTGGTGACACTTGCGGGCTGCCCCCAGCACACTATGCAAAAAGGTGCATTTCACTGTGTGTTTCGATGTACATGTGACTAATAAAGGTATCTTATTTATGAAGCCTTTGCAAATGCAGTTTCTTTGTTCCTCATCCTGACTTTCCTCACCCTCTGCTGTTGTGCCATCTTTCCTTATCATGGGAAAAATATGCAGAGGAGTAAACCTTCCCCCAGGCTTGAGGGATGAGCATGGCATTCATTTATATTTATTAGTCTGACATCATGTCAAACTCATCCTGTGCACCATCAATAAAACCCGGCATCAATCTGGCAAAGAATGAGGAGACTGTCGAGCAGATGCTGTCCAATAAAGAGTTCAACAGTTTCTTTTTCAGTCTGAACTTTACAAGAGCTTTATGGGAGATGCATTGCAGTCACACGAGGCTGGAGCATAAGCCAGCGCTTAAAGGTGAACTGGATTCAACCGAATTGCCAAGCAATCACAAACAATATCTGCTCACAGCTGATTAAAATTCCGTACTTGCAGGCACATCCCAGAGCGTGCTTGACTTCAAATTGTACATTTTTGTTTCTGTAGTTTGATGTTCACTGGTGAGAGAAAGAAAGGGAAAAGTGGATGCCTCAAATCAGTTTACAACCAATGAGTTGCTATACAACTGCAGGCACTGTTGTGTAGCAGATTCGGCAGGCGGTCTGCTTCAGTGGTAACTGGAAAAGGAGCTGGATAAATATTTGGATAGGTATAGGGACATGGGAAAAGAGTCATAGAGAGATACAGCACAGAAACAGGCCCTTCAGCCCATCGAATCTATGTTGACCATTTACACTAATCCTACATTTATACCACATCCTTATCAACTCCCCCCCTGATTCTCCCACTAACCTGAGAGGAAATTGAGCAGCCAGGGAAACCTATGCAGTTGCAGGGAGAACATGCAAACTCCACACAGACAGTATCCGAGGTGGGGGTTGAACCTGGGTCTCTGCCGCTGTGGGGCAGCAGCTCTGCTGGTAGCTCCATGTGCGGCCTACAGTGATGGTGAGCTGGGCAATGGGACCATAGGGCTGGCATGGATCCAGTGGGCTGAGTGGCCATCTGTTGGCCTGTATAATTCTTCAGGGGTTTACATTCTGCTCCATCCACCAGGTGGAGGAGGCATCCAGAGTCTAGAGTCAGGATCTCACTGTGCCCTCCCCGTGGGAATCCATAATTGAAATCCATCCAAACTGGTTGTAGAGTCTGGACAAACATTGCAATCCCCCTCCCCTTCCCTCACCCCACTCCACTGCCCCTGGGTCTGGCAGCGACCCAGCAGTGAAACCTATTCCCCACTCTGAGTGGAGATTAGTGATTCAACACACGCCCAGGTGTGTTTGGAACAGACCCCCTCCATCTACCTTCAGTGAACATCCGACAAATGTGCCCTGTACCCTGCCATTCCAACCCCAGCACAGAAACTGAAAGCCTAATCTCCCAGTCCCTTCCTTCCTCAGCCTCTACCCATCCTCTCTCCCCTCTTCCTTCCACTGCTGCCTCCAAAACCTTATATCCAGCCACTGTCTCTGCCTTCAGGATAGTGAATTGAACTGCTGATTCCTTGCTCCATTAAATCTATGAAATGACTTCCTGACTTGACACTATAGATAAAGACATTTCAGAAGAATATTATATGAACCATATGAGAGCCTTGCAAATCTTTTAATTGTGTTTCTTTGGAACTAATAATTGTGCCTTAAATGTCCTCACAGGCTTCAATCTTTTCATTTCCCTACAGAAATAATTAATGAATTAGTCTGACAACATTCTGGCCCATGGCTAATCCCAGAATGTCAACATTACAAGAACAGAAAACAGCAGAATCCATGCAGAATGCTTTTGGTTCTTTCAGCTGTGTTTCTTTTGCTCAGGATTTATATTTTAATTGCCGAGCTGCTCTCAGACATTCCCTCACCTGATGCGGCCGGTGGATGGACAGATCGACGATGGCAGCTGGTTAGTTCCAAACTGTAAAAGTTGCCTGGAAGTCACTTGGGCTTTAAAAGGAGTCTTTCAACTTTTTGTTGCCTCTTGACCCTATTTTCTATTGTGCCTTTTATGCTATTTCAACTCCTACTTCCTAAACCTCATCGTCCCCGAACCACTGGCCAGCCAGCCTCCAACCCTCGCCCCCTTGCTGATCACCATTGTGAATAGCTCCCTTTCCTAGATTCTGATCTTTGCTTTGGGCAAAACAGCTTTCATTTCCACTTCTCTCACTCTCTTACCCTTGTTTGCTTTGTCTTTGCAAATCGACCACCCACCTCCTACCTCACTATCATTTCCAATGTCCTAAAATGTACTGTTCCCTTCCAAACTTACGCCCATTGTTTTCTGCAACTCCACACTTGTATCTCTCCACAGCACTGTGGCTCAGCTCAGTACTACTACCGGCCCATGTGACGGAGACTTCATGAACAGTGCCACAGCCCTGCCTCCCTGTAGCTTTTGACACTGGTCAACAGAGGAGGGGGAATTGGAAGCAGACTATCTGCTTGCCTTTGACACTGACAAACAGGTAGTCTTCCAAATCCCCTCCTCTGTTGACCATCTCAGCAGGCTGCACGTCTGCCATTCATTCCTACTTATCCATTTCTAAGCAAATCACCACCAGCAATAGCTTCCCTTCCTCCAAGTATCTACCTTCTTCATTTAGATGGTGGTCCTTAACACATACAGTATATCCACAGACATGTGCTCAGCCTCCACGTTTGCATGAAACATCTCCGCTCCTTGTCCTGCCTCCTTTACTACCTCTGTGTTGTCAGACTGCGTGTTCAACATTAGTCTTAGATGGGCTTATACTTGCACTCAGTTGACAAGACCAAAGACGTCACACCCAAACCCTATCAAAAGTTTTATAACCTTGCCACTAATTCCGAGGTGGACTAATTGCAACTCTTCGCCTTCGGATGAATTGTTGACCCCAATTTCACCCATCAAAATTCAAAGTCAAAGTCAAGTTTATTGTCACATGCACAAGTACATGTAAGCACAGGTACAATGAAAAACTTATGTGCAGCAGCATCACAGGGACATAGCATCATAAAAGCAGAATTCAAAAAGAAAACAGAGTCCATTTTGGTGCAAAGTGATCAAAGTGGTCATGGTGTTGCTAAACTGTACTGATTAAGGTCTTGCCAGTTGGTTCAAGAACTGAATGGTTGAAGGGAAGTAGCTGTGATTGAACCTGGTGGTGTCAGACTTCAGGCTTCTGTACCTCCTGCCTGATGGTAGATGCAAGAAGATGACAGGGTCCGGATGGTGGGGATCTTTGATGATAGATGTTGCCTTCTTGAGATTGTGCCTGCTGTAGACACTACCGATGGTGGGGAGGGATGTGCCCATGATGTATTGGGCTTAGTCCACTACTCTCTGCAGCTATTTACATTCCTGCACATTCGAATTGCCGTACCAGATCATGATGCAACCAGTCAGGATACTTTCAACAGCACATCTGTAGAAGTTTGTTAAAGTGTTGGATGATCATATCTACCATCCACTTCAGCTGACTGAAGTACAACCCCTCCCCCTGCCTCACCCTGTTGCTGACACCCTTCCCTGTTCCCCTTTTCACCTCCATGGGCTCAACAACTTTGAAGCACTCATAGCATCACATGAAAATATAATAAAACTCCAATAATATGCCACGACCAAGACTTCGGTGGTATCAGACTGGAAAATTTTCTGGACCATTGGATATTATTTCTCTTCATACCTTAACACACTGTTAATTCACTTATTTTTGTGGTCACAATGTCATAATAAATTTTCCAGTGAATCAAGTAAGTTTAAAGGGTGCATGGGAAGCAGGGCACGGTGAGTTTAAAGGGAGTGCAAGAACCAGAGCCCCATTGAATGGATAGGGAGCATGGGAACTGGGACTCCGGTGACTGGAAAGGGAGCACGGCAAACATCACCTGGTGAGCTTGATGCTGAACCATCAGGATTTCCAAATGGTTGGATAGCGGATAATGGAAATTTTACACAGAACGTACAGAAGAGAAGCAGGATGCTGGGTCCCATCATTGCTAAGATGAAGAGGGGGCAGAATGCAGTCGCTAGACCAGACAATGACAGCATCAAAAATACATACTACCATTTGATTGTAACAATGGTAATTTTTCTTTCTTATGACAATGATTGATGCTTACAGTCCAAGCTTTCATAATTTGTTAATGAAGCACTGAAATATATTTTTTACATGGAAGTGCGTAAGTTTAGTAGTCTATCTGCTTCCAATTTTGATTTTTTTTGTCAACTTTTATTTCAAGAAATCAAATCAAGTACCAAGAAGATTTTAATCCTGTGTCACTTGGAATCCTTCACTTTCCACTGAGCCTTTTACCAGAAGGCATGGTCTAATTAGTCTCTCTTCTTTAGTTAGTGTCAGTCCTAATGATGTTCAATGTTATTTGTTTCTGTTTCTCCTTAAGGATGTAGAGAGCAGTGTCAATCTGTCACTAGCACAGTGTCAGGGCACTGCAATGCATCTCAGTGCCACCGTCCAAAATAACATGACATGAAGTGGGGTGGTACCTGCTAATTCAGATTGCTTTAGGAGTTTGAAGATGAGATCTCCTTCATCAACTTGCCTGATGATATATTGCTGACAATGGCAATTGGTCAGGCTGTGTTGCATACCAACTGGAACAGTCTTTTAATCTGTTCTTGGGGTGTGGGAAATGCTGGCCAGGCCTCAGGTAATGCCCACCCGTACACGATGGACAGGGTTACTCTTTGAACTGTTGCAGTCCAATAGCATTAAGTAGGGTATTCCAGAACTTTGACCCAAAGATAGTGAGCGAAAAGCCAAGGTGTGTAGCGAATGGGCAGAGAGGCACTTGGAGGTGAAGGTGCCCTGGGATATGCTGCTCTTGATCTTCTCAGAGGGAGAGTTCACAGGGAAAGGAATTGGTGAGGTGCACCTTGTGTATTGTGCTGACTGCAGACATGGTGAACCAGTGATAGAGCGCAAAAGGTGCCAATCATTACGTGCTTCCTCCAGGATTGGAAATGCTGGTGAAGTTGCCACCATGCAGGTGAATGGCAGATATTCCAGGCTTGTGCTTTGTTCCATATTAATGCAATGTAATCTCTGTTCATTGGGCTAATTTGTCAAATGGTAAATTGGGGTCAAGTTGACACAACAGCAATGTTCCTACCAACAATGTCGCAAATGTTAACAAATGCACTTGTCCCATTGGCTGCTTTCAAGAGGACAATTAGTGAAGGAGATTGTCTTGTAAAACTAATCACCGGTAAACCTACTGTCGATGTTGGTGGACATCCGGTTGAGATCATGGAGTGATACAGCATGGAAACAGGACTTATGGTCTACTGAGTCCATGTCGGCCAACAAGCATCCACTTACACAAACCCCGCTTCTTATTCTCCCCACATTCCCACCAACCGCACCCTCTCCGAGATGCAATCACACACAGGGGGGCAATTCCAAGTGGCCGGCTGACCAACCAACCTGCATGTCTTGGGCTGTGGGAGGAAAGCAGAGGAACTGAAGCAAACTCACAGGGTCACCGGGAGAACGTGCAAACTTCACAGACATCGCCCGAGGTTGAGATTGAAACCGGGTCGCTGGAGCTGTGAGGCAGCAGTTCTACTATTCGTCGAAAGCTCCAGTAACGCAAAAGATGAGGACCGTGGTTATCTGGGCAGCCGCACAGATTTGTCGACCCGTTCGTCCTGGCATGGAGGGCAGAGAGGTCTGGCCCGTAGCTGCCCCACCCTGCAAGTGCGGAGGTCTGGGGAAAAGTGGGTTCTGCTGCCTCCCTCTGATTCCTACATTCCCCACAATATCAGAAATCGGGGAAAAGTGGGTTCTGCTGCCTCCCTCTGATTCCTACATTCCCCACAATATCAGAAATCGGGATGTTTGCCCAGAACGCAAAGTGAGAACACTTTAAGTATTAATGCAGTTTAAAGCATCCTCCTCCGTGCTACATATGGGCAGAATTGAGCCTCTGCCAGTCAGCTGGCAAATAATCTGATGCCTGTATTTTGGAAGAATGGTGTGAAATAGGATAGAATTCATTTCAATCCAGAGCAAATGGTGATAATGTTTTAAGTGCTAAATTTTACTCACAACTTGAAAAACATCAAAGGTATATATTTCTTTATAAAATAATGCCATAAATTAACCTTTAATTTATGAAGCTTGAGCTATTAATGAAGCTTGGGCAAGGTGGTATGGAAGCAAAAAATGCTGGAAACACTCAGCAGGTCAGGCAACAACTGTGGAGAGAGAAACAGAGTTAATGTTTCCAGTCTGAGACTTATCGTCAGAACTGGGCTGGCCTCTGAAAAAAAATCTCCGACCTGAAACATTAATTCTGTTTCTCTTTCCACAGATGCTGCCTGACCTGCTGAGTTTTTATGGTACTTTTTGCTTTTATTTCAGATTTCAAGCATCTGCAGGTGTGTTGTTTTATTTCTTGAACAAGGTGGGGAACTTTGAAGAACATAAGAAAACAGAAGTCGGAGTAGGCTCATTAAACCTGCCCCTTGGCTGATCTAATCCAGGTATCTCCTCTTCTCTGCCAGCTCCCCCTGGCCCTCAATTCCCTGATCTTCCAAACATTTATCAACTTCCTCTTTAGATATCCCCAATGATCCAGCCTCCACAACCCTCTGGGTAGAAAATTCCAGACATTCTCCACTCTCTGTGAGAAATTACTAGACAGCTCAGTTTTAAATGACCTCCTTCTAATCTGGTAACTAGTGGAAACATTCTTGGCCTAGTGGAAACATCTCGATATCTACTTTGTCATACCCCTAAAGATCTTATATGTTTCAATAAGATCAACCATTATTCTTCTAAACTCCAAAGAGTATAGATCGAATTTCTTTAGTTGCTGGTGATAGGACAACTCTCCAGGAAGTAGTGTAGTGAATCTCTTTTGGACTGCCTCCAACATCGGTATATCGCTTCTTAAATAAGGGGGCCAAAACTGTGCACAGTACCCCAGCTGTGGCTTCACCGGTACCAGGTACAATTGTAATAATACATATCTATTTCTAAACTTTGACCCGTTTAAGAGAAGTTTGGATAGGTACATAGATGGGAGGGGTTTGGAGGAATCTGATCTGGGTGCAAGTAGGTGGGACTAGGCAGAAGATCAGGTCGGCATGGACTAGATGGGCCGAAGGACCTGTTTCTGTGCTGTAGTGTTCTATGACTCCATGACTCTTGCAATAAAGGCCAAGATGTCGTTTGCCTACCTGCCCACTAGCTCCAACTCTCTGCTGATTTTTTTGCGACTTATGCGCAAGAACTCATAAATCCCTCTGTACTTTGCTCAGCCGCAATTCTTCTCTGTTTAGATAATACTGTGCCTTTAGATTCCTCTCAATAAAGAGATGATCTCATATTTCCCCACATTAAACTCTATTTGCCAAGGTTTCACCCACTCACTCAAACTATCTATATACTGTTGCAGAGTCCTAATATCCTCATTACAACATGTCCTCCCACTTATTTTCATGTCATCAGTAAACCAAACATCCTGCCTCCTCCTCTGAGTCATTAATATAAATCTTAAATAACTGAGGGCCTTGAAATAATCCTTAGGAAACTGCACAAGTTACATCCTACCAGCCTGAAAAAGACTGGTTTATTTTGACTCGGTTGTCTATTCCATAACTGATCTTCAATCCATGCTAAAACACCTGCCCTTCAACCATGAGTTCCTACCTTGTGCTGCAGCCTTTTAGGTTCCACCTTGTCAAATGCCTTCTGAAAGTCCAAGTACACTACGTTGACAGGTTTCCCTCTGTCGACTCTGTCTGTTACATCCCCAAAGAACTCCAGTAGATTTGTTAAACATGAATTACCTTTCATAAAACCACGTTGACTTGGTTTGATTTCATGAAGCTTCTCTGAATGACTAGCTCCTTCTTCCTTCACGATGGACTCCAGCATCTTGCCCACAACAGATGTTAAACTAACAAGCCTATAGATAGTTACTCTCTTTTCGTCTTTCTCCCTTCTTAAACAATGGAGTCACACTTGCAGTTTTCCAGTCCCTGGAACCTTCCCAGAACTCCATTCATTTTGAAACACCTCAACAAGGATTCCACAATCCCTCCACCCTTCTCTTGTAAAGGGTGCCGGATAATCTCACCAGAGACATTCAAGTTTGATAGGCTCGGCACTGAGAAGTTTTTTCTATGGGTGACCATATCGATGGGCCACAAATATCAGGTGGTCACCAATAAATCCAAGAGGAAATTCAGGAAAAATGTCTTTCCCCAAAAGTGCTGAGAGTTGGAATAGATGGGTCAAGTAGTCTAGGTGCATTTGAGAGAAAAATGTAAGCGCACAAGGGTCAGAATTATTGATGGATTAGATGATGCAGAATGGCAGGGATGTCGTGTGGAGTATAAACACTGGGATACAGCAGTTGGACCAAATGACCCATTTCTGTGCTGTAAGTAGTTTGTAAAATTATGTTGTTGTTTTCATTTCTACAATTGGGTGATGATGTCCCAGTACTATTGCATCCGGAGACCCTGTGATCTTGTGTCAGAGACTGATGTCAGAACATCCTTCAAGAGCGTGAACCCTAGCAAGGCGTCGGGCCCTGACGGTGTACCTGGCCGGGAACTGAAAATCTGTGCCGACCAACTGGCTGGAGTGTTCGAGGACATCTTCAACCTCTCACTGCTGCAGTGGGAGGCTCCCACCTGCTTCAAAAGGGCAGCAATCATTTCAGTGCCCAAAAAGAGCAGGGTGAGCTTCCTTAATGACTATCACCTGGTAGCACTCACATCTACTGTGATGAAGTGGTTTGAGAGGTTGGTTATGGCTAGAATTAACTCCTGCCTGAGCAAGGACCTGGACCCGCTGCAATTAGCCTACCGCCACAACAGATCTACAGCAGATGCAATCTCACTGGCTCTTCACTCCGTTTTGGAGCACCTAGACAACAGCAATGCATACATCAGGCTGCTGTTTATCAATTATAGATCCGCATTCAACACCATTATCCCCTCAATGCTAATCATCAGGCTTCAAAACCTGGGCCTCTGTACCTCCCTCTGCAACTGGATCCTTGACTTCCTTATCGGGAGACCACAGTCAATGCAGATCAGTAATAACATCTCCTTTTCGATGACCATCAACATTAACCACTCAAGGATGCATACTTAGCCCACTGCTCGACACTCATGACTGTGTGGCTAAGCACAGCTCAAACACCATCTATAAATTCCCCGATGACACCACTGCTGTTGGCAGAATCTCAGATGACGATGAGGAGGCGTACAGGAGTGAGAAAGATTGGTTGGTTGAGGGGTGTCGCAACAACAACCTCGCACTCAATGTCAGCAAGACCAAGGAACTGATAGTGGACTTCAGGAAGGAGAAGTCAGGAGAACACACACCAGTCCTCATTGAGGGGTCAGTGGTGGAAAGGGTGAGCAGCTTCAAGTTCCTGGGCATCAACATCTTGGTGGATCTATCCTGGGCCCAACACATTGATGCAATCACGAAGGCAAAGTGGCTCTATTTCATTAGGAGTTTGAGGAGATTTGTTATATCACCAAAGACTCTTACAAATTTCTATAGATAATAGATGTACAGTGGCGAGAATTCTGACTTGTTGCACCACCACCTGGTTGCATGAAGGCTTCAATGCACAGGATCACAAAAGGCTGCAGGGGGTTGTAGACTCAGCCAGCTCCATCACGGGCACAACCCTCCCCACCATCGAGGACATCTTCAAGAGGTGGTGCCTCAAGAAGGTGGCATCCATCACTAAGGACACTCACCATCCGGGACATGCCCTCTTCTCGTTACCGCCATCGAGGAGAAGGTACAGGAGCCTGAAGACCCACACTCCATGATTCAGGAACAGTTTCTTCCCCTCTGCCATCAAATTTCTGAACGGTCCATGTACCCATGAACACTACCTCGTTATTCCTTCTTTTTGCACTATTTATTTACTTTTGTAATTTATGGTAATTTTATGTCTTTGCACTGTGCTATTACTGCAAAACAACAAATTTCATTTCATATAAGACAGTGATAACAAACCTGGTTCTGATCCTGATTCTGATTCCACCCTCCTGCATGAATTGTCCAATCAAGTAAGAAAGGAAGGATGACTGTGCCTTACTGAAGATCTGTCTGTGTTTGGTGCAGACATTGTGGGCCAAAGGTCCTGTTCCTGTGCTATGCTGTTTTATGTTCTACCTGTTGTCAATTGACTGAAATGCTGGTTGGAAACTCCATCTCTCTATGCCTAAAACTGCAATTTAAAACATATCTGAGCCCATAATGATCCTTGTGCAGAGTTGATGGGAAGGCTCCCTCCCTGCTTAGTGCTCCCCTCTCCCCCAGTACCCTGTCTGCACACGAGCTGGCATCAGGTAGCTGTGTTTACCCCAGGAGCCTCTCTCTACAGAACAAATAGTTTTGTAAACAGTGCGCTTGGAATGAAGGGATAAACATCGCCATTTCAAGTAATTCGACTTCAGGTAAATAAGCCATGGAATTCTAATAAGTAGAAAATCCGCAGAGGCTTTACCTCAGTTTCCTTGATCATTATACATTTCGTTTCCCCAGGTGGGAGCAGATCATTCCCAGCCTGCCAAGAGTGTCATTCTTCTGCTATTCATCCCTGGAGGCTGTCGTAGTCCTCGTCATACAGCACAGAAACTGCCCCTGTCCTGTCAACCATCAAGTACCCATCTCTACTAATCCTGCTCCCAGTGCTTGCTCCATGGTCTTCTACACAAGGATGTTACTTGGACTGAAGGGCTTGAGTTATAAGGGGGGACTGGATAGGCTGAGACCTTTTTTCCCTAAAGTGCAGGAGGTTGAGGGGTGACCTTATAAAGATGTGTAAAATCACGATGGGGTGGATGGTCACTGTCATAGATTTAAGGTGAAAGGGGAAAGATTTAAAGGGGACCCGAGGGGCAACTTTTTCACACAGAGGGTGGTGGGTGTATGGAGCGAGCTGCCAGAGGAGAGTACAATTACCATGTTAAAAGACATTTGGGCAGGCACATGGATAGGAAAGGTTTAGAGGGCTGCAGTCCAAACTCAGGCAAGTGGGACTAGCTCAGATTGACATCTTGTGTGGCATGGACGAGTTGGGCCAAACGCTGTTTCCGTGCTGTATAACTCTATGACTCTATGACCTTCACGAATCAAGTGCCCAACTGGTTACTTCTTAAATGTTTTAAGAGTCTTTGCTTTCACCTCTCTCTCTCAGGCAGTGTGTTCCAAACTCCAACCACCCTCTGTGTGTATAAAACTTTTCCTTAAATCCCCTCTAAACTTCTTACTCCTTACTTTAAACGTGTGCCCTCTGGTTACAGATGCCATCTGCAATGGGGTAAACTTTACTGATGTCGATCCTAACTATGCACTTCAAATTTTTTTACACCATCAAATCCCTCTCAGCATTCTCGTCCGCTCCAAGGAAAACAGACCCGGCCTATCCCGTCTCTCCCCATAAATGACACGCTCCATCCCAGGCAACATCCTGGTGAATCTCGTCTGCACCCTCTCCAGAGCAACTCCAACTGGAACTGCGCACAATATTCCAACTGTGGCCTCACCAATGTTTCAGAAAGCTTCCCTGGTCTTATATTCTATGCCCCTGCTAATGTAGGCAAGATTCCTGTATACCTTCTTTTCCACCCTATCTACCTGTGCTGCCATCTTCAGGGTTCTTTAGATTTGTACATCAATGTGCCCCTGTTCCTCAGCACTCCCGAGGGCAAAGCCATTCATTGTGCTTGTCCTAACTTCATTTTACACTTGCTAGGATTAAATTTCATCTGCTCTTCTCTGTTAAAATTACCACCTGATCAATATTTTCTGTAGCCTGAGTCCCTCCTCCTCACTTTCCATAACACCACCAATTCAAAGTCATCCTCAAATGTACTAATTGCACCTCCTGAATCTAAGTCACTAAATAGTAATGGTCCCAGCACCAATCACTGTGGTACACCACTAATCACAGGCTTCAAATCACAAAAGCAACCCTTCGTCATTATGCTCTATCTTCTATTACCAAGACAATTTTGGATCCAGATATCCAATTTGGATCCCATGGGCTCTAACCTTTTGGACCAGCCCTTGATGTGGGACCTGATTTAATACCTTAATGAAGTCCTGGTCTCCTTTTAATAGGGTCTGGTGAATTAACGTTGGGAGCATGAACTATGACTCAGATATCATTGAGCTTAGTTGTAGTGTCCACTCCTCAGCCACAATCCAAGATGCACTGAGAGAGGACCTGACCTGATATCTTCCTAGAGACTATCATTAGTATTTGCCCATAGTCCTTTTACTGGAAGAGGATCAAAATGAATGTGTATTCTGAATTATGACTGCAGTGAAAGATTTAATAATTTCCTTTCATCGTGATACCATTTGTAATCTGGGCTATATTTAAAACAAACATTCTTTGGAAGCAGGCATCATTGAGAAGGACAGGTATTACTGTGCATGCCCAGCTGTCCTTGAGAAGGAGGTAGTGCTGGGGTGAGCTGGGGGAGAGTACCCCCTTGTGGCAAAGGCCCTCACACAGTGTTGTTAGGCAGAGGTTCCAGGACTCTGCCCCAGAAGAAGCAAAAAAAAAAATTGCCTTCACAGATTTGTATTTTTTTGCCCTTTCCTTACCTCCTCTCTGCCTTTGTACCTCAAAACCAACTGTGTCTCTAATTTATTTCATTTCTGGTGAGAGATTATTGACCTGAATGTTGACCCTGTTTCTCTGGTGATGCTCTCTGACCTGTGGAATGTTAACATCAGTATCCATTTGTTTTATCTCAGATTGCAAAAAACTGCTGCAGTTTACTTTTGCATTCAAAGATAGACTTTGATTGAACACTTTGCCCATTTTCTGGAACGTGGGCATTGCTAGCTTTTATTGCCCATTCTTAATTGCTCTTGAGAAGCTGGTGGTGAGCTATGGTTTACTGGAAGTGCAAACTAATGAAACCATGACATCTTGAACCACAGTGGAAAAAGAGACCAAGGGACAGGCTTCCTTATGAACTGAGAAACGAAAAACAAAAATGGCATACAAGAAAATTCATCAAATTAGATGCAGAAAGAAGAATAGAGGGGGATTAAAAAGAGAGAAGAAAGATACAAAAAGTAAGCTGTTCTTCTGTTGAAGGTGCTCCCACACTACTGCTGTGTAGGGACTTCCAGGGTTCAGATCCAGTAACAATGAAGGGCAGGCGATATATTTTGAAATCAGAATGGCACCATCTTGGAGGGGAGTCTGCAAATGGTGGAATTGGTAAATTGGTAAATTGGTTTATTATTGTCCCTTATACAATGAGATGGACTCTGACCTCACGATCTACCTTGTTGTGACCTTGCACCTTATTGCACTGCACTTTCTCTGTAGCTGTGACACTTTACTCTGTACTGTTATTGTTTTTACCTGTACTACCTCAATGCACTCTGTACTAACTCAATGTAACTGCACTGTGTAATGAATTGACCTGTACGATCGGTTTGTAAGACAAGCTTTTCACTGTACCTCGGTACAAGTGACAATAATAAACCAATGTCAATACCAATACATATACCGAGGTACAGTGAAAAACTTGTCTTGCATACTGTTCATACAGATCATTTCATTACACAGTGCATTGAGGTAGTACAAGGCAAAACAATAACAGAATGCAGAATAAAGTTTTACAGTTACAGAGAAAGTGCAGTGTAATAAGGAGGCTGGTTTTCATGATGTGCTGAACTGTGTCCACTACTTTCTGTAGATATTTTTGCAGTCCTGGGCAGAGCAGTTGCCATACAAAGCCATGATGTACCCCAATGGAGTGTGCTGAATCGATAAAAATTGGTGAGTGTCAAAGGGGACATGCCAAATTTCTTTAGCCTCCTGAGGAAGTAGAGGCGCTGGTGAGCTTTCTTGAACGTGGCATCCATGTGGTTGGACCAGGACAGGCTATTGGTGATGTTCACTCCGAGGAGCTTGAAGCTCTCAAGCCTCTTGACCTCAGCTCCGTTGACATAAACAGGAGCAGGTGCACCACTCCCCTTCCTGAAGTCAATGACCGGCTCTTTTGAGGGTCACTAGGTCACCAAGCTCTCTATCTCCTTCCTGTACTCTGACATCGTTTTTGAGATATGGCCCACGACAATAGTATCATCTGCAAACTTGTAGATAGAATTAGAGCAGGATCTGGCCTTGTGAGGCACCAGTGTTGAGAATGATCGTGCTGGAGGTGTTACTGCCTATCCTCACTGATTGCGGGCTGTTGGTCAGGAAGTTAAGAATCTAGTTGCAAAGGGAGGTGTTGAATTCCAGGTCCAAGAGTTTGGAGATGAGTTTACTTGGAATTATTGTACTGAAGGCAGAGCTGTAGTCAATAAACAATAGTCTCACATAGGTGTCTTTACTGTCTAGATGCTCCAGAGTTGAGTGTAGGGCCAGGAGGTGGCGTCCACTATGGAGCTGTTTTGGCAGTAGGCAAATTGCAGTGAGTTGAGGTGGTCTGGGAAGTTAGAGTTAATGTGTGCCATGACCAGCCTCTCGAAGCACTTCATGATCGTGGATGTCAGAGCCACCAGTCAGTAGTCATTAAGGCACGTTACCTTGTTTTTCTTAGTAACTGGGATGATAGTGGTCTCCTTAAAGCGGGTGGGAGCCTCAGATTGAAGCAGGGAGAGGTGAAAAATGTCTGCAAATACTCCTGCCAGCTGAGCTGCGCAAGACCTAAGGACATGGCCAGGTATACCATCTGGGCCAGATGCTTTCCATGGGTTCACGCTACGGAAGACCAAACTTATGTCTGCAACGGTGACTGTGGGTTCAGGTACATGCATCTGCTGCTGTTGTGGGAGAGGTCATGGCTTTGGGAGCTGCTGTTGGAGTAGCCGAGGTGAGTAACTGCAGGGCAATTTGTAGATGGTGCACACTGCAGCCCTTGTGCCCGGGTGGTGGGATGAGTTTGGAGCAGTATGTGTAAAGCCAGTCAAGCAGGTAGCTTTATCCTGATGGTGTCAAACTTCTCTAGTGTTGGTGCATAACAAGAAGCTGCAGGTTTGAGGCAGTCATGCTGATGCCATTTAACATCTTAGTTCAGCTGCACCTAATAGGAAGTGTTTAAGCCACTAAGAAAGTAAACAGTCCAAAGCAGACCCCAACCCAACCTTCGTGTCAGGAGACCGAACTACGAGGAAGAGTTCCAAAGGAAACCAAATGGGATGGCACATTATAAAGGTATAAAGAAAGAAAAAAAATATTACTTGCATTTAAACATGGATCTTCATGGTCTCAGCTTGTCTCAACGCACACTGCAATTGATGAAGAACTCTCTGAACTGTATCCACTGTTGCAGTGTTGGAGAAGATATACCTGGATAGAAAATCTTGAGCACTATTCAGGTTAAACCGTAACTTCATCTCTTGAGTACAAACTGGAAAGACCAATTTCAGGATTGATGTGTGGTGTGACAATTTTAATAAAATAACAATTAACCTCTTTAACCAAGGATAATTTGATCTAGTCGATTTCATTTCTACATGTGATAAATAGTTGCTGGAGATTTTAAAGAGACCAATAGTTAGTTTCTTTTGCATCTTTTTTTCTCGACTTTTTCCTCTTCTATTTGTCTTTCTGCACCTAATATAATTAATTCACCCAATTTCCTTACAAGTCACTTTAGTGTTTCTTGGCCCTGTGTTTCTCTGTGAGTCCGGATACTCATGTTGTATTTGTCATGCTGTTATCAGCTTGCAATTCCAGTAGATTATGGAAAAAGCTTTCTTTGAGTTGAAGTGCACAGAGGGAACTCAAAAGCACAGAATATGCTGTGGAAGACCTCAGGCCTACTTTTTGTGTGGTTCAGAGGAGCAAAGGGGCTTCGCCAAAGATAAAAGAATAATTTGACCTGCTGTTAGTCCAGGAGCTTTACTCTCTACAATCTTGGACCTCCCCCAACTTCACCTGCAATTTACCTTATGGAAAGCAGATCCAGTCAAATTCCAAGGCTTCTATTTGCCAGGCTAAGCTGAGATGACTTTGTGGCACCCTGCAGCTTGCCTATCGAACTTAAGGGCCAAAATCTCAAGGTCGTGGTGGTTTGGGACACCACTGCTCAGAAACAGGTATCGGACCACCCCACTCCACTGGTCAGCTGGACAAAGACCAAGCCCCTTCTGAGCTGCTCGAAACCTTTGAGTCAAAAATTGTTGGTTAAAACCCAATATGGGACCCCATCCTATCTGGAAAGGTATGCGAGGTTGTGCAAGACAAGTTTTTCACTGTACCTCGGTATATCTGACAATAATAAACCAATTCCAATTCCAATTCCATTGTTGGTGATGAAGTTCATGAATCACAAGCCTGGCTGGTCATTCTGCTGACCTTTGTAAATTCCATGTGCTCATTGAAGATGAGTGAGGAATTCTTCCTTTCTCAAGGCCAATGTTCCTCTCTCAATGAACATCACCAAAAATAGAATCAAAGGGTCCTCGTGTTTACGGAACAGAAGGAACCCATTCAACCCATTTTGGGCTTTCTGGCCAGAAATGGGCTTTCGGTTAATCCCATTTCCCAGCCCATGGTCTGTGACCCTGCAGATTACTGCTCTTCACTTGCTTGTCCAGGGACTTGTTAAATATGGCGAGGGTCTTGCCTCCACCATTCGTTTAGACCCCTATCATTTCTTTTCCCCAACTCCCCTCTAATCCTTCAACAGTCAACTTAAATCCATGCCTCAATTTGCTGACTGCTCTGCAAGGGAAAAAAGCCCTTTCTGTTTATCCTCTCCAAGTTTCTCATCGTTTTATGCACCACAATTAACTCTCCCCCAGTGTTACAAAGAAAACAATCCCAGCCTGGATAGTCTCTGCTCATAACTGTAATCTTCAGCCCTGACAGCATCCTCATAATTCCCCTCTGTACAATCTCCAGCGCGAGCACATCCTTCCCATACACTCTCTCAAGCTGGGGCGTATCTCAGCCTTTTCTAGCATGACTTCCCTGTCCTTGTGCTTTCTGCCTCAGTCTCAGCCAATAAAGGCAAGTAACTTGTATGCCTTCTTAACTTTTTCTGTATTTCCTGCTACCTACAGGGATGTGTGGACATCAAAGCCAAATTCCCTCTCCTCCTTTGAACTTCTCAATATCCCACCACATATTGAGTTATTGCCCTGCCTTTTTTCCCTCTGTTCCACCTCAGACTTCTCCCGATTTGGTATCTTCAATAACATTCTTAATTGTGGCCCCTATATTTAAGTCCAATTCATTTATATGCACCAGGAAAAGCAAAAGGTTTGCTACTGAGCCCAGGGAGGCACCGATGCATCCAGTCCTGCAGACATTAAAATTCCCATTAACTATTTCCCTTTGCTTCTAGCCAGTGAGTCGATGTTAATTCCAATTTGCTGCTTTCTCTTGATTCTAATGGGCTGTTACTTTCTTGACCAATGTACCGATGCTCTTTCTCCATTCAGAATGATCATGGGTCAGAGATTCCCAGGAATCAGTGAGGATGTTACAATTCTTCAGGGAAGAACAGCAACTTTCCTACAACCATCAGGTTCTTGACCCAACCTGCACAACCCTAATCCTAGCCCAGCAATGGAACACTACGGACCACCTCTTGCTCTACCATGGACTTGTCCCTATGTTTTTTTCACTAATGTACAGTCTTTTTTTCTTTACTGTCTTGGATAATTTATGTATAACTTATGTTCTGTGTGTTGTGTCTGTACCTACATGCCTGTGCTGCTGCTGCAAATAAGGTTTTCATTGTACCTGTACCTCACTGTACTAGTACACATGACAATAAACTTGACTTGACGACTTAGCTAGACTTGACTTGAAGGAGGCTTTCCGCACATCCTTGAATCTTTTTCTCTGTCCGCCAAGTAACCTCTTTCCATGTCAGAACTTGGAATCAAGTGTCTGTTCCAAAAGTCAGGTGTCGTGTATGGAAACAATGTGTCCTGCCCAGTGAAGCCATCTGGGAATAATTAGATCCTCACTGCTGGAGATTTTGGCCTTAGACATTAGTTGGCAGGTTTTTTTCCAGTGAATTTGGAGCATTTTGCAGAGACAGTGTTGATGATACCTTTCTATTGCCTTGAGGTAAATTGGTAAATTAAGTTGGAAAATTGGTTTATTATTGTCACATATATCAGGGTATGGTGAAAAACTTTGTTTTGCATGGCATCCATACAGATCATTTCAGCACATCAGTGCATTGACGTAGTACAAGGGAAAACCAATAACAGAATGCAGAATAAAGTGTTGCAGTTACAGAGAAAGTGCAGTGCAGGCAGACAACAAGGTGCAAGGCCATGACGAGGTAGATTGGGAGGTCAAAATTCCAAGGTCAAGGTGCCTGCTCTATGTAGTCCAGGTCTTAGAAGTGTATGGGGGGCAGGGATCACTGCAGTCCAGTACACCATGAGTTTTATGCCAGGTTTAAGGTCCTGATTTTCAATCAACCAAAAGTTATCTGGCACATTGTAGATCTATAGATAAAGACAGTCTGGAAATAAAGTTCCAAGCTCGGACAAAGCCAGTTACACTGAGCTGGGATATGATTTAATGCAAATGAACCAGAAGCAGTTATTTGAAGGTAAATTAGTTTTGGAGTAGTGGAAAGCATCCACAAAGGAGAAAGTCAAGGTTTGGAACAAATATGTGCCTTAGTATTACCCTTATTCACTCTCAGAAATAGTCAGTTAATTAAACTATTCACAAGGGTGCTTGATAACTGAATAACTGACATTGCCAGCCAGTATGATTACCCTGGCTTTCCTCTAAACAAGATTGCCCCTAGAAGCTTCAGCATTAAACACTATAGCAACAATTTGGAGGATTTTGCTTCATCTCTGGCCACAGGTGAGGTTCCAGAGGACTGGAGAGTGGCTAATGTGGTACCACTGTTTAAAAAGGGTAGCAAAAATAAGCCAGGAGTCTACAGGCCAGTGAGTCTGACATCGGTGGTGGGTAAGTTGCTGGAAGGGATTCTGAGGGACAGGATCTACCAACCTTTGGAGAGACAGGGTCTGATTTGGGACAGTCAGCATAGCTTTGTGCATGGGAAGTCGTGTCTGACAAATCTCTTGGAGTTCTTCGAGGTGGTAACCAAGAGGGTAGGGCAGTGGGTGTTGTCTATATGGACTTTAGTAAGGCCTTTGACAAGGTCTGTCATGGCAGGCTAGTCTGGAAGGTTAGCGTATGTGGGATCCAGGGGGAGATGGCAGATTGGATTCATAATGGGCTCAGTGGTAGGAAGCAGAGGGTGATGATCGAGTGTTGTTTCTCAGACTGGAGGTCTGTGTCTAGTGGTGTGCCACAGGGGTTGGTGCTGGGACCTTTGTTGTTTGTAATTTACAGAAACCATTTGGATGTGAATGTACAAGGCATGGTTAGTAAGTCTGTGGATGATATTAAAATAGGTGGTGTTGTAGAAATGTAGAAGGTTATGAAAAATTACAGAGGGATCTTGATCAGCTGGGTATGTGGGCTGAGGATTAGCAAATGGCTTTCAATCCAGATAAATGTGAGGTATTGCATTTTGTGAGATCAAACCAGGGTAGGATTTATACAGTGAATGGTAGGGCCCTGGGGAGTGTTATGAAACAAAGGGACCTAGGAGTGCAAGTGCATAGTTTGCTGAAAGTGGCATCACAGGTAGATAGGGTGGTGAAGAAGGCATTTGGCACAGTGGCCTTCATCCGTCAGGGCACTCAGTTTAGGAGTTGGAAAGTTATGTTGTAGTTCTCTAAGATGTTGGTGAGGCCGTACTTGGAGTATTGTGTACAGTTTTGGTCACCCTGTTAAAGGAAAGATGTTATTAAACAGAAAAGGTTTACCGGGATGTTGCCTGGACTTGGGGGCCTGAGTTACAAAAAGTTGCACAGACTAGGACTTTATTCCGTGGAACGTAGGAGATTGAGGGGTGACCTGATAGAGGTGTATAAGATCATGTGGGGCACAGACAGGGCGAAAACACTTAGTCTTTTTCCCAGGGAGGGGGTGCTAAAAACAAGAGGGCATAAGTTTAAGATCAGAGGGGAGAGATTTAAAAAGGATATCGGGGGCAGCTTCAGTGGTTGAGACGGACACATTAGTGACATTTAAAAGCCATCTAGATAAGTACATGGATAGGAGAGGCTTAGAGAGGTCTGGGCCAAACGCAGGCAGATGTGACTGGCTGGCTGGACAACACAGTCAGCATGGACGAGTTGGGCCGAAGGGCCTGGTTCTATGCTGTAAGACTCTATAACACAGTTAGTCAGAAAAAGAAAAGGAAAGGGCAAAACATCCAAACAACTATCCAGTTTCTATGTGTGCTACTTTGGCTCATTGGGTAGGTGAACTCTCTGGTCTGGTCTTATCTGTTGCAGTGTTCCAGGGGTTGTTGAGCTGTGGTGTTCTTGCTCTGCAGTGCTGGTAGTGGCTCCACATCTGCTCCTTTCAAAGAAGCCTCTTTGATAACTTCCCTGAGCTCGCAGCTGCCCCTCCCATACTGACACCCTTCTCTGTGTGATCTCCTGTGTCCCGGGCTGTGGCATGGGGCGAGTCACCATTGCCTTCTGTTACAGCTGCCATTGGTCTGATGAGTGCTTCTTCCTCTTCTCGTTGGTTGTTATCCTACTGCTGTCCTCCTAGCTTCAGCTCTTGGGTGTAGAATTCCAGAGCCAACTCTGCAATCAGGGCTCCTTGTAATCCATTGAGTTGACCACTGCAGGAGGCTAGGATACTCATGGATAGGTCTGCTTATGAAAACTTAACCCCCTTCTGCAATTCTTTGGCAACTTTCACAGCGTTCTCTCCCTTTCTATTACAATGTAGGAAGTCAGGAGATGCTTTCTGGTGATCAGACTGCAAAGAACTTCAAGAACCTTGAACAACTCCTGCTGTAACATATGGTGCTTTGAATGTGGTGAACACGTCAGGGATGTCGTATCTGGTAAACTGATCCCTGACATTGGGAATGATGCCGATGATTGGGCGTCATCAACGAAGGCACTCTCCCAAAAACTGGAAAAATAATCCAATCTCCCCAGATCTGTTTTTCCCATCTGGCTGAGACAGATCTGGCCTGACCTGGGATAATGAGAGTGGAGCATTTTCTTGGGTTGGTTCCTCACTAGATATTTGAAGATCTTACAATGCTGTACATGGTCATTGATTTTCCTGTTCGGTCCTGGCCAGTGGTCACCTCTCTCACTCTGTGGAGGCAACCTTTCACTCACAGGTGGGAGGAGTGAACACATTTTATAATGTTATACCTCGTAGCGTGAGGGGAATAAAATGGGGTTAGTGTAAGATTATTGTCAATGGATGCTTGAGTGCTGGTGCAGACATGGTGGGCTGAAGGGCCTGCTTACAGGCTGTATGACCCAGTGATACCACAAATAATCACTTTCGAAAATCAGGTCACCTTCAATGACCAGTTCAGCTGCCCTGTGGAGGTACACCCTGAGATCAGGCTCAAACTTACACTGTGTCTCCTTCATCCTGTCCTGATCACTCACATCAGGTGCAGTGTTGTCCCCTCCTGTCTGACAGTCATGTCAATCACCCATCAGTGGCTGAGGGCCTGGAATATGTTTTGTCATGTTAATTGTCTCATGTTCAGTACCCTCATCATCCCTTGTGTCCTGGAGATAGGCTCTGCGAGGTGTGCCTCCCAAATGCACAGTCTTGTTATAGAGTACCAGAGCTTTAAGGTGCATGCCTGCATCATCACATGCATTCTCTGCAACCTTTTGGATGCTCAGTGGAGGGCCATAACAACAATGAACATGTTTCCCTTGACCAGGGTATTCAAAACCTGGGATCGCAGACTCAAAATAAGGGGTTGGCCATCCAGGTCTGAGATGAGAGGGAGGTTCCTCACCCAAAGGGTAGTGAATCTTTGGAACTGTTTACCAAAGAGGACTGTGGAGGCTCATTCATCAAGTGTTTTCAATACAGAGATTGATGCAGTTTTGGGAATTAAGGGAATCAGGGATAAGGGGAAATGAGAGGTAAGTAACGCAGGGGTAGAAGATCAGCTCTGTTCTTAGTGGATGGTGAAGCAGATACACAGATCTGAATGGCTCAGATCCTCCTCTTATTTCTTATGTTCCTATATTGCCCAGTCACTGTGGTCACTGCAAACTTCCAAAGTTCTCCTGTAAGTTCACTGACGAAATTTCTCCAGTCCTGGGTTTCCTCCCACACAGCAAAAATGTGTAGGTGTGTAGGTTAATTGGCCACTGTAAATTGTCTCTAGTGCAGGTGAGAGGTAGAATATGGAGAAAGTTGGAGACCCACGAGACTACAGATGCTGGAATCTGGAGCAACAAACAATCCGCTGGAGGAGCACAACAGGTCAGGCAGCATCTATGTAGGGAAATGGACAGTGGATGTTTTGGGTCGAGAACCTTCATCTTGAATAAGAAGTTACAATTACAGAGAAAGTGCAGTGCAGGTAGACAAATAAAGTGCAAGGACAAGGTAGATTGAGAGATCAAGAGTTCATCTTTAAGCGTATGAGAGGAGTGTTCAAGAGTCCAATAACAGCAGGATAGAAGCTGTCCTTGTGCCTGGTGATACATACTCTCAAGCTTTTGTACCTTCTGCCCGACAGGAGAGGGGAGAAGAGAGAATGACCAGAGTGGGAGGGGTTCCTAATTATGTTGGCTACTTTCCCAGGGCAGTGGGAAGTGTAGACGGAGTCAATGGAGGGAAGGCTTGTTTGTGTGATGGACTGGGCTGTGTTCACAACTCTCAGCAATTTCTTGTGGTCTTGGCCAGAGCAGTTGCCGTACCAAGCTGTGATGTATCCAGATAGA
Organism: Pristis pectinata; assembly: GCF_009764475.1. NCBI lineage: Eukaryota > Metazoa > Chordata > Chondrichthyes > Rhinopristiformes > Pristidae > Pristis > Pristis pectinata. Next base: position 28,086,736 of record NC_067429.1, on the reverse strand, counting down.
ATGCTTTCTATGGTGTATCTATAAAGGTTGGTGAGGGTCATCAGGGACATGCTGAATTTCCTTAGCCTTGTGAGGAAGTAGAGGCCCTGGTGTGCTTTCTTGACCATAGCGTCTACGTGGTTGGACCAGGACAAGCTATTGGTGATATTTACACCTAGGAACTTGAAGCTCTCAACCATCTCCATCTCAGCACCATTGATTCATACAGGGGCAGGTGCTTCACCCTACTTCTTGAAGGCAATGACCAGCTCCTTTGTTTTGCCAACATTGAAGGAAAGGTTGTTGTCTTGACACCATGACACTAGGCTATCTCCTTCCTGTACTCTTGCTCGTCATTGTTTGAGATCTGGCCCACGACGGTTGTGTCATCTGCAAACTTGTAGATGGATTTAGAGCAGAATTTGGCCACACAATCATGAGTGTATTAGGAGTATAGGATAATCCCGGAGGAAGTGCTGTTGCATATCCTTACTAATTGTGGTCTGTTGGTCAGGAAGTCAAGGATCCAGTTGCAGAATGGGGTACAGAGTCCTAGGTCTAGGAGTTTGGAGATGGGTTTGTCTGGAATTATGGTATTGAAGGTGGAGCTATTGTCAATAACTAGGAGTTTGATGTAAGTATCTGTTTGTTTTGGGTTGAAACCCTACATCAGGACTTTCAGCTCAACCTAGGAGAAAGCATGAAGGAATAGAGAAGGTTCAGAGCTGAAAATAAAATGTAAAATAGGGAAGTAAAGAGAGACTGTGAAAATAGTATTACCAGGTAAAATCAAGGAAAACGGTGACCTGTTCTATAAATGCATATAGAGTAAAAGGATGAGAAGGGAATTAATGGGTCCAAGTGAAGATGAAAATTGGCAGCCTGAGTGGGGAGATGGAAGACGTGACTAAAATCCTGGAAAAATATTTTGCATCTGTTCTCACGGAAGTGGAGCGTGATGTTGACATTGATACCAAGGAGGAAGAATGTGAAGTATTGAAATGATTAGCTGAGAAAAGGAGATAAAGATTAATTGCTCATACAGGACCTTTGTAAAGGAGAGAATCCTGTATAGTGTTAATTTCCCTATTTCTTTCTGCAGCAGCAGGAAATGTGAGAAACTGATGAAAACACCGCACACCTGGCACTCTAAAAAATCTCAGACAAAATCTTACAAAAAGTTAGAATGCAATCGACGATCTTTAATGTCTCCTTTTCTCTGGTTTATTGGCATTGTTTTAATAATGACACTAAGATGTTCTTACATTGTTAAATTCTAGCCCTGGTATTCTAGAGTGGGTTTGTTGACTTATTAATTCACAAATCCAGCAGAAGTTTGGAACTGAAAATGAGATGCCCTTCCTGCGATCAAATGGAACATCGATCAACAAGTTCTGCTGATTCTCAACTTGTGGCATATTTAAATAATCCTCCGAACCCATTGATCAATTCATACACAGTAAATGGTAGGGCACTGAGGAGTGCGGAGGAACAAAGGGATCTGGGAGTTCAGAGACATAATTTCCTGAAAGTGGTGTCGCAGGTAGACAGGGTTGTAAAGAAGGCTTTTGGCATCCTGGCATTCATAATACTCCTATGTATAGGAGTTGGGATGTTATGGTGAGGTTGTATAAGACATTGGTGAGGCCAAATTTGGAGTGTTGGTGCAGTTCTGGTCACCTAACTATAGGAAGGATATCAGTAAGATTGAAAGAGTGCAGAGAAGATTTACTAGAATGTTGCTGGGTCTTTAGGAGTTGAGTTACAGGGAAAGATTGAACAGGTTAGGACTTCATTCCTTGGAGCGCAGAAAAATGAGGGGAAATTTGATAGAGGTTTACAAAATTATGCGGGGTATAGACAGAGTAAATGCAAGTAGGCTCTTTCCACTTAGATTAGGAGAGATAAGTACGAGAGGATATGGCTTTAGGGTGAAAGGGGAAAAATTTAGGGGGAACATTAGGGTGAACTTCTTCACTCAGAGTGGTGGGAGTGCGGAATGAGCTGCCATCTGATGTGGTAAATGAGGGCTCACTCTAAAGAAAAAATTGGATAGATACATGGACAGGAGAGGTCTGGAGGGTTATGGACTGGGTGCAGGTCAATGGGACTAGCAGAATAAAGTTTCGGCAACAGACTAGAAGGGCTGAATGGCCTGTTTTCTGTGTTGTAGTGTTCTATGGTTCTATGGTTCTATGGCCATTGCTCTGCCATCATGTATTCCACCAAGATTCAGACCAATAATTGCAGTCCTACCTTTGGCTTTCTTCCGTGAGCTGCAGAACTGGTCAGAGTACGCATGGCTGAAGATGGCAACCAAGATCCCACTATGTCCGTGAGCCAGATTTCCATATGATGATCCCCTGTTAGATTAGGCCGCTTGGAGAGCTGGCTGTGGGCCTCCTTTTACAATTTTGCCCACCTAATCACCTAATTCAAAGAAATTACTTCCATGTTAGTGACTGGCCAAGAAAGTGAACATCAGCTAAGTATGGACAAGTTTATACTCTTTGCTGCAGTAATCTCCATCTACGCTGGAATCTAATAACCAATAGAACACTTTAAATTGCCCCTGAAGAGTTGCAATTCATTTGAAAATCAGTCACTTATTCTATGTTGGAATATAGATTTTGAAATCAGTTTGAAACTCTCCTCACCATCCTTCTGATAAGTGTACATATTGTACAGTGCCAAGCACATCGATTGATTTCATCCACCTACGTTAGTTCATGAAAGAGTTGAATGTGGTTTTAAAATAGAAAAGCAGTGGGTTTTGTTTCCGTTGGGTTGCTGGTGAGTAGGTGTGATATGTACACACTGCAGCAGTAATGACGCAGGTAACGTAGGGCTCAAAAGCACAGACTCTGAGCACAAATTAGAAATAGAGGGCTAATTTGTTCAGGGAAAACAGCAAGTGGTGCCTAATCTAACAAATGCAACTGATTAACCAAAAAGAAATCAGCACTGAATGTTTGAGAAAGATTCCTGCTGAGGTTTCTGCCTCCATCAGAGGTGATTTACGGCAGACAGTATTTTCAGGTACAGGCTATCCCCCGGTTATGAAGCCCCGACTTACGGACACTCCTGCATACGATCGAGCTCCCATAGTATCGTTAAATTCAAAAGTCCGACGTACGTACACACGTTCGTTACTATGAACAGCAGAACTGATTTCCTCTCTCTCTCGTTACAATACTGTGGAAGTATGGTTGAGTGATTAGTGTGTATTTTCTGACCGGTGGACAAAATTGACTTATGGACTTATAACAATGGAACCTGTTTGTTACTGGGTCACGGCCTGTAATATTCTTCTTTATTATTGGTAAATTCTGGGGGCTGAATTCTATAGGCACCAAAATGAGCACAATGATTGCAATGCTGATTGACCCACAAAGCATGGCAACTTTCTGCTCCTGCTCACTGTAAAGATTCAAGAGTCCTGCCAGCACTAACCATGCCATTGGTTGGCTGGAAGTGAGAATCCCAGGTGGATACCGCCAGTCAAAGCTGCTCCCGAAGCACAATGTGATCACGGCTGAAGCAGATGGTGACAGCGGTTCTACGGAGGAACTAATTTGGGCAACAACAGAGAGTGCAACAGCCCTGAAGGGAACAGCTTCTGGATGCCTTACTGGAGCCTTGGTGGAGGAATGTTGTCAGAGAGTCATAGAGTTATATAGCACAGAGACAGGCCTTCGGACCAACTCGTTCATGCCGACCAAGTTGCATAACTGAACAAGTCCCATTTGCCCCTGTTTGGCCCATATCCTTCTAAAGCTTTCCTATCCATGTAACTGTCCAAATGCCGTAATTGTACCCACTTCCTCTTCCCCTGTACTTGAAAGGAATTAGAAGAATCTCTAGTTATAAGTTGAGAAGGCAGTGAGAACACACTGACGTGGTGGCCAGTGCAAGGTGTTTATCTGCAAAGAACTCAATGACCTGACATGGATGGTTGAGGTCAATGCATGTATCTTCAAATGCCATCTCTCAACCACTGTACCAATAATCTTAGACTCTGCTCAACTCACCAGAACCTTGCCACTCTCTTACCAACAATATAAGTCGATCAGGATACCTAGCATTAAAATGCTACTTTGCATCTTCACACGCATCATTGCTAGATGTCTTCACCTTACAGGTTGGACATATTACCAGCTAGTGTGCATGACAATCATTGAGAGTTCTTTTCCCTTGCAGCACAGTGAGAGATTGCAGAAATCATCTGCAGGAAGGCGGACAAGTCTATATATCCACGTCCCCTGCAAGATATGATGTTACCGTTGTTGATATGACCATTCTTGAGACTGTGGCCAGCAAGTCAGCTGAATCCACTGAAGGTGACATATCCACATAACTAATCACTTTTCTCACAGCCACCTCCTGCTCAGCCTATGCTTTCTTCTGATTTACATCATGCAGTAGGTATAAAGTTGTATCCATCACTGCCACAACCCCACCCCTCCCTGATCTTTGGAAACAAGGAAATGCTTGATACAGTGAAAAGTTTGTCAGTATACATGCAGTACAATATCAAGGGTCACACGGGTGTGTGGTATTAACAGTGCCGAGCCTGGAGCTCAGCCCTTTCAGTTTGGATGTGGTGGCCAACTCCATTCGCAAACCTGTGGATCCATTGATAATGTAGTATCTGAGGTCCAATGTCACAACTTCCACTGTACCACAAGCAACAACCATTCCAAAGTCTCGGTGCTGCAGAGGAAGCTTAGAATGTTGTCAGGTAGGGTCACATCATCAGTGCATAACCCTTGTACTTACCCTTTCATGTATCAGTGAATGCAGCTTGGCAAAGCAGGCTGCTCTAAAGCGAAGGCATCATCTATGATGGGCGCTGACCTGGATTATTTTGTTACACATCAGCTGGCCATCACAGAATTAATCTCATTCTTTTCCATCAAGGGGAAAGAATTTACAAATAGTGCAAAATGATGTTTGCATACCCTTGACATTCAGTGGATTCACCATTGCCGAGTCCCTCACCATCAGTATGCTGGTGGTTACCATTCACCAGAAGCTCAACAGGACCTGCCACATAAATACAATGACTACAAGACCAGGTCAGAGGCTGGGTATTCTGTAGTAAGTGATTCACCTCCTGACACCCCTAGGCCTTTCCAACATAAATCAGGTGGAATACATTCCACTTGCCTGGGTGAGTGCTCAACACCATCCAGACCAACACAACCCTCTTCAATTATGCTCTATTAACTGCCCTGTACATACATTCTCTCCACCACCAACACACAGTGGCTGCAGTGTGAACCATCTACTAAATGCACTTAAGTTAGAAACCCGGGCTGTTTCAACAGTGCGTCCCACATGTGAACTCTGCCATCAAGAAGGACAAGTGCGACAGCTGATTGGAACACCACCACCTGCAGGTTCCCTCCAAGTTGTACATTATCTGATTTGGAAATATATCATTGGTTTTTCAACATCCAAATCCCGCAACTCCCTCTGAGCAGTATTATGGGATACCATCACCAGTATGTCCTTTGCTCATTCTCTCAGTGATGTTTTACCTCAGTGGTACTACTGACTCCTCCACTCGTGTCTAGGTCCACCTGACTCATGTAGAAACAGTAAACTCACAGCAAATTCCTACAGTGCCTGCCAAACCACACCCTGCAGGCTTCTACAACAAGAAACAGTGACAGATTTGTCACTACAGACAGAAGAAATGAGCCAGGAACTGACCTCTAAGTAGGTGATGATCCTTTTAAATAGAACTGGTAAGATGTCCTACCTGATATTGAATGTTTGATAAGCCATGTGAGTCTAACAGAGGCTGAGTTGGAGTGACATGGCTTTCTGCCTGGTTCCCTGAAAATGGGCATGTTACCTTTGAATTGTGACAATCTAATGTAACAATACTATTTCAAACACTATGACTGCCCAAAGGTGACAAGGGCTGATGACTCCAATGTATTCCCCGCACATGCTAATATGTCTTCTGACCCAACACACCATATTGGTGTGTACCTGTGTCACAGACATCATTCTGGAGCTCAAAGGGGGGGCTCCCAAGCCAAAGAAAGTCTTCTTATTCTAATTCTACCTTGACCTCACAATCCACCTTGTTTGACCTTGCACCTTATTGTCTACCTGCAATGCACTTCCCTGTAGCTGTGACATTTTACTCTGTACTCTGTTATTGCTTTTACCCTGTACTACCTCAATGCACTTTGTACTAACTCGATGTATCTGCACTGTGTAATGAATTGATCTGTACAATCACTATGCAAGACAAGTTTTTCACTCTACCTCGGAACAAGTGACAATAATAAACCAATACCAATACCATCGCCACGTCATGTATCCATTCTTTATACCAAGTAGAGACTCCAGATTTACCTCGTACAATTTTTAAAAATAAATGTCACTCTAATCATGTTACACAACACAAAGATGAAGATTTACCTGTTTCTCTAAAGTATGTTCCTTGGCAATCATTACACTTTATAATAATAATTCGTATCTTTCAATCTTGGCCCAGGGGTACCTCTCTCGTCTCAGAATCTTAGAGAGGAGGGTCAGGGGCTTGTTCATTCCAGGAACTTAAGTACAGTACAACAGTCAGCCTGAGTGCAGTACTGAGAGAGTGCAGGACTGCCACCGACACTAACTAACAGCTGATGAGAAATTAAACCAGTGCCTCTCCCTTATGTGGATGTGAAAGATCCCATGGCACTCTGTTGAAGAAAAGCAAAGATGACCCAGCCAATATGTGTCCCTTGACAAACGGTACTAAAGCATTGATCGTCTGGTCATTGCAAATATTAATAGGTGTAAGGTGAAGAACGGAGTTCACCATCACTTAAATCAGGTACCACAAGAGTAGTACCACAGCTGGATAAGTCCAGGATCTATGCTTCATTCAGATGCAGAACATGCTGTACTATTGATGTTCTTTCAGTGAGACATTGAACAGCTTTTTGTGCAGGTGAATAACAGAAGGGCATAAGACATAGAAGCAGGAATGGCCCCTTATGCCCTGCTCCACAATCCAATAAGATCATAGCTGATCTTTTATCTCAGTCCCACTTCCCCACAACCCTTGATTCCTTCAATATCTAAAAATCTAAACATGAATCGGATTTTAAGGATCTAAATATTTAAAGAATGCTAGCAATTTGTCCTAATCAATCTTCTTTCATCAACTAATACCATAATAAAAAAACACAGATAATGTGGTTACTGTCCATCAGATCTTACTGTCTTGTTGAACAGGAAGGTCCAGTTTGTGTGCTGGACATTCCCAACACTTAACATTGAGAATAAATACAGTTCACATGAGCTGACCATGATCCAAACCATTCTTCTAATGTTTGAATCACAGGTCCAAGTTTTAAATCCAAATTATGATGTATAATTCACCTGAGATCGTGCAGGACACTTACTTTCCCAGTAGAATTACCAAGGTTTTAGACATTGATTAAAGGCTAAAACTGTTAGTTAGATTTAATTACAAATTAATTAACATATGAATGCCAAAAGAAAGCAAGACACCAAATCAGCAGAACAATATTAGAGGAAGTCTCTCAGGGTTAACCGAGCCTTCTCTTCATGGAGATTTATCTGAAAAAGAACTCCTCGGATAAATCTATCAAACTTGTCTTTGGATAAATACTTCAGTTACAATTTGTACTTCATGGGAATCTCACATCTCAATGAATTTCTGATCTCCTGCCAGAATTAATAACAATGAGAGAGGGGACATGGAATACTCTCCACTTGGATGAACACAGCTCAAACACACAAGCACCTTGACAGGGGGAGGAAGAGAAGTTAAGCTTCTGAGCAAGTAATGCAGAGGCCTGGCCAGCATCCAAGAGACGTGAGATTGAATCCCACCATGGAAACTGTGAAATTTAAATTCAGTTAATAACCAAGTGTTAAAAAAAAGATCATTAGTAATGATGACTGTAGGACTGCTGGGTTGTTGAACAAATCCGCTTGGTTCACGAATGGCCTTCAGGGAAGGAACTCTGTTACTCTGCACGTGGCTCTGGATCCACCAGTATGGCTGACTGTGAAATGTCCTGGCAATCTGTGCCCGGATCCGGGACAAAGCGGCTGGCCTGATTGAGACCCTGTCCACCACACTCAACATTCCCTCTCCTCCATACGATCACCACTCCACTGCTCCCACTACACCTGCACTATAACCACAGTGTGGATCACCTGCAAAGTGCATTGCAATGACTCACTTGGTCAATTTTCTCTTAGACTATGAAGTCGTTCATAGCACAAACAAATGTAAAATGTTTCAAGGTGGAGTAGTCAATGTCTTGCAGTCAAAATTATAAAATAAAAGACAGAAAGACATTTGACCTCAAATGTTAACTCTGCTTATCTTCCCACAGGTGCTACCTAAGCTGCTGAATATTTCCAACACTTTTTGTTTTTATTTCTGTTTTCCAGAATCTGCAGTTATTTTTGGTATTTGTGAACATATGATACTTTGCAATAAACCCAATATATAATTAAGGATAATAAATGATAACGTTACTGCTTTTCCCTTGTACTACCTCAAAATACTTACGTTTTGAAATTACCAATATGCGTGGCTTGCAAAACTAAGTTTTTCACTGTTATCTTGGTACACACGACAATAATAAACCAATCCCAATACCAACTAAAAATAGTTAAAATGTGGATCTCACTATTGGACGTTAGAGTGAACAGAATGTGTGTATTCAAGAGGAGGTTGGATCGGTACATGTGGCTGAAAGGAATAGAGGGTTTTGGTGAAGAGACATGGGAGCAGTCTCATGTGGAACATAACAGGCTGAATGTCCTGTTTCCAAGCCTTTACATTCTATTTAATCGTGTGTAATATTTTTGCGAAGGTTGGAAATGTCCAATTGGAACCACTTTATATTCAGGAGCATTCCATTCGATCTGCTATCTTACAGATTTCACCTTGCTAATTGCATTTAATGTTTCTCACTCCTGCCTTCATTGCAGTTTGTGGAGACTGCATCAATTAGTGCTTTGTGTTTGATTACCATAAATCTCCATGATTGGTGTACAATGCCTTGTTTACCTTTTAACTGGTCACTCAGTCTCTTTTCCTTTCCCTGACTGCCTTTCCTGGCTGTAACCTTTAGCGAAATCAGGTTTAATTCCCAGATAGAATTGCCAGACATCGTCTCAGGTGGGTTCACACAGTGTATAAACAAACAGAGAAACCAAAGATATTATTCCAATCACACACTGAAATCTATGGCCAAACATTGCAAATCCTCAAGAGGGTATCAGCAGGAAGATGTAACTGATTTTTTTCCTTGTAATTATCTCTGTCATTACCTCTGCAGTGGCAGTTCCTTTTATCTGTGCCATGTACTTATTGGACTTCATTACCTACATAGGTATGAGTACTTCACATATTCACAGGATGGCTGTAACATGGAAGTCGAACATTTGTCCTGTTGAATCCATACCAGTCCTGAGTCAGATCAATCCATTCAGTTCCACACCCCAGCTGCAAATTCTTTCCTTTCACGTACATATACAGATACCTTTTGAGTGCTATGGTTGAATCTGCCTCCACCACTGCACCCAGGTCATTGCATTCCAGACACTAACCGCTCGCAGTGCAAACATTTTTTCCACTATGCTAACTTTGCTTCTTTTCTTTTTCAATCTTTTTATTAATGTTCAAATTAATACAGATTAATACATATAACATCGGTAATTATACACGTAATACAAAGAGATCTGGAGGACAATCATGACATATGGAGTCATAAGGAATAAAAAATATATTCTAGGCCCCATGGTTTCTTGGTAAATGAATATACTACAAAAAAAATCAAAAGGAGAAAGAAAAAGATTTATTATATAAAAAAAACCCAAATCGAAAAAAAATTATAAGTAATAAATCGAAACAAACTAAAATAAAATTTCAGAAGAAAAAAAGCTGGACTGATATTTCTCGATGCACAAAGAGCATTATTATGTCGACAACTCTGCTCCTCTAAGTTCAAAGATTATTGAAAAGGGGTCTATATCATATGAAAATATTGAATGAATGGACTCCAAACTTCCTCAAATTTAAGCGAAGAATCAACAGTGCCACTCCCAATTTTTTCTAAGTTTAAACATGATATCGTTTGAGAAAACCATTGAAAAGTGGTGGGGGGTATTGGATCCTTCCACTTAAACAAGATGGATCGCTTGGCCATTAATGTAACAAAGCCAATCATATGACAAGCAGCAGCAGATAGGTGGCCAAATTTTGCTACTTTTGCCATCACCTGATTCTCTGTCTCTTGGTTCTTGACCTATCCACCACTGGGCACCGTCACTCTCTCTACCTGCTCATCATTATTTTAAATATCTCTATCAGAGCCCCTTGCAGTCTCCACTGTTCCAAGGAGAACAACCCCGGCTTCCTCATTCCATCCACATAGCTGAAGTCCTTCATCCATGGAGCCATTCTGGTAAATCTCTCTGCACTCTTTCTAACACATTGACACCTTTCCTACAGTGCAGAGCCTAGAAATGGACACAATGCTCTGTGATGACCAAACTAGTGTTTTAGAGAATTTCATAACAACTTCCTTGCTCTTGACCTTATGCATCTGTTTCTGAAGTCCTGGATCATGCTTGCTTTTTTAACCAGTTTCCTTGCCTGTCTTGGCACTTACAACAAACTATACAGACATACTCTCAAACCTCTCTGTTCTTGTAGTGTTCTCATTCTTCCCTGCAAAATTTAACACCTCACATTTTTCAGAAATAAATTTAATCTGCAGACTACCTGCCCACTCCACCAGCCTGTCTATATCCCCTTGAAATCTATTGCTAACCTTCTACAGTTCACTGTACCTTCAGATTTGGAAATGGTACCCTGTACACTGAAGGCCATGCTGTTAATATAATAAGAAACCAAGTGTCCTAGTGCTGACTCCTGGGGAATCCTGCTGTATGTCTCCCTCCAGTTAGAAAAGTGCTGCTCTCTTGTTTCCTGAGCAAATTTTCTATCCATGCCTGTCCAGCCACTTTTATTCCATTTCCTGATGACAAGCCTATTACGTGTCACCTTGTCAAAAGACTTTTGTAAGTCCATAAAAATCACATCACCTGCATTTCTCTCATCCGCCTTCACTGTTGCTTCATCAAATAATCTCCAAGTTCAGTACACATGATTTGCAGTTAACAAATACACGTTGGCTTTCTCTAATCAATCCACACTTGTCTAAGTGACTGCTAATTCAGTGCCTGATTGTTTTTTCAAGAACATTCCCACCACTGGTTTCCAGCTGACTACTCAGCAATTACTGGTTTTATCCCTACACCCTTTTATTGAACAAGCGTGGCCCATTTGCAACTTTCAAGTCTTTGCGCACCACCTCTGAATCTATACATGTTTGGAAAGTAATGTTCAGTATCTTCGTAACTTTCCCTCTCTTTTCCCTCAGCCATTCACACCCACTCCATCTGAAACAGGAAATCTATCCATATTAAATGCAGTTAGCCTTTTTATTACCTGTTTATCAGTGTTTCCTTTGTTGACACTCAAGCAGCATCTCCTTTCTTCGTGAAGACCAATGTAAAGTATTTTAGAACCTCAACCTTGTCCTCTGCATCCAAGAGTAGAAATTGCTCTGATCTCTGGTTGACCCACATATCTCCTCTTATAACCCTCTTCTGTTCACATCTCCTGCAGAAATTGCAGGGGTCCTGACAGAGATATTTAAAACATCCTTAGCCACGGATGAGGTACCGGAGGACTGGAGGATAGGTGATGTTGTTCCGTCGTTTAAGAAAGGCTCTAAGAATAAACTGGGAAATTATAGGCTGGTGAGCCTAACGTCAGTCATGGGTAAATTATTGGAAGGTATTCCGAGGGACAGGAGATGTAAGTATTTGGATGGACAGGGCCTGATTAGTGATAGTCAACATGGCTTTGTGCGTGGCAGGTCATGTCTAACCAATCTAATAGAGTTTTTTGAGGAGTTTACCAGGAAGGTTGATGAAGGGAAGGCGGTGGATGTTGTCTACATGGACTTTACCAAGACCTTTGAAAAATCCTGCATGGGAGGCTGCTCCAGAAGGTTAAGTCGCTTGGCATTTAGGATGAAGTAGTCAATTGGATTCAATGTTGGCTCAGCAGGTTCAGTAGATGGTTGTCTCTATGACTGGAGGCCTGTGACTAGTGGTGTGCCGCAGGGATCGGTGCTGGGTCTGTTGTTGTTTATCATCTATATTAATGATTTAGGTGATAATATGGTGAACAGGATCAGCAAATTTGCAGATGACATCAAGATTAGGGGCATTGTGGACAGCAAGGAAGGCTATCAAAGCTTGCAAAAGGGCAGCACGGTGGCGTAGCAGTTAGCGTAACGTTATTACAGTGCCAGTGACCAGGGTTTAATTCTGGCCGCTCTCTGTAAGGAGTTTCCTCCGGGTGCTCCGGTTTCCTCCCACATTCCAAAAAGACGTACAGGTTAGGAGCTGTGGGCATGCTATATTGGCACCGGAAGAGTGGCGACACTTGCGGGCTGCCCCCAGCACATTCTCAGTAACGCAAAAAGACACATTTCACTGTGTTTCAATGTATTCGTGATTAATAAATAAATATCTTATCTCATCTTGTCTTATTTTAAAATGATCTGGACCAGCTGGGAAAATGGGCTGAAAAATGGCAGATGGAATTTAAAACAAGCAAATGTGAGGTGTTGCACTTTGGGAGGACAAACTAGGGTAAGACTTACACAGTGAACGGTAGGGCACTGAGGTGTGTGGTAGAACAGAGGGACCTGGGAATACAGATCCATAGTTCCTTGAAAGTGGCATCGCAGGTAGATAGAGTCATAAAGAGAGCTTTTGGCATTTTGGCCTTCATAAATCAGGTCATTGAGTACAGGAGCTGGGCTGTTATGTTGAAGTTGTATAAGATGTTGGTGAGGCCAAATTTAGAGCATTGTGTGCAGTTCTGGTCACTGACCTACAGGAAAGATATCAATAAGCTTGAAAGATTGCAGAGCAAATTTACATGGATGTTGCCAGGACTTGAGGACCTGAGTTATAGGGAAAGGATGAACAAATTAGGACTTTATTCCTTGGAGTGCTGGAGAATGAGGGGAGATCTTATAGAGGTGTACAATATTATGAGGAGTATAGATAGGGTGAATGCATGCAGGCTTTTTCCCCTCAGGTTTTTGAGACTAGAAATAGAGGTCATAGGTTTAGGGTGAAAAGTGAAATATTTAAGGGGAATCTGAGGGGGAGCTTCTTCACTCAGAAGGTGGTGCAAGTGTGGAACAAGCTGCCAGCGGAAGTGGTGAATGCAGGTTCAACTGTAACATTTAAGAGAAGTTTGGATAGGTACATGAATGAGAGAGATATGGAGGGATATGATCTGGGCGCAGGTAGATGGGACTAGGCAGAAAACAAGGCCGGCATGGACTAGATGGGCTGAAAGGCCTGTTTCTGTGCTGTGGTGCTCTATATGACTTTATAGCATTGAATACTTCTGGAGCCCATTTTATATCCATGGCCAACCTCTCTTATTGCCGCTCGTATTTCCTTTTCTTACCTCTCTCTTAACATTCTGCAACCACTTGTGTCAACAACTAGGCCTCTGTCACTTTCTTTTATTCTGATCTTTCTTCTGTCTCTCCACTCTGCTCTGGCTCTAAGTTCCATCTTCTTCTCCTTCATGACTGTACCTGAAACATGCTTGCCTTAAACTGCTCCCACAGTTCAATTATATTTTTGCCTGCTGAGCTTGGATTCCAGTTTAAAACAGAAAATTTTGGAAACAATCAGCAAGTCAGGCAGCATCTGTGGGGAAAGAAACAGAGTTAAGATCATGCACTTTGGGAGAAGGAATAAAGGTGTGGACTATTTTCTAAATGGGGAAAGAATTCAGATATCAGAGGTGCAAAGGGACTTGAGAGTCCTTGTACAGGATTCCCTAAAGGTTAACTTGCAGGTTGAGTCGGTAGTAAGGAAGGCAAATGCAATGTTAGCATTAATTTCAAGAGGATTAGAATATAAAAGCAAAGATGTAATGCTGAGGCTTTATAAGGCATTGATCAGACCACATTTGGAGTATTGTGAGCAGCTTTGGGCCCCATATCTAAGGAAGGATGTGCTGGTGTTGGAGAACATTCAGAGGAGGTTTATGAAAATGATCCACGGGATGAAAGGGTTAACATATGAGGAGCGTTTGAGGCTCTGGGCCTGTACTCACTGGCGTTTAGAAGGATGAGAGGGGGATCTCTTGAAACTTACCAAATATTGAAAGGCCTGGATAGAGTGGACGTGGAGAGGATGTTTCCAGTAGTGGGAGAGTCTCGGACCAGAGGGCACAGCCTCAGAATAAAGGGATGTCTATTTAGAACAGAGATGAGGAGGAGTTTCTTTAGCCAGAGGGTGGTGAATTTTTGGAATTCATTGCCACAGATGGCTGTGGAGGCCAAGTTTATATTTAAAGTGGAGATTGGTAGGTTATTGATTAGTTTCAAAGGTTACAGGGAGAATGCAGGAGAATGGGATTGAGAGGGAATAATAAATCAGCCATGATTGAATGGCAGAGCAGACTCGATGGGCTGAATGGCCTAATTCTGCTCCTATGTCTATGGGTTAAGATTTCAGGTCTGGACCTTTTCAACAGAAAAGAGAGAGAGAGAGAGAGAGAGAGAGAGAGAGAGAGAGAACATGTTAGTTTTCAGTAGCAGAGAATGGTAGAACAATGCAAACATCTGTGATAGGGTGTGACCAAATGCTTAATGTGGTTGTTGTATGCTTTATATGCTTCCTTGTCTGTGTAATGTGGTGCTAATGGTACGGTAGTGGGATACTCCTAGGAGGCCAGACAATACAATTGGAAAAAAATGACAGGCAGAAACAGCCAGTTCTGAAACAGACAGAAAGAAAGATTACGAAGTTACTTAAATGAACATGAAAAAAAACGCAGATGCTGGAAATCTGAAACAAAGGCAGAAAACACTGGAAACACTCAGTAGGTCAGGCAGCATGCATGGAAAGAGAAACAATTAACATTTTGGGTCTAGGGCCCCTCGCTCTAACATTGAATAACTTCTCCTTCAAATCGACTCACTTTCCCCAAATCACAGGTGTAGCTGTGGGCACACACCTGGGCCCAAGCTACACCTGTCTTTTTGTGGGATATATGGAACAGTCTATGCTTCAATTCTACTTGAACCCACTCCCTCAACTCTTTCTGCTGCTTCATGACTGTAGCTGAAACATGTTTGTCTTAAAGAGCTCCAATAGTTCAATCACAGTTTTACCTGCCAAACTTTGACTCCAGGGTAAAACAGAAAATTCTGGAAACACTCAGCAAGTCAGGCAGCATCCATGGAGCTGCTTCAAGCACTAATGCCGAACTCAAAAAATGTCATCACTTTTTTGGCCAATTTCCACCCTGCTCTCAATCTCGGACTCTTCCCTTCCATTTCTGGATCTCTCAGTCTCCACTTCAGGGGATGGGCCACCCACAAACATCTAGTGCAAGCCCACACTCTCCTGTCATTACTTTGACTATACTTCCCCCTATCCTGCCTCCTCTGAGGACCCAATTCAATTCTCCCAGTTCCCCCACCTCCTTGGCACTCACTCCAATGATGAGATATTGCACACTGATGCCTCTGGAATGTCTTCCTTCTTCCTTAACTGTGGCTTACCCTCTAGAATTGTGGACAGAGCCCATGGCCCTCCCAAACTAATCCCCTCTCTCCTCCTACTCCAGCCCTGGATAGAGAAGGAACGAGTTTCTCTTGTCCTTACCTTCCACCCCACCAGCCTTTGCAGTTAATAGGTAATCCTTCGCGATTTCTGTCAGCTCCAACACGATTCCACCACAAAATACACATTCCCTTCGCCTTCCCTCCCCTTTCAGCATTTTGAAGTGAATACTCTATTCAAGGCTCCCCGTTCCATTCCCACCTACTGCCCACATTATGGCACTATCCCATGCAACTGCAAGAGATGCAACACCGATGCTTTCACCTCTTCCCTTCTCACCATCCAGGGACACAAACAGTCCTTCCAGGTGAACAGCAGTGACACACTTGCACTTCTTCCAATCTGGTGGACTGCACTTGGTGTTCACAATGTGTTTCCCTCTACACTGAAGAAACCAAATGCGGATTGGCTGATCGCTTTGCAGAGCACCTGTACTCAGTCCATGCGAGTGACCCAGAGTTTCCAGGTGCCTGCCACTTTAATTCTCCATCCCACTCCCACACTCGATGTATTGGTCTGTGGACTCCTGCACTGTTACATGAGGTCCAAAGCAAGCCTGAGCAACAACACCTCATAGAGTCATAGAGTCTGAGGTCTTGATTCACCAACTCTGGGAAAAAGACTAATCTTCTGTCTGGGCATGTTGCAGCCTGCAGGACTCAATATCAAATGTTCCAACTTATTGCAACTTATTCTTTTTCTCTCTTCACCTGCACTTGCTATGACTTTAGCTCAGTTTTTCTTTTCTCTAATTGTATAGTCTGGTATGTTGGGCATTTCCCACAGCCATATCATTAACATCATATTACACAAAAGAACAGAATCTGTTACTTAACTGGCATATCAAGTCATCTGGTTTCTCCCTAACAGAGATATTCCCTTTCTTCTACCCTCTCTCCCCCACCTCCTGTGTAACTAAAAACTATAACTTTATTTCTCCTTTACCCAGTTCTGGTGAGGGGGTCACAGACATGAAACATTAACTGTTTCTCTCTCCACAGACGCTGCCTGACCTGCTGAGTGCTTCGAGCATTTCCTGCTTTTATTTCAGATTTCCAACCTCTGAGGTTCATTGATTTTGATTCCAGTTTTTATGGGCCAGTTCTGATCTTACCCCGTTGACACTGGCCCTTCTGCAGTTAGTCAACGTACCATTCCATTGCTATGTGTAGACCTTGTAATATTATGATCACTATTTCCAAGATGCTCCCCTACTGATACTCGATTTCTTGGAATGGTATTGAAAGAAGACAACTCTTCTCATTGCAACAATAGTCACACGAACACCTCTGGGCTGACTGCTTTACCAGTTTTTTTCATTTTCTTCATATTTTTAAGGTGTGGGATGAGTGCACCAGTCTAAAGAACATTTTTGTTGTCTTCCTGAGTGCAGCACTATGTTTTGCCAGAAGGAGTGTGGTGCAATTTAAATGCAGAAGTTATTTAGACTATATTAGAGTCTGGGGTTTTGACTACATTTTAATATGGTGACATTTAGCTGTCAAGAGGAAATTAAGTAACAGCACTGTTATATCTAAGTCAGAAGTTTGTAGATTCAAGTCCCACTCAATGGCATCGATTATGGAAGCTCAGTTGACACTGTAATGAAGTACCAGGCAGTTACTGTCTTTCAGATAAGACAATGCTGAGGTCTTGTTGTCCCTCTCAAGTGAATGCAGAAGATCCCACATCATCATCAAAGGATTATTCTTCATGGTGACCTGAATAATAATTATCTTTCAAACACAGCTGAAAAGAGAAGATCTGCTTATTTATATCACATTTCTGTTTTGACCACTTCACCATGCTGATTGCCGTACATCGCAGCTGGGATTACCTTATTGGTGTAATGTGCTTCGGAATATCCTAAGAGTGGAAAAGATGCTATCAAACCCAAGGTTTTCTTTTTTACTGATTTGTTATCAAGCAGAGGATTTAGATCCAGGACATAGTCTGCAGTAGAGAAATTGCATGTTGGTATTAGCAGTTTAATACTACTGTGTTTCAAACTGTTCCCCCTGTGTATAAAGTGAATGCTTTTATCCTTTATAACCATGAATACAGTAAATTCAACCTTATAACAGCTTGTCAGCTGCTTCATATCAGCCACTTCTGTGTTCTGGACTTTTGTTTATTCCGGTTGTCTAATTTTTCTTTATGTGAAAATCAAAACATTGCAGATATGGGAAATTTGAAATGAAAACTGGAGACACTCATCCAGTCAGGCAGCGTCTGATAAGATAATATATCTTTATTGTACATCATGTACATTGAAACACACAGTGAAATGGATCATTGCGTTGAGTGTTCGGGGGGCAGCCTGCAAGTGTCGCCACACTTCCACTGCCAACATAGCATGCCCACAACTTCCTAACCCGTACGTCTTTGGAATGTGGGAGGAAACCGGAGCACCCGGAGAAAACCCACGCAGACACGGGGAGAACGTACAAACTCCTTACAGACAGCGGCCGGAATTGAACCCGGGTCTCTGGCGCTGTAATAGCGTTATGCTAACCACTACACTACCATGCCAGTGGAAAGAGAAACAGAGTTAACGTTTTAGGTTGAATGCTTTTTGTCAGAAGGGTGCTTCTGTGGCTTGGTGTCACATTTTTGCTCTTGTTAACCCACTTAGAACATAGAACATAGAACAGAACAGCGTAGGAACAGGCCCTTCGGCCCACAATGTCTGCACCGAACATGATGCCAAATTAAACTATATCTCTTCCATGATATATCCCTCCATTCCCTACATATTCATCTGTCTATCTAAAAGCCTCTTAAATGCCTCTATTGAACCTGCCTCCACCACTTCCCCTGGCAGCCCGTTCCAGGAACCCGCCACTCTCTGTGTAAAAAACTTGCCCCACACATCTCCTTTAAACTTTCCTCTTCTCACCTTAAATGCATGTCCTCAAGCATTTAACATTCCTACCCTGGGAAAAAGATTCTGAATGTCTACCCTATCTATGTCTCTCATGATTTTTTTAAGAATATTTTACTGTAGAATATTTTACTGCCTTAAAGGACATTGGCTAGAAATGTTGTTGCGTAGCACCACATTTTTATGTGCATGCAGTCCAATCATTATGAAGCAGAAAGCAGGAACAAAAACTGCAACCTTACCTTTGTTCCCCAAACTGTGACTTTTGTTCCTGAGTCCTCTGCAAGTTTACACATGATGTAGGAAGCACCCCATGCCTGCATTATGGCATCTAACAACATGACTTAAAGGTAACATATTGTGCAGGGAGCCCAATTCAGAGAGAATCCCTTTAAGTTAGTTACCCTCATCTTTTCTTTGGTTCTCCCCATCCACCTTGTTAATAGTACTGACTCCCACCCCATGTGCCCAACCTGATCCCTTCACCCACTGATCACCACACTCCCTGATCCACTAACTGCCGGACCTGCGACCTCCACTGATCACTCAACAAGAATCACCCACCAGTCTCCAAACCAGTGCACTGCTCCTACTCAACCAGAGATCACAGGCAGTCCCCACACCCGACCATCCCCATCGCCTGACCTTACAGACTGGGCCACAGTCCCTGAGTTTTGTAACTGCCCCTACATTCTCTGATCAGTGCCAGCCCATTTAGTGGCAACTCTCCAAATCAGATGCCAATGCGCTGCCTGGTGACCATTTCCAAGGGCTTCCATGTGGTGACCATTTCCTGTCTCTCTGCAGGTACAGAAGCTATTTTAGTCCATGGTATAAATGTCAGTTGTTGTTGTCATGAATGCAGCTGGTGATTTAGCGCCTGCATTGTACAGTGTTGTTCTGTAGAACTTGTCTTCAACAAGAAATGTACTGGAGCTCAGTCTCGTTCTTTCGTACATTTGAGTGGAGGTTTGGGCTTTGCCAGACTGCACAAGGGCTGTATGTGTGCTTGGAAATGGTGGACAAATATGAGCCAGGGATGCAGAACCAGTAATACCGTATGTCACACGAGCTTACACTGACTCATTCTCTAGGGAACTGGTACTGATTATTCATTTTAACCTGATGATCTTGTGATCAGTTGCTACTCAGACAAATCAGAGTGACAACCAGGACCTGGGTCAAACTTTGGAACGGCAAACTCTGGACCACAGATCTTTTTTATTCCATTACTATCAAACCTATTGCTGTCAGAATGTGACCAGGCTTTCTTTAAACCTAAGCTTGATGAGGAATATTAAACTGGAGGTGAATGCATCAAAATATAAAATGATGCATAACCTGAAATAGAAGCCACTTTGCGATCGGTGGCATGGTTAAGTATTCAGCACAGTCAGCGGATGGAGGATGCAGAGCAGAAGATCCAGACTGATCTCATCAGCTTCAAGATCACTCCTTCACCCAAAGTTTTTCTCATCGAGCGCATGTCTCTTTTGTTACACCACTGTCTGTTTTCTGACTTACTGTACAAATACATTATCTCTGGATGTTCTGCCTGGGCAGTCTCTAACCTGACGGCAGGAACATCGAAATCTCAAACTTCAGATAACAGCTCCCCCTCTCTCCCTTTTCCCCTATTTTTCTTTTTTCTCCTCCTGATCCAACTGGCCCCCATCCCCCTATCGCTTTCCCCCCCCCCCATCTGCCCATCACCCACACACTCCTCCCACCGGTTCCCCTCCCCACCTCCCTCCCTTTATTCCACGCTCCACCGTCCTCTCCTATCAGATTCCATCATCTTCAGCCCGTTGTCGTTTCCACCTATCACCTCGCAGCTTCTGACATCATTCCCGTCCTTATCTGCATATACGCCACTCCCTCACCTGAATCCACCTATCACCCGCCAGCTCTTGCTCCACCCCTCCACCCCCCCCCCCCCCCCACCACCACTTCTTTATACTGGCTATCTGCTCTCTTTCCTTCCAGTCCAGATGAAGGGTCTCGACCTGAAACATCGCCTTTCCGTTTCCTTCCACAGCTGCTGTCTGACCCGTTGAGTTCCTTGAGCGCTTTTTGTGTTATGTTTGGCTGTGTTCTATTCACCATTAAAGCTGCAATATTGATCAGAGGCAACAAAGGCAAGGATGAGTGTTTCAGTTGCAGATGAGCTGAGGCGGGGCTGGACACCGTGATTGCCCTTCCCAAAGTCTATTTACAGCAAGTTTCTACACTTGATGAAGCAATAATGGTACAGGCCATCACTTGGAATACAGGTCCAAAGACCATTGTTGTTTGAGATAAAGAAAGAAAATGCTGGAAACACTCAGCAGGTCAGGCAGCATCTGTGGAGGGAGAAACAGTCAATGTTTTAGATCAAAGACCTGATGACTGTTTCCAGCATTTTCTGTTTTTATTTTAGATGTCCGGCATCTGCAGTATTCAGACTTTAATTTATTGTTACATGAGATTCTCCATTAACGCAGTCTGAAAAATAAAAAAACTGCAGTTGACGAACATCTGAAATAAAAACAGCTAAATGTTGGGAACACTCAGCAGTTCAGGCAGTGTCTGCGGTAGGAGAAACAGAGCTATAGTTTCAAGTCTGCAACCCTTTGTCGGAATTGGGAAAGAGACAGCGATGCAAGTAAGTTTTCAGTAGGAGAGAAGGCGGAGGAGGGAGGTGTAGAACAAAGGGAATGTCTGTGATTCAGGATGACTTAATGAAGCGTAATGTGCTGGTAACAGCTCCCATTGTCATTCTGAATCACAAACATCCCTTTGTTCTACATATACCTCCCCTGCCTTCTTTCCTGCTATAAACTAACTTGCATCTCTCTCTTTCCCAGTTTTATGAAGGATTGCAGACCTGAAACATTGACCGTTTCTCTTTCCACAGATGCTACCTGACACCCAAATATGTTTTGAAATGTGAAAAAGTAAGGTAATGTAATGTAATGTAAGGTAGACACCTGATTGTTTTTAGAACGTTCTTTATTGCGGAATGATCGATACATAAAAGAGAATGCTGGATCACATATAAGATTGAAAAACTGGAATCGTCTGTGAAGCAGATGGATACTGCAATGGAATAACGTTGTCCTCAATGATTTATGAATGAATTAAAGTGGCCAGCCACTTCAATTCCACTTCCCATTCCCATACTGACGTGTCTGTCCACGGCATCCTCTACTGTCACGTTGAGGCCAGAGGCAGGTTGGAGGAACGACACCTCATATTCCCTCTTGGTGGTCTCCAACCTGACTGCATCAACATCGATTTCTCTAACTTTAGGTAACCACTCCACTCTGTTTCCCTCCCCCCTTCCCCCCTTTGTTTTCCCTTGTTCCTGTGGCCCCCTCACGCCTTCTCTTTCCCCCCTCCCACCCTCGTGTCCTGCCCATCACCCTCCTATTCCCCACCTCCTTCCCTTTATTCCATGGTCTACTGTCCTCTCCTACTGGATTCCTTCTCCTTCAGCCCTTTGTCTCTTCCACCTGTCATCCCCCAGCTTCTCACATCACTCCCTTTCATCTCTCCTCCCCAACCCACCTCCCTTCTCCCTCTCACCTGGACTCACCTATCCCCTGCCAGCTTGTGCTCCTCCCCCTCCTCCTACCTTTTTATTCTGGCTTCTGCTCTCTTCCTTTACAGTCCCGACGAGGGGCCTCAACCCAAAACGTCGACTGTTTATTTCCCTCCATAGATCTGCCTGACTTGCTGAGTTCCTCCAGCTTTGTGTGTGTGTTGCTCCAGGTTCCAGCATCTGCAGAATCTCTTGTGTCATCAATGTTTATCAAGTTTGGATATTAAATACTACTCTTTTTTCCCTACCACACACACTTGGCCTCTCCAGAGGTACTGGCCACATAGGAGATATGGGCTTGTGCTTGGGCAGAGTCATCCTGTCAGCAGTTAGCCAGAGGCACAGTAATCCCTGGAGTCCACTGTGTTCCCAGGCAAGGTGTTCCCTTTCAGCTTTGCTGGGTTTTCTGGGCTTCCCTCCCCCTTGACTGTAACAATTCACCAGTAAATTATGACGTTTAAAAGGCATTTGGGCAGGTACATGGATAGGAAAGGTTTAGAGGGATATGGGTCAAATTCAGGCAAATGGGACTAGCTCAGTTAAGCAACTTGGTTAGTACAGACGAGTTGGCCCGAAGGTCCTGTTTCCATGCTATATAGCTCTATGACTCTACGACTATGGATTCAGCTTTCCATTCTATCACCACTTGCCTTTTGCCTGGCCCATTAAAACTTCTGTCATTCAGTCGGAGATAAAGAAAAGCCCAGTTGAGTCATTTTGAGCCTTCCAATTAGTTTGGGAAAGCAGTAAAACACAGAGATGTTGTTCCATTTGGTGTGGTCTTGAGACACCAGGAGGCAGAGTGTCATTTGTTGAAGGATCGAGCAACATGCCCTGATGGATGAGTTGTGACAGAATCGATTGTATCTAACCTGCAACTCCAATGTCCCTAGGCTAAGAAAAGATATCACTGACCAAGTCTCCAGTCATCACCTCAATTACATATTTGTAAAATATAACTTTTGACCATTGCCCCTAGCTACCATGAACATTATGTCATGTGTTACTCACAATTAATTATGAGAAAAAATCCTCAGACAAGTATTTGGCTTAAATCAAAGATTCAGACCAGAATCTGTGAATTTTAATGTATTTTTGTACCTCGAGAAGAAATGTCACTTATTTTGAGATGACTTACTGCAAGTCAGTTTCAGTTTAGTAGCTCTTGTGCCTACTGTTACCATGGCAATATTTCCTCAGAAAAGAGAGCAAACAGCCTGGGTAACCCTTTCCTCAGTTTTTCTCTTGCATTTCCTTTCTGTTTGCTCAGGCTTTTTCCATTCGCTGTTCGCTTCACCCTATCTCCTCATACCCTCATACTCAACTCTGATTAAATAGAAATGCACCCTCTGCCTTACATCCTTACCACTCTTCTACTAGGCTTCAGAAAGGTGAGGCTCTCTGGTACCACATCTAAATTGATATTATTCATGACTACAATTACTGAGGGAGTTTTGGCATGCTTTTCACTTATCAGGGTATCGTAACCGATCATGGTACAAGCTTGATCCCTTCCCTCACCAACAGACCATCGAGTTCAGGTTTGTTAATTTGTAAAAAAAATCCCATATCATTTTCCATTCCCTGTATCTGTAATTGATAACACGATCACCTTAGGCTTTATCTATCATTCAAATGCATACATTCAAGGCTTAACCCAATAGTCTTTCAACATGTTTTCAGATAAAAACTGCACCAGTCACCAGCTTAGATATGGATTTTGCCAATGATTCAGACTGGGAAGCATTAGGGAATAGGAGAATGTAATTTTAGAATGCTATTGCTTTATCAGCCAGCCCATTATCTGGGAATTAAAAGATGATATGGCCAACACAGTAAACTTATTGAATGTGTTTGCACAGTTAATGGAACAGATTAATTTGCTTATCAATGAAGATGTTCCACAGAAGCACATACGGTACATACTTATGCAATTATGCACTTTCATTATCGATTGTGTACTGATCGATCAATTTGCATGTCGTGAATTTATTCTAATTAGCCTTTTGATAAACAAAATAGGGGAGAGAGAACTGGCAGAGGAGCTTGTGCCAGGAATCAAGTTTGGGGAGAAAAGGAGAGAATGTTTTTATCATGCAACTAACTGTCATCACTTGGAATCCAGAACACGAGGAGGTGATGGAAGCAAACTCAGGAGTAATTTTCAAGAAAAAATTGGATAAGTACTTGAAAGGGAAAAACAAAAAATGAGGGAACAACTGAGTAACAACTCACAAAGGAGCCGGAGGAACTCAAAAGGTCAAGCAATGTCTATAGAGGGAAATGGACAGTCGAAAGAATGGGTATGCGTGTTTATGTTGGGCATGGAAGAGGAACGGGGAACGAAGGATAGTGTGGAACTAATTAGGCAGTTCTTTCAAAGAAATAGCACTGGAATGATGGGCCAAATGGTTTCCATCTCTGTCAGCTTTTGCTATGATGCTCTACTTCTTTTATATTCAGTAATAATGTAACTGCGTGCTCTCCAACTAGTTAATAATATTGAAGTGCCAAGAGATGGAAACCAGAAATCTATTGAAGTGGACTTATATTTTATCGTTTGAGTTTTCCAGCAGGTAAAAATTCAGCAATAGAATTCTGTCAGATTATCCTGCATTCAATGTATGACCGACAGGCTGAGAAATGTGTGCATAATTATTCTAATGGAGTAAATGGTTGTATTCACAAAAGTACAAACTGTACCAGAACTTGGAATTCTCTCAAAGAGATCATGATTGTACTTTACATCCCAAATGTCACCACCCTCAAAACCAATCAGAGCACAAATTTTAGTCAAAATATGTTCTGAAATCGTGCAAATTGGTCCCAATGACACAAAGGAAAAATAAACTGAAGCTCATTTGTTTAACCTTGGCTTGCTTTGAATAATTCCATACAAGCACAAGAGCTTTTAGCTGCTTTGTGGTACTCAGAACTTTTCTGAACATTTGACAAGTTCACAGGGTAAGTGATACCGAGTTCAATAGAAGTGAACGTCAGTCGTCCTGGACTGAACAGGAATCAAGGTTTCTGCTCCTTGAAGAATCTCTGGCAGACAGAGCATAAAAAAACTGCTTCATTAGTACCGCTGTTTAGATCCCAGGTGAATCATTATCTTCTGCTAATAGACCTCAGATGAGGTTAAACTAGCAGAAACTTCACAGCATTGTAATTAATAGGCAGTTCGATCAGCCATGAATTACACAGACAACATACGAAAAAGAAAACTATTTTTAGAATACATTTCTGTACCCAGATAAACCTGCCACTATTAGCAATGACATGAAGTTAAACAAAAATGCCTACAATATAATAGAGAAAGATAGCGGTATTATGCAGATATAATCCAGAGGATAATAAGTATATTTCAGGAACATCAAAAGCCATTGAGCCTGGCACGTTTGCTCTTTACCTGTACTGATTTCAGATGTGACTCTGAATACAAAATGCTTGATTCTCTTTCCCTCTGTAGAAAAAAACTTCTCCAAAGATAAAGATTCACCCTGGTGGACCGCAAGAGTGGATATCTCTCTGTAATTCCTTGAACCAGTTTCAGTGGTTGGAGGCTTTGGGATGTGTCACTATATTAAAGGTCCCACTGTATATAGATCCAAACCAGCACCATAGTACGTTTTGTCCCAGCCAACACTTCTTGACCAGAGTTGGTGAGGATCACTGGAAGACCACTCATTATTACATTAAGTGAGCGTCCAGGTGTGTCTCTAATGTTGATCTCTCCAAGCAAGTGAAGAGGTGTTGCCCAAGCTCTATCCTGATGTGAGACCTGATTCTATTAGTCACTTTAGAAAGGAAATTAATCCTCAAGTTTTAGAACATAGAAAAGCAACAGGCCCTTCGGCCCACGATGTTGTGCCAAACTAATTAAACTAGTAATTAAATGCCTAACTAAACTCATCCTTTCTGCCCAATAGTGTCCATATCCCTCCATCCTCTGTACATTCATGTGAGAGCCTCTTAAAAGCCTCTATTGTATTCATCTCCACCACCACCCTTGGCAGCATGTTCCAAGTACCCACCACTTTCTGTGTAAAAAACTTGCCCCACACATGTCCTTTGAGCTTAACCCCCTCTCACTTTAGTATTAGACATTTTGACCCTGGGAAAAATATACCGGGTGTCTACTCTCTCTATGGCTCTCATAACCTTGTAAACTTCTATCAGGTACACTTCAGCCTCTGCACTGTTCATTGACCCCAGCCCTGGACACTGCAAGTGAGGCCTGTGAACAACACATTTTTGGTTCCTCAACCTTCTGTAATCTCTCTAGATGTTGATTCATGAGCAGGAGCTCCCAATTTAGAGATCCTCCTTGACCATAATTTGCCTTATTCAGATTGAGCAGTGAGAGGAACGCCGAACCTCTGCATCAATTCTGCCCTGTCGTGAACTTGGACAACCCCAGTCCATGATCCTCTGTCCATTCATTTTATTGATCAGAGAAGCAGAGGTATACTGTTCTCACTTATGTGGTAAAGGGTGCACCAGGAGGCAGCATTTTAAACCCACTGCTATGTCCTTTCTTCCTCATATATTATGTCTTTTAGGACTTGCATTCTTCAACTGGACCAGTGTTACTAATCTGCAGTCTGCTTTTGCAAACTTCAATTAGAGATAAAACAGTTACAGTTGTTTCTCTTTCAGAGTTTAGAGGGATGTGCCAGTGCCTCTTAAGCCTACTTTGTGGAGATGCATTTGGGACCTCTGCTATGATAAAGATACCGTGTAAACATTGAGAATACTACTTGATTGGAGAAAGGAAAATAATAATCCTTTGGCTATTGTTATTTGGGGAGATAACACATTATGTTCCAGCACCATGGGTAAATGGATGTCAGCTGGGTGAGCTGTGCTATTATTGGTTAAGGAACAAATGTTGAATGAGAAAATCATCTGAATAGTGATGTTTAAGTGAACAAGCAGCTTGGCTCCTGGATTAACACAGTGGGCCTGGGAGACACCAGTGCCCAACTCCTCATTAACCCACAGCCCAGACTATGGGCTCAACTGTTGGTGTGGAGCTCAGACCCTCAAACCTTACCTGGAGGTTCAGGTGCTACCAGGTGAACCAAACTGAACCATGTCTCTGATAGATCAGTGCACAAATCCACACCCCTGATGAATAAGCAACCCAAAACAATGTAAACTCTGTTTATGAAAGCACAGATCACTGTGTGATCCTGTTTGCCATTAACGAACAAAGGTTTGACAAAATATAAGCATCTCGACAGCTCAGCTTGTTCCACTGGCAGTGCATGGTGCATCCTGGCTCTGCTACAAATGTTGCTGAATTATGGAAAAAGATCACAAGCTTTGGGTTTGAACTAATGAGCCGACCTTGTACTCATTCAGACAACATAAATAAACCCAAGTGGTTAAAGTTGTAGAAATGATTCATTAAATGAGTATCTAGCTGCACACATTTCCAAACATCATTCCTCGTTCTTGCATTGCACACCCACAGTGTTAAAATGGATTTGCTGGGCATTTAGAAAATCTGTGGAAAATATTCTCTTCTGTTTCATCTGATCTTTTGAAGAATAAATTTTATTTTTCCCCAAAAGAGCCAAAATTGTTCCAGATGGTTGAATTCTCATATTTTGATTTGCCATTGTGTTAATTGTCTGCTGGGTTAAGGAATGATATGAATGCAGCTTTCATCCTGGATACAATGCAACACAGAGACACTCAGGGTGGCTGCATTGGCTCAGTATGGCTCAATTTAGCCCAACCAATGACAAGCAGTTGCTATTATATTAAAACTACAATGAGACCATGTACTGACTTTAATACAACCCAATGCAGTCTCAGAGATCCGACTGCCACATTTGAATTGGCTCCAAGCTGAGGTACAAATAACTGATAGTTGTTCAATCCTCTTACTTCATCTCATTAAGAAATTTGAATCATTATTTTCATTCTTGCTCCCCTAAAAGTGTCACATGAATCATTTGCATTGGATGCCAAGGGCATCTAATGTCACTAATGAATCTTGTCACTTAATTTTCCTGAACTGGCAAATAAATTACAAGATTTAATAATATAATAGACTGCAAGCTCACAACAGCAGAATATTGCAAAGTTTAATGCTCATGTTATGCCCGGAACAAGAAAATGGATGCAAAACAGATTTTCCTGTAAAGACCATTGTTGAGAGAATGGTTTTATCTTTCAGCTTTCCTCATGCTTCAGTTCCAGAGGTGCCATTGGTATCAAGCTGTGTCTCAGTGCTGTCCTGCCTGTGAATACAAGTCCCACTCCAGAAACATGCTCATGTAATGTAGGCAAAGACTCTGGTGCGGTACTAAGGAAGTGCTACACTGTCAGGGGTTCCATCCTTCAAATAAAACCTGTGCAGCATTTTGGAGCCAACTCAGGTATGGCAACCTGACCTGCAATTCTGCATTAGAGTGTATTAAAAGTAGGACGTAGGCTCACTGGGTCCCCATGGTTTAATAGTAGCTGTTTGTCATTGCGAAACTAAGTCATTCTGAGAATCCAATGGAGCCATTCCTTCTGTTCTTGAGATGGGACCTTCCACTCCAGGACATCTGAGATGTCCTCCATTTTCAGAAAATGGAGTTTCCCCCAAAATGTTATTGATGGAGCCCTCACCCGCATCTCCATTTCCTACACTTCTGTTCTTACCCTGTTCTCCACCCCCCCCCTCAACCACCAGACAGAACAAGGATAGAGATCCCCTAATCCTTACCTATTTCCCCACCAGCCTCCGCATCCAACACATCCTTCTTCACAACCTCCACCAACTACAATGTGATCCCACCGCCAGCCATATCTTCCCCTCCCCTCCCATTTCTGGTTTCTGCAGGCACCACTCCCTCGGTGACTCCCTGGTTCACAACACAGACAGTCCAGTAACACGCTTCACTGTTACCCTCTGAGAGCTTCAGGAGCTTCCTGAAGTAGATGGTGTGCCTCACTGTGCCGTCCACTGAGTTCATCATTCCTGGTGTCAAACATGCCAGATGAGTGCGGAGGTGAGTATCTGAGCTAGGAATCAGAAATGAATTGAACTTAAAAACAATACCTAGTAATTAAGATGAACTTCAGCTCCCTCACCTGCATGATGATGGAGAGAAGACATGGGTTTGCTTGTTCTGGTTTGTAGAATGCCTGAATTCTATTTTTTTTCACAGACTAATTCAAGTACATTAGTTTCAAGTACATTTTGTTCCATGTTTTGTGACTGATACTGTTTATTGATCATGAGATAATCCAAAATTTAGTGAGAAGAAACACCTGTGAGAATAATGTTGTACGAATAAAGTGTACCTCTTGATTGATTAACCAATTCATTACATTGTAATGACAACATTTAGGTGACAGTTAATTCTAATACCAGACTCCCAGTGGGAAGCTATGACATTAGCCAACTTGCATTTGTTATAAGTACAAATTCAGTAATTGCTGACGGTCCAGAATCACATCAGTTTTAAAACTATTATCTTTGTTGTCAAGTCCCTCCATGACATCACCCCTTCCCATCTCTGATCTTCTCCATTCCTACAACTCTGTAGGAAGTAGCTGCTCCTGCATTTCAATAACTTTCCATCTCCTCCTCTGGTAGCCATCCTTCCTGCTGCCAAGGCCCCAATCTCTGAAATTCTCTCACTAAACCTCTGAAGCTCTCTACTCCCACATTCCCTAAAGCCTATCTCTTTGATCAAGTGCTTCAACAAAGGTAATATCTCCTATGTGTTAAATTTTGTTTGATGACATTCATAGAGCATAGAACAGTACACACAGGAACAGGCCCTTCAGCCCATTATGTCTCCACCAACCATGATGCCAGTCTAACCAATCCCATCTGCCTGTACATGGTCTGTATCCCTCTATTCCCTGCCTGTTCATCTGTCTGTATAAGTGGCTCTTAAACATTGCTATCATATCTGCTTCTATCACTTCTCCTGGCAGCACACTCAAGACACCTATCACTCTCCGTGTTAAAAAAACTTGCCTCACAAATCTCCTTTAAACTTTCTCTCTCTAACCTTACACCTACGCCCTCTAGCATTTGACATTTCCATCCTGCCTCATTTCCTACCCTACCTATGCCTCATATAATTTTATATCAGGTCTCCCCTTGGCCTCCGACGCTCCAGAGAAAACAATCCAAGTCTGTCCAACCTCTCCTTGTAGCTAATACACTTTAATCCAGGCAACATCCTGGTGAATGTCTTCTGCACCCTCTCTATATCCTCCACATCCTACCTGTAGTGTGGTGACCAGAACTGCACACAATACCCCAAACGTGGTCTAACCAAAGTTTTACGCAGCTGCAACATGACTGACCAACTTCCATACTCAGTGCCCTGACCGATGAAGGCAAGCATGCCATACGCCTTCTTAACCACCCTATCCACCTGTGTTGTCACTTTCAGGGAGCTATGGACTTGCACCCCAAGACCCCTCTGTACATTAATGCTCCTAAGGGTCCTGCCATTTACTATATTCTCTCCTCTTGCATTTAACCTCCCAAAGGACAACACATCACACTTGTCCGGATTAAACTCCATCTCTGCGCAAATTTTCAGCTGATCTGTATCCTGCTGTATCCTTTGACAACCTTCCTCGCGAACTATAACTCCACCAATCTTTGTGTCATCTGCAAACATACTGGTCGGACCATCTGTATTTTCATCCAGATCATTTATATATATTGCAAACAACAGAGGTCCCAGCACTGATCCTTGCGAAACACCACTGGTCTCAGACCTCCAGTCAAAGAAGTACCTCTGTCTTCTATGACCAAGCCAATCTTGAATGCAACTCACAGAGGAGAAGGTGAGATCAACTGGGTGAGGAGGCTGGTGGTGTGAAAGGTGAGAACCAAGAGAACTCTATCTCTGTGTTGTCTTGGTGGAGGAGGGGTTAAGAGTAGAAGTCCGGGAACTGGAGGAGATGTTTTCCTTCAACCACAGTAGAGGGGAAGCCACACTTCCTGAAAAAGGAGGACATTTCAGATGTCCACCTTGAGAACAGATGTGGTGGAGATTTGGAGATCTAGCTCACCAACTCAGAAGACTTTGTCTTCTGGACCAGTCCACCATGAGGGAACTCATCGAAAGCTTTAATAAAGTCCACGTGGACAACATCCACTGCCCTACCCTCATCAATCATCCTCATCACCTACACAAAATCAAATTTGTGGGTCAGGACATTCTCCACAGAGAGTGATAAGACCATAAGACCATAAGATATAGGAGCAGAATTAGGCCATTTGGCCCATTGAGTCTGCTCCACCAATGGCTGATTTTGTTTTCAATCCCATTCTTCTGTCTTGTCCCCACAACCCTTAACCCTTTTACCAATCAAGGACCTATCAATCTCTGCCTTAACTATACACCCAATGACTTGGCCTCCACAGTCCTCCATGGCAACGAATTCCACAGATTCACCACCCACTGGCTGAAGAAATTCCTCCTCATCTCAGGTTCAAAGGGATGCCCCTTTATTCTGAGCTTTGCCCTCAGATTCTAGACTCTCCTACTAATGGAAACATCCTCTCCACATCCACTCTATCCAGGCCTTTCAGTATCGGGTAGGTTTCAATGAGATCCCCTGTCATCCTACTGAACTCCATCAAGTGCAGGCCCAGAGCCATCAAACACTCCTCATACGTCAAGCCTTTCATTCCTGGGATCATCCTTGTGATCCTCCTCTGGACCCTCTCCAGGGCCAATACATTCTTCCTCAGTCTGACCAACGCAAGACATTCTGACTATCGCTAATAAGTCCAAGCTTTTCCAAATACAAGTAAATCCTGTCTCCAAGAATCTTCTCTAATAATTTCCCTACCACTGACGTAAGGCTCACTGGCCTATAACTTCCTGGATGATTTCTGTTGCTCTTCTTAAACAAAGAAACAACACTGGATATTCTCTATTCTTCTGGGACCTCACCTGTGGCTAAAATGGATACATAGATCTTGATCAAAGCCCAGCAATCTTCTCCCTTGCCTCCCTCAGTATCCTAGGATAGATTCCATCAGGCCCTGGGTATTTATTCATCTTAACCTTATTCAAGATACACAACACCTCCTCCTTCTAAATATCAACATGCCCTAGAATACCAACATACTCTTCCCGAATTCACCATCATCCATGTACTTCTCCTTGATAATTAATCTGCAAATTCCTGTTAGTCAGAGTGTAATACGTTGGACTGAAATCTGGAGCCATCTCCTCCCAGCGTGAATTAGTGTGAATGATACACTTGCAAATTCCTTGAGCCCGTCTTCACAGCTTCGTGTTTCCTCCAGGGATTAAAAATGACTACATTTTTAAAATCTTGCTTTTAAAGCCTTCCAAATCCTTACACCAAATCTGTAAATACCTTCACTCCTTGTATCATAGAATCATTTAACATTTCGATAAGAAGGTCCGAATGAGGTCAGGAACAGGCTGTGGTTCCATGATCCTGTTCTGCATTGACAAGGTTGGGACTGAAAGTCACGTTCCCTGTTTCCATCTGACAAGCCTTTTTTGTCTTATAGCTCAGAAGGAGACTATTTGGTCCATTATGTTCACACTGGCCTTAGCTTCTCATTCCTCTGACTGCAGCTTGCAGCTGTTCTTCAACTGCCTAGTTCCACTCTCTTGAACTCCAACCTAAACTTCTTCTAGCTCTCTCTCCCTTCCATAAATCCCCTTTAAACCCCCTTTAAGGTGAGGGCATTGGTTCTGCAAACTTCAAGTTTGCAGACGATACCACCGTAGTGGGTCGAATCTCAAATAACGATGAGTCGGAGTACAGGAAGGAGATAGAGAGCTTAGTGACATGGTATCATGAAAAACAACCTTTCCCTCAATGTCAGCAAAACAATATAGCTGGGCATTGACTTCAGGAAAGGGGGCGGTATACATGCATCTGTCTACATCAATGGTGCTGAGGTTGAGAGGGTTGAGAGCTTCAAGTTCCTAGGAGTGAACATCACCAATAACCTGTCCTGGTCCAACCACGTAGATGCCACGGCCAAGAAAGCTCACCAGCGCCTCTACTTCCTCAGGAGGCTAAAGAAATTTGGCATGTCCCCTTTGACACTCACCAATTTTTATCAATGCACCATAGAAAGCATCCTATCTGGATGCATCACAGCTTTGTATGGCAACTGCTCTGCCCAGGACCGCAAGAAAGTGCAGAGAGTTGTGGACACAGCCCAGTGCATTACGGACACCAGCCTCCCCTCCATGGACTCTGTCTATACCTCTCTCTGCCTTGGTGAAGTAACCAGCACAATCAAAGACCCCACCCACCCGGGTCATTCTCTCTTCTCTCCTCTCCCACCAGGCAGAAGATACAGAAGCCTGAGGGCACGTACCACCAGGCTCAAGGACAGCATCTATCCCACAGTGATAAGACTATTGAATGGTTCCCTTATACGATGAGATGGACTCTTGAAATCACAACCTACCTTGTTTGACCTTGCACCTTATTGTCCACCTGCAATGCACTTCTCTGTAGCTGTGATACTTTACTCTGTATTCTGTTACTGTCTTTACCCTGTACTACCTCAATGCACTGTGTAATGAATTGACCTGTATGATCGGTATGCAAGACAAGTTTTTCACTGTACCTTGGTACAAATGACAATAATAAACCAATACCAATACCAATATTTAACCATACCACGGCAGTTACTTTTCTCAAAATGCCGAAGAAGCATTCAGAAAATCAAAGGTCATACACATACAAGTTTTTAATGAAAGAAAGACCAGTGGATTTTAGTGGAATAACAGAATGTGATCCCTGACATATCAATCGAGTCCTGAATCTTGGAATTCTATGTTTGATTAATGCACCAGAATCTTATGAGTAGAATTTACTGATATGTACTCCAGGAGCTGAGATAATTTATTTGCTCACAGAATGTATCCTCTTTGATCAGCCTAAACCAGTGGTCTGTACTATTGAGAAATGAATAATAAAGTCATGGTAGATGCGCACACAGCAACATCAAAAACTCTGGCGAAAATGTTACTTAAATGATCCAGTCTGTAAGCAGCGATGGCCATTAATCACCACAGCTCCAGCTTTACTCTGCTTCTCGCATTGACATTAACAATAAGAAGCACCGGTCCTGTGGATACTGGTCCCACAGTCACTGGCCGAGGAATCGTTTGTGTCGACTGTTTGATCTCAGAGAGTTAAATCCCAAAGTGGAGCTTAAATTAGCAGTGGTGCAAAATCTTCTCATTACTGAGATGGTTCAAGGCCCCGAGGGAGTTCAGTGCAAAAGAAATTGACGTTAGCACAGTAAACTAGCCAGCGACATTGATTCTAAAGCAATTAAGGAAATGCCAGTGCAATCTTCACAGCAGTTCCATTTATTTGGGAAGGAAAATGAGAAGCGGAAAGCCTGACCAAGGGAATTAAAGAGCTGTCTGCCTGAGTCTGGGACTGCAGGTGATGAGATGTTGGATATTTGCATAGACAAGGCAGATAGCTAGGGTCTGTTTCTTGTGGTAGGGGTGTCTAAAACTAGAGGGCATAGGTTTAAGGTGAGAGGGGTGAGGTTTAGAGGGGTAAATCTTTCACACAAATAGTATTCAGTATGGAATGAGCTGCCAGAGGAGGTAGTGGAGACAGGACCAGTAACAACATTTAAGACGCATCGGAACAGGTACTTGAAAGAGCAGGGCGTAGAGGGACATGGAATAATGCAGGTAAAGTGGGATTAGTATAGATGGGCATGATGGTCAACATAGATGTGGTGGGCTGAAGGGCCTGTTTCTATGCTGAACAACTCTGTGACTCTATGTGAGCAGGGATGAACTATATTGTTGCTGTTTTTGCAACTATGGAAATCCATAAACTACAAATTCAGCATTTTGTGCAGAAGGACCCTAATTACTCATTAAAGCTAAAGGTTCTGATTTGCATTGAATCCATGGCGAAGTTTACCTGGACTCCCTTTTCTCTATCCCAGTGTCAAGTTGGTGCTTGATGTGAAACTAGGCCCGCTGAATTGGTGAGAAGCCTAAAATAAAAACAGAAAATGTTAGAAATACTCAGCAGGTCAGGCAGCATCTGTGGAGACAGACTCAAGATTAATGTTTCAGGTTGAAGACCCTTCGTTAGTACTGGGAAGGAGAGAAAACAAGTTGGCTTGAAATTGTAGAGTGGGTGAGGGGGTGACGGATAGGACTGGTGAATATCTTTGTCCTCCAGCATCAGCAGTTCTTTGATTTGAAAGTGGATCATTTTGCACTAATGCTTAGTTATGGCATGAATAAACTTCAGCCTTTTAATGAGAAATATTCATGTGAATGTGAATGATTTTCTTACAGCCACAGTGGTTGGTGCTGCTGCTTTGAAGGTTTGGTGACCCATGTCGAATCCTGACCGCCCCGTGCCTTCTGCGCGGAGTTTTCATGTTCTCCCTGTGACACTGTTCCCCTGGGTGCTCTGGTTTTCTCCCACATTCCAAAGACGTGCAAGATAGTAGGTTGATTGGATACTGTAAATTGCCCCTAGTGTAAGTGGGTGGCAAAAGAATTGGGAGTGGGGGATGGGCAGGTCGTTGATCAGGAGATGAGAGGGAAAATGGGATTTATGTAAGTGGGTGTTCACTGGTTGGTCTGGGGCCAAAGGGCCTGTCCCTCTTTTGTTCAGGGGGCACAGTAGCGCAGTTAGTACAACTGCTGTCCCCCAGCTCCAGCGACCCAGCTTCGATCTTGATCTTGGGTGCTGTCTGTGTGGAGTTTGCATGTTCTCCCTGGGACCGTGTGGGTTTCCCCAGGGTGCTCCAGTTTCCTCCCACGTCCCAACGGCACATGGGTTGGTGGGTTATTTGGCCACTGTAAATTGCCCTTAGTGTGTAGATGAATGGTCCAATGTTGGGGGAGCAGACGGGAGTGCGGGGAGAATAATATGGGATTAATGTAGGATTAGCGCAAACGGGCGCTTGGTGCTCAATGTGGACCGGAGGACCAAGGACCCAGTTCTGTGCTGTATGTCTCAATGATGGTTAGGAATAGAACCATCAGTGATTCACTTTTACATTGTTCCAAGCAAGTAATCTGCTTTGCTCCGTCTGCTCAGTCAGCTCCCTGCCACAATAAACTCATCCTTATTTCTACATTTACACAGCCAGTTTTTTAATTATTGCAATATTTCTTTGAGTGGTAGCTGACCCGATAAATGCCAGCCACCTCCAGTTATTCCAGAAAGGAGGTCTCAGAGGGTTTACAGCAGAGGCACTATTTTGGGTATGTAAAGAAAATTAACCGAAAGCTTGCTCATTTCAATCAAGACTTTCCTACACTTACAAAAATTTGATCCAGGTGCTGCCTGTAAGGGTGTAAGGTACACAGGGCCACCAGGTATGTGCGGTGACATCAGACCATGAGGAAGGCGTGCTTTGACATTGGTTGTGCAAGGTTAGCTGAGGGAGAGAATGGACCACACACAGAATCTGTGAGTCCAAAATCATCTGGCAATGTGCCTTTGAGTGAAACGCCACCTGGCTGAGAAATCCTCCAGTGCTAAATAGGTTAAACTGGTGTTGCCTGCATGTTCTGCTACATGGAGGCTTTGTACAGGACCACCCAGTAACAATATTCAGTCAGGCCAGAAGATCCAAGGCACAGTGAGAATCTGTCTTGCACAGATAAACACACACAGACCTTTCCCCCACTATTTGCAGTTAGACCAAAGGAGTTTTGATGTTTGCCCCCAACCCACTCCCTCGCTGCTGATGTCATTGAGATTCCTGCTCACTACCCCCACTCCCGTACCACGTGCCCCTGTCTCTACCAGTCACACTGTTCTAATTGTATGGCAGATGCCCTTATTGCCCAATCACATGTCCAGTCTCACTCCCCTCTCCCCATGACTTACTTGTCTGTCTGATCCTCAGTGCCTCTCTCCTTGATGACCCTGGCCTGTTGTACCTGTTCCAAACAACGGCTCTGTTACTCTCAACCCCTTTCCAGTTCCGAACCTAGTCCTCCTGATGCCATTTGTTGATCCCTCTCAGCTTTGCCAATTGCACAACCCATGGCCCACCTGATTTCCTCTGCTAGTTCCTCAGTGGTAGAGGGAAGGCCCATGTGTGTGATCTCTGTCTGAGGCAGATTCTATCGTGCACTGTGCCTTGAACTTCCTCGCTCACCAGGGTATTGTTGCAGGTTGTCTCACATGACCTCCCGGTAATGGTCCATGCATGCAACACCGGCTTAACACACTCTTATAGTATTGAAGGATTTCTAAACCAAGGCCTTTACAATGCATTCAAAGTTACACTGTCCGGTATTGGCGGAGCCAGTGCTAAAAATGCAGACAAGCTTGTTTTTGGAACTTTGAAAACGATATGAAGAGTGGGTGGTATAACTGAGATGCGTGCATGTGCCTGCCCAAAACGGCCTATGGAATGGTTGTCATTTGACTGCCTCAGAGAGAGAGACAGGAGAATGGAGATGATGGAATCTGGGTCGGCAAACAATCTGCTGGAGGAACAAACAATTTGCTGGAGGAACTCAGCAGACTGAGCAGCGTCCATGTGAGGAAAGGAATTGTCGACGTTTCGGGTTGAAACGCTGCGCCGGGACTGAGAGTGGAGAGGGAAGATAGCCAGTATGAAGAGGAGAGGGGGAGTGGTGAGACAGGGGCCAGTAGGTGGACTGAGGAAGGGCAAAGGACGTTGGGCAGACAGAACCAGGTGAAGGAGAGGGAGGGGTGGAGTTGGGAGACAGGTGGGGGAAGGGGAGGGTGAAGATGGAGACAGCTGCCGGCTCATGGAATGGGGATCGATTGACTTCTCTGCCAAGTGATCTTTGGTTGGCAGTTCCTTGGAAAGATCATTATTCACCGAGCCCACAGGGTGATGTTAATTGGCTGTCGCGTGGTGTACGCTGGTTATTTGACTACCCTGTGGAATGACAGCCATTCCCGAGCAGGAAATATGAATTTAGTCATCAGGAGATTAGCAGTGAAATGTTTACATTACTTCTGAGCTTTTGCTGCACTTCACCTCAGCAAAGCATGAGTTGCACTGAGCAATGCTATTCACTGAACTATCCCCAAGGGCTGAAGCACATTACAGGGATAAAAATAGCATCAATTCAGCTCGGGTTTTAAAATCAGTTTACACCGTGGCCAGTACATCATGTAGTATTTGTGGCAGCAATATATGGGAGGAACTGAGAATTCTAGTTGCTTTTTATAGTCCCTATGCATTTGTCACACTCATCAAATGATTCTCAATGGCTCAGGTCTTGCTCCAGTTTATCTGCTCTCTGTTGTATTTTGGTTCTGTTACAAATCCCGTTCCCAGCCTCCAATTTAATGACAGATGTATTTTAACTCATTCCTCTGGACGTACTCCAGCATTATATTCATTTCTAATTGTTTTCCAATGATGACCAACCTTTATTTGCAAATTTAAACAGTTGGTGTGAGTGTGAAAGCCCCCTTGGTCTTATCTTCCCCTCACGTTTAACAGCATTCATTTCATGTTTCTACTCCCCAGACATGGGCACCAAAATGATGGGAGATCTTCTGTTTGTAGAACACTTCCACCGAAAATCCCAAAGTGATTCAGAGCCAATGAAGCCTTTCAGAAGTTCAAGGTCACTGCCCCAGTGCTGGAGAATGTAGAAGCCAATCTACACGTGGCAAAATCACACTAAAAGCCATGGGAACATCTTAATCAGGAGAAGCAGGAGGACACTCGAACCCAGTCCATCATTAATAAAATTGTGATTGATCTAATTATAACCAGAACCACTTTCCCATCCACATGTAGTAACCTATCTCTCCTTAGCTCATCAAGAATCTATCAACCTCTGTCTTAAGAATATTTGTAGACTTCCACCACCCTTTGATGAAGGGAGTTCCAAAGACTCACCATCCTCTGAGAGAAAAACAAAATTATTTCATCTCTGGTTTAAATGGGCAGCTCTTTGAAACAGTGACCGCCAGCTCTAGATTCTCCCACAAGAAGAAACATCCTCTCCACCTCCACCCTATCAAGACCCCACAGGACCTTCTGGTTCAATCAAGTTCCCTCTCAGTCATGGACTCAGAGTCATGCAGCATGGAAACAGGCCCTCCAGCTCAACTCGTCCATGCCGAACATGACGTCTATCCAAGCTAGTCCCATTTGCCTGCGTTTGGCCCATGTTGCTCTAAACCTTTCCTATCCATGTATTTGTCCACATGCCTTTTAAACAATGTAATTGTACCCACCTCTACCACTTCCTCTGACAGCTCGTTCCATATACCCACCACCCTCTGTGTGAAAAAGTTGCCCTTCTGGTCTCTTTTTAAATCTATTCCCTCTCACTTTAGTTCTATGTCATCTAGTTTTAGACTCCCCTACCCTGGGAAAAAGACAGTGACCATACACGTCATGATTTTATGTTCCTTTGCAATGACACCCCTCAGCCTCCTACACTCCAGGGGAAATAATGTCCCAGCCTCACCTTGCAACTCAAGCACTCCAGTCCTGGTAACATCCTCGTGAACCTTTTCTGCACAATTTCCAGCTTAATGACATCCTTCCTATAGCTGGGCAACCAGAACTGCACACAATACTCCAAGTGTGGTCTCACCAACATCTTGTAACATAATATCCTAACTTTTGCACCCAATGCCCTGACTGATGAAGACCAGCATGCCAAATGCGTCCTTCACCACCCTATCTGCCTGTGTTTCCACTTTCAGGGAACTACATACTTGTACCTCTGCGCCTTTCTGTAATACAGCACTCCCTAGCGCCCTGCCATTTAATGTGTAAGCCCTGCCCTGGTTTAACTTGCCAAAATGCAAAACCTTCCACTTGTCAGAGTTAAATCCTATCTGCCGTTCCTTGGTCCAGTTTATCTCGATCTTGTTGTAATCTTGATAACTTTCTTCACTGGTGGCTGGTTTTAAAGTGATACCGCTTGGATTCTGCTTATTCTGCTAAAGTAAAAGCCCAGGATTTTCTCACCGAAACTGGACTGTGCAGCTACAGTTAACTCCCCTTCTGTTTACAACACCTCTTTGTCCACCACCACCTCCCCCCCAAAAAAAATAGTAACTGCCCCTCATTCAGTGCTGAGCTCTGGTTTTGCCCAGTGGTTTGTGCAGAGGTACCTCAGGGGAGTGGCTGCATTGCTGTCATTAGTGCCCCAGGACAAAGGATTTGGGGGGGTGGGATGGGGGGAGGGTGTTGGGGTATGAGTGAAGGGGTTGGATCCTGAACAATCGTCCAAAATCTTACAGCTGAGCTCTGATGCCTTCCATGGTTGGATAGCTTGCAGCCACACAGGAATCTCGTTCTACCCCAACCTGAGCTTCCTACCTCAGGCCTGAGGCAACGATCGCTGAACCTTGGGGGAGCTCCCCAATGTGGGCTGTTCGACTGTAGGAGTCTGCAGCCAGGTTGGGAGGGTGGGGAGCTGTGACTTACTCAGCATCCATCTGACCCAGTTGCAGCCCCCTGACACTGACTGGTGACTCGGCACACAGCCAGGACGGAGTCCCCCTCTGTCTAATCTGACCACCACTGTGTGCTTAACCACTTCACCCTCTCGCTTTGGTAACAGCGTTAGGACCATGTGTTTGGGATAGATCGTGCTCTCCAGCTTTGGGAGGGTCGGGGTTCCGGTTCCGGACCTGATCCCCACTCGCTGGTAGGGGCCCGACAGGCCTCGCTACCCTCCGGAGGTGTCGGCAAAAAATTGGGTCAGTGAGGGAGGCCGGGGAGTGGGAATGGGGTGTGAAAACATGGGAATGCAGGAAGGACTGAGGTTAACAGCTGGGTCCTTGATCTGACCATGCTTCCGATGCTCCTGGTTTCCGAGAATCCTCTGCCACCCACACGGTTCGTCCAATCAGATAACCCAAACTCGGCTGCTGTGCTGCAGCGACCCATGGACCTGAAGAACAGCAGCACCCTGGGGAGTTTGTGGGCGGGGGAGCAAGATTTAAGGAGTCCTGGGAAGAAACATCCTAGCCCCCTGCCGCTGAATGAGCCCTTCATGACTTGCTGGCAGAATGCACCCGCGGTGTTTTGGAAATACTTGGGAAAATTGCGGAGACTGGTGTGGAAACTTGTTTCGTTCCCTAGGGCATTCCTGGCCCATCATCACGCAATCAAAACTCATTTATTAATTATTATTTTTACAAGCAGGTTACATTCATTCCCCGAGAAGGAGGTGGTGTGTTATCTTGAACCACTGCAGTCCCTCTGGTGAAGGGGGTCCCACTACATTGCCGGGGAGAAAGTCCCAGGACCTGGACCCAATGATAAAGACCGGGGATACATTTCCAAGTTGGGAACTTGTGCAAACAGGTGATGATATACCTCTGCACTTACTGCCCTTGGTGGTAGAGGTCTTGGGTTTGGCAGGTGATGTCAGAGTAGCCTGGGCAAATAACTGCTCTACCTTTTGTAGATGGTCACAACTTTAGCCGTGGTCTGCCAGAGGTGGAGGGAGGGAGTGTTCAGGGTGTTGATCGAGTGGGCTGCTTTGTCCTGGATGGTGCTGAGCTTCTTGAGAGTTGTTGGCTCTACAAGTGGAGTGTATATCTTAAAAGTTCAGTAGTGAGGATAGTTTCAAGAGGGGCGGGAAGATGGAGGTACCTTTCCTGAGGTAATCAACCGTATCTTGCAAGTGGCTGAGGAATGTACCAGCCAACTGTAGATCTTTCTAAACCCCAGTGGGAAGAATCCTTGCCTGTGCAACCTTTCCTCATAAGATAGCCCAGCTGTATATAATACAACTTCTTTGATAGGTAGCTGCTCAGGTTGCACTTTGGAACTCAGCAGATCAGGCAGCATCTATGGCAGCGTTTCAACGGTCAACGTTTCGGGCTGAGACCCTTCCTCAGGACTGGAAAAGAAGAGGATAGAAGCCAGAATGAAAGATAAGATGAGATAAGATGAGATAAGATATCTTTATTAGTCACATGTACTTCGAAACACACCGTGAAATGCATCTTTTGCGTAGAATGTTCTGGGGGCAGCCCGCAAGTGTCGCCACGCTTCCAGCACCAACATAGCACACCCAAAACTTCCTAACCCGTACGTCTTTGGAATGTGGGAGGAAACCGGAGCACCCGGAGGAAACCCATGCAGACACGGGGAGAACGTACAAACTCCTTACAGACAGCAGCTGGATTTGAACCCGGGTCGCTGGTGCTGTAATAGCATTATGCTAACCGCTACACTACCGTGCCTGCCCTAAAGGTAGGGGGAGGGGGAGGAACACAAGCTGGCAGGTGATAGGTGAGTCCAGGTGAGTGTTGTGAATGACTAAACTAGCCACACGGAATCCGTAACTGAGAGATATAGAAGTCTTTATTCACACAACAGACCTTCTGGAGAGAGAGTCTAAGAGAATCTCACTCCCCTGACACAATGGTTTATACTGTTTAAACACAAAGATAACAATAAACAATTAACTACAGTTTGAATGGCTTTTATCACCTACTTAACTTTAACATTTTGAATATAATCAGGTAAATTTGCAGAATTACATAGTTACAATGGTAGCACATTCCAACTAGCAGAATCTCTGATTAGTGTTGACCCTAGTCCTATCATTTGCCTTTAGCTCGGGGTTAACCCTATCCTGACTTTGCATCTGAACAGCACTTACCCTGGCCTTAATGTTCATCCTTTGGTTGGGGTTTACATTAGCCCTAACACCTACTCCTAAACAAGGTTTCACTGACTCTGAGTTCTACTCTCTGTCCATAGGAGTCCTTGACTTCAGCATTTGCTCCTACATCCAGCATTGACCCTGGCCACCAACTTTTACCGATGCACCATAGAAAGCATCCTATCTGGATGTATCACGGCTTGGTACGGCAACTGCTCTGCCCAGGACCGCAAGAAACTGCATAGAGTTGTGGACTCAGCCCAGTGCATCACG
This sequence comes from Pristis pectinata, assembly GCF_009764475.1. NCBI lineage: Eukaryota > Metazoa > Chordata > Chondrichthyes > Rhinopristiformes > Pristidae > Pristis > Pristis pectinata. The sequence continues at coordinate 28,043,637 of NC_067429.1, read as the reverse complement.
GACACCAGCCTCCCCTCCTTGGACTCTGTCTTTACCTCTTGTTGTCTTGGTGAAGCAGCCAGCATAATCAAAGACCCCACCCACCCGGGACATTCTCTCTTCTCTTCTCTTCCATTGGGTAGAAGATACAGGAGCCTGAGGGCACGTACCACCAGACTTAAGGACAGCTTCTACCCCACTGTGATAAGACTCTTGAGTGGTTCCCTTATACAATGAGATGGACTATGACTTCACAATCTACCTTATTGTGACCCTGCACCTTATTACACTGCACTTTCTCTGCGGCTGTGACACTTTACTCTGTACTGTTATTGTTTTTACTTGTACTACATCAATGGACTCTGTACTAATGCAATGTAACTTCACTGTGTAATGATTTGCCCTGTACGATCAGTTTGCAAGACAAGTTTTTCACTGTACCTCGGTACAAGTGACAATAATAAACCAATACCGATATTGAAGTTTGCATTTACTGAGAATACCCTATGGCACCCACCTTGTATAAATCACCGGGATGAGTAAACAGCTTGTCAAAGATAATACATGCTGCCCAGCTCCTACTGATGGATGCCATGGTTGTCAGCTCAGTGATACCCTGACCAGTACGTACTGTAACTTCTGATAAAGTATGCCCACGTTGGAGTGGAACCAATGGGTGAGATAGCAATGGATGGCTGATGTAATACGAGTCTTCTTCGATGTGGAGCTGACACATTTAAGAAAGCAGTAAAAGTAGACTGGCAATGTACTCGGCCAAAGCTTCAATGTGCAAAAGCAATATGTTGCCTATCTTAATATTCTGTGAAATAATGTGCCCCTCATATATATAGTGCCTTCCTCTGCCTCTGCTAGCCACCACTTTACAGTTGTTGAAGTCATTTTAAAGCGTGTTCATTGTTGTACTGCTCCACAAACCTCCATATGATAAGGACCACCTGATTCTTCACGATATTTTTCGAGGGATTCAAACCAGCCAAGAGACCAGGGAGAACATTGCGCTTCTTTGAAATAGTACTGTGGTATCTTAAGCACCAACTGAGAGGTTAGATGGCGCCAAAGCTCAATGTCCCATCCAAATGACAGGCCTCATCTATTCAGGATTCCATTAATACTTCATGGAAGTACCTGCTGAGATTCTGGCCTCCAGTCTCTGGAGGGGACACTTGAACTCATCACTTTGAATCGGAGGCAAACTGCAACAATCAAGCCAGTGAATGTTGGGAATCAGAATAGTTTTAGGAATTGGTGAAGAACGTAGCATACTGAAAACCAGCTGAGACACAAACTTGGAAACCATAAACATGTGCCTTTAAAACTAAAGGGAACTAACTCCCCCACAGCATCCCCCCCCCACGCCCTCCCCGTCCCTCTTGAGATAGAGTCTGTAGATCTGTCATAGGGCTCCTTAATCATCTCTGAATGCAAAGAATTGGACTGGAAGCAAATTACCCTCAATACCCAGGGACTTGCTGAGGAGAAGAAGATGTAGGACTTGCAAAGCCTTTCGCAGACAATTGGCAACACTGCAACTTGCTACTCTTCCAGTGTTTGTTTCTTCTCTGATATGTGAAGAGAGGTTTTGTAAATATTACCATTCACTATTCTTTCTTCCTTTTTCAATCTTTTTATTAGTTTTCAAATTAATACAGATTGATATATAGCATCAATATTTGTACATGTAATACAAAGAGATCAGGATAGGTAATCATAAAGAACAATAAAATATAAAAAAAGAAAAAAATCTGTAGATCCAACCATTCACTTGGATTCCATTTCAATAGAAAAAAAATTGAAAGTAGAAATCCCAGAAATGGCCAAATAAAGGATTCTGGTACAGAGCAAAAAAATGCAGGTGTTGCAGTTCAGAAAATAAAAACTGTGTCAACTCTTTAGCATCCTGAGCTATTTCCATGACTTCCCAGTGATGCTGGGCCTGTAATGTGATGCTGGGTTTGTAATGTGATGCTGGGCATGTAGTGATGCTCGGTTTGTAATATGATGCTGGGCCTATAATGTGATGCTGGGTTTGTAATGTGATGCTAGATTTGTAATGTGATGCTGGGCCCATAATGGATGCTGGGCCAGTAATGTGATGCTGGGCCTGTAGTGTGATGCTGGGTTTGTAATGCGATGCTGGGCCTGTAATGCGATGCTGGGCCTGTAATGCGATGCTGGGCCTGTAGTGTGATACTGGATTTTTTAATGTGGTGCTGGGCCTGTAATGTGATGCTCAGTTTGTAATGTGATGCTGGGCCTGTAATGTGATGCTGGGTTTGTAATGTGATGCTGGGCCTATAATGTGATGCTTGGCCTGTAATGTGATGCTCAGCCTGAAATGTAATGCTGGGCCTGTAATGTATCAGCCAAGTATAACAAGACAGGGGGAAAGGACACCATTGACAATGTAACAGTGGTTGGGCCTTGGGAATTCTGTCCTTGGTCCCCAGTGTTGGGGAAGTCTAACTTCCAGCCTCACTTTGCCTGACCTCACTTGTTGATGTGATTGGCACGGCTTGTGATGGGAGTAGTTGGCCACACACATTTCCTTCCGAGCAAGAGAGCACGTCATCAACAATATTAAACCAGGAAGCTACCCAAGTTTTGTAGCCCATGAGTTAGCCAGGTCAGGGGCACAGAAGTGTGGCGAGTGACCTTTGGGGTTGTGAGGAGTCCGAGGTTTTGTGTGGAGAGGGGCTTCGGAGGAGATGGGGACGCGTGGGGGCTGCGTAGAAAGAGGCTTGGGGCATTGCACGGCTGATGACCTGAAGGAATTCTGACCCTCACCAGGTCTGGTTCTTCCTACATATTCAGAATTACATTTTTCAAAAGGATAGCAACCAATTTATTAGAAATGGAACAACATCTTCAGACTAAGGTGCTGCTGACAAATGGTGACTCGAAGGAACTGCCTCCCTTCGATCACTGAACCACCCTCATGCACACATTCATGTTCTCCAATGAAACCAGAACATCTCCACCAATGGCTTCCGTCTTCATCTGTTACTGTTTCCAAAGGTCCACACTTGACTCTCTTTGCCAATAGTGCTCGATATAATGCAGAGTGCAGAGGGTTGATCATTAATAGTTAGTCCTCATTTAGAGTTGTGGGTGCTGCCTTTATTATGTCTACTGATGGCGGGAACCAGAAATAACAGGGAAATTATTGGAGTTATTGGAAAAATAATGGAGGAAAACCCACGTGCCGTTGCTGAGGTGTTCCCTCAGCAATGGGCTGGCTGGGGTCCCGGTCAGCTGGTTACACTAGTGTCTGGTCAAATGCTGGGCACTGCTGTAGGGCAGAGCACTGAGCCCAGAGAGGGAGCATCCACCATGCTGAGGTGGTCCTGTCTCTCAGCTCTCCCCCTCCCTTCTGTCACTTCCTTCCCTCCCGTTCCTTCTAACTTACTCCCTCAGTTTGCTGCCTGTCCCAACTCCCCCCCACTGCACACACCAGACCCCTGAGGTTATCGCAAACAATCACTTGGCTGGTGCCAACACATCACCAGGAACTGGTGCTTGGACTGTCTGCCCACTTGTTGGGAGTCCAGTCCCTACATCCATGTTACCCTAAACCACAGGAACTTTGACCCCACATTAACCTAAACCCACTGGACCTCTGACTGCCTATACTCCTAACCCCATGGGCCTCTGTCTCCCAGCCTGCTCCTGTACAAGTTGACAAGTTGGGAGCCCATTTTAGGTTTAGATTTAGATATCTTTATTAGTCACATGTACATTGAAACACACAGTGAAATACATCTTTTGCGCAGAGTGTTCCTGGGGACAGCCTGCAAGTGTCGCCACGCTTCTGGCACCAACATAGCATGCCCACAACTTCCTAACCCGTATGTCTTTGGAATGTGGGAGGAAACCAGAGCACCCGGAGGAAACCCACGCAGACACACGGGGAGAACGTACAACCTCCTTACAGACAGCGGCCAGAATTGAACCCAGGTCGCTGGCGCTGTAATAGCGTTACGCTAACCTCTACACTACCGTGCCTGCATTTTCATTTCTTTGAAGTCAATGAAGAGCAATGTTAACTAGCCTGTCGACCTGCCCGTTACAGTACAACACTAGAGTCAACCCATTGTGGTTTTTTTTTGGGAATGAGTCCCAGCTCCGAGTCCAGATGCCCACAACTTGCTGCCGGATCATTCATCTGCAACTGGAGTCTCTCCTATCAGATTAATGGACAAGTCATTCACATGGTAATTACGCTCAGTTCCGTTCCCTCAAGTGAACTGTGATTAAAACACTAATTACTGAACAATGCATTACTTTTATTATGCTGAATTAAATTCATGCCTACAAGAAGACACAGAATCAAATGAGCTTTGAATTATTTTTAATTTTGAGCATTGCTGTTCCTGGCAGCTGTCAGTGTAAAGATGTGAGTTTGTCACTTGTGCTGATATAAATGAGGGATTGTTTTAGTGAGTGGCAGGGAGCCAGATAAAGTGCCTCACCTGGACAGATTTGAAACCATGGAAACTGTCTTATGTCGTACGAATTCCCTTGGTGTATTTTTATATCACCAGTGGCGTTGAGACTGGCCATAAAATCACTGAAATTTTCGCGGTAGAAATTTACACTGTTCACCCATCATGTCATACCAGCCAAAAAAAGACCAGTGTAGATTCTGCCACTTCTCAACCTCCACGGGCCTGTTGAGGCCCCCACAGCAAGTGCTCATCCAATGTGTGAGAGGGCAGGAGGTCATGACGGTCAGGAGGTCATGAGGCAGGAGACAGGAGAGATGAAAGGGAATTGAAGGAGAAGAGGAGATTGTGGGGAGGAAGGGAAGGTGAGAGGAGAGGAACTTGGAGGTATGAAGAAAGGACAGAAGGACTCAGGGGTTAAATGTGGCAAGTGGGACTAGCTTCGATGGGTGTCTTTGTCACCATGGACCAGCTAGGCTGGAGGATCCATTTCCATGTTGTGTGACTCTATGACTCATGTTCACTGAAATACTAGAAGCTGCTCCACCAACGTCCTCTCCTTACACATGTCCTGCACCAATCATCAATACTCAACACCAATGACTGGGTACTTGATGGCCACCAAATGGGCCTGTTTCTGCACGTCATGACTCTATGACTACAATGCGATTGAATCTGACTTGTATTGATTAAAACCGGTGTCTGAATGTGCTTCAATAATCGGATATGAAAACTTTGGCAACTGTTTGAAGTATAGGGTTGGTGTACAAATGGGTGCTTGATGGTTGGCTGTGCCCCTATGTCTCCGTAAACAGTTTCAAAGCAAAATATTGCAGGTGCTGGAAGTACAAAGTACAAAGTGCTGGAAGTACTCAGCACACCGGGCAGCACACATGGAGTGGGAGACCGAACCACAGTTTTCAGATTAATGAGAAGTAGGATAAGTTAGAAATGAAACAAGAGGGGAAAGTTTAAAGGTTTTTTTCACACTCTGGAATGGGCTGCCAGCGGGAGTGGTGGTGGAAACAGATACAATAGCGGCATTTAAGAAGCTGTTAGACACATGAACATACAGGGGGTGGAGGGATACGGATCACGTGCAGGCTGAAGAGGCTTGGTTTAATTCGGTATCATGTTTGCCACAAATATCATGGGCCAAAGGGCCTGTTCCTATGATGTATTCTTCCATGTTCTATAAATGTTAAGCTGCAGAAGCAGAGGAGAGGGGCAGGGAGAACGGTAGGGGGAGGTCTGTGATAGGGCGGGGACTGGATGAGATTGACTGACCAGGCGGTGGTGGTGTTGGCTGGGAGAGAGTGGTGACGGTGTGACGGGGAGGTGTAGATAGAGGGAAATGAGCAGAACTGGAAAACCACAAGAGGAAAAAAACCTGAATGTTGGGAATCTGAAGTACAAGACTGGAATGACTGATTATCTCATATTACTGAATTCAGTGAGTGAGTCCTGAGGTCCACAATGAGCCAAGTCAGAAGATAAGGTGCTGGTTCCTCGGACTTACAAGAGGCAGAGAGGTCAGAGACAGAGTGAGGTAGAGGATTAAAGTGACACAGAAATATAAGGTTGGGGGTCATCCTTGTAGGCTGCATGGAGATGGTCTGCAAGGTAGTCACCCAATCTGAATTTAGTTTCCCCAGTGCAGAGGGCATTTACACTGACTGCTGTGTACCAAGTTGGAAGCAGAAGTAAATTGCAGCTTCAGTTGGAAAAAGTGTTTGGATCCCTGGGCAGAAAGGAAAGAGGTAAAAGGGCAGGAGTTGCATCTTCCGTGGTTACATGGAAGGGGAGCTGGTATTAATGTAGATGGAAGAGCAAACAAGTATCCGAGAGGGAAGGGTCCCTATGGAATTCCAAAAGAAGTGAGAGGGGAAGATGTATTTGGTGGTGGCATTGTAGTACTGGTATTGGTTTATTATTGTCAAACTTGTCTTGCATACAGATCGTACAGGTCAATTCATTACACAGTGCAGTGGAGGTGTTGGAGATTACAGAGAATGAGCCACTGAAAGTGGAGGCTGGTGGAGTGGAAGGTGAGGACCTGGGGAACCCTGTCCTTGCCCTGTGTGGGAGGAGAAGGGCTGAGAGATGAAGTGGGGAGTGGAAGAGATGTGGTTAGGAGTCCTGTGGAGGCAGAACCATGGTTAAGGAACTAGGAAGACAGATCAGAAGCACAAGTGTGGAAGGCAACATCATCAGATAGATGCAGTGGACATGGAAAAACTCAGAGAATGGAACGGAATCCTTTCAGGAGCAGAGTGAGAGGAACCATGGTGTGTGTGGGATTCAGATCTGGGAGGGTTTTGCATTGCCACACAGTACAATCTACATGTCCCACTCAGGCTACAGTGCTAAGTTCCCAGTCAATCACACCCCACGTTTGTCTGGGAAACATGGTCACTTGATGTTCCCTATTCTCCTCAGGGGTATTATACTTTTAACCAGAGGTGTGTCAGCTCTTCAGCTTTAACTTTGGAGACTCCTTTATCCCCCGTACATTCTTTAAAAAGCAAGATGTTACAGAACACTGGGGGCAAGGAGCTGTAATTTTTCAAATCTCTCGGTGTAGGTTAAAATGTAAAAGTCCCTCTGTGTGACAACAACCTGCAGTTCTGTTTCATATTTCCTTACGACATAGAAAGAGCCCATTTGGCCCAGGGAGTCTGTACCAACTCCCAGAGCAATCCTACCAATCCTGTTCTCCCATCCATTTCCTGTTTTGTTTGACATCCATCAACTCCCCGCCCACCTACACCAGGGTTAATTTATAGTAGCCGATCATCCCACTAACCAGCACTTATTTGGGAGGTGGAAGAAAACTGGGTAAAACAAGGAGGACGTGCACACAGTACGCAGGCAGCACCAGACGTCAGGATTGAACCTGGGTCTCTGGCGCTGTGACGTAGCGGCTCTACCTATTGTGCTCTTGTGCCAACTTAGCTGTACACCCTCATTTTCCTAGATTCTCCATTTCCATGACATCCAATCCGGAGGATGCAACCTTCTACACTGGGCAGGAACCTTGTAGTGTTTATCCTGTCTGCCTTGGTCCATGATTGCCTTTTGACTGTCCTTTACAATAGCCAAGAAAGCCACTCGTTTTTATCAAGCCACTCTCTAGTTCCAACGTGGGGACTGCAGTGGAACTCCTTCTCAAGACCAAGTATGAGTGGCCAATAAATCCAGAGCCCTGGCCAATATTGACCCCATAATCAATATCAATGTCGTACTGCTGTTTGTGGGACCTCACTAGTGTGAATAAGATGCTGTATTCATTGTTTTCAATGCTAACTACAATTCAGAAGGTGTTTCATTGGATGTAAAGTGCATTAGAACTTACTCAGATGTGGAACCTGTTTGATAAGTGCTATAAAAATTAAATATCACCAATTTGAATTTATAGTGTTAAAGTTACTGGACAGTACATACATAGTGATAATGTTTGGGTCAGGATGACCATATAATCTGGTCAGGCACACTGAGCTGGGAATTTTAGTACCTGGAAGCTCTGCAATTTTCTCTACTATATTGTGACTTTTATGGCATTAAGTTTATTACATTTCAATTTCATATAAGGAGCTACCAGGGCATGAAAATATGAAAAGCCATTAAAGTGGATCAAGGCAAAGAAGCCAAAACTAATGGTGTACAATGAACTGAGGCAGACTAAAGACAAACAAGGAGCATCCTCCATCTCAGGAACCATGTAATACACTTTCAACACCAGCAGACCAGGAACCCTTGCAAGACACACAAAATCTTGACTTGGATGGATATTACCATTCCTTCATTGTCATTGGTCATTGCCCCTGTCTGAAAACATTTTGGGAATGTCCTCACCACACAGAGTCTAGTGGAACAAGAAGGCAGCTTATCACCACTTTCCCAGAAGTGATTAGGGATGGGCAATAAATCCTTGCCAGTAAATGCAACACTAAAAGGAGACTGCCTCCCAAGTCCTGCACACTCCAGTCTGACTGTTTGCACAGCAACACAAGAGGCTACAGAGAGAGGTGGGACTCAGCGAATTCCATCACGGGTACCTCTCTCCCCACCATTGAGGACGTTGACAAGAGACAATGTCTCAGGAAAACGACATCCATCATTAAGGACCCCTACCATCCAGGCCATGCCCTCTTCTCATTGCTGCCATCAGGCAGGAGGTACAGGAGCCTGAAGACCCACACTTCAAGGTTCAACAACAGCTTCTTCCCCACTGCCGTCAGGTTCTTGAAGGGATCTGAAAATCCCAAATTCTACCTCAGACTATATTTCTCTCAATGTGCACTAATGTTACGTACTGCAATACCTCCTGCACGATTATTCTCAACACTGGTGCCTCACAAGGCTGTGTCCTCAGCCCTCTACTCTATTCCCTATACACTCATGACTATGTGGCCAGATTCTGCTCTAACTCCAAGTTTGCAGATGATACCACCATTGTAGGCCATATCTCAAGCAGCAATGAGTCAGAGTACAGGAAGGAGATAGAGAGCTTAGTGGAATGGTGTCATGACAACAACCTTTCCCTCAATGACACCAAAACAAAAGAGCTGGTCGTTGACTTCAGGAAAGGGGGCGGTGTACATTCAACTGTCTACATCAATGGGGCTGAGGTCAAGAGAGTTGAGAGCTTCAAGTTCCTGGGAGTGAATATCACCAACAGCCTGTCCTGGATAAATCATGTAGATGCCACAGCCAAGAAAGCTCACCAGCGCCTCTACTTCCTATGGAGGTGAAAGAAATTCAGTTTGTCCCCTTTGACTCTCACCAACTTTTATCGATGCACCATAGAAAGCATCCTATCTGGATGCATCACGTCTTGGTACGGCAACTGCTCTGCCCAGGACTGCAAGAAACTGCAGAGAGTTGTGGACACAGCCCAGCACATCACAGACACCAGCCTCCCCTCCTTGGACTCTGTCTTTACCTCTTGCTGTCTTGGTGAAGCAGCCAACATAATCAAAGACCCCACACTCCCAGGTCATTCTCTCTTCTCTCCTCTTCCGTCAGGTAGAATATACAAGAGCCTGAGGGCACGTACCACCAGACTTAAGGACAGCTTTTACCCAACTGTGATAAGATTCTTGAACGGTTCCCTTATACGATGAGATGGACTATGACCTCATGATCTACCTTGTTGTGACCTTGCACCTTATTGCACTGCACTTTCTCTGTAGCTGCGATACTTTGTACTGTTATTGTTTTTACCTGTACTACCTCAATGCACTCTGTACTAACTCAATGTAACTGCACTGTGTAATGAATTGACCTGTATGATTGGTATGCAAGACAAGTTTTTCACTGTACCTTGGTACAAGTGATAATAATAAACCAATACCAATACATTTATTTTTGTTTATTGTGTGTAAGTTATGCATAGTTTATGTTAATTTAAGCTTATGCAATCTATGTTTGTCATGTTTGTAACGTACTGTGATGCGGCTGCAAAAATCTAACTTTCATGACATTTACACCCTGGGCATTTGTGCCCATGACAATAAACTTGAACTTGATCTATCCTGTTATTCTCTCTCTGAATGTTAAGCTGCCAATTAAATTACCTTAATTCTCCTGAAATCCTCTGAGTAGAAGCCAATTCTAATCAATCGGGACAACCCTTCATCTCAGGAATCATTATGGTAGATCTATGCTGCACTGACTACAGGATAGGCATATTCTTCACGTAAGAAGGAGATGTGAAGCCCCCTCCTATCGGAAAGAAAATACAAAAGCCTGAAAGCACGTACCACCAGGCTCAAGACAGCTTCTATCCCTCTGTTATAAGGTCAGTAAATGGCTCCCTAGTCCAATAAGGTGGACTCTTAACCTCACAATCTACCTCATCATGACCTTACACCTTACTGTCTGCCTGCACTGCACTTTCTCTGTAACTGTAGCACTATGTTCTGCATTCTGTTATTGCTTTTACCTTGTGCTACCTCAATGTACTGATGTGATGAAATGATCTGTATGGATGGCATGCAAAGCAAAGTTTTTCACTGTACATGTGACAATAATAAGCCAACATGTTAGTAGAAAGTAAAAATGAAGGCAAGGGACTGTATGGATCTGGGCTGAGACGATCTCACCCTGATGTACAGGCTGATAACAGTGATGCGTACTGAGGCAAACATCACTACTGCTGTTAGATCATCAACTCGGTGATAGAAACGTTTTGGTCTGCCAGGAATGTGTCGGTCCTCCAATGTAAGGAGATGTCCGTAAGGGAATGTTGCCGACTGACGCATTCCAGGCTGCAGGAGTACGTGCTGAGGGATGCACTGAAGCTCGGTGCAGCCAATGCAAAGGATTGTGTGGAAAGACCACAGTCTAGTGTCCTGCCATCCTGGACACTGAGGGTCTGGGCCCTGTCTAACAGCCCCTCAAATGATTTGTGGCTTCACTGTTCAAAGGAGGAAGCATGAGTGGTGTTGACAAATTCTAAGAAAATGAATTGATGGTAAAATGAATGCGGACAAAGACGGGTACCAGTTGTATGTACTGAATGTATTATGAATAAACTAGACTTTTGAAATTAAAAAAGTCATGCATTGAGTATATTTAATCAAATAGAGTATATTTTAGAAAAAAAGACCTGCTCCTACAGTTGGGTGTCTTGTTCACTATCATCAGATCCTACAGGTGAATAGTTGCTACTTCAGTGTCTGGGGGACCACATGGTCTCTCTCCTTGGTGGGCAGGTGAAGGCTAAGAGAAGGAAAAGATGGCAGAATTACAAGGCGAAAAAGGGGAAAGGCGTTAAAGGAAAACGGAGGTGGAAAAAGAAATACTAATCATGCAAACCCATGCTTAAGTTGTTTTAAACGTGAATAACTCATTCTCAGCAACAATAGCAACTTGTATTTATGTTGCACCTTTAATGTAGCAAAATGACCCAAGGAGTTCTCAGGATTTTTAGCGTCATAAACATCATGGAAACAGGCCCTTTGGCCCAACTAGTCCATGCCGACCAAATTGCTAACCTGAGCCAGTCCCATTTGCCTGTGTTTAGCCCATATCGCTCTCAACCTTTCCTATCCATATACCTGCCCAAATATCTTTTAAACATTGTTATTGTATCTGCCTCTGCCACCTCTTCTGGCAGCTCGTTCCAATATAAGCACTGCCCTCGGTGTGAAAAACTTTCCCCTCAGGTCCCCTTTGAATCTTTCCCCTCTCACCTTAAACCTACGCCCTCTAATTTTAGACTCCCCTACCCTGGGAAAAAGAGTGTGACCTTTCACCTTATCTTTACCAAACAAAATTTGACATTAAGCTATAGAAAAATTATTGGTGCAAATGATCGAAAGCTCGATCATAGAGGTGGGATTTCAGGAGTGTTCCAATGAAGAAAAAGAGGTAGAGAGACAGCTGTTGAGTGAGGAAGTTCTGAAGTTTAGGTTCTTTGCAAATGATGGCAATTGTGGTGATTAAGTTTGTGAATTGGTGAAGTTAAATGCAAATTTCGTCATTGATGTCTGCCATTGCTGAAGGCTGTTTTCTGGGATTTGGGAAGGGGTCCATATTTTCCAGTTTCTTGTCGAGAGCTTTTGTTGTCAGTGTGTTGCATCGCGGGCAGTTTGGAAGAGGACCTTTGCCTTGAGGATGTTGAGTGTAAGGTGCATCCTTTAACAGGCTTCAGTAAAAGCATCAGTGAAGGCTTCATCACACGACCCATAGCAGGAACCAATAACTGTTGGACTGACCATTACCTAATCTGCACTATTATGTCTATCAACCTCACCCTAAAACATCAGCATCAACATCTGCAGGAGAAAGGTCCTCTTCCAAATGCCCCTGGTGCACAACGCTACCTTCTGACAAAGGCTCACAGTGAGAAACTGGAAAACATGGACCAATTGCATACCTCAGAAGCATTGCTGCAGGAAGATCAGTGTTGAAGCTCTCAAGGATCCCTCAAAAACATCTCTTCTCAGACAGTTCATCATGAACACCCTGTCAACCCCAGACCACGGAACCTGCAGAGAATCCGTTGCCCTGAAGTGTGCCATAATTGGCACCTGTGAAGTTTTCTCTAACCAAGTAGAACCAGGACTGGTATCATGAGAATGATCAGGAGATCAGGCAGCTAATTTACCACAAACTTAGGCCATTCCTGGCTTAGAGGCTCCACTTTTATTCAAGCATAAAGAAACAGCTCTATGGACACCTGAAGGCAGAGGTCCGTCAGAAAATCTGTGGTCCGGAGAACAGATGGTGGATAGAGATATCCTAAGGCATCTCAGAGATGCTGTAATCGTTACCAACTTCAAGAATGGAAACAAGTCTGACTGTGGTAACTAAAGAGAGGTCTCCCTGCTGTCTGCCACAGAGAATGGCATTTCCCGGGACTTCCCCAACCACCAGTGTCGAAGAGTTGCTCACTGAATTACAGTATGGGCACAGTGGGCATGACTTTCACAGTGCAACAACTTCAGAAGAGATGCAGCGAGCAGCACCAGTCACTAAACGTGGGTTTTTCCAGCCTCTCTACAGCCTTTGAATCCATCAGTCAGCTGTCACTGTGAAGCACCCACAAACTGGGCTGCCCATAAAAATTCTTCTCCATCTTATGCTTGCTGCATGACTGCATGCAAGCCAACTGGTCTACAGAACCAATCTCAGTGACAACCTGTGTCAAACAAGCTGCGTCATTGTTCCAACACTGTTTTCAATCTGTCCCACCACAGTGGTGCACCACACATCCAATAACCTTTTCACTTAATGGAGTTAATCTTCAGAACCATTGGGAAACTGTTCAACCCACAATGACTGCACACCAGAAATAAGGTTACCCGAACATCAGTCCAAAGGCGAAGCTTCAAACCTCATCTTTCTGCAGCAGTGAGCTCTTCCCTCACTTACATTCCAGGTCTAAATAAATCTTCCAGCACCAAGTATTTGCAGAAATTCTCTAATTGTCTTTCTCTCAGGGCTAATTTACATCTGTCATTGTTCAACTTCTCAATCTTTGTAGCAGCTGTCGGTCTGTCTGCTTTCTACTTTATGATATTGACGGTTAACATTTCGAAGCTCCAAGTACATCTCTCCAGAGTGCACACTACACTAGGGACCTCCTCAGGATCCAGGGAAGCTTTCAGAGAAAATACAATTACGCCCACTTATACCTGAATCAACAAAACAGCTTATTATTAAAGTGTAGATCGAATAAGGATGAGTGATGACAACAAATCAAAAACACTGAACAAAATTTTCATACAGAAGGAAACAGGAGGTCTTGCCAAATGCAGAACAAGCAGAGTGATATTTCTGTACCCCTCCGTGGTCACATTGATTGCGGCATTTATTGATTATGGATGGATTGTTATCCAGCCAGTTCATAAGAATATAGTTCACTCCCTTCCCAAACTAACATATGTGATCAGAGGTAATGAGAACCACATTGAAATTTAAATACAACACACACTGCTGGCCACAATTGTTAGTGTTTGTTCTCGAGCAGCCCAAATAGAAAGTCGTTTATTTATCTCTCTCCTTCCATAACTGCAGGATATTGCAAGACACTTCACTGCCAATGAACAGATTCAGATTAGTTTATTGCCATATGCAGCTGGCTGCAATGAAATTCCTTGCTCGTGTGAAGCTCATAGACTAAACAGTACACATGCTAATAATGAATACAGAAATAAATACAATTGTGAATGTGAAAACAACAGAATGGTGCAAAGTACAGTAGTGTAAACAGAGGTAGTGCAAAAAGAAGTGCTAAAATGACAATAATGGAAGAGGTAGAATCAAGGGTTCAAGACGTGGGAACACCACCGGGAAGTGGGTGTGAAAGAGGCGATTGGTTCAGGAGTCTGATAGCAGTGGGGACGAAGCTGTTCTTGAGTCTGGCTATCTGGGCAGAAGAGAGAAAAGGGAATGGATGAGGTAACAGGCATCCTTGTCGATCCCGTTAGCCTTCCTGATGCAATGCACTGTGAACATTTTTGAGGTGTCGTTAAAACAGAAGAAATATGGCAGCCAGCTTGTACATGGAAAGCTCTTACAAATGGCGAGGAGGTAAATGATCAGATTATGAGAGAAACTGAATGATCTCGTAAGTCAATGCTGGGATCATGATGTACAATTAATCCACAGCGTAGTGACCCAATGCAGGGCGCGTGCAGAATTCATACTCCTGCCATATTGTGTCAATTTCAATGTCCAGCTGATGCTAACTGTGCTACGCATTGCCTTTGTGTATAACAATGATCCTTGCTTAGTGAACAGCAAGCACCGGGCTAATTCTGACTGAAGGCAAAACAGATCCTCTTAAAGCAGATGTGTTCAGTGGCTACAACTGCTGGCGGGAGCCATTCCACGAACAAAGAATGGCTGGAGAAAACTGCAGCAGGACACGTTCCTACACACCTCAAGATGTCTTGGCAAACAAGGCAGTGAGAAGAGGAGTCCTCCACCAGCAACAGTCCAGGAGGGCCTCATGGTCAATAGCCGTGGCAATTGGAGGAATCATGATCAATGGCAGGAGTGAAGCTCCAGTGACATGGAAACGCTGTTGCACTACATCCTACTGGGGCTTTTGCTGTTGCCTCTCAGTCACCTGGGCCAGGCTACTGTCACCCAAGGCAAGACAATGGCCAGGCCACCTCTGCCTGGTGGTGTCAAAGGGTACCTACTCCCAATGTCTTGTATTCAGCCATGTGGAGAGTGTTAGATCGAAGCAATAGAGCATGTGGAAGGCAGGCAAAGGGGGTGTAGACACGTGAAATGTTGATGCTTGTATATTTTGGCCTTGGTTGGGGTGGTTTGGAGTTGTACATCTCAATTGTGCTCAGCGATGAGAGAAAGCTAAAATGGGAGCTGCATGCAGCGAAGCTTCCCATATTTTTGTAGACAGTTGCCTTGGAGGAGAACGTGATGATGGTCCCATGCGATTGTGCCTCAAAAATGTTGGGAAGGCCTTGGGGAGTCAGTGTTGAGACCCTCTCTGCAAATTAGCCAGCATCCGACCTGCACTTACAACTAGAGAAGTTTCTGCTTCGTCCAGATAACTTTCCAGTCAATGGTGCTGGTAGGAGATTTGGCAATGCAAATGTTGTTACATATGAAGGGGAAGTGGTTGTACTGTCTAGACAGCTATTGCTTGGCCCTTGTGTGCATAACTATGGCATGGCACTTCTCAGCTCAAGTTTGGGTTTTGCCTTGGCCTTCCTGCATGATGCTTGGATATTTTCACAACCTGATGTTGATGATTTGCCTCTGGCTCTTTGTTAAACTTTTTTGCTGACTACTGCCCAAATTTGTGAAGTCACCTCTCCCTGAGCAGGAAGCCTTAGCTGTGGCTGTAGTCAGGACACAGGGGCACATTGCTGATCTTCCAAGAACCAGCTGGAACTGAACCTGAGGTGAGGACCTTTAGGGACACTGTGACCATCATCGACATAAGCAGACGGGTCAAGCACTGCCCTGTGACTGCATATCACTGCATTCATCTCCTCAGGGGAGTGGAGGGTCCAAACCAAATCATCCAGCTATTCCCTATGGACACATTTCCAGCCAAAGCCCTTCTCCTGCTCCTCCCACTTCCAGTAGGTTTCGTTGAACCCTGAGTTCTTTTCTTTCTATCATGTTGGAACCCCAGAAGCTTGCCCCCATGTCCCCATCAGTGCCAACCAAAGCAGCAGTGCGACGGGATAAATGGAGCTTCCACACTCATTCCTGCTACTACACACTCAGTGGAAAATTTGACTGCTCAGTCTAAAGATGAAGCATTTTTTTTAATCAGACTAAATAACTCAACTACTAATAAACCCATGAGTAATTGGGAGCAACAACTGATCTGCTGGAAGATCTCAGCGGGTCAAGCAGCATCTGTGGGAGGAAAGAAATGTCTCGATGCAAGGTTTTCAACCCAGAACACCAACAATTCCTTTCCTCCCACAGACGTTGTTCGACCCGCTGAGTTCCTCCAGCAGATTGTTGCTCCAGATTCCAGCATCTGCAGTCTCTTGTGTCTCCATGAGTAATTGGGTATCTCCCTAAATGGCAGAACCATGATGATTCTTCCTGTTGGTCAATATCAAGATTTCCCTGTGTGTTTAACATGCCAGCTGGATTATCACGGCTGCATTTGGTGAGACTGGCATTGAATTATGATTGAGCAAGGATTGGCATCACCAGCTGCCTTCTCTGGGTATCTCTGCTCTACACTTGTTACCATTCCATCTCAATTGCCAAATAGCTCAATTCCAACTAAGATGTATACTTATCCATCACTCAACTTGTCCTTGTGCTGGCCATACCTTCCCACTCCTACTGAATAACAGACAGTGCTTAATTGGTTCAACTGGAGGATTTCTGGCAGTCAAACAGCTTTTTAAGTGACCCCAGTATTTGTACCAATGATGCACTTCAAATAAATTGAAGTACACAGTTCTTTACAATCCCCTATGAGGATCTGTTCGAGTTGCTCTCAGAATTAAGTGAAGACTCCAAACCTTTAATTCTTGGAGATTCCAGGCAACTCTTAAGATAATCAACCTTAAGTGACGTGTACTCGTTAAGTATATATGGGTGTCACGTCGAACAGGCCCCAAGTGCAAGCGAAAAGCAATCAGACTTAGAATCAGGTTCATTATCACTGACATATGTCGTGAAATTTGTTGTTTTGTGGCAGCGGGACATAAAGACATAAAAATTACTATAAGATTTTTGTCCTAATGAATCAAAACAAAGGGGCAAACAGTGGAAAGGTAGAATATTTTCTACATTTACATAATGTGCATCAACTCACCCAGCCCACACCTTACTGCAGTAGTTCCATGTGTCCTGCATCAACCACCCTCTGACCTCTCTGAGTAAGATTCACCAGGCTGCAGGCAGTCTCTTCCAAAGGACCTAAAAGAGCTAGTAAAAGGAGACTTGCCTAACAGACTTGCCTAATATTTAGAACTTTCAGAATAGCCGGACTGTACTTGAACCTGGGGGACAGAGAGAAGGGAGATTTGAATTGGGCCAGTGCTTCTCATCACAAGGTTCAGTCCCACTTTCCCCTTTCTGTGGCCATTCAAGACTCCATGCATCAACTGCCAGGACACATATGTGTAGATTATAGCAGTAACAACACTATTAAAATCAGGATTATCCAAGCCCTTTCACAACCGGTGAAAGAACTCAAAGTGCAATTCTTTCCCCTTTAGACCTCCACTTCAACCTTCTCACAACCAAAACCAGGGTCCGCCCTGTGGTGGAACTAGGGTGCAGTTCACCTTCTGATGGTGCAATGTGCTACAGCAATCCATGAAGTGGAAACTTGGTCAGTTATTAAGTTGGAGTTGTCTCATGATAAAATATTTATTTTTTAGTCATTTTCATAGCGTGGCCATTATCGGCAGGGCCAGAGTTGTACTGATCCCTGGTTGTTGGCCCATGTGATGAAGCTGCTCCCACTCCACACTTCTGATAGGTAGGGGGCTTCCAGAATTTGGACCCAGTGTTACGTGCCCAACACGAGATTGTGGGTCCCTTGAAGGAGAACCTGGTCTACCAATAGTCCCTTGCCCCACTCCCATTGAAAGTCATGGGCTTTGAACCTACCAGTAATTAGTATTGCTGGTGTTGTTGGGCACTACACAGATGGAACGCGCTGCAGCTGTAGCTTGCCAGTGGTGAGAGGGAGAGAATACTTAAATGAGTTAATACTTCCGCAGATCATTGCACTTCAGAGCTCCCCAATCAAAGGAAAAATCCTTCAACTTCTAAGGCAAAAATATTTCATCAAGTCTATGATTCATCACCATCACCTCACAAACAAAAACAGTGACTGTGGTTTGATGAACTACTGAGTAGGAAATATCAATATGATGAGCTTCCATGTGCCCAATGCAAAACAAATTCATCACCTTCTTGGTGCTCTTCCTGTGCCTGGTCAGGTTGCAATTGAGTGAAGAGCGTACAGTTGAAGTGCAGGGACGGGTAAAGATAAGAGGAGCATCTCCCACATTAGAAGGGGAGGGTGGAGTGAAGAGGAGTGAGATGCTGAAGGAAGTTTAGAAATGAGGGCACTGTCACCTTCTGCAGTTTTGTCCGCACTGCTGAGCACAGCCTCAGTAGCAGCTAACCCGGTACTAGTCAGTACCCTTTCGCCTATGGTTGTCAGCGTGTGCAGGTGGACCGAGCCCCTCTCCAAGCTAGCACCTGCTGCCTTAGGTTGTGTACCACCTCCCCAGTGGGGGCTATATCTGGGAGGTATGGTGCTGCTTCTCTGAGTGTGCAGTGGAGTATGCAACTGCTAGCTATGAGTTGCAAATGACGGAGACTGTTGGTTGACGACCCTGGGAGTGTGGTGAATTGAGTCATGTCTGAAGCTGACTGGGCAGTAGGGAGGACGTGCCATTTGAAGGTGCATTCACTGACCTCGACCATTTATGTGAGGTCACTGGACTTCATTACATCTAACTTGTTGTGTCTAGACTCCTATCCTTGTCCACACCATCTATCCATCCCCACTTCCTCCTGACCATGTACCTCAGGACCTGTGACTTCCAACCTCCTTCACTGGGGAACTTTGGAGGCTGCTCTCCCTTGTGCTAAACTTCACCATCTTGTGGTCAGAACTATTAACAGAATGTCTGTTTAAATCTGGTCTGCACACAAAGCACCAGTAACTGTCAATACTGGTGCCCCTGCTGCAATATTTAGCCAATCAACAGTGCCATTATCCTTGCTTTATCCTGATTTACTATAAAGACCAGATAACATCCATCATCACTGTAGGAAGTTTGACAGGCTTGTTCTTTATCTTTGGAACGTAGGAGAATGAGGGGCGATCTTATAGAAGTGTTTAAAATTCTGAGAGGCATAGATAAGCTGGATGGCGACAGTCTTTTCCCCAGGGTAGGGGAGTCCAAAACTAGGGGGCATAGGCTTAGGGTGAGAGGGGAAAGATTTAAAAGTGACCTGAGGGGCAACTTTTTTCACGTGGAGGGTGGTGAGTACGGGGGACGAGCTGCCAGGGGAAGTGGTTGAGGCAGGTACAATAGTATCATTTAAGAAGCACTTGGATAGGTACACGGAGGGATGGGGCTTGGATATGGGCCGAACGCAGGAAATTGGGACTAGGTGGGTAGGCACCATGGTCAGCATGGATTGGTTGGGCCGAAGGGCCTGTATCTGTGCTGTATTGCTCCATGACTCTATAACAAGGTCCCCATGTTGAAAACAGAGAATGAGGCAACTGCGTAATATGATACCCACATTTGTTATCAGGACCTGCCCATTTTAGCTCACTCAATAGTTTGAGACAGAGGAAAGCAAGATTAATATTTTGCTTGTTGCATGAAGGTAGAGGTTTGTTTTTTTTTACACACATCCACAATTAGGTACAGAGAGTTCTCTGATGGCCTTTCAGTGCTGAAATGATTGACGACTGCCTGTGGTTAGCTGAGCTGAACGAACACACAAGTATCTGAAGTCTTTTCTTGTTACTGGCTGACCTCAGTGATAAATGCAGCACAAAGGAATCCTTGGAGCTTTCATTGCTTTCTCAGAAAAAGTGTTTTAATTATTCATTTGTGAAATGATGATGGATGGCCCCTAAGTTTGAAACTAATTTTCTGATTAAAGATTTCATCCAAACAAAAACACCGTCATTTGAAGCCTTCATTCAACAAACTTTTTGAGAATGATTTGATTTCCCATAATGTAAAGGTTACAGCAAAATGACTCATTAGATCTTGGCTCTTGTGAATAAGGTAGCCTGGTAACTCACGAGTAACGGAATAATTAGTGAATCTCAAGATCTTCGTCACAGGTGAGAATTTAAATATTTTAAATATTTTGTAGTGGTTAGACCATGAGTTCCACTGGTACTAGAAGCAGTTTTTTGGGATTGGGGCTAGGGATTGGAGAAAAAGAAAACTTAGGTTCATTATTTTATGCCATGGTTCAATTGCCTGCTGGCGAATTAGAACATAGAACATAGAACATTACAGCACAGCACAGGCCCTTCGGCCCACAATGTTGTGCCAATATTTTATCCTGCTCTAAGATCTATCTACCCCTTCCCTCCCACATAGCCCCCTATTTTACTATCATTCATGTGTCTATCTAAGAGTCTATCTAATTCTCTCAGTTTTTATCAGATAGGGCAGCACAATGACACAGAAAGTGAAGTCACTGCTTCAAAGTGCCAGATACAAGAGTTCAATCTTGATCACAGGTGCTGTCTGTGTGGAGTTTGCATGTTCTTCTTGTGACCGGATGCTCCGGTTTCCTCTCACGTCCCAAAGACGTGCAGGTTAGTAGGCTGATTGGTCAGTGTAAACGGCGCAAATTGCCTGAGTGTGCAGGTCAGTGGTAGAATCTTGGGTGGGTGGGGGGGTGGGTTGAAGAGAATGTGGGAAGAATAAAATATGGAATGAATGCAGGATTAGCGCAAGTGAGTGGCTGATGGTTACTGTGGACTCATTGGGCTGAAGGGCCTGTTTCTATGCTGTAACTCGCTATCACTTTGCGAACATATACGCTGACCGAGCAGGGAAAGAGAAGTTTAAATTCATGTGGAATCCTGATGGGGACACAGTGGAGACCTTGTCATTCCGATGTAGGTGTGAAGGAATCCCCAGCAAGGATTCATTCTCCGGTGTGGCAACTTGTCAGTGGCTGAGCAGAGAGACAAACGTCAAACTCAAACAACTGCTGATGTTGCAAACTTAGAATAAAAATGCCTAAAACACTCAGCAAGTCAGCCTGCATAATGACCCAAAGGCACGGCTGGTAGAGCCACTGCCACACAGCTCTTGACTTCATTCCTGACCTCTGGTGCTGTCCGTGTGGAGTTTGCACGTTCTCCCTATGACGGTGTGGGTTTCCCCCGGGAACTCCGGTTTCCTCCCACATCCCAAAGACG
The DNA here is from genome assembly GCF_009764475.1 of Pristis pectinata. NCBI lineage: Eukaryota > Metazoa > Chordata > Chondrichthyes > Rhinopristiformes > Pristidae > Pristis > Pristis pectinata. The sequence goes on along the minus strand of NC_067429.1, from coordinate 28,022,301 downwards.
TGAAGGTTGGTGGGTTCATTGGCTGCTGTAGAGTGCCCCGTGTACGAGGGTGAGGGAGAGAATCTGGGGGGAGTTGACGGGAACGTGAGGAGAATAAAGCAGGATTAACATAGGTGGATACTTAATGGTCAGCATAGATTCAGTGGGCCGAAGGGTCTGTTTCCATGCTGAATGACTCTATAACACTAGTTTCAGATTGAAGACCCTTCATCAGAACCGGGAAACACAAGAAATTCTGCAGATGCTGGAATCTGGTGCAAAACACAAAAAGTGCTGGAGGAACTCAGCAGGTCAGGCAGCATCTATGGAGGGAAATAAACAGTCGACGCTTCAGGCCGAGACCCTTCATCAGGACTGGGAAAGCTTGTTTAAAGTTACAGGGGGAATGAAGGAGGGATTGATAGGGAGTGTCTCTGATAGGGTGAGGCCAGGGTTATATGCTATTTATGAAGCCATCTGATTGAAAGATTAACAAGGTCAGACAGAGAGAGAGAATTGCAACAAAGGGACATATAAAAGCTGTGGAATGTCAGTCAGAGTGGTTACAGAGAACTGAAACTAATCTGAGAATGCTGGAGATACCCACCAGGTCAGGCAGTGTCTGTGGAGAGAGAAACACTGAATTAAATTTATAGAATCGGAATCAGAATCAAAAGTAATGCCAAAAAAAGGAATAATGATGTAGTGTTCATGGGTTAATGGACCGTTCAGAAATCTGAAGGTGAAGGGGAAGAAGCTGTTCCTGAATCATTGAATGTGGGTCTTCAAGCTCCTGTCCCTCTTCTCCGATGGTAGTAACGAGAAGACAGCATGTCACAGATGCTGAGAGTCTTTAGTCATGGATGCTGCCTTCTTGAGGCATCATCTCTTGAAGATGATGGTGGGGAGGGTTGTGCCCATGATGGAGCTGGCTGAGTCTACAACCCTCTGCAGCCTCTTGTGATCCTGTGCATTGGAGCCTCCGTACTAGGCAGTGACGCAACCAGTCAGAATGCTCTCCACCGTACATCTATAGAAGTTTGCAAGAGCCTTCAGTGGCATACCAAATCTCCTCAAACTCCTGACAAAGTCAGTTGGATAACCTACAGCAGAACTGGGCAGAGAAAACAATTTATAAGATGCTGTTGAATTCGACCTTGACTCCGGAAAGCCACTACGTGCCCAGACAGAAGATGGGTGGGTATCTGGAACAAGATCCCAGAGGAAGTGGTAGAGATGGTACAATGACAACATTTAAAAGACATTTGGACAGGTACATGGCTAGGAAAGGTTCAGGGGGATATGGGCCAAATGACACTAGCTCAGGAAGGCACCTTGGTTGTCCTGGACTTAATGGTTAGTAAGTTTGCAGATGACACTAAAATAGGTGGTGTCATGGACAGTGAAGACAGTTATCAGGAGTTACAGCGGAATCTTGATCAGCTGGGTCAGTTGTCCGAGGTCTCCAGAGGTAATGTGAGGCTTCTCTCACCGTATTGTATATGACTCATCCTTGCCCTGTTGACTTACTTGTTGGGATAGTTTGCTGTTCAGCTCAGGAGTTGTTTTATACAACAGACACATTTTTGTGAATTCACATTCCTTACTCCATCCGCACCTTCCGACAGAATTCTCATCCGTTTCTTCAATAGAAACCCAATCCCATTCTCTAACAGAATCCTCTTCCCATCCACAAACAGCTTCCCATCCAGTTTTCCAATAGACTCCTCGCCCAATTCCCCAACAGTTCACAGTTCTCAGACAGAATCCACATGCAGTTCCCAATTAAGATAAGATAAGATTTCTTTATTACTCACATGTACATTGAAACACACAGTGAAATGAATCTTTTGTGTGGAGTGCCACGCTTCCAGTGCCAACATAGCGTGCCCACAACTTCCTAACCCTTACGCCTTTGGAATGTGGGAGGAAACCAGAGCACCCGGAGGAAACCCACACAGACACTGGGAAATCCACTCTTGCCCTGGTGACAGCTAAGTCTCTGCAAGCGCCACAATATCATAGTTCCATGTATTTATCCAAGTTCTCAGTTCATCACCCTTATTCCTGATGCTTCTTGCATTTTAGTAAATGCACTTTAGCCCATCCACCTCACTACTTACAGGCAGTGGCCGGAATTGAACCCAGGTCGCTGGTGCTGTAAAGCGTTACACTAACCGCTACACTACTGTGCCAGCATTATCCTCCTCTGCATTATCCTCCTCTACATTATCCGGAACACCTAAGGAAAGTAAAAACATTAAAACTAACTTTGATTTGATACTTTGCTTTCATAGCTTCACCTTCTGTCCTCATAATCCAAATTTAATAATCAGTTTCAGCAAAGATAATAATCAAAATGTCTTCTCCACAGAAGCTACCTTTTATCTTTTGTTTTCATTTCACTTGGTGACACTTGATATTTTTCTTTTAATTGCTGTACTCACATTATTCCATCTCCAGCATGTTGGAAATGTGTATTGGATGCCAAGGGAATGTGCACAGCAGAATCTTTATTATTTATTCTGGCGACTGAAAACCAATAATGAAGAGGATCAGACAGAAATGACGACCTCATTGCACAGTAAAGGTGATGCATGGCAGGAGACAAAGAAACTGTGACTGAATTGTTCAAATACTGAAGCTTCAGAGGACAGAGTTGGAACTCAACGGAATGATTAAACATGAACCAACAATGAAGGAGAAAGCTGACACTAACCATGATATCTTCTTTGAGTTATTTTATAAATTAAAGGGAGTTAATGAAATGTACAGAAGTTGTCTAATACCGGTAATACAATGGAAGGATTAATAAATGACCCTATCCCTTAGATAGTGTCATCCCCCAAAAACACACAGATTGGTGGGTTAACTGACCACTGTAAATTGCCCTCAGTGCGTGCGTCAGGGGTAGAATTAGGGGGGTGGTTCTTAATGGGAGTCTGGGAAAAATAAAATGGGATGAGTTTAAGATTAGTGTAGGTGGGTCATTGATGGTTGACACCGACCTGGTGGGCTGAAGGGCCTGTTTCCATGCTTAATCTCCCAATGACTCCATGACTATGACTTTACATATCCGTTTCTGTGCAAAATTTAAAGATGTTCCCTTAGTATTGCATCATCCAGCTGCCCAATTTCAAGTTGTCTGCTAAACCAGCAAGGATGGTGGAGCTTTGTTAAGGGATCACAATGCTGATGCTCCTGTATATATTTTTAAACCACAATAAGATTGACCTTACCTGATTACAAAGTCACATGGAACAAGACAAAATCAAGAAGCTTGCTATTACCTGTCACAGTCACTTCATGAACAATGAAGAATCAAATCAGTGCAACTTCCAGTTTGCCCCATTTCTCTTTGATCATTTTGCAACTCCTGCTCTTTCGATACATTTGCATTTTATTTCTTATTGGACCCAACAAAGAGAGTGCAAAGAGCCCGGCTGAAAGGAGCACGCTGAGATAACTTGTATTGATCCAGAGAGTAGAGAGCGATGTCTTTGCAAAACCCGCAGTAGATCTGATAGCTCTCCCTCCCGCCAGCGGCCTGATTTCTTTAACTCTTGTTAGCACGCTCATTGTTTGTCTTTGATTGGCTCCTCCCCTTAGATTCACCATGTCGCCTTTCTCTCACAGAAACTCACACTGCAACTCATGATCTTTAGTTGACTTTGCTCTTGCTGTAACCAAGAACTGTGCTAACATAAGCTTTGGTTTGGATATTCTTCTCACATCTCACTGCAACTCCCAGTCTAACACTGGGGCTTGAGTAGCCAGAGAGTGGAAACCAGTCTTAAGCAGTATTTCTGGCAATAATGCACTGTACACGCTGTTATTTTTCTCCAGAATGATTTACTTTTGGTACACGTTTCTTTCTGGACAACTTCAGTGCAGAATCTTTTTTGCCTCCAGGACTTCGGATAATGTCCTGTAGTCTTTTGTTCAAAAAACTAATGCCAGATGTCTCATTATTTGCTTTGATAATGAGCAATGAACAGGGAGAGGCAGTGCCTTCACATGGAGGATTGTTAAGAAAATCAGCACCTGTCAGGTGTATTGGCTCCAGGGATATTTTCACATCCCGATCAGTGTGAATATTTGTTGACAAGTTGGGAAGAGATGATAAGTAGTTTAACATCCTCGCTAAGGTAATGAGATGATGGATCCTCGACACAGTCAGTTTCACAATCTGGCTTATTTGCCTTTAATGGACATTGTCAATAGATAGAATCACAAAGAGATACAGCGTGGAAACAGGCCCTTCAGCCCACTGAGTCTGTGCTGACCATCCATTTACACAAATATTAAACTAATCCCATTTTATTTCCCCCAGCTTCCCATCAGTTCCCTCCAGATTGTACCTCTCATCAATTTACAGTGCCCAATTAACCTACCAACCCGCACATCTTTGTGATGTTGGAGGAAACTGGAGCACCTGGAGGAAACCCACATGGTCACGGGGAGAACGTGCGTGTAGACAGCACAGAGGTCAGGATCGAACTCAGCTCACTGGAGCTGTGAGGCAGCAGTTCTACTAGATGCACCGCTGTACCATCCTGTAGCCTTTCCACTTAAATCTTCGCAATATCTTCTGTTTTAAGTATCTAAATATCACAGTAAACCACATATTTTAAGCTATACTTTTTTTTCCATGAGAAAATTATTGAATATCCAATAATATAAGAAAGGGTTCAAAAGAGCCAGAAGATCCAACTTGGTACAAGATCCAATGGATCACACATAAGTTGGTGAAATCTCAGTGAGATGGAGATCCCTGGTTAGACTCCATATGGACTCCAACAGCTTTAGAAATCTAGCAGTAGGTTTAGGATGTCCACGTTTGACAAACCATGCACCAATATTTCTGGCGTGGTTCCATGTAAGTAGACAAAGGCCAATTTGGAACCATTGTCATTTCACTGCATGATCAGGCTATTGTCTGCTTATTAAACCTAAACCTCACTGGCTGACCAGTCAGCTAATGAAATCATTCTTTAGAAAATGCAATTCTAACCATTTCTACCCCAAATATAGTCTCCATGTACATGACCAAGTCATTATTTGTTTTGAACTCAGCATAGAAAGCCAATTCTGATTCCACCAAGTCCAAAGTCGAGTTTATTGTCATATGCACAAGTACATAAGATAAGATTTCTTTATTAGTCACATGTACATTGAAACACACAGTGAAATGCATCTTTTGCGTAGAGTGTTCTGAGGCCAGCCCACAAGTGTCACCACGCTTCCGGCGCCAACATAGCACGCCCACAACTTCCTAACCCGTATGTCTTTGGAATGCGGGAAGAAACCGGAGGACCCGGAGGAAACCCACGCAGACACGGGGAGAACGTAGAAACTCCTTACAGACAACGACAGGAATTGAACCCGGGTCGCTGGTGCTGTAATAGTGTTATGCTAACCACTACACTACCGTGCCTGCACAGTATATGCACAGGTGAAATGAAAAACTTACTTGCAGCAGCATCACAGGCTCATAGCATCAGATAAGCAGCATTGACAAGAAAAACATAATTTAAACATTAATTATACACAATTTTTACAAGAAAGAACACAAAAGAAGTCAATTTTAGTGCAGAGTGATCAAAGTGGTCACAGTATTGCTAACCTGCAGTGATTAGGGTTGTGCCGGTTGGTTCAAGAACCGAATGGTTGAAGGGAAGTAGCTGTTCTTGAACCTGATGGTGTGGGACTTCAGACTTCTGTACCTCCTGCCTGATTGTAGCTGTGAGAAGATGGCATGGCCCGGATGGTGGGGCTCCCTGCCTTTTACATTGGTGCTGGGTGAAGGACTGCTCAAACCACAACACCAATTTTAAAATTCTACAATCCAAACAACGAGCTCACTCTCACTCAAATGTACAAAACCAATAGGTGCACCAAAGGAAAGATGCTTGGGATGTTGTCTGCATCTCAAAATGGCAAACAGTTAAAATCAGTCTTAAATGTAGAGAGAGAAGTTGAAACAATCATGAAACATTAACTCTGCCTCTCCACAGATGTCTCCTGACCTCAGTATTTCTGGGATTTTCTGTTCATGTTTCAGATTTCCAGCATCTGTGATATTTTATTTCTGGAGTTAAATGTCATGCACTAATACAAATGAAGCATCTTTTCAAACTGAAAGCCTGTTCCCACCTCTGATTTAATAAGCTTGGCAATGCTTTAATGTGTTTCCAGCTAATTGAAGCCATCTGCTTCTCCTACTGTCAAAGGAAAGGGGAAGTCATTCGAATCTGATCTTCAAGCATAGACCACGGTGGCCTGATTAACTGGAACAGCCAGAATTCTGCCCATTAGCAACTTGCAACCATTACAGACTGAATGTAATTAGTGAGGTGTTTTTCCACAGTTTAGGTTTAAATCTACACTGCTTTAGAATATCAGCATTCTATACATTTGGTTATTTACTGATTACTAGGGTGGTCTTTAACTCATTTTCTAAATGAATAATCTTCAAAGCATTGCCTTTCTATTTGCATTTTTCCTGGGAAAACCACGGTCTTCAGCTTTCAGTGCTCCCCACCGTGTCTGCTGTCTGCTGTCTGCTAATGTTTCCAGCTTCTTTCTGCTGTTCCTTTTGATAGATTAAAAAAAAGTATTTGAATGGACCAATTAGGAAACAGCTGGAGTGTTGTAAAACTGTGTAACACGGCATCTGTCCCCTTGTCTAATCCACTGCTCCTGCCACCTCTTTACTGTTTAAAAAAAACTTTTTAAACTCTCTTTCCTAGTTCTAAAATGTGAACTCTGCTCCTCTTTCCGCAGATGCTGCCTGAACATCTTGATCTGGCGGACCCCAGTCCACCCATCAGAACCCTGCTACCTATCCTCTGCTGGTTGTGGATTGGACAATCCAAATACAAATCCTTGCCACTGACCAATTAACAATGAACTGATGAGCGTTGCTTCAGGAAGGCTAACTGTCTTCAGGGAATCCTGCCACTCTGGCCATTTCCTTTTCTCTCTTCTACAATTTGGGACAAGATACAGGAACTTGAAAGCCCGGATGTCCAAACTAAAGAACAGCTTCTTCCCCAGTGTCATCAGGCTTCTGAACCAATCAGCACATATATTTTCCACCTTGGAACCTTGCAGCCTAACGGCATGAATATTGAATTCTCCCACTTTAGGTAATCCCCACACCCCTTCCCCGCAACCACACCCCCAGCCCCACCATGCTTCCTCTCTACTTCCCTTTCCTAGCCCATTTTATTTCTTTTCCTCTCTCTCTTCTTACCTTTGACCCATCCCCCGGTGGATCTTCCTCCCCTCCCCCGCATCTGCCGATCACTATCTCTTACCTGCATCTACCTATCACCACCCTGTGCCCACCCCGCCACCCCTCTTTTGTCCACCTATCACTGCTCTGCTTTTCCCTCCTATATATTGGGCTTCCCCTTTTCCTATCTTCAGTCCTGAAGAAGGGTCCTGACCCGAAATGTTGACGGCCTGCTTTTCTCCACGGATGCTGCCTGGCCTGCTGAGTTCCTCCAGCGTCATCGTGTTTTCCATCTAGATTCCAGCATCTGCAGTCCTTTGTTTCTCTAGTATTTCCGAACCAATTACTTCTTTCGCACCCCCTTTCTGGTGGGGCTGCCATGGTTTCCATCCTCTCAATCCTACCTCTCTTGGTTATTCCGTTATTGTCACTTCAGCATTACATTTTGCACTACTTCAGACTGCACTACAATCTTTGCACCTTTCCACTGTTTTGCACTCTTGCTGCACATACTGTTGCATTTATTATCACCATGTGCACAGTTTACTCTGTGAGCTTTACTCCAGCAAGGAATTTCATTGCGCCCTGGTATATATGACAATAAACAACTCTGAAGACTGAGCACTGGGACTCTGATCCATTGAGCTAGACTGGACTGAATCATGGACAGTAAGTGTGTATCCCCACTGACAAAGGCTGACATTCCAGCACAATGCTGAGGGAAATCTGCACTGTCAGGAGTACCGATTTTCAAATTGTTAAGAGCATAAGGAAAAGGCATTTCACAGGAAAGTTATCAAATAGTACACGATGGGGCAGGCACGGTAGCGTAGCAGTTAGCGTAACGCTATTACAGTGCCAGCGACCTGAGTTCAATTCTGGCCACTGTCTGTAAGGAGTTTATACGCTCTCCCCATGTCTGTGTGGGTTTCCTCCGGGTGCTCCGGTTTCCCCCCACATTACAAAGTCGTACAGGTTAGGAAGTTGTGGGCATGCTGTGTTGGCGCTGGAAGCGTGGCGACACTTGTGGGCTGCCCCAGAACACTCTACACAAAAAGATACATTTCACTGAGTGTTTCGATGTACATGTGACTAATAAAGATATCTTATCTTATGATATCAGATAAAGACAGAAAATGCTGGAAACACTCAGCAGGTCAGGCAGCATCTATGGAGAGAAAAACAGTTAACATTTCAAGTCAGGACCATTCAACAGGACCATTCAACAGAACCAACCAGGTCTGATGAAGGTTCCTGACCTGAAACGTTAACTCTCTTTCCACTGATGCTACCTAACCTGTTGAGTGTTTCCAGCATTTTCTGCTCTTATTTTAGCTTTCCAGAGTCGGGAAAATTTTGATTTTCAACTGTATTAACCGAAAGATGTGTTGATTGCAATCTGCTTTAAGATCCAACCATTCACAAAATGAAGACTCTAGCTGTGTTCAGAATTTGTCTGTTAAATGAGATTATCCCTTTCTCCAGCATCTGTACATTGGATGGACTCCACATGACACATTGTTTATGAGCTACAGAACTGGACTTAATGATCTGCTTGGCTATTCCTCATTCCTTGCTGTTTTATGGTCTGACAGCCATATCGACTCTATTAGCACTCCGGAGGCAAATGAGTCTTTAGCTGAGCTGGTCTTATGCAGCTATTTCAATCACCTCCATGCGACAAAGTGGAAAATTGACTGGATACAGGCCCCCTGTGAAAAGCGAGACAAATCCGATCCAATCTATTGCCACCCGTCAGCCTGTTCTCAATCAGCAGCAGTTGATGGACAGGATCAGTGGCTGTTAGCAAGCAACAGTGGTCTATAAGCTGTTCATCGATGCTCTACTTGTGTTCTGTAGGGAGCTCTCAGCTCCAGACAGCAGTACAGCTGTGACCCGAACTTGGACAAAAGAGCCGAACATCAGAGATCACGTGACAATGATTCCCTTGGCAGCAAGCTGGCACTTAAAATGAAGTCAATGGTGGCACAACCCTGGAACAGCTGGTAGAACTGCTGCCTCATTGCTCCAGTGGTTCAGGTTCAGACTTCAGCTTCTGTCTGTGTGTTTTCTCCCTGACCATGTGGGTTCCTCTCGGGGGCTCTGGTTTCCTCCCACAGCTGAAGATGTGCAGGTTAATTGGCCACTGTAAATTAACCCTAGTGTAGGTGAATTGGGGGAGCGGTGTTGGGGGAGGCGGTGTATTTGATAAATGTGGGAGAGAATACAGTACAGAGAGTTAAGTCGGAGAATTGGATTGATGGGATTTATCTGAGAGCTAAACTCAAAGTAAGAAATATAAGTAAATGGGAATCTCAGCAAAATCTCTCCACCGGTTGGAGAACAGCAAAGGATGAGGGTTGCGGTTGCTGGAAGTCACCTTTCCCAGTCCTGGGGCAATGTTACAGGTGTTCTTCAGGACAAAGTATTCACACAGCAATATCCCGCTGCTTCAGCAATCTGTCAACTGATCAGAAGTGGGGAGATTGACTGATGATTATCCAATGTTCAACGTCACTCGCTGTTTCTCAGATATTGAGCTAGTCAGTGTACGTGGTCAACAGGAACTGGGCAACTTTTTGTCTAGTTGATCTCATTTCACTATCTCTTTACTCTTCCAATTTCACCACTTCAGTCATTAATTAATTGTCATAAATGTAACCATTCAGATGATGAATACTTCTTGTTGATTCCTATCATCACTATCACATCGGAGGTGATATACTCTTCAGTGGAGATGTTAAGCTCAATGTACACATAAAAGCAATACTGCAACTGAACTCCAAGGTGTTCTCCCTTGCACAACTAGTAATCTCAGACAGTTGGTAAAATAGTGGGTGATGCTAATTGAGAGTAGATCAGATTCACTGGTAGGATTAGATTCGCCTCCTTCCCTACACTGCTTCACAACTGTTTTACATGCAGACTCAGTGAGAATCCTATTTACTTTTACCTATTGTAAACTATAACACTGTGCCCACTGCACACCCCACTCATTCTACACCCCAGTCACTTGTATTCCCAACCCATGTAACAGCCCACCCACTGAACATTCCACCCAATGTACATCCAAGACAGAGGCTGACAGATTTTTGGATATTAAGGGAATCAAGTGCAGAGAAGTAGAGTCGAGGTAAAAGATCAGTTGTGGCCTTATTGAATGGAAGAGCAGGCAGGGGTGTTGAATAGCCTTTTGCTGCCTCTAGTTCTGATATCCTAATGTATGATTCACCCACTGCACACCCAAACCAATGTACACACCTCTACTGCACACCTAAACCAATGTACACACTTCCACTGTACACCCAAACCATTGTACACACCTCCACTGTACACCCAAACCAATGTACACACTTCCACTGTACACCCAAACCAATGTACACACCTCTACTGCACACCCAAACCAATGTACACACTTCCACTGTACACCCAAACCATTGTACACACCTCTACTGCACACCCAACCAATGTATACACTACCACTGTACACCCAACCAATGTACATACGTCCACTGTACACCCAAACCAATGTACACACTTCCACTGTACACCCAACCAATGTACACACTACCACAGTATACCAATGAATGTACACACTACCACTGTACACCCAAACCAATGTACACACTTCCACTGTACACCCAACCAATGTACACATCTCCACTGCACACCTAAACCAATGTACACACTTGTAGAACTCACCCTTTTTATACCCCACTTACCCACTCTACCCTCAGCCAATGAACATTGCATCCACTATTTACCGCGCCCATTGTGCGCTCTGATTTTTTTTCTGCTTCACCGTTGGACTCCTCATCCATTGTGCACTACCCAACGTACAGTCATCCATTGCACAGTACACCAAATTAAGCACTACCTTCATTTTACACCTTGGGTATTGTACACCTCATGCAATATACCTCTTAACCTTTGTAGAATCATTCCATTGTTCACTAACAAATTAAACATTAAACCGCTTGTACACAATACCCATTGAGGATACCACCCTATCCCAATACCACCACCTCACACTACCAAAATCCTCATCCGCCATCCACCTCGCCCATTGTACATCCCAGCCATTGGAAAATATTCACTTTTACACCCCACACATTCTACACCTTTGTACTATTAACCCATTGCACACTCCGCCATTGTCAACCTCATCAATGTCCAGCTCATCCATTGCATGCCTCACATATTGCACACAGAACGTATTCAACACCCACCCATTATATGTATATAGCCCGCTGTATACCCAGCCGGTGTGCAGAATAACAATTCTGCACTCTACCCTTTGTAAGTTCCACCTACTGTACATTCCACTTCTTACTCAAAGACATGCAGCGGTCAATCAATATGCAAAATTGCTCATTGTATATGCTTTGCCTTCACCCTCTGTACACACCACCTGCTGTACTCACTGAGCACTGTCCACCACAACCATTGTACACACCATCCATTGTTCACACCCATCAATCCCATGCAGCACTAGATGCACTGATAGTGCAACCCATCCGTTGTAAACCTCGCTCTGCAGACCCTTCACCCTTTGCATATCTCATCCCTTGTGCACTTTTAATGCACATCCATCCTCCAATCCAACCATTGAACACACACCCATTATACACACTACCCATTACGCACGACACTAGTAATACACACCAGCCACTTGCACACCATACATGTGGCCCATTATACTCTCCATCTGTTGTAGTCTCCACCTATTTTACACCCCTCTACTTATCCTCTTGATTTAGAACTCTTCTGTCTTACACCTGGAGCCATATTATTCCTGCCGTTTCAGACTCTCCTGATTTTGCACCCCTCTTTACTTGACAAACCATCTTATATCCCTTTTATTTAAAATCCCTCTCATGGACTTAATGAATAGTAAAAGCAACCAAGGTACGAAACAGACAGCTGATCCAATACACAGCCCCCTGGGCTCCACAAGTCAGCTTCACAGCTTTTCTCACGGAATGCAGGAAATTCTAACTGTGCTAACAGATGGGGAAAAGATTCAGAAGCAGGATCTGTGGGTTAATCAGTGCCAACCAGAGAGTGAAGTACACTTTGTTACAGAGAATTCCTCCCAGGTTGGTAGGACTTGGCCTGAGTGGAGCCAGGAACCAGGCTCATCCATGCCAGATCTAAGGCAGGACCAAGGTCTACCTCAGTCTGCACTCCCAGTGAGGGAGGCAGACAGTGTTTACTGTACATGCAGTACTCAGCGGAATTCTCATTAACTGATTATAATTTGGTTAGGAGTGTGACAGATGGATATTCAAAAAAAATGATATTTTAGGATTGATTTTGTCACAGCTTGAATCTGTATTTTTCAGCTTTGAATCTTGTTCCAGGTCCAGCTGAGGCCAGTAGAACCCAGGATGTGTATGTGTCGCTATTACCTCATGCAAAGAAAGAACTTCCATTTATGTAGCACCTTCCATGGCCTCAGGACATCTTTTCTCTTCTTTTTCAATCTTTTTATTAGTTTCCAAATTAATACAGATTAATATATAACATCGATGATTGTACATGTAATACAAAGAGATCAAGAGAACAATCATGGCATAGATAATCATAAAGAATAATAAAATATAAAAAAATCTTTAGATCTCACTATCTCTTAGTAGATGAATGTAATATAAAAGAAAGGAAAGAAAAAGATTTAATGCATATAAAAGAAAAGAAGAAGAATCCCCAAATCAATAAAAAATTGTAAATAATATAACAAACCAAACTAAAAAGAAAATTTCAAAAAAAAAGACAAAAAAAAGAAAAAAAAAACTGGACTGAAATTTCTCAGTAGAAACAGAGCAATATTATGTCATCAACTCCGTTCCTCTAAATTGGAAAGTTATTGAAAAGGGATCTATATCATATGAAAGTATTGAATAAACGGACTCCAAATATCTTCAAATTTAAGCGAAGGATCAACAGTACCACTCCTAATTTTTTCCAAGTTTAAACATGATATAGTTTGAGAGAACCACTGGAAAGTAGTAGGGGGTATTGGATCCTTCCATTTAAGCACAATGGATCATTTGGCCATTAATGTGACAAAGGCAATCATACGGTTAGTGGAAGCAGATAAATGACCAGACTCTATCCTTGGTAATCCAAAAATTGCAGTGATAGGGTGAGGTTGTAAATCAATATTCAATACAGTTGAGATAATGTTAAAAATGTCTTTCCAATATGTTTCCAAAAGAGGACAGGACTAAACCATATGTGTCAGAGAAGCCACATTCGATTTACATCTGTCACATATAGGATTTATATGGTGATAACAACAGGCTAGCTTATGTTTTGACATATGGGTCCTGTGAACCACCTTAAACTGTATCAAGGAGTGTCTGGCACACATTGAAGATGTATTAACTAAATGAAGAATTTTCTTCCATGTCTCTGTAGGTAAAGATGTCTGGAGTTCACGTTCCCATTCATTCTTAATTTTGTCCAGTGATTCTGGATGTATTTTCATAATTAAGTCATAGATTATTGCTATCAAGCCCTTCTGATAAGGATTAAGACCTAAAATTTTTTCCATAATTTCAGTTTTATATGGTGGCGGAAAAGAGGGTATAGTAGCTTTTAAAACATTTCTAATCTGCAAATATCGAAAGAAGTATGATCTAGACAAATTGTATTTGTTAGACAAGGACATCTAAAAATGCTTTCCTGACAACCAAGTGCCCTGCTCATTGCTATAATGTATGAAGCACCAGAACCCTCAAACTTCTGATTACATTGTCAAGTATAACACTATCACTAATTCCACTACTACAGGACTCCACTACAGCTTTAGCTCATCATCTGAAACCTCCATCCATAAGACCATAAGATATAGAGGAGCAGAATTAGGCCATTTGGCCCATTGAGTCTGCTCTACCTTTCAATCATGATTGTTTTTTTTAACCCCATTCCCCTGCCTTCTTCCTGTAACCCTTAACTCTCTCACCAATCATCAAGAACCTATCAATCTCTGCCTGAAACACACCCAATGACTTGGCCTCCAAAGCCATCTGTGGCATTGGTATTGGTATTGGATTATTATTGTCACTTGTACTGAGGTACAATGAAAAACTTGTCTTGCATACCAATTGTACAGGTCAATTCATTACACAGTGCAGTTACATTGGGTTAGTACAGAGTGCATTGAGGTAGTACAGGGAAAAACAATAACAGTACAAAGTGTCACAGCTACAGAGAAAGTGCAATACAATTAGTTGCAACGTCACAACAAGGTAGATCGTGAGGTCATAGTCCATCTCATCGTTCAATAGTCTTATCACAGTTGGGTAGAAGCTGTCCTTAAGTCTGGTAGTACGTGCCCTCAGGGTCCTGTATCTTCTACCCGATGGAAGAAGAGAGAAGAGAGAATGTCCCGGGTGGGTGGGGTCTTTGATTATGCTGACTGCTTCGCCAAAACAACGAAAGGTAAAGACAGAGTCCAAGGAGGGGAGGCTGGTGTCCGTGATGCGCTGGGCCGTGTCCACAACTCTCTACAGTTTCTCGCTGTGCTGGGCAGAACGGTTGCCATACCAAGCCGTGATGCATCCAGATAGGATGCTTTCTATGGTGCATCGGTAAAAGTTAGTGAGAGTCAAAGGGGACAAACCAAATTTCTTTAGCCACCTGAGGAAGTAGAGGCACTGGTGAGCTTTCTTGGCTGTGGCATCTACATGTTTTGACCAGGACAGGCTGTTGGTGATGTTCATTCCCAGGAACTTGAAGCTCTCAACCCTCTTGACCTCAGCACCATTTATGTAGACAGGTGCATGTACACCACCCCCTTTCCTGAAGTCGATGACCAGCTCTTTTGTTTTGTTGACATTGAGGGAAAGGTGGTTGTCATGACTCCATTCCACTAAGCTCTCTATCTCCTTCCTGTACTCTGCCTAATTTGCTGTTTGAGATACGGCCTACAGCGGTGGTATCATCTGCAAACTTGTAGATGGAGTTAGAGCAGAATCTGGTCACACAGTCATGAGTGTATAGGGAGTAGAGGGCTGAGGACACAGCCTTGTGGGGCACCAGTGTTGAGAATAATCGTGCCGGAGGTATTGCTGCCTATCCTCACTGATTGTGGTCTGTCAGAAAGTCAAGGATCCAGTTACAGAGGGAGGTGTTGAGTCCTGGGTCTCGGAGTCTGGTGACAAGCTTGCTTGGGATTATTGTATTGAAGGCAGAGCTGCAGTCAATAAACAATAGTCTAATGTAGGTGTCTTTACTGTCCAGATGCTCCAGAACTGAGTGTAGGGCCAGGAAGATGGCATCTGCTGTGAACCTGTTTCAGCGATAGGCGAATTGCAGTGGGTCGAGGTTGTCTGGGAGGCTGGAGTTGATGTGTGCCATGACCAGCCTCTCAAAGCACTTCATGATGGTGGATGTCAGAGCCACTGGTCAGTAGTCATTGAGGCATGTTACCTTGCTTTTCTTTGGTACTGGGATGATAGTGGTCTTCTTAAAACAGGTGGGAACCTGAGATTGAAGCATGGAGAGGTTAAATATGTCTGCAAATACTTCTGCCAGCTGATCGGGACACCATCTGGGCCAGGTTCTTTCCTCGTGTTCACTCTCCGGAAGACTGATCTTACGTCCTCCACTGTGATCACAGGTTCAGCTGCATTGGAGGCTGTCAGGGTGGATGGTGACAATTCTCTTCCCTTCTGTTCAAAGCACACATAGAATGTGTGAAGCTCATCAGGATGGATGTGCTGTTGTTAACTATGCAGCCCGACTTTGTCTTGTAGCCTGTTATGGCATGTAAGCCCTGCCATAACTGACGGCTGGTCAGGGACTCTATTTTGAGTCGGTATTGCCTCTTGGCATTCCTGATAGCCTTCCGAAGGTCATATCCTGATTTCTTGTACAGATCAGGATCGCCAAATTTGTGTGCAGCAGTCCTCTCCTTCAGTAGGGAGTGGACCTCCCAGTTCATCCATGGTTTCCTGTTTGGGAACACCCATATTGACCTCTTTGGTACACAGTCCTCCACACACTTGCTGATAAAGTCTGTGATGGTGGTAGCATACTCATCAAGGCTGGTAGCTGAGTCTTTGAACATGGACCAGTGGGTAGGGGATGAAGCAGGCGAGGGTCATGTGTTTGAGCTGGGGATAGGGGGATGGTTTAAGTATCATTTCAGGGAGGGTTTTGGAGTCAGAAAATGAAAGTGGATCTACTTGGGTTTGTTCAGGCAAGTCCACATTGACATGCTGAAGTAGGCTGTTCAGTGTGTGAAAACCCAGGACTGCATACCTGGTCCACAGACAGAGCAGCGAAGATCCCAGAAGAAAGGTCCAGGCTAGGTTGCACATTTCTGGACAACATTGCACATACCCAGTGCCCTAAGCAGTAAAGCAACCAGTGCAGAGATAACACAGAACAAAAACATGGAATTCCCTGATTTTCAGTTACATGTGCTTTTTGCTTTAAGGCAGATGATGCAACAACTAAATTTGTTGCCGTACAATCAAATTTTTCGGCACTCATCCCAACGTTCCGGGAATTCTTTCACTTCTCTGGATGTACAAAAAAATTAGCAGCAGGGCTAGGGGTGGAACAGTAAACCTTTCTTCGGTTAATAAGTAAAAATACCAGCTACTGCAAATATTCAGCAGGTCAGACAGCCTGTGCAGAGACAGAAACCATGTCAATGCTTCAGGTCAATGACCTTTAACCCAACTAGTGTATTTCTGCTTGTTGTCTTTATCACTCGCCCTCTTATAATCTACCCAAATTTCTCCTTTTGTGCTGGGATAACCGACAATAAGTATAACCCAACACTCAGTGTGAGACTGGAACCAGAAAAGTAGATTGTTCTCTCTAAAGAACAATAAGAAGGCAAGTGAAATCTTAGGACAATTTGCAAGGTTGTTATGGCTCTCTCAGTACTGCACTGACGTGACAGCCCAGATCATATGCCTGAGTCCCAAAGTCAAAGTTGAACCTTAAGATTCAGAAATAAGACTTTCTCCAGATGAACCAAGCTTTCTCATTTTTGTAGCCACACTCTGAATTGGCATGAGGAAGTTAGAGGTTAAAAATGGAAATGTCACATGGACACTTCCCCAGGATTAAATTCACACTGATTATAAAAATCCTTTTAAAAATCTTGGTTTATACTCAACACATTTGATTGGCCTGAGGCTGTACATGTTTCAGATGCTCCATGTGAAGTCCTGCATCAATAGAGAACTCACATCTGCCCACAAGTTATTATCACTGCATTTCTGCCAGCCTCTACATTATTTTCTATGTACCAGGCACACAGGATAATTGCTCACTGTGAAAGTTTTTGCTTCAGTGAGGATTGCCCTTAAGTTCACATTGCTACCTCCTTTCCATTCCTTTATAATCTACACTGGGCCTGTGGTGATGGACAAGAGTTCAAGTAAAGCTTTCCAGAAAATCAATGCTACTTGGATAACTCCTCCAGTATTTTCTAATAAGATGCATCTAAAATTGGACTGTCAAAGGGTTTTATGCTTGAACAGTTTAATATAAAAAAAACCAATTTGTCGTAGTTATTTCTTACACGGATTTTCTAACAAAAAACAAATTTGCAGCTAAAACTGTTCTCATCAGTTGTTGTGATTTAATAAGTTTATAGATGGCTCAGTGAGCACCCAGCTTCTCCAGACAGACCAAACATACGTTTATAAGAAGTCTTTCATGATATTAGAATCTCCCAAAGTGCTTCTCACAAAGAAGATACTTCTCAAGTGTAGTTACTGTAATATGCATATGAATTAGGAGCAAGAGTAGACTGATCGAGCTTGTTCTGCCATTCAGTAAGGTCATGGTTGATCTCATTCTAATCTGGACTCCACATTCCCAACATACCCATGTTAACCTTTCACCACCTTGCTCATCAAGGATCTCTCTAACTTTGTTTTTAAAATATTCCACTATCCTTTAAGGACAAGAGTTACAAAGACTGATTGCTCCCTGAGATTAAAAAAAATCACTTCATCTCTGTCTTATATTGGGCAACCCCTTATTTTTAAACAGAGATCCCTGGTTCTAGATTCTCCCACAAGAGGAAACATCTTCTCCACACCCACCCTGTGTATTGTGAAGGGTCATGGCTGTCACGTGACACCACTGATCACCTGGTCGAAAGACACATCACTGTCAATCAAGGTCTGGCTCCACCCACCCATTAGTCCACATGTGACCATTGGCCTCTTTAAACACCTGTGTACCTGGCCTTGGGCTATTAGTTTGTTTGAACTACCTGGGCTGGATCGCCCAGTCCTCCAGCACTATAAAGAGTGCCACATGTGCGTGGTTCTCTCTCTCTTGATTGCTTTGAGGAATCGTGAAGCAACACTGAAGAGACCATTGGTAAGAGTCTGCACTTCCACAGGGTTAGGAGGGTCCTAAGTAGATTCCCGATAGTCTAGAGCCATGCCTGCACTGAGTCGAGGGGTGGCAAGCATCGTATTGTTTCCTCTTTGATCATTTGTACCCAGTTTGTTGTGTGTGAGTGTGTGCATCTTATCCTTGTGCAACCACCAGTGTGCGTGCGTGTACGTGTGTGTTGTTCCCGTTATCCTTTTCCTCGTTTGCCTTTTATAAATAAATCCTTTTAACTCCAAAGACTGTGTCCGGAGTCCTTGCCCCTCGAGACCCTCGAATCTGTTACACAACACCCTGTCAAGACCTCTTGCCACCTTGCTCATCAAGAATATATCTAACGCTGTTTTTAAAATATTCCACTGTCCTTTAAGGACAAGAGTTACAAAGACTCATTACTCCCTGAGATTAAAAAAAATCACCTCATCTCTGTCTTATAATGGGCAACCCCCTTATTTTTAAACAGAGATTCCTGGTTCTAGATTCTCCCACAAGAGGAATCATCTTCTCCACACCCACCCTGTCAAGACTCCTCAGGATTTTACCTAATAATGTTGGAAATGGAGCTTCCAAACTTCAAATGCCAAGTTTCCATTATAGAATTAGTAACATTGCCAGAGAGATGCCAAGAAATTGAATTAGTTTGGATAATGTTTCTGAGTACTGTGTGATTCACTTTCAATGAAAAACCACTTGTAAAGGAGAATTAACTTGCTGATAGTTTTACAATGACTATAATTTTTATTCTGCGTTCTCTCTAAGCCTGATATATAAATGCACGGAGAAGCTTGGATATAATGCAGTGGCATCAAACATTTGGATGCCACAACTGGAATTTTGATTCTGTAGAATATCCTCGGCCCATGGAAAGTTTGGGCTCTTTGCACAGAAGCAGTCCTCGCCAACGTTTGTGAGGGCGGCTTCAGTGTTATTCCCAAACGTGGAGTCTGGCAGTGGAAAACTGACTCGGGTAGGTCACAATGGCTGATCCTCGGGCTCTCCATGTACCCATTGGATTGTGAGCCCCAAGACCCCCAGTTTGTAAAGCTTGTCTAACTATTACTCACACCTATCGGTCACCTGACCCCAGGTCCCAGACCAAACTGGTACCTTGCTGCCACCCCAAACCAACCTTCTAACCTGGGAATAATTACAAAACCCAAACCAATCTCTGGCCCAAGACCTCCCCATTGCTGGCACT
The DNA here is from genome assembly GCF_009764475.1 of Pristis pectinata. NCBI lineage: Eukaryota > Metazoa > Chordata > Chondrichthyes > Rhinopristiformes > Pristidae > Pristis > Pristis pectinata. The sequence goes on along the minus strand of NC_067429.1, from coordinate 28,002,508 downwards.
AACCCTACTTATTCAAACCCATCAGCTAACCCTTGCCATGATCCCTCTACCAAGCCCCAGTGTCTGACATCACTCCCGCCAAGTAGCAGTCTCAGGGACCCTCTCCAACTCCACAGCTACCAATGCATCAACCAGTACCTGACACTGCCTGGGACTCCATCCCTTCAGTTGCCAGTGACCCAGATCCACGCCTACCTGATCTCCTTTGTATGTTCCATGAGGATAAGGAATGCATGGGACCTGTGCTGCTCCTTGAGCCTCAGGCACCACTGAATGTTGTAGCAACAAGTGATAGAATGAAACATTCATTGACCTGCTAACTGCATCATTAGCGCACCTAAACACTTCCGATCCCCGGTCCATCTGTTTCTCTGCTGCTGGTTGAGGAGTAGATGGAGAGTGGAGCTCAGAGAAACTACTGCTATCTCATTGGTGTCACCTGGAACATAGAATAGTACAGCACAGGAACAGGCTCATGGGGTCACCAAGCCTACACTGACCACAACCCCATCTGCCTGCACATAGTCCTTTATTTCCTGCCTGTTTGTTCATGCCTCTTACACATTGCTGTTGTATCACCTCCCCTGGCAGCATGTTCCAGGCACCTGAATAAAAAACTAACCCCTTCTCACCTTAAACCTATGGCCACCAGTATTTGACATTTCCACCCTGGGAGAGAAACTCTACCTTATCTAGGCCTCGCATAATTATCAGATCATCTCTGAGCCTCTGATGCTCCAGAGAAAACAGTACGAGTTTGTCCAACCTCTCTTGATGGCTACAACACTTCAATCCAGGCAGCATCCTGGTGAACTTCTTCTGCGCCCTCTCCAAAGCCTCCACGTCCTTCCTATAGTGAGGTGAATAGAATTGCACACAATACTCCTAATGTGGTCTAACCAAAGCTTTATACAACTGTAGCGTGACTTCCCAACGTTTATACTCAATGCCCAACCAATGAAGGCAAGCATGCCGTTTGCATTCCCTATTCACTTGTGTTACCACTTTCAGGGAGCTATGGATTTGCACCCCAAGATCCCTCTGTACATTAGTGGTCCGAAGGGTCCTGCCATTTACTGTGTACTTTGCTCTTGCATTTGACCTCCCAAAGTGCAACACCTCACACTTGTCCAGATTAAACTCCATCTGCCATTTCTCTGCCCAAATTTCCAACTGACTTGTATCCTGCTTTATCGTTTGACAACCTTCCTCACCATCCACGATTTCACCGATTTTTGTGTCATCTGCAAACTTACTAATCAGACCATCTACATTTTCATTCAACTCATTTTGTCAAGGTCAAGGCACCAATCCTTGCAGAACACCACAGGTGACAGACCTCCAGTCAGTAAAAACACCCCTCCACCACTATCCTCTATCTTTTGTGAGAAAGAACGCCCCCTGCAAAGCCATGCTGACTATCCCTAATAATCCATGCTTACCCAAATGCGAATAACTCCTGTCCCTAAGAATCTTCTCCACTAATTTCCCTACCACTGATATAAGGCTCTCCAGCCAATAATATCCTGGATTTTTCCTCCTGCCCTTCGTAAACAAAGGAACAACATTAGCTGTTCTCCGGTCTTCTGGGACCTCACTTACAGCTAAAGAGAATGCAAAGTTCTCTGTCAAGGCCCCTGCAATCTCTTCCCTTGCAATCTCTTCCCTTGCCTCCCTCAGCACCTGGGATAGATTCAGTCAGGCTCTGGGTATTTCTCTATCACAGTGTTTTTCAAGACACCCTACACACCCTCCTTCTTAGTATTGACATGCCCTGCTCACTTGTTCACACTGAGCCTCTATTAAATGTTGCATCTGTTAAACACTGCAATGCAGCAGTCCTAAATCCTGCACTGAAGTGTCATTCTAGATGGCTTCGTGAATCAAAAGCTGGAAAAATTCAGCAGGTCAGGCAGCATCTGCAGAGAGAGAAACAGTCAACATTTCGAGCTTGCACCCTTTGTCAGAACCGAGGAAGAGAGAGCTGCAAGTTAGCTTTCGGTTGGAGGGGAGGTGGGGGAGGGATGTGATACAAAATGGCAGTAGTTACCAGCACATTATGCTTCTAGTTCTGTGTATGAGTTGATAACGATGAGGTGGGGTAACTGCCCAGCAGGTTAGACTTATACAAGTAGGACAAGATAAACTGAGCTGTCTTGATATAAAAACAAAAAACAGAAAATGCTGGAAAACCTAATTATGTCAGGCAGCATCTGAGGAAAGAGAAACCAAGGCAATACTTCTATTGAGCAAAGGCCGACAACTGTACAGATTAATAGGGACCCTGGTCCAGCCTCTGCTACTAAGCGACCCACTTCAGTAGATGTTATGTTTGGTGGTACTCTTCTTGTCTTAGGATGGGGAAAGTCCTGTTGGATTTTACTCCCATTGATGATCCTCAGATCCCTGGGAACATCAGCTGAAACCAGGATTAAAATAACAGCTAAATCTTCTCAAAAATCATATAAGTCTTTGTACTTTGAGATAGTACAGACAATTTCATCCCCTTAGAATATCCAGCTAATTAAATAGATCTTCACAAACATTCAATGAGGTATCACCTTATGGAACTGTTGGCAACATTTTGAACCAATGGGATTAAAGGAGGGGGTGGGGGTAGTGTGGATACAAAGATAGCTGAGGGTCAGCAGCTGGGGTGATGGCAGATGGTTGTTTTCCAGACTCAAGTTGACAGAACATTACGTCAAAGCTTGCTGACAACAGGTAACACAGAAACGAGGACTTCAGAAGGACAGAGACAGACTGGTGAATCATGCAGACAAGTCAGGTTGTTTAGAGCAGGGAGATATAACCTCTCAGGGGTTTTGCTATGAAGATTGTGGAGCACTGGACAAATTAGTCGCTGGTGCTGCCTACACAATGCTGAACTGAATGCACACGAATTTCAGATGGGTATTATAAGGAGCCACCACCTTACTTATGTGTTTAATGCTACCAATCAAAAACAAGTCCCTTCCAAATGGTTGAATCCACTGGCAGCAGAATCAACAACCAAAGGGCTTGAATCTAAGCCAATTAGCAAAATAACCAAAAGACCAGTGAGGATTTTTTTTTACCCAGCAAGTTGTTACAGCCTGAAATGTTTGGTGGAAGCTGATTCATTCTTAACATTTATAAAGGAATTCAGTAAATAATTGAAGAGGTGGAACTTGCAGACTTGTATGGAAAGAGCAGGTGACTGGGACTGAGCAGGTAGCTCATTCACAGGGCCAGCACGAGGAAGAGAGGCCAAAGAGCTTCTTTCCACCCTCCATCATTCTCTTCCTTTTCTTTTTCAATCTTTTTATTAGTTTTCAAATTAATACAGATTAATATATAACATCAATGTTTGTACATGTAATACAAAGAGATCTGGACAACAATCATGGCATAGATAATCATAAAGAACAATAAGATAAAGAACAATAAGATATAAAAAAAATCTGTAGATCCAATGATCTCTTAGTAAATGAATATAATATAAAAGAAAGGAAAGAAAAAGATTTATTATATAAATTAAAAAAGAGAAAGAGGAAAAAAAATCAAATCAATAAGAAAAATTATAAACAATATCAACTAAACAGAAAAATTTCAAAAAAAAAACAACAAAACAAAAAGACTGGGCTAAAATTTCTCAGTAGAAACAGAGCAATATTATGTCATCAACTCCGTTCCTCTGAGTTGGAAAGTTATTGAAAGGGGATCTACGTCATGTGAAAATATTGAATAAATGGACTCCAAATATCTTCAAATTTAAGTGAAGGATCAACAGTACCACTCCTAATTTTTCCCAAGTTTAAACATGATATAGTTTGAGAGAACCATTGAAAAGTAGTAGGGGGTATTGCATCCTTCCATTTAAGCAAAATGGATCGTTTGGCCATTAATGTAACAAAAGCAATCATACGGTTAGCAGAAGGAGATAAATGGCCAGACTCTATCCTTGGTAATCCAAAAACTGCAGTGAAAGGGTGAGGTTGTAAATCAATCTTCAATACATTTGAAATAATGTTAAAAATGTCTTTCCAATATTTTTCCAAAAGAGGACAGGACCAAAACATATGTGTCAAAGAAGCCACAATCAATTTACATCTATCACATATAGGATTTATATGGTGATAAAAACGAGCTTGCTTATCTTTGGACATATGGGTCCTGTGAACAACCTTAAACTGTATCAATGAGTGTCTGGCACACATTGAAGATGTATTAACCATCATTCTCTAACTCTGCAAAAACTCTGTTTGGGGTCTTTAAGGTAGCCTAGTCATTCCATATGTTACCTCATGATTAAGAGGCAATCTAGAAATATTGTTCAATGGCAGATGGGAGAACAAGCTTTCTGAGCAGGTTTGGAAAGTCAAATGGAAGATGTAGAATTTATAAATCGTCTTTCCCATTCCTATCAGGACATGCACTTCATAACCAATGAAAAACATTTGAAGTGAAGAAGTACAGGATGATGTGTGGTTCGGAGGGCAACTTCCAGGTCGTGGTGTTCCCATGTTTTTGCTGCCCTTGTCTGGTAGAGATTGTAGCTTTGAAAGGTACCATCAAAGGAATCTTGGTGAGTTGCTGCTGTGCATCCTGTAGATGGTACAAACTGCTGTTACTGTGCCCGACTCGGTCCAATGCAGTGAGTCTCAACTCACTGAATGCCAACTAATTTGCACACTGTACTGTTGTCCCACATGCAGCAGCAATTATGTAGGGCCCTGGTGAGACCCCATCTGGAGTACTGTCTTTCTACTGTCTTGGTCTCCTTACCTAAAAGAATATGTACTTGCCACTGATGGGAAGCTACGAAGATTCACCAGACCGATCCCAAGGATGGCAGGTTTTTTGTATGAGGAGAGATTGCGTAGATTAGGCCTGCATTAGGGTTTAGAAAAATAAGAGGTGACTGCATTGAAACTCACAAAGTCCTGACAGGATTTGACAGGCTGGATGCAGGAAGGCTTCTACTTGCTGCGGAATCCAGAACAAGGGTCAGAGTCTCAGTATAAGGGATAGTCCATTAATCCTGAGATGAAAAGAAGTTTCCTAAGCAGAAGATGGTTAGTCTTTAACATTCTCTCCCTCAGATGGCTGTGGAGGTTCAGTCACTGAGTTCATTCAAAACACAGATGGACAGATTTTGGACCAGGAGGGGATCAAGGGATATGGTGAAAGTGCAGGATAATGGCACTGAGGTAAAAAAATAGCTCGAAGGGCCAGATGGACAACTCCTGCAACTGTTTTGTATCTTCTTATGTAGGTGTCAAGTCTTAGTGATGTTGGTTGTGGATAAACATGTTAAGTGTTGCAACAGGATCCTTTCCTGAAAGGGATGAAGGGCCTCAGAAATCTCAGCAGAAAGGCAGTAGGTCTGATATCTCCTTTCAGCATAGAGGTATTAAGTTGTTGCTCTTGTAAGGTACCTTTGAACATGCACACATTTTTCTTTCTGTATTCATTTACATTTTAATATTGTGATCCTCCTGGACGGGAGATTCATACGGTTTACTTGCTTTCCAGCAATGTAACATTATCACAGATATTCATTCTGCCAGATTAAAGTCTGAGCGAGCAAGAGTGAGGCAAAATAAGCCCTTCCTCTTTGGATATGTGTGTGCTATGTCTCAGTTTATTCCTGAAGATATTATAACCCCACTAGGATGTCAAGGTAGCAGGTTTCAAGAGGTTGCCTTCCAGAACTGCAACTTGCACAATCTCAGCACCATTACGTTTAACCCAGCATCTGTTCATCCAAAGTCACCTGCATCACTCAGGCTGGGGCTGTGTCTGTCTCTCCACCCCACTGTGCTTGGACGCAGGGCAATGAATGCCTCTTTTTATCACTTAGTCCTGCAGCAATTGTGGCAGACTTACTCTTAAATTAATCATTCTGTAAAAATCAATGTACTCTCTGGTTCGTGCCTGCAGAAATCCCCTAACAGCTCAGTTACTGATTTTGTGCCACTTTAAGTGGCTCAAGTTGAGAACCTAATTGTTGCAGATTGATGAGTTTGGTTGGAGGTGAGACCGATAGGAAAAATGCTTTGTAAAGTTGCTGTTGGCAGCACTGTAATGAATGTCTGTACCAAGCAAGTACAGTCAGGACTCAGGACTCTGACAAGACTCCTCACAGAGCAACCTTTCCACGTTATTAATTCACACAGAAGAGAGATTGAATCTGTTGATGTGTCTTGTGATATTTGCAGACAATTATTTTTTGCTCATTAGAGTTTCAGGATTTGCCTATAGAAATGCCTAATTCTATCCTTTCTTCAGGAACAAGGTTTTGATGCCAATTATTTTCATGGCAACAAAGGGAGAAAGTACACAAATATTTCTCCAGCTACATGTATTCCAAGCTCCATCCACGAAAGCACAAATCAAAAGAAATCAAGTTAGAGACAACCTGAAATGAAACTGGAAGATTGTTGTAATTATCAGCTAGTAAAATCAGCAAGAATTCTGTAACAGAGGACCAAGGCATTGATTAGAAATAGGAAATTCGAATACAAGGATAGGACAGCGTGAAACACAAAGACAGATTCTAAGAGTTTGTAGAGTTACATAGAAAGGGCATGGTTAGCAGTTGGAGACTGAGACAGGAGAAACTATATTACAAAATAAGGAAAGAGACATAAAATAAATATTTTACATCAATTTGCATGGAAAAAAAATGCGGTAAATCTCCCAGAAATAGTGGGGGATTACAGAACAAAGGTAAATGAGAAGATCAAAAAATGGAGTTTGCACGTTCTCTCTGTGACTGTGTGGGTTTGCTCTGGGTGCTCCAGTTTCCTCCCATATCCTAAAGACAGTAGTAGTAGGTTAATTGGCTGCTGTAAAATTACCCCTATTGTGTAGTTGAGTGCTGGTATCTGTGAAGAGTTGGAGAGAACATGCAGAGAATAAAATAGGATTAATACTTGCTGGTCAGCATGGTCTGAGTGAACTGAAGGACCTGCTTCTTTGCTGTTTGACTGTATGAAATCAGCATTAGAAAATAAATTAGTACTGGTGGAATTAATGACAGAGATGAAAGAAACCTTGACATTCACAACCCCAGAGACCAGTGGAGACTCAGTCACCGAGTATAGCAAGACAGGGATCAATAGATATTTAAGTATTCGGGGGATCAGGGGATATTCCCATCTGCAGCCACAGGAGTGCCTGCGTATTCCCTTCAGTATCAAGTCTCCTACCACTATTGCCGTCGGGCTCTAGCTCCTCCCCTCTTGAGCAGCTGAGCCACCCATAGTGCTGTGATCTTGGCATGGGCTGGACTCTTCAGAGGTACATTCACCACCACCGTTTTGCAACACAGATAAATGGTTTTGGAAGGAGATGGACTCTGAGGTTTCATTGACCACCTGCCCGCCTCCCTCCCTCTGCCTGTAGTCACCCTTTCCTTCTCTGACTGCCTTTCCTTATGCTCCAGGGTGACCACCTCTAAAAACCTGCTATCCAAGTAGGTTTCAGCCTCCAGGGTCAGGCTGATATCTACATGTTCCAGCGCTGCCATACTTTAAGCCACTGGGAGGGCACAGAGAAGTCAATAAAACTATGAAATAAGAAACAAAGCTAACCTTTCAAGTCTGAGACCCTTCATCAGAACTGACCTGAAATGTTAAGCCTTTCTCTCTCCATAGATGCTGCCTGACCTGCTGAGTGTTTCCAGTATTTTCTGATTTTGTTTCAGAGTGGGTGGTGCAATGTGTAAGTGGAGCAGGCCTTCACCAGGAATTGTGGAAAGAGGTGGATCAGACGGCCAAATGTCATTTCCAGCATCTAAGTCCAAGTCACAAGAAGTCTAACCAATGTACCCAGAGCTAGCTATATCAAGCATTCCCAATGCACAGGTGACATTCGTGGGGAGAAACAGGTCAAAATGAAGAGGTTATACATCCCGCATGGATTAAAGACATACACACACACATACAGACACACACACACACACACACACACACACACACACACACACACACACACACACACACACACACACAGACTCATGTCCAAACCTTTCCTTGTTGGGCTCAATGTCAAATTTTATCTTATAACATAAGAAAATAAGAAATAGGTTCAGGAGTAGGCCATCCCCATTTTCCCCATAACCCTTAATTCCACTACTATGCAAAAATCTATCTCAATCTGTCTTAAATATATTTAATGAGGTAGCCTCTACTGCTTCCCTGAGCAGAGAATTCCACAGGTTCACTACTCTCTGAGAAAAGCAGTTTCTCCTCATCTCTGTCCTAAATCTAATTCCCCCAAATCTTGAGGTTATGTCCCCTAGTTCTAGTCTCACCTACCAGTGAAAACAACCTTCCTGCCTCTGTCTTATCTACCCCTTTCATAAGTTTATATGTTTCTATAAGATCCTCTCTCGTTCTTCTGAATTCCAGCGAGTACAGTCTCAGGCAACTCAATCTCTCCTCATAGGCTAACCCTCTCATCTCCGGAATCAACCTGGTGAACCTCCTCTGCACCATCTCCAAAGCCAGTATATCTTTCCTCAAGTAAGGAGACCAGAACTGCACGCAGTACTCCAGGTGCGGCCTCGCCAGTACCCTGTACAGTTGCAGCATAACCTCCCTGCTCTTAAATTCAATCCCTCTTGCAATGAAGGCCAACATTCCATTTGCCTTCTTGATAACCTTTTGCATCAGGAAACCAACCTTTTGTAATTCATGCACAAGCACTCCCAAGTCCCTCAATACCAACAGCATGCTGCAATCTTTCACCATTTAAATAATAATCTGATCTACTATTTTTCCTTCCAAAGTGGATGGCCTCGCATTTACCAACATTGTACTCCATCTGCCAGACGCTTGCCCACTCACTTAACCCATCTATATCTCTCTGCAGACTCTCCACGTCGTCTGCACAATTTGCTTTACCACTCAGTTTAGTGTCATCAGCAAACTTAGAATCGGGACACTCGGTCCCCTCTTCCAAATCGTTAATGTATATTGTGAACAGTTGTGGGCCCAGCACCGACCCCTGTGGCACCCTGCTCACCCTCCTGCTAATCACATTAACAGTATTTACCTTGATAAAGCAATGCTATCAATCCAGGTCATTGCTCTTTGTAGTAAAATCAATGTTACATAAAAGTTGGTTTGCACCTAGATTGGTTTTGACAAGGTTTGAACTGGTTTTATTGAAGAGCTGATGAACGATATGTAGGCGGAAGTGTTTTAAATGTTGCCAAACATGCAAGAAAGTCAGGGCTGTGCATACAGTGGGACCGATGTTGCAATTGAGAGGTGGCTTTTCTTCTCCTGCATTACAATCGCTGGAAACTGATAACAGTTTTTCCACTTGGAACCTGTCTGATCTCCATTTCAGTGTGTTCCCCAGGATAACCTTTGCAGCACATGGCCGTGAAGGCAGAGTTGTCCGATGCTTCGCTGGGGAGCAACATCAGCCAAAGTAGAAGGAAACGCGGCCAGATCAGGGGAGGGGACACAGATCTCCTCCCGCCAGAGCATCAACCCCACGAGACTCAGGGCATGAATGGTGGTTAGCATTGCTGGTTGCTTCTGGGGCCAGTCGATGCATCATGTTCTTTGTAACTGCTCATTATACCATTCCCATTTTTAGCAATAGTGCAACCAATTATTATTGGTATTGATTTCAATCTAATTCATTTAAATGCAATTAACTTGAGTGTCATCCATAAGCTGAGATATTAAATCAAGGCCATGTCTACACAGATGGGTTTCACCAGCTGTAAGGAACTTGTGGTTGTAACAAATGCTGCAATATTACAATCTCATTCTCTGTACAGAACAGATGCATCTCAAAACTCAGTTCCATTCAATGTTTATCAGCAATGTACAATTCAAAATTATTATGCATTTCTGGAGTGAAATGTAACAATGAAGACTTCTGAATCTTTACACATCTGTCTGGATATTCAGCCACACCCCTCTGCTCACGAGCCACCTTGTGTTCCTGCTGTGATACCTATGTTAGGGCATAAGGGATGACAGGGTTCCCTCTGCATCTGTGCCTTTGGAACATGAAGAGGGGACTGGGAACACATAGAGTCACAGTGTAATACAGCATGGAGACAGGCCCTTCGGCCCAACTCATCCATGCCAACCAAGATGCCCAAATAAGTTAGCCCTGTTTGGCCCATATTCCTCAAACGTTGTTCCCAGGACAATCCCTGGCTGGGAATTCCTGAGATAACTCAGTCTTCCTAGCACAGCACTAGATGTGGTCACTCACCAGCCAAATGAATTATTTGCCTTCTTCAAGGCCCTCCCACAACGCTACACCATTGTGTACCACCCATCCAGTACCCCAATGCCATCCACCTGCCCAACCCCAAATCCACCTCAATCCCAGCCACGCCACACAGAAATGGAACATGGAAACATAAAACATTGAAAATAGGAGCAAGAGTAGGCCCGTCAGCCCTTCGAGCCCACCCCACCATTTAATATGATCATGGTTGATCCTCCATCTCCTCATCCCAAGCTGCCTTTTGAGTCTCACAATCTATCAACCTCCTTCCTAAATACATTTAGTGACTTGTTCTCCTCCGCCCTTTGTGGATGAGTATTCTGCAGGTTCACCACCCCCTGAGTGAAGAGATCTCCCCTTACTTCACTCCTAAGCATCCTATCCATATCCTAAGGCCCGTCCTCCCTCTAGACCCTGCCCCCAGCCCGGAGAAACCTCCTCCCCACATCCAGTCTGCTGAGCCCCAACAGTGCTTGCCAGCACCTGTGCTCAGCAGCCTCCTGTGCCCAGCCTCTGATAGTTCTGGGCAGCACAGGTTCAATTCCCTGGCTGCCTATGAGAGTGGTGGGTCAATGATGGGAAGTTGGGGCCCCACTGACGGACCCCACTGTCTGACCCTGCAGGGTGCAGTGGAATTTCTAGGCAAGTATGGGAATCTGGAGCTACCTTTATGAAGAAAATTTAAACATATAACTATATTAACATGCAAATTAGCAGCAGAATTAGGCTACCCAGCCACTTGGGTCTTTTCGGCCATTCAATGAAGAATGGGTTATCTGGCAAATGGAATTGGTTTATTATTGTCATGTACCGTGATACCGTGAAAATCTTTTGAAATGATCTGCCATCCAGACAGATCATTTCCTACATAAGTATATCAAGGTAGTACAAAAGGTAAAACAATAACAAAATGCAGAATTCTAGTTCCACAGTTACAGAGGAAGTGCAGTGCAAGGTGGACAATAAGGTGCAAGGCAGATTGAGAGATCAAGAGTTCATCTTTATCATACAAGAGGTCCATTCAAGAGTCTGATAACAACAGGCTAGAAGTTGTGCTTGAGCCTGATGGCATGTGTTCTCAAGCTTTTGTAACTTCTGCCTGATGGAAGGGGGGAGAAGAGAGAATGGCCGGGTTGGGAGGGGTCTTTGACTATGTTGGCTGCTTTCCCGAGGCAGCGAGAAGTATAGACAGAGTCCATGGAGGGGAGGCTGGGAGGTTGAGATCAGTGACCTCAGTTCCACACGTCTGTCCACCCATGGTAATTTCTCACCCCACTGCTTATCTAGGATATATCTAACTGCGTCTTAAAAATATTCAAAGACTCTGCATCCAATGGCACTTAAGGAAGAGTTCCAAAGACTCCTGGACAGAGAAATGTTCACCAGCTCTGCTTTAAACTGGTGCACCCTTATTTTTATACAGTGACCAGTGACATGGGATTGTGTTCACAAGTGTTCACTGTACTTCCCACTATCCTATAACAGGCAAGTCCAGTACATTCTTTGTTTAACAACAGTGTGCACCACGATTAGGGGACACTTGGTTGTCACAGTGAATGAAGCTGGAATGCACGAGAGGGATCAGAATGAAGGGACTCTGTGGGCTAGACACTGTGTGGTAGCTGGACAGGCGTGTCAAAGGCTCTCTGCACAAGGGGCTGCTCCAGTTTTGTTTCAGGCCTTCAGGCACCAAAATTCCACCAAACATCAGATGTGATGGAGTAGGACTCCCACACTTTGCCTGGATGTTGGGTTTCAGACATTTTGGTGTGCTTAGCCTGTGTAGTTCCCAGCACCAATGCTCAATCAGACTCCCTGCAAAATATCAATATGTATCATCAGTACAGAGTTATAATTTTTTACATACAGAACCATGCATCAAAAACATTTCCCTGAGGTTCCAGACTGAATTGAACAGTTGCCTTTGATCTGATTCATGTCTTCCAGAAAAAAGTGTCGGCCCTTAAAGTCACATTCACCACGGTGACCTGACAACAGCAACACAGTGGTTGCCATGGAGGAGAGCGAGGCTGCATGGGGGAGGCGGGAGGCCCCAGATTTAGTGAACGTTCTTTTTCAGTGAGATAAATGCCAGGAAGGAGGCCCCGTGTCCCAGAAGCCAGGAGACCTGCCAGACCCCCACTGGAAGGGCCTGGCAGGAGGTGCCATAGCTGTGAGAATGCTCACTCACTCATACAGGGCGACACAGTGGTGCAGCCAGTAGAGCTGCAGCCTCACAGCTCCAGTGACCCAGGTTCGGTCCTGACCTCGGGTGCTGTCTGTGTGGAGTTTGTACATTCTGCCCGTGACCTCTGGTTTCCCCCCAGTTCCCAAAGACATGCAGGTTGGTAGATTAATTGGCCGCTGTAACTTGCCCCTGGTGCGTTGTTGAAGGGTAGAATCAGGGAGGAGTTGATGAGAATGTGAGGAGAATAAAAAATGGGATTAACGTAGGGTTAGTGTAAGTGGATGGCACGGACTCAGTGGGCTGAAGGGCCTGTTTCTGAGCTGTATCTCTATGACTCTGTGACTCCATGCTGGCCAAGAGAGTGTGGAATAGCCAATAATGGATGTAACAGAGGCATGAAAGAGAGTTTGAGAGGAAATGTGTTGGGGCAACAGTGAAACCAGGCAGCATCAGGGTGACCAAAATACCCAATGGAATAATTTAGATTAGTGAATGGACGCTCTCAGGTCATGCCCTCTGATCCACCTTTAGAATGGATCAGCAAACCAAATCCCATGTACAATTGAAACTGGCTTCCTGAGGATACACAATTTAGAAAAGCAGACTATTATAGAATTCATTAGTAATTTGTTGTTGAGGTTCTATTTCTGGTTCAGTTTGGCTGTGATCCATTTCACATCACAGAGTTAAACAGCATGTTCTTCCCACAATTGAATACAATCTCTCGAGCTGACAAACACTAATAGCTTTTAGCTTGCTGACTTATTAGGCTAGAAAGGTCGCTTCCTACTCATGTACTTCACTTTATTTGCTCCGTATAATATAATAAATGTTTGTTAAGTATGAAGATTAAAAAAAAGATGATTCATTTCAAATCACATGAAGCAATTTTTTATAAAACTCTGTGTCATTAACAGCATATGTGATCAAACTGAACTTCTTTCTGATTGCTACCAGGACATATCTTTATTTAATGGAATAAACAGAGAAAATAGCATTGTTAAATAGCAATAAGAATGCTCCACCAACATGCCACGTACCAACCTTGCAAACTTGCATTCAGAGGACACTGGATGCCAGCTTAGGCTTCCTGCACTTGCCGTGAGGCCTATATTTAAACATCAGTCGTGGTATCTGCCCTCTCCAAGAACGTGAATGTCACTGGCAGCTCTCCAGTGCCTTGCCCGTGATTCCATTCCTGACGTACGACAATCGATATGAAAGCAGTCCCAACATTCCCAAAAAACCCTGCCATCCCAGTCCTGTCCGTTCCACCTGCCCAAGTGGGATCACATTAATAAATTCCATCTCTGTCTCTTTCCTTTCAACTGCCTTTCGCTCCCTCTCTCATTTACTCCTGTCTATTTCTTTCACTTGCTATGTGGCTGTGTAGGTGAGCACTTCAGTGAACTCTTCTTTGGGACTTGTTCGCTGGGAACTGTGAAGACTTGTTCTTTTGGAACTGCCCAGGAAGACAAACCAAGGGCCACGCTTGAAGCTTGAAACCACATTGTGTTAATCATTGATATTAACATATATTCATTATTGGCTTTGTCAAGGGGTTGGGAGCTTAAAAAGAACTGAGCACATAATGGTCAGGTGTAGTACTGAGGGAAGTCCATGCTGTCTGAGCTTTCATCTTTAGGATTAGAGCTTAAATGAAAACTCCATCAGCTCTAAAGATAACTCCAATAGACTACATGGAAAAGACACTCTTCTTGAACTGTCCAACAGCCAACCATCAAATGAACATCACTGAAAGCAGATGATATAATTACCTATTTTATTTCTGCTCCTGCACCTTGCTGTGTGCCAAATGGTCTCACGTTCCCATGCATGACATTTCAATAGTGATGAAGCCCTTTGGAATACCCTGCGGATGCAATGGTGCTACAGGACTGTGACAGAAAATGCTGCTGCCCTGCAGCTCCAACATCTTGGGCTTGCTTCTGACCTAGGGTTCTGTCTGTGTGGAGTTTGCACGCTCTTCCTGTGACTGCATGGGTTTCCTCCTGATGCTCTGGTTTCCTTCCACATCCCAAAGACGTGCTGGTAGGTGAATTGGACACCAGATTACCCCGAGTGCAGGTGGGTGACAAGAGAATTGGGGAAGTTGACAAGCGTGTGCGAGGGAATAGGTTACATGGAAATAAGTGGGGGGGGGGGGGGTGGGACCAATGGGATTGCTCCAAGAGCTGGCATAGACCAGACGGGCTGAATAGCTGCCTTCTGCACTGTTGGGAAAAATAGGAGAAAAACATGTGATTTGCCGTTTATCCACCAATGAAATAACAGCTTCTAAACCAAGAGATTTACAAAACCCAGAACAAATGAATGAGGAATGTGGGCTGAGAGATTTGCGCATCTGTGTGGCAGATTCTACACGGTAAAAATGGGAAGGCACGGTAGTGTAGCAGTTAGAGTAACGCCATTACAGCGCCAGCGACCCGGGTTCAATTCCGGCCACTGTCTGTCAGGAGTTTGTACGTTCTCCCCGTGTCTGCGTGGGTTTCCTCCAGGTGCTCCAGTTTCCCACATTCCAAAGACATACGGTTTAGGAAGTTGTGGGCGCGCTATGTTGGCGCCTGAAGTGTGGCGACACTTGCAGGCTGCCCCCAGAACACTCCATGCAAAAGATGCATTTCAATGTGTGTTTCGATGTACATGTGACTAATAAAGAAATCTTATCTCATTTTATCAGATTAATCACCATCCAAGCTGAATTCCCAGCAGGTTTACTACTCTTCCTTTACTCGTCATGTACACTGACCTCAGAGACAAGAATCTACTTGGAAAAGGAAGCCTTGCTATTCACTTCTTCCAATGCCTTCATACATCCCACCAACATTGCACAAAGATTAGCTGATTACAGACATCATTTAAAAAGGGGATGGGGTACATGGCAGCTCTCAGTGACACCCATCCGCGCTCCACCCCAAGGCACATACGTTTGGACATGTACCAATGCATAGTGATGGCGAAGACTTTGGGCATGAATTTGGAAAAGAGAAGGAAGTGCAGGCAGGTGACTGGTGCATGGAGATGGAGAACAATGCCAGATAATCCCTGTCCCTGTGACATTCAGGGCCCTAATGAGGCTGAAGCAGAAAAATGGGCGGAATCACTTTGGCTCAATAAACCCAGCAGACCTTGCTCTCCCACCAGCCCAGTCCACCCACCTCCTCGACCCCAGGTTAAATCCTTCCGAGAAGATTTCTCCTGACCCATCCTTCTAGCTGACCTAAGCATCGCCCTGGTTCCACAGTGCTTAAGTGTGCGTGGGGAAGCCTGACTAGACCTGGACTTCCCTCTTGACGTCACTCATGCCTGAGCCAGAGTGAATCATCACCAGTGATGCTTCAGTAATCTGTAAGCTGTAGACAATTGTGAATTATTAAAATCTAATCATTTCTCATCTACATTCACCTCATTCAACATAATGTCACATCTAATTTCATCACTGTATAACGGTGCATAATTACTGTGGACAGGCTCGTAGCCGGCAACTGCCCACTGCTGTCTCTGGCTGTTTTCTCTGCATCTTCTCTGTCTGTTCTATCTTCTTGGGTTCAGTCCACGCTTAATTGGAGTGGACATACGCTACACTTTCAATGTCATGCACAGCTCAACTTTCTTGGTAAAGAGTGCAGGAGCCAACTCCACACATGACATTTCTTTTCCTTTGCTGGAAATACCAATTATCATCATCATGCATGAATACAAGCGGAGCAAAAGGTGAAATAGATGGCACTTTGTCATGGAGACACAAGAGAATGCAGTTGTTGGAATCTGGGTAAAACGAGCTGCTGGAGGAACTCAGAGGGTCAGGCAGCATCTGTGGAGGGAAATGGGCAGTCGACGTTTCAGGTCAAGACCCTTCATCTGGACTGAAAGAGTAGAAGGGAGATAGCCGGTATAAAGATAAGGTAGATAAGGTATAAGATCTCCTTATTAGTCACATGTACATCGAAACACACAGTGAAATGCATCTTTTGCGTAGAGTATTCTGGGGGCAGCCCGCAAGTGTCGCCACGCTTCCGGCACCAACATAGCACGCCCACAACTTCCTAACCCATACGTCTTTGGAATGTGGGAGGAAACCGGAGCACCCGGAGGAAACCCACGCAGACACAGGGAGAACGTACAAACTCCTGACAGACAGCAGCCGGAATTGAACCCAGGTCGCTGGCGCGGTGATAGCGTCGCGCTAACCACTACACTACCGTGCCAGTGGGAGGGGTGGGACAAGAGCTGGCAAGTGATAGGTGGATCTAAGTGAGGAGGGGTGATGGGCAGATGGAGGAGGGAATAGTGACAGAGGCTGGGAGGTGACAGGTGGAGGCAACAAAGAGCTGTAGATGATGGAATCTGATAGGAGGGGAAGGTGGTGCATGGAACCAAATTAGGGAGGTGGGGAGGGCAGATGGGAACAGTGGGAGGAGGGGACCCAGTGGGAGGTGTGTGTGGGTGATGGGCAGATGGCGTGGTGAAGGGTCTTGACCTGAAATGTCGGCTGTTTATTTCCCTCCATAGATGCTGCCTGACCTGTTGAGTTCCTCCAGCATTTTGTGTGTATAGATCCTGGTAAACCTCTTCTGCACTTTTTCCAAAGCCTCCATATCCTTCCTGTGACAGGGCAACCAGAACTGCATACAATACTCCCAAGTGTGGAGTAAACAAAATTTTATATAGCTACAACATGACTTCCTTACTCTTACACTCAATGCTCCAATGAATGAAAACATGCATGTTTACCAACCTATCTACTTGTGTGGCCACTTTCAGACAGCTAGGGACTTGAACCCCAAGATCCCTCTGTACATACACTGTGTCAAGATCCCTCAGCATCTTATGTTTCAATCAAGATGCTTTGCACTCTCGAAACTTCAGTGGATACAAAGCTAGCCTGTTCGATCGTCCCAGCTATTAGTCTAGTAAACCTTCTCTGAATAGCTTCTAATGCCTTAAGGTCCTTTCTTAAATAAGGAGACAATACTCTAGATCTGGTCTCACCAATGCATTTTTTTACCCCCTGAGGTTACCTACCATTCATTCCACCATGGCAGGCATGGTAGTGTAGCGGTTAGCGTAACGCTATTACAGCGCCAGCGACCCGGGTTCAATTCCGGCCGCTGTCTGTAAGGAGTTTGTACTTTGTCCCTGTGTCTGTGTGGGTTTCCTCCAGGTGCTCCGGTTTCCTCCCACATTCCAAAGACGTACGGGTTAGGAAGTTGTGGGCATGCTATGTTGGCGCCGGAAGCGTGGCAACACTTGCGGCTGCCCCCAGAGCACTCTACACAAAGGATGCGTTTCACTGTGTGTTTCGATGTACATGTGACTAATAAAGATATTTTATCTTTCACCAAGACCTTCAGTGTAGTGTTTGAAGATTTGACACCCAGTCTCTACAATGGCCTGTAATTATTAAATGTTGTCGGATAATAGTCCTGTGAAGTGCCTTGAGCAGAATCGCCATATTAAAGCAGTATATCATTCCAATTGTTGTTGTTGTTATTGATTCTAGCCTTCATCCATGAGGTAATGCAGCAATCCCTCAGAAAGAAGAAATTAACTTACATTTATGACCACAGGATGCCTCCAAGCACTTTGCACCCAGTGTATTGCTTATGAAGTGTAGTCACTGTTGTTTTTTTTAGGCAAGCAACAGCTAATTTTACACACAGCAGGGTTCCACAAACACCACAGAGGTGAGCGACCAGATAATCATTGTAATTCATCAATTGTGAAGCACGTTGGGACATAATGAGGATTTACAAGGTGTTATGTAAGTACAAGTTCTTCCTTTTTTTAATCTGTTTTTACATCTGACTGAACAGGCAGGTGGAGGCCAATTTAAGTACCGGATCCCAAACAACATGTCTGACAGTGCAGCAGTTCCTCTGCTTTACATGAAAATGTCCACACACAAGCAAATAGGAGCAGGAGTGGGCCACCAGGCCTTCAAACCTGCCCCACCATTCAATATGATTGTAGCTGATCCAAGCTGGCTTCAACTCCTCTTCTGTGCCCGTTCCCCATAACCTTCAATTCCTTGATCTCCTGAACATTTATCCATCTCCATCTTAAATATATCTGGTCTCCACCATCGTCAGGGGTAGAGAATCCCAGTGACTGACCACCCTCTGAGAGGAGAAATTCCTGTACACTTCAGCTTTAAATGATTGTCCCTTGTTTGAGACTCTCCCAGATTATATACTCACGTCCTGGAATGGAGTTTGGGTCCAAGACTAAGCTGGCAATGACCTTACTAGTGATATTGTGACATTAATTATCAATAACTTCTGAGTTGTTGATCGGAGGCAGGGGAAAAACAAAGCACATCTGAATTTAACCTGATTAAATTGTTGAGACAGTGCAAGTACTTTACTGTACACCTGACTTTGTCATGTATTGGTATTGGCATTGATTTATTATTGTCACTTGTACCAAGGTACAGTGAAAAACTTGCATACTGATCGTATAGGTCAATTCATTACAGTGCAGTTACATTGAGTTAGTACAGAATGCATTGAGGTAGTACAGGTAAAAACTGTAACAGCACAGAGTAAAGTGTCACAGCTACAGAGGAAGTGCAGTGCAGGTAGACAATAAGGTGCAAGGTTACAACAAGGTTGATCGTGAGGTCAGAGTCCATCTCATCGTATAAGGGAACCATTTAATAGTCTTATCACTGTGGGGTAGAAGCTGTCCTTAAGTCTGGTGGTACGTGCCCTATTGTACCTGATGGGAGAGGAGAGAAGAGAGAATGACCTGGGTGGGTGGGGTCTTTGATTATGCTGGCTGCTTCGCCAAAACAACGGGAGGTAAAGACAGAGTCCAAGGAGGGAAGCTGGTGTCCGTGATGCGCTGGGCTGTGTCCATCACTTTCTGCAGTTTCTTGCAGTCCTGGGCAGAGCAGTTGCCGTACCAAGCCGTGATGCATCCAGATAGGATGCTTTCTATGATGCATTGATAAAAGTTGGTGAGTGTCAAAGCGGACATACCGAATTTCTTTAGCCTCTTGAGGAAGTAGAGGCGCTAGTGAGCTTTCTTGGCTGTGGCATCTACATGATTTGACCAGGACTGGCTATTAGTGACGTTCACTCCTAGGAACTTGAAGTTCTCAACCCTCTCGACCTCAGCATCATTGATGTAGACAAGTGCGTGTACACCACCCCCTTTCCTGAAGTCAATGACCAGCTCTTTTGTTTTGTTGACATTGAGGGAAAGGTTGTTGTCATGACACCATTCCACTAAGCTCTCTATCTCCTTCCTATACTCTGACTCATCGTTGTTTGAGATACGGCCCACTACAATGGTATTATCTGCAAACTTGTAGATGGAGTTAGAGCAGAATCTGGCCACACAATCATGAGTATATAGGGAGTGGAGTAGAGGGCTGAGAATGCAGCCCTGTGGGGCACCAGTGTTGAGAATAATCGTGCTGGAGGTATTGCTGCCTATCCTCACTGATTGCAGTCCGTTGGTCAGAAAGTCAAGGATCCAGTTACAGAGGGATATCCAGACCCACGTATGGAGTCATACAGCACCGATACAGGCCCTTTGGGCCACCAAGGGCCTGACCATCAAGTGCACATCTCCACTAATCCCATTTACCAGCACTTGGTTCTCTAGCCTTCTATGCCTTGGCGATTCAAGTGTTTATCCAGATACTTCTTAAAAACTGTGGGAGTACTTTCTTCCACCATCCCCTCAGGAAGTCTGTTCCAGTTTACAAGCACCTTCTGGCTGCCCAACCCAAGCCCAAAAGGACCTAAGTGTTGGTTTTGGGTTGGGACAGGCATCAGAAATATCATGACCCCTTGGGTTCCGTTTGGATTGGGCTGAGCCAGATCTAGATAAGCAAATGAATTAAGGCTCAGTACTGTGGGCGTGAGTGGGCTGACTGCAGGAATATCCAGGATAATGCAGAGGGCACAAGAAGTGATACTCACTTTTCAATCCACAGTTTCACTATGGACTTGGCCATGTGTCTAAAGCCCAACAGGGTGAACTATTTGTGCCCAGTTCATACCAGGTTGGGTGTAAAGTCCTTGAGCTCGAGCCAGCTTGAGTTCAGGCTGGGTTTTAGTTTTAGACCCACTCAGATTGCTACCTCTCCCTGAGGAAACAGTAGAGGCTAAGGTTCAATTGAAAACTATGAAGCTGAGGGGTTCATTGTTAGGCAAGTGTATTTGGGATTCCAGGAGTTAAAACCCACAGAACACTATAATTCACAGAAAAAATAGATAAATTGTTTAAAGCATACATAACACTTTCCTTTATAGGCCGAGGCATGAGAAGCCAGAGCAATGAGCTCGAGCTAAAATTGTGGAAAACGTTGCTTAGACGACAGCTGGATTATGACACACACTTCTGGTCACCACACTGCAGAAAGGATGTGATAGAAATGAAGGTGGCACAAAAGCTTATGTGGTGGTGGTGCAGCAGTTAAATCATTGGATTAGTAATCAGAGATCTTGACAAAGAACCCAGAGATCTGAGTTCAAATCCCACCACGCCAGCTACAGAATTTAAATTTAGTTAATGATCGGGCATTAAAAGATAAAGCAAGTCGTATATAATGATGACCACAAAACTGCTGGATTGTTGTAAAAACCCATTTGGTTCATTAACGTCCTTCAGTGAAGGAAAACTGCCATCTCCTTTCTGGCCGATGTCTGACTCCAGACTCGTGAAAGCTCAGTGAACCATTCAAGTTCAAGGACAGTTAGGTCTGGGCAATAAGTGCTGGTCTCTCCAGTGACATTCATGTTGTGGGGCTGGGCTGGAGTTAGGAGTATTCTTCAGATTCACAGAAGGGGTAAAAAATGATGAGGTCCTAAATGGGGTTCTCTTAGTATACAAGGGCATACCCTGCAAAAATGAGCACCATCGTGACAATCTGCTTCTACCCCAGTGATCTTGAACCCCTCCATTGTTCTGAGGAAGCTGGGATATAAAATGGGTTGTACAATTCAGCAGGCCTGCACCTCGCTAGCCAGTGAGGCATCTGCCAGCAGCCTTTTCATTCTGTTAGAAAGAAACGTGGGCTCGTAGTTTGCATTTTCCTTTATTTCCCTGCCCACTTTCACATCACCTAATAAGGGCAGAGCAGAGGAATTAAACTTCAATTTCATTAACAATAATCTGTCTCTAAAAGCATGCCAACTCCTTCCTCAGAGAAGAGGTTTCTCAACCTTCCTTCATTGTCTGATGTGTTACATCTAAAATATTTCTGCTCTCTGATTAAGCAAAACTGATCGATGAGAGTGCATTTATCAGCTGGAGCCGTCTGTCACTCAAGCACGGATCAATTCCTCTTTTGTATGTGATGACACTTTGGGATCTCATCACGGTGCTCAGGATTTTTAATGGAGGGGGTGGGTGAGGCTAACTTGCTCAATTTAATTAATTGGCTTTAACCTTTGGATCTTGATGTTGAGGCTAATTCAGGCAGTTGGAATGAATGTCCTCAGCCATTTATGACAACATAAAGCCCCAGCTGCAACACATCATAAAATGTTGCCATTTATAGCTTCTCATATTAATTTTTCATCAGACTAAGACTGGAAAGAACAAAAAGAAACTATAAAGGATTTTTACACCTTCGGGTTATCTCAAAATATTTCACAGCCAATTAATTATGTTTGAAGGCTAAATGCTGTTGTTTTGCAAACAGAGGGGTCAATTTTGTACACTCTGAGCTCCCACAGTCACTAAAACGAGCCGGGATTAGTACCAACTCAGAAGCGGGAATTTAATCTCACTCTGAGCCTGAGATGGCACTCCTCCTCCTCAATCAGTACAAATCAGACAGGCTTGCAACAAGGCTAGTGACCCATGTTATTCAGGTTCTCCTTCACCTCATTGTGAGGATGGCTCAGACGACAAAAAAAAATCATTCCTCACTAAAAGCTATTCGTAATTGCTGCAAAATGCTGCCAAAACTTGGAGCTTTGTTGTTTTATTCCAGTCCCCTAGATTGTTAATGCTAGTCTTTGGTTGTTATTTCATCAGTTTGGTTCTTGTAATAAAGAAAACTGAAATGTATAAATTCCTTCAGCTGTGTTTTTCTACTTCTTGATGTGATCTGGATGGATAGTTTGTATTAAGCCCTATTTTTGAAGCAACCAACTATGGAAAGAAATGTTACCAGAAAGATCACCATGCATTTCAATCAAGGCTGATCATAAATAGCCATTCCTGATCCATTCTTTATTGCATTCATTACCTGCATTTAATTGTTTCAGTTCCTGAGAGATTTAGGACTACTTATGAAACTTACCTACTGGGAACTGGCTCCACTGCGTGCAGCTTTGAGCAACCTTCCTTCCAGACCACGAAGGGACAGCTTGTAGGCGAATGACAAGAGTGAATCTGGAACCAATTCTGGAATGGCATACTGAGAGAGACACAGAATTAATCCGGAGCAAGATGGGACATGATTCTTGTTTATAAATGTTGCAGTAGCTGGGTAATATAAGATGTAACAGGTTAGTTAAAATGAAACGTGATCACAAAGCTAAAGAGCTTCAATGACAGGACAAACTGGAAACTCTGAAAGAGCAGTGAAATCAGGTTCCAGCACTCTCAGTGGCCCTAAGATACTTTGTGAATGCCATTATAATCCACGGGCACTAGGACCCTGGGCATAACCTGTCTTGCAATCCTATTGTTATCTGTGCCCTCTAGTGGATGAGTGGAAAATAAAAAAAACCTGCTCTCCTTGACCGACACATGGTTGTTGACCTCACTACGCAATCCACAAAAAGTGCTGGAGGAACTCAGCAGGTCAGGCAGCGTCCCTCACAGTTTCAGCGCGTTGTTCCGACCTTCCCTCCTCTCCTCTTTCAGGCCTGTCTACCTACACCTCCTCCCGACAGGTCAGCTCGACCACCCTCTCTCAGCAAGTACCAATGACATTTGTGTCATTCGATTCTCTTGGTCTCCACCCTACCACAGACATTCTGTCGGCTCTCTCCACCCTTCCCCATTCCCCTCGCAATTTAAAACGTGCTTGTTTCCTCACTCAATATGCCATTGACCGGAAACATTAACTCCGCTTCCCTCTCTGTGGACGCTGCCCAACCTGCTGAGTGTTTCAACGTTCGCTGCTTCTATTGCGGAGTTGGGAATGTTGATCGATGCTGCTACTGAAAGTTTTACATTTGGGCAGAGAAGCATCGAGGCAAAAGGAGAAGGGACGAGGATGTTTAGGGGGCTTTAGTAAGAATGTTGACCCCTCTGACCCTACCCGAGAGACTCACAGAGGAGGTAACCTGAGTAATTATTTCTGGACCTTTTTAAGACTTTACCGGTGAACGTCAGTAAGTTGGCCATCCACAGCAGTGATGGACAATAAGGACGGTCACTGACTTCTGCCACCCACTGTGCTCTGTTGCTGAGAACCAACTTCATTCCCAAAAAGCAGGAGAATGTCCCCCACTCCCTCCCACTGCCCCATCTTGTGCCAAAATGCCTAACAAGAATTCTACAAGAATTCTATCTGGGCTAAATCTTGTACAGTGATAGAATGATGTTCAATATGAAATAAGTATCTGAGACCCAAGAGTTAATTGATTAGTCTGGTTACTGGCTGGGGAGAGTTTAGACAGATTTGGGGCATAAGTGTAAGACTCACCCCATCACGTTGCTATAGGAGTTTTTGACATTGCAATGGAACAAGCTATAGACACAAGTCACCTGGTTGCTGGCAGGAATTTGCCCTCATTTGTCATACTTCAGTAGAATAGTAATTGTCCAACACTTCAACACTCCAATTTTCAATCTCTCTTTTAAGCAGCAGTGATGTTCAGGAAGAGTAGTTGGATGCTATGTACCTGGTGGTTAGCTATCATAGGAATTTACAGCAATCCCTGCATATTCAATTACCCAAAAGACAAAACATATCTCTAAAGAAAACCTATTGTATTTACTCCTGTGTTTCAAATAAAGTAAAATTAACTAAAGACAACACAGTCTTCACAGATAGATTATGAGTTTGTTGCAAAATGCGCGCAGTGGGAGCGTCTCCCTCCCCTTGGGTTAAGAACGTTGCACGAAGAAAAACATTGAGAAGCCTGAGCTGGATGTTTGAAGGCCGATGATGAAAGATGGAATATTGAAACATTTAATGACACATTCAATCCAACGCTTTGTATTATATCCCCAGAGAGATGCAGATGGGAAGATGATTCAATCCTTCTCGTCTCACTTTCCAAAATAAAAATGAACTTATCACTTTCAATCATGGTGTTTACCTCTTTTATGAATAAATAAAAAAGCTTCATCATTTTACCAAGGCTGGCTTCCAAGTATTGGTCAGTCGTGCTCAGAAGATAGTCTTCTAACATCTGCTCTTGGTTGAATTTTCATTACTTTAAACACATGATCTAATAACCAGCAGACCTATTGAGAATAATCTTATTAATGTTGCTGCTTCATATCTTGTACCTTTCTATAACATCCCCTCATCAGTCACTTCCTTGTGGACTGCAGTGCCTCAGTTATCTCTTGGAATTCAATTTTTTGATGTCAAGGATCAACTTTCTGGAATGCAGTTGCGGTTAAGGTCACTGACACCAGCATCTTCCAAGTCTCTAGATGATTCCAGCCAGCCACAGCAGGTCTGTGTCAGGTCACAACATTTGCTGCTTACTGCGGAATTAGGGAGGTCACTGATGGTCACTACTTGAGGACGAGGGATTGTCCCGTTATCCTTCAGCGCTTCACATGGGGCGGAAGGGTTGCCTCCGACTTCAGCTTCTGGGCTCTGTTTATGATCCAGCCAATATGTGTGTGTGTGTGTGTGTGTGTGTGTGTGTGTGTGTGTGTGTGTGTGTGTGTGTGTGTGTGTGTGTGTGTGTGTGTGTGGGGGGGGGAGCGGGGGGGTGGGGGGGCATGTGTGTGAATGTATGTGCATATAAGTGGGTGTCTGTGTCTGTGTGTGTATCTATGTGGGTGTGTGTGTGTGTGTTCATGCGTGCGTGTGTGTGCGCGCATGTGCATGCCTCCGTGTGTGTGTGTGTGTGTGTGTGTGTGTGGTATGTGTGTGTGTGTGTGTGTGTGTGTGTGTGTGTGTGTGTGTGGTGTGTGTGCGTGTGTGTGTGTGTCTGTGTGTGTGTGGAGTTTCCACGTTCTCTCCTGGGTTTCCCCCAGGTGCTCCAGTTTCCTCCCACATCCCAAAGATGAGCTGGTAGGTTAAATGGACACTGTAAGTCTCTCCCAGTGTAGGTGGGGGGCAGTCATTGGGCATGTGAAAGCAATTAGGTTACAGGAAAATGAGTGGAAGAATGACACTGATGAGGGTGCTTTAAGATCTTGCATAGAGTTGATGGGCCAAATGGCCTCCTTCCCTGGAGTAAGGTAATATTAGAAGAAAGTATACCCTTCTTCTAAACCAGGGGTTCAAAATATCAAAGGGAACAAATGAAATATTAAGAAGTTAGATAAAATTTATTGCTCTACTTTTCAATCAGGTTACAGAGTAAATGAGAAGAGATTATCCTTTAAATATCCAGTGAGCTTAAGGGAAAAAAATATATTTAGCACAGTAAAATGGCCAAAGATTTTCGCAGGAGGATAAAGTAACAAGCCGAAGGAGGAAACCTGAGAACAGATAACCAAGGAGAGAGAAGAGACTGCAGATTCTTGGATCTGAAGCCACAAATAACCAAAGCTGGGTTAGATCTGTAAGTTTGAAGCAGTCTTAAAAGGAGAAGAGAGCTCGAGGGATGGAGAGGTGTCAGGAAGGCAGGGAGAGCTTAAGGCTTCAACAAGGTATCAACGGTGAGGCCAAGCAAGCTGGTAGTCTTTGAACTAATAAGCTGAACCACCGAAGTCCTTCTAGCAAACCGGATTCTGGAGACACAGGTGAAGTGGGGATGCAACTGCTCATTGGGATAGGTGACAGCAGTGACACTGGGAGTGGGTGTGAGGAAATTTCCATCCCTGATGACATTGGGACTTGGAACATTGCACCTTACTACCATTTGCAAGAGCCCTGTAGACTTGCCCAAGAAAACTTCCCCTCTGTGGATGATGATGAACACATTCCTTTGTGCAGGCTGTTTCATGTAGTGATATATTGTGCACGATGGACTGTTATTTAGCTGTGTATGCGATGGGCATTTTCTCTGCTACCCGGAGAAATAACAGAAGCTGTCCTCATACAAGAAGGTGAGAGCTCCAAAGCGTCTGGCTGCTCCTCGGTTGTCCTGCCCAACTAACACACACAGCCCCTCTTACACTGCCACACCAACCCCACATACAGAGCCCTACATGCACACCCGAGCATATATCCACAGCTCTGGAATTCTTGCAGCAACTCTGACGAAATTCCCATCCGATACTATTACAAAAGAGGCTGAAGGGAGCATTATGGGAAGCAGCCACCACATGGATTAGGTCAGCATAAACCAATCAGGCCAACAACTAGTTTCAAGACCGTTTCCAGACCTTGTTAATGACAGTATCCCTTTAAGTAGGGAACTGCATAAATATAGATGACATATCATTATACTTTCTGGTTATTCTAGTTGTCTTGCCTTTATGGATTGCTTGGTATAGGATATTGATAAATGATCTTAGGGGAAACTAACTGGATCCTAGACTCGTTAATTAACTTTCTGTTCCCTCCAGGCAAATAGTCCTCGCGCCTAGTGCAAGAGAAATCTTTCATCGGAAGCCTTTTGCAATTCTACTTAGCAATCATTTGATAACCTATTAAATAGTAAAATACAGAATTGAATCAGGGGGTGCAAATTCTCTTTGGTTTCATCCTTTTGGTTTCTATCTCAATGACATTAAGTCACAAAGCATTGAGTGCAGAAATGGGCTGTTTGTAGGCAATCAATTATGTGGGAATATAGAAGGAAAAATGAAAATGGGAGGAGAGTGAAGGATATCATAAAGTCATTATTCATAATATTGTTCTGAAGGAAGTGCCCCTTATTCTTGATCCCCAGTGTAAGGTGCAAGGTAGATTTGGAAAATATAGTTTGTGCCATGAAGCTAGAGTTCCACATGGATAAGTCAAATTTTTCTGTTTATATGCAATGAATCACAGTCATAGAGTCACACAGCACAGAAACAGGCCCTTCAGACCAATTTGTCTATGCTGACCAAGATGCCAATCTAAGCCAGTCTAATTTGCCTGTGTTTGATCCATATCCCTCTAAACCTTTCCTATCCATGTATCTATCCTTTAACTGTTGTTATTGTACCTGCAGTATTGTGTTGTAGCTTGCAGTCATGCAATTGCTACTGTGATCCTTGTGTAAATCCAGACATCAAGCCTCACTCTGCCTCTGAATTGGGCCTTAATCCTTTGCTCTTACCCAAGTACCAGCTTCCTGTTAGGCAAACAAGGCTGAGCAGTAAAATGGGGAAATGTAAAGATTGTGAAAAGAAAGCGTTAAAACCTCAATGAAATAATTCCAGAATCCTGGGAGAGGAGGCTTAGTACAGATGTGTCAATCATTTTGATTTCTTTGGCCATTTGCAACTAATCATCTAATCGATCATCCAATGGCATTTTGTCCCACTGAGTTCCTGTAGTTGCTAATGATACATTTGTCTGAAATCTTTGGCAGCTTAATGCTGTGGAACTGAGTTTCTGGATGTTCAACTGCTTTTGATATATGTCAGTTATCTGGTAGGCTGACAAATCGTCTTTCTTCTCTTCACGCACAGTCTTGTTTAAGTTTTAGTTTTGGAGCCAGAAGAGAACGAAAGTGTGAGCCTGGAGAATGAACATGTTCAACTGCTCATCCCTGCTGTACAGTCAACAGAACACGTGTTGGGACTGACAAATGCAGACACCAATTTACACCCAGGAGCAGGAGGCCACATTAAAGGTTGATATCACGTCTCATTTTTGTTTTCTCAAATAGAGAACAGCAAGGAGCTAAACTCTGCATTTCCAATGGGCTCATTAAATCGCAGTAGGTAACCTGTAAACAGTATTAGAAAGAGTAAATAAACACAAGGTTTGTTCAGTAGTATTTTTCCAGAGCTTATTATGAGGAAACAATGGAGAAAGTTGGACTGAACAAGCCATCCACTCCATAGAGCTGATCGATACACATTATTTATTTAAACGCCTGAAGATTGTTTCAGTTAGTGCTAGCAGGAGGTCCCAGGGCAAATAAATCAGTAAAGATCAGTACTGTTTTCCAAGCTGTAGGCAGTATGGATTGGAAGACAAGGTCTCTTGTATTTTGAGTTGTGCTCGATACGGGCAAGAACATATTTATTACCTGTTACTTTGAGAAGATGTTAGTCTGGTTTCTCCTTAGGTCTCCACTGTCTTTATGATGATGCCTCTCCCACAGTGGGGCTGGATAAAGAGTTATAGGGCCCTAATAATGAAAGGATAGTGAAATGTATCCCAGTTGAAATCTGGGGAATATGCAATAGAACTGAGGTCTAATCATAACAGTGATAGCTAATAGGAAGCATTATATTGTTTGCTTGCTATATACCCTAGCCAGTCTTCATAATTAATGGGTAGGAAGATCAGGGAAAGGTATAAAAGGTGACCAATCAAGTTTTGCCCATAAAGTACCACTGCTAAATGTTATAGTAAGCCCTTTGATTCCTCTGACAATGAAAGCAAAGCTATGGGTATGGGACTTCCCATGGGAAATACATCTTTGGCTAGGGTACGATGTATAATAACCCTCTTATTTTGCTTTCATTGAGCAAATATATTAGATATATGCCTTCATTCTTCATCTCCAGGGGAAGGTTGGACCAAGTACTCAAGCGAAACATGTTCCTTGTTTGAACTACCAGATTCAGGTAGACCAAGCTAGACTACACACAACAGGATGGAAGCTTCTGATCACTGTTACATTTTGACGGTCCTTTTATCCTTTTATATTCTATACATTTTGGGCTCTGTGGTCTAGATGCAGCACAGGTATGTAGCTAGTGGTGCTGTTGCCTCACAGTCCAGTGACCTGGGTTCAATCTTGACCTCTGATTTTACCTGTGCAGAGTTTACAAGCTCTTTCTGTGACCGTGTGGGTTTCCTCTGAGTGCTCTGGTTTACTCCCACATCTCAAAGATGTGCAGGTTGGTGGGTTAATTGGTCACTGTGAAATGCCCCTAGTGGGTGTAGGTGAGAGGTAGAATCTGGGGGAATGGGTGAGAATGTGGGGAGTATAAAATGGGACCAGTGAACTCAGCCAGTTCCACAGCTCTGCCAGCATCGAGGACATCCACAGGAGATGATATCTCAAAAAGGTGACATCCGTCATCAGGAACCCCACCATCCGGGCCAGGCCCGCTTCTCGATGATGCCATCATGAGCCTGAAGACCCACACCTCAAGGTTCAACAGCAGCTTCTTCCCCACTGCCATCAGGTTCTTGAACCCACCTGAAAAAACCCTAATTCTACCTCAGACTACACTTTCCTCAACTTGCATTAATACTGTTATGTTATTTTTGTTTATTTTGTCATGTAAATTATATATAATTTATGTTAATTTAAGTTAATGTAATTTATGTTTATCGTGTTTGTAACGTACTGTGCTGTTGCTGCAAAAAGCTCATTTTCATGGCATTTATACCCATGACAATAAACTTAAACTTGAACCTGGTAAATGTAAATGGGTGGTTGATGCTGTTGGATTAGGGACCGGATTGTTTTTTTATTGTGTTTTTCCTTGTGGTTTTAGCTTTCTTTATGCTTGCTTATATGTTTGTATAATCACCTGTTTGTCCGTAAACTTTTAGTAACTTGTAATATATTTGGTTCTATTCTTCTGTAGTTTCTTTATTTGCAAAGTTGAAGTGTGACTTAGTCAGTGCCTATTCACAGGTTTCCTTATCTAAACTGGTTCAGACTGGTTTGCAGTGTAAAGGGAGAGCATGTGGTCAAGTTCTTTGTTATTTCTTTACTTGCCTTGCTTGTTGGTACAGGCAGACCCTGTCTGACCTGTACTATGATGAACACCTAATAAAACGGCTGTAACCATAAGATTTTCACCTCAGTCTTGACTTCTGAAGAACCTCCTGGACAACATCATCCACAGATATAACAATGCCCAGTGTGGACTTGGTTGGACCAAGCTAAAGGGCCTATCTGAATCAACAAATCTATAAATTCTTTGACACCCATGCAGATGCATTACACTCCATGGTTCAATGGACACCTTGGTCGAGGACCTGACACTTAAAAATGCAAAAGGTCCTGAGACCCAAGGCTTTAGGTATTACCAGACGCCTCTGACATGTATTCCCTTGAACACTCCACCACTCTGGAGCATGACAGGTACATCCAGGACTGGGGACTGAGTCTGGAGGATCAATAGGGAGAGAGCTCCGGTGGTCAGGCACCAGGTTGTGGGTCAGGCAGATCTGTCAGGATCATGAATCGGGGAAAGGGCAATTTTAAGAAAGCCGCTCCTTGCAATGAAGAACAACTTAGGTGAAAGAGTCGATAAGGGGATGCAGAGCTCCCAGCCACCATTATCAGGTGTTTCATTACCAAGTCCTGTCTGGGTGTTGGTGTGGTTAATCTTAGAGGGCTGGGACTGAGAATCATTAGCTTAATGATTCCAGGGATCATTCCATGTGATGATGTTAGAGGCAATCGGATTTGGTGATGGAAGGGAATTTTATGCTCCCAAGACTAACTTGTTCAATTGGGCTCAGATGGCAAACAGACTCATTTTTACCTTCCCTAAGCCAGGAGTTCTCTACTTCAGCTCCAAAAGATTCTCCTTTTCTTCTTAAGGTGAAAAAAACTATTGGCCTGGATACTGGTCTATTGTTTAAATGCACATCAAGTTTTCTAAACAGTTCTAGCAGTGCAGTCGACTCTCAGTTACCAGGGTAATGGAGGACACGTCTCCATGGGTAATGCAAATACACGGTGCATAGGATATTGCAAAACACATTACAAAGTAGAATGCTTACTTTATTCTTTATAGTCAATGCAACATGATATTTCTGAGTTTCACATGTAACTGAGGGCGATTCAGAGGCTGCACAACTTCTTGGTCAAAGGTGGTTGAGATGAGGGAGCACTTCCTGTCACAGGGCTCCAGACAGCACAGTGAGCGTCCAGCCCAGGGCTCCAGACAGCAGTGACTGTCCAGCACGGGGCTCCAGACAGCACAGCGACCATCCAGCCTGGGGCTCCAGACAGCACAGTGACCGTCCAGCCCGGGGCTCCAGATAGCACAGTGACCGTCCAGCCCGGGGCTCCAGACAGCACAGTGACCATCCAGCCCAGGGCTCCAGACAGCACAGTGACCGTCCAGCCCGGGGCTCCAGACAGCACAGTGACCATTCAGCCCAGGGTTCCAACCAGGAGATCATCTTGCAGGGCCGATCATGGTCCAGAGCAGTGATGTATCTGGGTGAGTTTGGGTCAGCACAGTTGATCCACAAACGGAGCCATCAAGTTATAATGCACAGAAGCAGGCCCTTCAGACAACCGTGTCTATGCTGACTATCAATCCCATTTGCCTGCACTTGGTCTGTGGCCTTCCATGCCTTGTTGAATCAAGTGCTCAATCAGATCCTTCTTCAGTACTGCGCAAGTACCGTCCCGGGCAGTGTGCTCCAGATTGCAGCAACTCTCGGGTGAAAAAATTCTTCCTCAGATCCCCTCCAAACCTCCCACTCCTCACCTGAACCCTATGCCCTGTCGTCTTAGGCACCTTTGCCAAGGGGAAAAGTTACTTACTATCTACCCTATCTATGCCTCTACCTCTTGTCAGGCCTCTCCTCAGCTTCCTCCACTCCAAGGAAAACGAGCCCAGCCTATCGAATGAATTAGCTGTTCCCTAATAATTGGCATTAATCATAAATAGTAGCAATAACACAATGTATCTTGTTACA
Source organism: Pristis pectinata (assembly GCF_009764475.1). Lineage (NCBI taxonomy): Eukaryota > Metazoa > Chordata > Chondrichthyes > Rhinopristiformes > Pristidae > Pristis > Pristis pectinata. The sequence goes on along the minus strand of NC_067429.1, from coordinate 27,970,208 downwards.
GTCATTACTGAACCTTGACTATTGTTTATTATAATAAAAGTAGAGGAGGTTATAAATAATTAAGAATTCCTGTACGCACATGGATTATATGCTATTGATTTACATTGTGTCTATATTTTTCCTTTCTCATCATCCCAGAATGATCTGGTTTATCTGTGTCAGTGTGGCCTCAGATAAATGTCTAATACTAGAGGGCATGTATTTAAGGTAAAAGGGGGTTAGTTCAAAGGAGATGTGCGGGGCAAGTTTTTTTACACAGAGTGGTGGGTGCCTGGAATGTGCTGCCAGGGGTGGTGGTGGAGCCAGATATGATAGAGGCGTTTAAGAGGCTCTTAGATAGGTACATGAATGTGCAGAGAATGGAGGGAGATGGACATTGTGTAGGCAGAAGCGACTGGTATAGTAAGCTTTTAATTACTAGTTTAATTAGTTCAGAACAACATCGTGGTCCGAAGGGCCTGTTCCTGTGCTGTACTGTTCTATGTTCTATGTTCTATGTTCAGTTTTTTTTCATGGTCTCCCAGGCTCCTCTTGGGATTAAAATAGGTAGCTGCACAAATTCCTACAAAACAGCAGCAAGGGCCTGGTGAGTTTGATAACGCTCTGCAAAGTTCATAAAGGAACAGGAAATCAAGTATGTATTTGAACAAATCAGGCGGAACATTTATACACCAGTTGGGCAGGATGACATTTCCCACCAAATAATCACTGCAATAAAATGCAGCAGTCAGTTTACCAGATTTTTTTCCCTGTTGGGATATGATGCAAATTAACCATTGATGGGACTGGTATTAAAACAAAATCTATTTATGATTCAATAGTTAATGCTCTGTAAAGGAGCAGCCTGGTTCTGAACAGCTCTCTCTCATTGAACACTGATAGAGTTGTAGTTTGACTTGCTCCGTTTTCTATCAGGTTTTCTCTGGTGCTGGAAACCTCCTTAGATTTGTCAAAAGGTCAAACACTTCAGTGACATTTACTTTAGAGTTTCAACATGAAAGAGCAGACGGCAATGCATTACTGCAGCAACATTGCTTTATTAAAACTCAGCCAACCCCAATACTGTCAATTATTAATAGCTGCGTTGAGGATATTTTGTAAGAGGTACAATTCACCATTGCAAGCTTTAAAAAAGTTTTGGTAACAGCTCTGAAATGTATATAAAAATAACAAAAAACAGATTGTTCAATCCATAGTTTAACTGCTGTGAATTAGGTATCCAGGACTAGCTACAGTACACTTACTGTTTTGTTCATATATTGATTACTTGAAAGGGGCATATAAAAAAATCGCAAAGATTACAGCTGTCACAATGCAGGAGGAAGGGTAAATAATGAGGGGCATTCAAGGCAATTGTACAAGTTTGGAAAACTCAGAGCATAATGATATGAGTCCATTTTCTTCACATCTTTCTATTTAATTGTCCATGGAGAAAGTAAGCTCCTTTACAGCATAACCAAACAGGAGAAAATGTGGACCGGAACTGTGGTTAATTATACTGGGATTTCTATGGCAGTCTTCTGGTTTATGATTCCAGGGATCGTAAATCCGATCATTTTAGAAGCAACTGGATTTGATAACTCCATGGAATTTTATGTTCTCAATCAGGCCCAAGAAAATACTGAGCTGCATTAATTCCTTGGCAGGTATATATAACAGCTAACTCACGCATAGACATTCTGTAATACATTACTCTTAAAAGACAAATCCAAACACTCCATTACATAGAAAGTGTTGTGGTCAGTCAGGGTGAAGATTTACACTGACAGTCATTGATTGCTACTGAGCATCACTTTTAGGAGACCTTGCCGTTCACATTCAGAGAACAAAAAATTAAGGATTCAAAAAAAGTCAGGTTGTTAACTATTAAACAAAATAAGGCAATGCTATTCAATGATTAATTGTTTCTTTTATTAGACTATTTTACAGATTCAGGCCTTTTTGGAGGTTGAAGGTTGGAGCAGAGGTTAAAATACATGGTGTTTTTATCCCTTTCACCCAGAAGCTTAAGATGCATGGGATCCACGGTGAATTGGCCATTTGGATTCAGAACTGGCTTGCCCGTAGAAGACAGAGGGTAGTTGTCAAGGGCACTTATTCTAGCTGGAGGTCTGTGACTAGTAGTGTTCCTCAGGTACTGGTATTGGTATTGGTTTATTATTGTCACTTGTACTGAGGTACAGTGAAAAAATTGTCTCGCACACCGTTCATATAGATCAATTCATCATACAGTGCATTGAGGTAGTACAGGGTAAAAACAATAACAGAATACAGAGTAAAGTGTCACAGCTGCAGGGAAGTGCATTGCAGGTAGAAAATAAGGTGTAAGGTCATAACAAGGTAGATCATGAGGTCAGGAGTCCATCTCATCGAATAAGGGAAGTGTCCAATAGTCTTATCACAGTGGGATAGAAGCTGTCCTTGAGCCTGGTGGTACGTGCCCTCAGGCTCCTGTATCTTCTACCTGATGGGAGAGGAGAGAAGAGAGAATGTCCCGGGTGGGTGGGGTCTATGATTATGCTGGCTGCTTCACCAAGGCAGTGAGAGGTATAGACAGAGTCCATGGAGGGGAGGCTGGTTTCCGTGTTGCGCTGAGCTGTGTCCACAACTCTCTGCCGTACTGGGACCTCTGCTGTTTGTGATGTATATAAATGACCTGGATGAAAATGTACATGGGTGGGTTAGTAAATTTTCAGATGATACGAAGATTGGTGGCGTTGAGGACTGGCAAAGGATACACTGGGATATAGATCAGTTGCAGATATGGGCAGAGAAATGGCAGATGGAGTTCAACTTGGCCAAATGTGAAGTGTTGCACTTTGGGAGATCAAATGTAAAGAGACAGTACACTGTTAATGGCAAGACCCTTAACAGTGCTGATGAGCAGAGGGATCTTGAGGTCCAAGTGCATAGCTCCCTGAAAATGGCTACACAGGTTGATAGGGTGGTAAAGAAGGCATATGGCACACTTGCCCTCATTAGTGGAGGCATTGAGTTCAAGAGTCAGGAAGTTACGCTGCAGCTTTATAAAATTCTGGTTAGGCCGCATTCAGTACTGGTCGCCCCATTATAGGAAGGATGTCAAGGCTTTGGAAAAGGTACAGAAGAGGTTTACCAGGATGCTGCCTGGATTAGAGGGCATGTGTTATGAGGAGAGGTTGGACAAACTTGGGTTGTTTTCTCTGGAGCGCCGGAGGCTGAGGGAAGATCTGATAGAGGTCTATAAGATTATGAGAGGCATAGATAGAATAGACAGCCGGTATCTTTTCCCCAGGGTTGAAATGTCTAATACCAGAGGGCATCCATTTAAGGTGATGGGGGTAAGTTCAAGGGAGATATACAAGGCAAGTTTTTTACACAAAGAGTGGTGGGTGCCTGAAATGTGCTGCCTAGGGTGGTGGCGGAGGCAGATACGATAGGGCTGTTCAAGAAACTCTTAGATGGGCACATGAATGTGATGGAAATGGTAGGATATGGACATTGTGTAGACGGAAGAGATTAGTTTAGTTGGGCGTTTTATTACTAATGTAATTGGTTCAGCACAACGAAGGGCCTGTTCCTGTGCTGTACTGTTCTATGTTCTATGTCTAATGGCATTACTGAGGTTTTATTCATTCCTGGGGAAAATCTCTGATGCAATGGTGCGACAGACCGATCAATTTTCCATTCCTCCAGATATTCTGGCAAGCTCCTGCCTGACTGAGTGATCATGAAAGCTCTTCAGGGAATCTTCAGGATTGATGTCAAAAAACTGATGTGACCCCCTTAAAGGGGCTGTGCCGGAGTTAGCAGCTTTGAACCTATGTGTTATGTAGACAGCAAATTCCTACTTCAAAGACAGAAAGGTACCTTTAAGAAAAACTAAGAAGGTACCTTTAAGAAAAAGAGTAAAGGCAGAAGAGAAAATGCTTCAGATAATTTATTATTATTCATTTGCAATTTTTCTGCCAAAGATGAGATAGATGTAAGATAAAAATGTACATTTATGCAGAACCCTTCACAAACTCCAGACAATCCAAAGAAATTTGCAGCCAGTGAAGTATTCTTGGACCTATTTTTAAACAATAATGAATGTGTCACTCAATTGCCATACAACAAATTGTAACATTTGTTGTAACAAATAGGAATCTGAAAATAATCAGATGGTATGCTTCAGTGAGAATAGTTGAAGGGTGAAGGAGTTCCACATAGAGACGTCAACCGTGTGTGCATAGCTGGGGAGTAATCTGAATGGTTTAACATCAAGAATGTTATGAGGCAAGATATCAACATCATAAGTGGGGCAAAGAAGTGGTTCTTCTGAGGGTGGGTGATTCACTGGGCACTAAATTATGAAGTAGAAGCACAAAGTTGATAATCTCTGATTGCTACCTGAGCTGTTTGAAAATTGGCACAGGGTCAACATCAGAGTGTCAAAGATTAGTGTGGGATAACTGGGTTTAGATTGATGGAGAACTGGCCTCAGTGATGAGGAATGAAGCAGCTGCACTGATGGGTTGGTGTTTACAAGTGAAAAGGAGGGGCTGGGGAGGGAGGGGGGAGAGAGAGAGAGAGAGAGAGAGATAGATAGAGAGAGAGAGGGAGGAAGCCCATGCAGTCGCGGGGAGACTTCTTACAGACAGCGGCTGGAATTGAACCGGGGTCGCTGGCGCTGTAATAGCATTGCGCTAACCGCTACACTACCATGCCTGCCCAATTGAATGTTTGTTGAGAGCTGGTCAATTGAATGTTTTGGGCTGAAGGTAAGGCTTTAGACAAAAAATTATGTGTAGTGTTGGCGATGGTGGGGGCTGGGGATTATTGGTGGACACAATCAGATGAGGTAACATTTAGCAAGTTAAAAAGAATGGACATGCTGACATTGCAGAGTAACAAGATATATAATGATAGTCAGAACTTGGCAGGAGGGATAACAGATAAGAACAGAAGAGTGCTTACAGTGTAGAGAAAAGCAGTAAAAAGAAAAACTCAGCATTCTATCTGAGTGCATGAAACATTCAGAACGAGACAGCTGAATTGATGCCATGAATGGGTGTGATCTGAGAGCCATGACAAAGATATGGTTGAGAGGTGACTGAATATTCTGGGATTCTTGACATTTCAGATGGGGAGGTGAGGTAGTTCTGTTGATAACACCTGAGATCAGTACAGTTGTGGGAAAGGACCATGACTTGGAAAATCAAGATGTGCAATAGGTCCCATAGAGTTCAGAAATAGTGGAGGAAAGAACTGTGAGGGCAGTCTATAGCCCCTGACAGTACACTGTACACTGCAGGACAGAGTACAAATCAAGAAATAATGGGGGATTGGAAGAAAGGAGCTTCAATAATCAATGGTGACTTAAATCTTCATATAACTTGCATACATCAAAATGGCAAACGGATCCTTGAGGAAGAGTTCATATTCAGTTTCTTAAAATAATATGTTGTGGAACCAGTCAGGGAAAAGGCTATTTTAGATCTCATGTGTAATGATCTCATGGAAAAAGATTCTTTGGGGAAGAGTGATCATAACTTGATAGAATTCCACGTTCAGTTTGAGAATGGAAAACATAGGCCTGAAACAAGTCTGTTAACCTTAACGAGAGGTAATTAGATGTGAGGGCAAAGCTGGGTAAAGTAGATTGGGAAAAGAGATTTTAAAATAAGTAGAAAGAATCAGCCGTGTTAGATGTTAAGGAGATAGTTCATAATTTTCAATAAAGATGTATTTCACAGAGAACTAAAGACTTTATGAGGATAATGATCCATCCATGCTTAACTAAAGAAGTTGAGGATGGTATCAACTTGGCAGAAAGGATGTATGATGTTGGGAAGAGCAGTGGTAAAAATGAAAATTCATAAAATATTAGAAAAGTGCAAAGAATGACTGAAAAATATGAAGAGGGAGTGAATAGATACTGATGGTAAGTTAATGAGCAGTAGGGTAGTATGAGCTTCCACTAAAAGAGAGTGGTTAAGCTAAATAACAATCCACTAGAAAATGAGAAGAATTAATTATAAAAAACAAGGAAGGAGCAGGAATTTTGACCATTTATTTTACATCTATCATCAAAGTAGCAGACACTAAAAGCATCCTAATAATAGAAAACCTGAGAGTAAAAAGGAGGGAGGAACTCAAAACAATCACCTCTACAAGAGAAAAGGCACAAGGCAATGGGGCTAAAGGCGGACTTAAGATCCGTATCCTAGGGTCTTAAAATAAGTGACTGGAAAGCCATGGATGTATAGGTTGCGATCTTCCAAAATTCTCTAAATTCTGAAGGGTCCCAGCAGATTGGAAATGCAATATCCCAATTTTAATAAGAAAAGAGCGGAAAAGGAAAGGAAAATGAGATCTCTGGGCCAGTGAGCCTAACATCTACAACTGGGAATTTTGAAAAGCAGAAAACTATAGATGCTGTAAAAACTTGAAATAAAAACTGAAGATGCTGTAGATATTCAACGAGTCAGGCAGCATCTGTGAGGAAAGAATGGGATCGGTTATTTTCATTACATGGCTTTGACTTGCAGATTGATTTATCTCCCCCTGAGCATCCTGGAAGATGCTGGTAGATTTAAGTTTTAGGCTGCAGTGACGATTGCAATGGAGAGAGCCATCCCTGTCCTCGGTGTTGAGTACTCTAGGGAGAAACGCTGTGCTCTGTGAAACTGGCTCCTGAGTCTGATAAACCTCCTGAAGTGTCTTGAAAGCCGAAGATTCAGTTCCAACATGAACTGATCCTTCTCATCCAATCAATACAGGACTGTGAAAGTATCTCAAAGCAAATTGTATCTTGCACAGCTGGTTTAGCTGCTGTTTGTAACACAGCAGCAATGCCTAAATACGCGTCAAGCCTTGCTTAAGGCATTCCAAGATTTAATCATAAAAATTACAATAAAGGGTGCAGGTGGTGTTTGGAAGATGGAAGATGAAGATCCATGAGACCTTCTCAAAGAACAAGAGATCTGTACCAGGTGTCATGGTTGATGTTCATTCCTGAACTAGCATCACTAGTTTACACATTATCTGGTTATGATTACCATGCTGAATATGGATTCTTGAAAACTGTGACTGCAGCATTGTCAACAGTGACAATGCTTAAATTGTAACAGCAAAGTCTCTCCCAGTCCATCCGACCTTGAACAAAATCCTCCACGCAGACATCCGGGGACCGTTGTCTGGATTGGGAATGTTGTCCCACAGACTTGTCAAGTGTAGTTGTACTCACAGAACCATGCCTTCCAGATAGTGAGCCAGACCTGGCTTACAGGTAGTGAGTCAGACCCCTCTGTCACAATGCCGGCGTGTATCCGATCCTACTGGCAAGGCAGATGCAGTTGCGATGGCAGTACAGGTGGGGGGAATAATCCTGACAGGACTAATATTGAAGTATCATGTCATTAGTTCAAGTCAGTTCAGAGGGAGGAAATCGACATCCTCCCTCAACTGATCAGTATTCCTCCATGTTAAGCAAAACTTGAAATGAGTAATGAAAGTATCCAGGACACAGAATGCACTCAGGACAGGAGACTTTAATGTTCAATACTGAGTGGTTTGGTGGTACCAGCACTGACTGAGTTGGCCAAATCCTGAAAGACATCACTGCCAGGCTAGGTCTGTGGTAGGTAGTGGAGTGAACCAATGGGAGGTATCAACCCACAGTTGAGCCAACTATCCATTACATTGATAGAAGCGGCCACCGGTGTGAAGCCCTGTCTTCACACTGAGAACGCCTTCCATCGTGTTGTGTGACTCTACGAAAGTGTGAGAGGCTTGGAACAGATCTGGCAGCTCGAAACTGGGCATCCATGAGGCACTGTAAACCATCGACAGCAGCAGAAAATGCACACGTCACAATCTGTAACCTCAGGGCTCAGCATGTCCCTTACTCCGCCATAACCGTCAAACCAGGGGATCAACTCTGGTTCATTGACCGGTGCATCAGGCTACCTGGAACTGAGGCACCCTGCTGGTGAAGCTGCAACCAAGGGTTACATGCATGTTAAACATGTTTCCAAAGTTAAAGTCAAGTTTATTGTCACACGCACAAGTACATGTGTGCACAGGTGCAATGAAAAACTTGCTTGCAGCAGCTTCACAGGCACATGGCATCAGATAAGCAGCATTCACAAGAAAAACATAAATTAATATAAATTACGCATCATTCTTTCAAGAAAGAACGCAATTAGAATAAAAAAACAAAGTCCATTTTAGTACAAAGTGATCAAAGTGGTCATAGTGTTGCTAAACTGTAGTGCCGGTCGGTTCAAGAACCGAATGGTTGAAGGGAAGTAGCTGTTCCTGAACCTGGTGGTGTGGGGACTTCAGGCTTCTCTACCTCCTGCCCGATGGGAGCTGTGAGAAGATGGCACAGCCCAGATGGTGGGGATCTTTGATGATGGATGTTGCCATGTTGAGGCAGCGTCTGCTGCAGATACTACCCATGGTGGGGAGGGATGTGCCCGTGATAAGTTGGGCAGGAGTCTACTACTCTCTGCAGCTTCTTAGGTTCCTGCACATTTGAATTGCCGTCCCAGACCATGATGCAACCAGTCAGGATAGTTTCTCATAAAATATCACCAACCTGAAACGTCAGCTTGGTTTCTCTCTCCACAGAAGCTGCCTGACCTGCTGAATATTTCCTTCATTTTCAAGTTCTTTTCCAGGTTTCCAGCATTTGTGGCATTTTGCTTTTGTCTCAGTGATGGTTACATTGCTCCATTCCACTCCGCTGAGTGTATGCTCCACTGACTACACTGCTCAGTCAGACTCATAACATTAAGCAGTGGCTGTGTACATAGAGTGTGATTGCATTATCTAAATTAATTACACCAGATAAGCAAGTAAGGGAAGGGCAATTTGTCTCCAACATTTCAGTGAAGAGTGAGACCTTTCTGGTCTGACATGTTGATTTAGTCTGTTTCTCAAGTAATCAAGCAACCACTGGATATCTGCTTGATTTACTGTAATGGTTTCATATTTCATGGTCTGCTCCCAGGATAGTGAATGTTCTCTGTCCAACAGCGGTACAAATGGAATTCTTCCTCACTGATTCACTTTCAACCCAAGGTTCTAATTAATAAAACAAATACGATAATTTTCTTCTAAATGGTTTGACTGTCCAATCCCCCAGAATCTGAAAAACAACATTCACCACTACACTGTACATCCTTAGCCAATTACAGGGTTACGGATTAACCATGTGGTCAAGTGGTTACAATCAGCCAAAAGGAGGGAATGGTGTATCCAACAGCAGTCTGATCTAAGCTAAAGCCATTGTGCTCAGATACAGCCAAAGTACCGAGAAACTGCAACTGCAGTGAGAAAGTCCAGCTGTACTGAGAAACTGCAACTGTATCAAGGAACTATAGCTGTCCTCATAAACTACAGCCATACTGAGAAACTACAGCTGTACTGAAAAACTACAGCTGTATTCAGAAACTACTGCTGTCCTGAGAAATTACAGCTGTACCGAGAAACTACAGCTGTACTGAGAAACTACAGCTATCAAGAAACTACAGCTGTCCTAAGAAACTACAGCAGTACTAAGAAATTACAGCTGTCCTGAGAAACTACAGCAGTACTGAGAAACTACAGCTATCAAGAAACTACAGCTGTCCTGAGAAACTACAGCAGTACTATGAAATTACAGCTGTACTTAGAAACAACAGCACCGAGAAACTACGGCTGCACTGAAACTCTGCAGCTGTACTGAGCAACTAATAGCATGCGGAGAGGTTGCATTTATTTTGGGAAACTGCAGCTGTATGAAGAAACAGCAGATTTATTGAGGAACGGGAGGTGTACTGAGAACTACAGATGTGGTAAGAAACCGCAGCACAGAGGGTGGTACATGGGCTGGGGAGGTGTTGAAGGGAGGGGTATGCAGCGGTGATATGATTGTACATTTCCCTGCATGTCTGCAAAACAACCTTCACCACTACCCCCACATCCAATCCCTTAGCCAGTTATATATCCAACTGACTGTTTAATTACATGAGCATTATATCAGAATAATTTGTTATGTGCTGAGCTATCAAACTGCCCTCATCATCCCTCCTTGTTACCTTATTACGTTAAGGTTGCAATAACTTCTATAATGTTCTGCTAATCAGAGTTTAGCAGGAGGAGGCCACAGTATGGCAAAGGCCCACTCACAGTTCAGGTTAATTGATGTTAGAGGATTTTGTACAGTCATTACATCATGTCAGAATCCAATCATCAGCTAATTTACTGCCTGATAAATTCTGTCCAAGCCTCTGCCTCCTGCTGCTTTGCAAGACAGAGGCATGTAACAAAAGCTTATCCCCTCTCCGCCCCAGATCACCGTTCAATGCGCCAAAGTTTTCTGAACAGTGGCTGGGTTCCTGCGGTGATCTGCTTTGTGCAGTAAAGGGCTCCCTCTCGTGGAAATATATTGAACCCCACATGAGAATCAAAAAAATATTGTCAAGCAACAAACAAACTGCTGGAGGAACTCAGCAGGTCGAGCAACATCTGTGGGGTAAAAGGAGGTTCACCAGGTTGATTCTGGAGATGAGGGTTTAGCCTATGAGGAGAGATGAGGACTATACTCTCTGGAATTCAGAAGAATGAGAGGGGATCTTACAGAAATATAAAATTATGAAAGGGATAGACAAGATAGTGGCAGGAAGGTTGTTTCCACTGGTAGGTGAGACAAGAACTAGGGGGCATAGCCTCAAGGTTCAGGGGAATAGATTTAGGACGGAGATGAGGAGAAACTGCTTTTCCCAGAGAGTAGTGAACCTGTGGCATTCTCTGCCCAGGGAAGCAGTAGAGGCTACCTCACTCAATATATTTAAGACACAGTTAGATAGATTTTTGCATAGTCGGGGAATTAAGGGTTATGGGGAAAAGGCAGGTAGGTGGATCTGAGTCCATGGCCAGATCAGCCATGATCTTATTGAACGGCGGAGCAGGCTTGACAGGCCAGATGGCCTCCTCTTGCTCCTATTTCTTATGTTCTTAAATGTCAATGTTTTGGGTCAAAACCCTGCATCTGGTCCTCCAAAAAAAATTGCAGATGCAGGAAATCTGAAATAAGAACAGAAAATGCTGAAATACTCGCTATGTGCCTGTGATGCTGCTGCCAGGAAGTTCTTCAGTGCACCTGTGCATACATAGAACATTGAACACAGAACACTACAGCACATTACAGGCCCTTCAGCCCACAATGTTGTGCCAACATTTTATCCTGCTCTAAGATCTATCTAATCCTTCCCTCCCACATAGCCCTCCATTTTTCTATCATTCCTGTGGCTATCTAAGAGTCTCTTAAATGTCCTTAATATATCTGCCCCCAAAACCTCTGCTGGCAGTGCGTTCCACGCACCCACCACTCTCTGTGTAAAAAAAAACTTACCTCTGACATCCCGCTTATACCTTCCTCCAATCACCTCAAAATTATGCCCCCTCGTGTTAGCCATTTTCGTCCTGAAAAAAAGTCTCTGACTGTCCACTCGATTTATGCATCTTATCATCTTGTACACCTCGATCAAATCACATCTCATCCTCCTTCTCTCCAAAGAGAAAAGCCCTAGCTCACTCAACCTATCTTCATAAGACATGGTCTCCAATCCAGGCAGCATCCTGGTAAATTTCCTCTGCACCCTCTCTAAAACTTCCACATCCTTGTGCTTCCACATCCAGGTACTTGTGCATGTGACAATAAACTCGGCTTTGACTTTGACTTTGAGGTCAGGCAGCATCTGTGGAAAGTGAAGCAGAATTAATGTTTCAGGTCAAAAACCTTTTGTCAGAATGTCTTTGATCTAAAACATGACCTCTGTTTCTCTTTCAATAGGTACTGCCTGACCTGCTGAGTGTTTGAAGTATTTGCTGTTTTATTTTTTTACTGAACCAATCTCTTGCTTGAGGAAGCAATTCTAATTTTTTCAGTCAATAAGACCTGTATTTGTATGGCACCTGTCACTGCACCAGGATATCTCGAAGTAGTTAGCAGCTAATAAAGTACTTATAAAGTTCAGTTGATGATGTAGTGTTGGAAATGTGGAAGCTGGTTTATGCACAGCCAGATTCCTCAAAGTGCCATGAGATAATCTGCCGTGATTTGCTGGTTACTGCCAGCATTTGTCCTCAGTGGCCCCCATAGACAGGTGGGAGCTCCCTCTGCGCGGGTCACGTCTGCGAGCAGTCTCCCAACTGGTGTCCAGCGGTGTCTCTTTCATGGAGTCCAGCAGGAGAAGCATGAACTTGCTGCCAACCCCGACACTTCCCCTGGAGAATTCACTCTTCAACCTGTACCGGGTTTGACCAAGCTCAGGAACAGCAAGACCATTGATTCGAATGGAGGGGACCAGTTGAGAAAGAGTGGTAAGTATGATTTCATTGTTGCCTGGATTGGAGAGCATGTCTTATGCGGATAGGCTGAGCGAGCTGGGGCTTTTCTCTTTGGAGAGGAGGAGGATGAGAGGCGACTTGATAGAGGTGTACAAGATGATAAGAGGCATAGATCGAGTGGACAGTCAGAGACGTTTTCCCAGGGCGATAATGGCTAACATGAGGGGACATCATTTTAAGGTGATTGGAGGAAGGTAGAAGGGGGATGTCAGAGGTAAGTTTTTACATAGAGAGCGTGGGTACGTGGAACGCACTGCCGGCAGAGGTTGTGGGGGCAGATACATTAGGGACATTTAAGAGACTCTTAGATAGACACATGAATGATAGTAAAATAGGGGGCTATGTGGGAGGGAAGGGTTAGATAGATCTTAGAGCAGGATAAAATGTCGGCACAACATTGTGGGCCAAAGAGCCTGTACTGTGCTGTAGTGTTCTATGTTCTATGTAGATATATACTTTTAATTATTTATTGGTGTTTAAGTGCTTTTAAGTGATTTACAAAAGATCGTAAATGGTTTCATTAATTTTTAATAGTTTTGGAATGTTCCTGAGGGCCACATGGTGAAGTTACTGGACTAGTGATTCAGAGACATGTTTAAATCCCACTTATGGCAGCTGAAGAATTTAAATGATAGAATTTGTAGAATCTGAAATATGAGCTGCCTACAGTAACGGTGACCATGACACAACTGGATTGTTGTCAAACCTGGCTGGTTCACTAATGAACTTTCAGGAAGAATCTGTGGACTTTTTCTAGTCTGGCCCAGAGGTGACTCCACTCCCAAAGCTACAGGGGCGGTGGGAATACCTCCCACTGAAACAACACCAGTACTTTCGGTCTGGAAAACAGGGATTGGTGCTGTTCACCAGTTATATAAACACCAGGGCGACTGGAAGTCCAACAGGGCATTGGTACTCCTGAGGAAGGTTGTGACAAAAATACAAGATACCTGCTGAATAAATAAAAAAACCTGCTGAACGAGCATCTAATGGGAGATGGAATTGCACCAGAGGGGAGGATACCTGAACGGTTCTGGTCTCAATATTATATATGGTAAAGCTCTGATAATTCAGCACTTTTAGGACTTTGGTGGATGCTGGACTAGCAACACATAGAGTTATAGAGTCACACAGCACAAAAGCAGGCCCTTTGGTCCACCAAGATTGTACCACCCATTTACACTAATCCTACAGTAATCGCATTTTTATTAGAACATCAAACAGTACAGCACAGGAATAGGCCTTTCGGCCCATGATGCTGTGCTGAACTAATTAAGATAAAGAAGCCTAATTAAACTAATCCCTTCTGCCTTTACATGGCCCATATCCCTCCATTCTCTGCACATTCATGTCCCTACCTAAGAGCCTCTTGAACGCCTCTATCGTAGCTGCCTCCACCACCACCCCTGGCAGTACATTCCAGGCACCCTCCACTGTCTGCGTGAAAAACTTGCCCCGCACATCTCCTTTGAACTTCCCCCCTCTCACCATAAATGCATGCCCTCCAGTATTAGACATTTCGACTCTGGGGGAAAAAGTTCCAGCTGTCTACTCTATTTATGCCTCTCATAATTTTATAAACTTCAGTCAGGTCTCCCATTAGCCTCCACCTCTCCAGAGAAAACAACCCTAGTTTGTCCAACGTCTCCCTATAGCACATGCCCTCTAATCCAGGCAGCATTCTGGTGAACCTCATCTGAACCCACACCATAGCCTCCACATCCTTCCTGTAATGAGGCAACCAGGACTGAATGCAATACTCCAAACGCAGCCTAACCGTAGTTTTATAAAGCTGCAACATAGCTTGCCTGCTCTTGAACTCATTGCTTTGACTAATAAGGGCAAGCATGTCATATGCCTTCTTTACCACCCTATTGACTTGTGCGGACACTTTCAGGGAGCTATGGACTTGGACACCAAGATTCCTTTGTACATCAACACTGTTAAGAGTCCTGCCATTAACAGTGTACTGTCCCTTTACATTTGATCTCCCAAAGCCCCCCACAATCTCAACAACTTTCCTCAGATTCTACCATTCATTTACACCATAGCGTCAATGAGCAGCGGCCAATTAACCTACCAACCCGCACATCTTCTGGATGTGGGAGGGAACTGGAGCACCCGGGGGAAACCCAAGTGTTCACAGGAAGAACATGCAAACTCCACACAGACAGCAGCTGAGGTCGGGATCGAACCCCGGTCACTGAAGTTGTGAACCACCACCACTACCTGCTGCACTTACTGAAAATAAGGGAAAGTCTGGCAGCTACTTTCAAATCTCAGCACTCTCCTTAAGCTTCCCCTCATAAACATGTCCAGCTGTTTTAATGAGCCGCCCCCTGTACATCCATAATGAACTCAGTGCTGGGAAAAATCCCCAGTAAACGCCTCACCACTCCAGACTGATGTTGACGATTGTTTGGGTTTTACAGTGAGTTCATCTACGTGAATGGAGAGATAGGGTCTATGTTTCTGCCGCACAATCAGTTTCTAATTAGTTATCATCAGTCTTTCTCAAAACAAGACGAGTTCTGGATAAAGTAATTCTCAAAACAAAACATGATAAACAGGAAGGTTTGGGCCTAGTTTCTCAGTGCTTCCATTTCCTCCCTCTACAGAGGATGTCTGGTTTCCTTTGGACACATGATATCTTTCTCTGACTCTACATTTACACTAATCTTTACACCAGGTGCACATAAAATCCCAAAGCAGGCTGGTACCTGACAGGAATGACGAGTGCTCTAAAACTTCAGTGCAGACAAATCATTGATTACGGAACCGACTGACACAAGGCTGCTTTTGTCAGCCTCTCCCCTCCCGGCCTCTGCAACCTCCTCCAGCCCTGAGATCCCTCCACCCGAACTCCCCAGTCTGACCCACTTCTGCGAAGAGAGGAAGACAGGCCTAAGTTCTCAGTGGGACCTGACCAAAGCATTTTAAACCTGAAACTTATCTGCTATTTTCCCTTCTGCAGATACCGCCTGAGCTGCTGGGTGTTTCCAGAACTTCCTGCTTGTATTTTGGATATACGGCGTCACAGTATTTTTGATCTTGCATCCCTCTCTTTCTGCCACCGGTCTCTTGTGTCAGTTCCTCTCCCCGCCGCCGCTGTTAGGCACCGAGTTGTTGCTCTCTGGAGTCCCTAACACTCTGCTGTTCCCCTCTCTCACTCCAGTGGGTTTTCCCTGGGCACTCCAGTTTCCTCCCATGTCCCAAACATGTCTGGAACATTACCCCTCTGTGGAGCTTAGTAGCAGGTGGAATCAAAGAGGAGTTGATGGGCACTTGGGAGAGAATAAGGTTCAGGGGTACAGGGAAATGAGGAGAGTGGGAATGGAACTGATGGGGTAGCTGCCCTGTGAGCTGGCATGGACCTGATGGGCCAAATAGCCTCCTTCTGCATTGTTCTAAATGTCAGATAAGGCCTTCCTTTAAGTACGATTAAAGGAATCATGTTTCCTCTGGTGTCATTTCCATTTCTCCTGTTCAATCTTGGAATATTCCCATCTGTTACAGAAAGTTAATAAACGCAAGTTTCTGTCATTTTATTGGCAGCTTTCCTCTATTCATCTGAGGAATTAGGAAAGACGGTATTTCAGGAGCACATAATCCTTCACTCTCTGACCACAAATGATTGAAGCAGCAAAGTTTGCTTCAATCTCAAAGCATAAGGTCCTGCATCAGAACTGCCCAGAAACTTCCACCCTTTTGTCACTCGGTCTCCACAGTTCTCCATCCTTTCACTGGCTGTCATTTTTGCAACACACAAAGAGCTGGAGGAACTCAGCAGGTCAGGCAGCCTCTACCACTACGATTCTATTCTGGGGACAATTTACAGCAGCCAATTAATCGACCAATTTTCACGTCTTTGGGATGTGGGAGGAAACTTGAGCACCCGGGGGAAACCCACGCGGTCACAGGGAGAACGTGCAAACTCCACACAGGCAGCGTCGGAGGTCAGGATTGAACCCAGAACTACCACTGTGCATGGAATGCGCTGCCTGGGGTGGTGGTGGAGGCTGATACGTTGGTCAAGTTCAAGAGATTGTTAGATAAGTATATGGAGGAATTTAAGATAGAGGGATATGTGGGAGGAAGGGGTTAGTTAGTCTTAGAAGTGGTTTGAAGGCCGGCACAATATGGTGGGCCGAAGGGCCTGTATTGTGCTGTATTGTTTTATGGTTCTATGGTTCTACAGTAAAAATAAAGCGAGTACAACAATAGTCCTTTGTCTCACTATTTTACCAACACAAAAATGTTAACATTGGGATAGAATCTGTGTGTGAGTGTGAATTCACGTGCTGGTCGATTAATTGGTGGCTGTAAATTACCCCTTTGTGCAGATTAACAGCACAAAGAATCAAAGGGGAGCTGCCTGGCATGTGTGAGAGAATGCCGCTCATTGTTTACATTTAAATTGCTAATCGGAAACGTAATTTGCCACATAAGGATTCCCAGTTTGCCACACGTGCTCTCGGCCAACGTGTTGGACATCTCTGTCATTGGGCAAAGCAGCTGGGTAGAAATCATCAAAGAATTTTCTCAAAGCACAGGAACCCCAAATGAGGCAAAGGGAGCCTGATGAATTTTCAACCTTGAATTATTTGAATCCATTCATTCACAGTCTGGTACAGCAGTGTTGTCAGGAGATCGAGATCTCAGACTTGGCACCAAACTCACGGTCTGTTGGGCAGAAGTCGTCAGTACCCTCTTATATAATTCAGAGAAATGGACTACCTCAAAGTACTAGCGAGACAGAACTGGCTCTGCAAAAGCCTCCAGGTTCACTGGAAGGATAAGCCGAACAGTGTCAGCATCCTCCTAACATTGTGGCTTTAATTACACTCAGTCAGGTCCATTGGACAGCCCACATCATTTACGTTCCCTTCACCAGACTCCTGTGGCAGACAACTTGTACAGGGCTCTGACATGGGAAGATAACGCAGGGCAGAGGAAAAGCTTCAACAATGTGCTCACAAGCTCTTTGAGGAAATGCAACCTGCCCACTGACTTTGAGGGATTCCCGGCCCATGACCCCTGAAAGTGGAGAAGCAGCATTCAGGATGGCATTGAGAAGCTGGGCTCCAGGCATCGGGAGCACACAGAAGCCCAGTGCAGACAGCAGAAGGAACACCTCATCGCTCAAGCTACCCGTCACCCTATCTGAGGAACTACCTGCAGTTCCCACATTGGCCTCATCGGTCGTCTAAGAGTCTGAGTGGGAGTGAGCCTGAGGGACTGCCATGGAAGAAGTGGCTTTTGTGCCTTAGTCAAAAGGTTGCAAGTTCCCGTCTCAGTCCAAATGCAGGAATCCAAGCTGATGCTCACATGCAGTACTGAGGGACGCTGCACTATCTCACAGCTGAGGCACTGGCTCCAGGCTATCCTATTGGCTGTGGTCAACCAGGAGACCACCAAGGCTCAGCCACTCCCAAGTAGGTCCCAGACATTGTGAGTGACAGATGCTGGTGCGACGGTTTCTCTGCTCCCCTGGACTCCACACAGAGCTAAGATGTGCTGGGATCACCCCGCCGTCCTGCTGAGGGATCTACATCTGCAAATCTAATGCCAATCAGATGTGATGTGGGACTGTAATCCACATTCATGTGAAGAGTGACTCCTGATCTCGGGATTAGGCAGAAAAATGGTCAGTTATTTTTAACTTCTTTGAACGTATTTAATTATTTCTTAATGTTTTAATATTTTTATTTCTAAACAGTTTTTAAGTAAGCTTTATTGTTTTAATCATTTGAAATAATTTTAATAGATTTTAAATGTCTTTGAGTATCTCAGACATTTAACAACTGTTACAAAGACTTGCAGATTTGAAGCAAGGCAAGGCTCCACCTGCAGCCTTGGGTCGCAGGCTGTTGCAGTGAGCCTGGGGGGAGGCTCAGTGCTAAACCTGCCGGGGTTCAGTCACTACTGATTACTGGCCACACCTCGCCAAGCATCTGCTGGGTGCTGGGGTGGGGGTTACGTTGTTTGATCCCCTATGTGGTCGGTCTGGGCTGATTTGACCCGTCAAGCTATAGTCCTCTCGGGCGGATATAAAAGATTCCACACGACTATTCTGAAGAAGAGCAAGGTCGGTCAGAGACCTGAGACTTCTTCATGGTAAATGGAGTCATTGTGCAAATCCTTGCAGTCCTCTGCATGCAGCTTAATCATTTATTTCATGTCAATAAATCGTGTTAATTCATCCACAATCTGAGTTGAGCTGTTCGGCAGTAGTTTAGACAGAAATGCAACACTCTCAGATTACCTGGGATTGCAAAATGGTATTGAGTCTCCGTAACTACAAGTTCATGGAGACCCGCTCACGTTCTGTCTGCACCTCGTTGCTGCCTCTAATATGGTGCCTGTAATGCATGTCGGACATTATCCTGTGCCTGTACCTGGTGCCTGACCTTATACTGTGCCTGATGTTTGGTCATAACTACTGCCTGTTGTTGTTGCTCTCTCGGACACTCCACCTGTACTTTACTTTTATTCATTTATCGATGTGCAACTTTTAATGGTCATCCCTATTTGCCCGTGAGAAGGTATCAGTTGGCCAGCTTCTTAAACTGCTGCAGTCCTGCTGGTGAAGGTCATCCTGGAGCGCATTTGATGGGGGGGTGGGGGGGAGTGGTTCCAGGGCTTTAACCAATAATGCTGTACCTACACGTCAGGATCATGCATAACTTGGAGTGAAGCCGTGGAAATTGGTGCTACCGAGCACACATTGTTCTGGTGTTTCTGAGTGGCAGAGGTCATGGGTTTGGAAGTTTTCAGTGAAGAAGGCCTGCTGAGTTGCTATAGTGCATTTTACAGATAGTAAACACTCCAGCCACAGTGTGTTGGTGTTCAGGGAGCAAACATTGAGGTGCCAATCAAACAGCTGCTTTATTCTGGATGGTCTTAAGCTTCTTCTGTGTTGCAGGAATGTTATTGCACTTATCCAGACAAGTGGACAGTATTCTGTCACACTCCTGACTTGTGCCCACAGATGGTGCAAAGGCATCAGGGAGGATGAAAGGGAATGACTCACCACAGGATACCCACATTTTGACCTGCTCGGGCGTTTATTTGGCTGATCCGGTTAGTTTTCCGGTCAATGGTGAACGCCAAGTTGGGTAGTCAGACTCTTTCTTGTTGAAGATGGCTATTGGCTGGCACCTGGAATGTTACTGCGCACTTAACAGTCCTTGCCCAATTGTTGTCTGGATCTTCCTACATTCAGGCATGGGCTGCTTCATTTACTGAGGCCTAACAAATGGAATCGAACACACTGGGCAATCATCAGTGAACATCCCCACTTCTGACCTTGTGGCGGAAGGAAGGTCATTGAGGAAGCAGCTGAAGATGGTCGGGCCTAGGACACTGCCCAAAGGAGCTCCTGTGATGTCCTGGGGCTGGGATGATGAAGCCCCAACAACCACAAGCACCTTTTATTGTCCCACATACGGCACCAGCCATTGGAGTTTTCTCCTTGGTTCCACTGATTTCTTTTTTTTAACCAAAGTTCTTTAAAATGCCACTCTCAGTTAGTTGCTGCCTTGATGTTACGGATCATCACTCTCACCTTACCCCTGGAATGGGACGGTGAGGCTATACCAAGCCATGAGTTTATATTTTGTGGTGGAATATAATTCAGCAGCTGCTGAGCCATGGTGTCTCCTGAGTAACTTATTACAAGTTGCTCACCGTGTTCTGAATCTAGCAGTTGGGTCATTCAACATTCTGCTTGTGTAGATTGGAATCGTGCCTGTACAAGGACTCTGAGTTAGTCACTTCTATTGTATCATGGTAAACAGATACACATGCGGCAGGTAAACTGGTAAGGATTTTATGGCATTGCTGTTTCCTGGGCTTCTTCCAGTTGCTCAGTATGGAAGAGCACTGGTTCATCAGCCAAAGGATTCGTGGTGTTGTTCCGTTAAAGATTTCCTCACCCCGGTTGGCCGGGTGCTGCAGGGTACCATGGGGTGTGTAGCCACTGTTGAGACCTCATAGGACAACTCCTTCTTCACTGTAAACCA
Organism: Pristis pectinata; assembly: GCF_009764475.1. Taxonomy (NCBI): domain Eukaryota; kingdom Metazoa; phylum Chordata; class Chondrichthyes; order Rhinopristiformes; family Pristidae; genus Pristis; species Pristis pectinata. The sequence continues at coordinate 27,949,821 of NC_067429.1, read as the reverse complement.
CTGAGCCATCATCTCTGATGGCTCTTTCCTGCCTCTGGGTCAAGTCAGACTGAGAGAATAGGACAGAGTAGGCTGGGATGTTTCTGGGATGTTTCTGGGAATGTGGCTGCACTCAGATACTGCTAGACCAGTCAGGGACAAGCTCTTCCAATACAGCCAGGACCCAGACGTCCAACAGGAGGACCTTCGCAAGGTTGACTGGGCTGAGTCCCCGTCTGGAGCCTGGGTCAATGCAGAGAGAGCTGTCTGAGTTCAGTCCTGTTATGGTTTGACACGGCAGCTTCTTATACAGCTGAGAAGCTGCCAGATCCCTCCAGCTGAAAGTCAGCTCCACCACTGTTGGTCTGTGGTCTCCTGTAGTCCAGCCCAAGTAAAGGCAACAGATTCCCTTCCTAAAGGACATTAGTGAACCAAATGGGATTTTATGGTGTTTTTTTCACTAATACTAGAATTTTATGTGAGGCTGTTTAATTAACTAAAAGCAAATTGTGGTGCACTGCAAACACGCATGCTCCTGGGGGATAGACCAGGCCTATGGATAACTGGTCTAGTGTCACTGTTCGCTGTAACCTGCGCTGCTCCTGACACTGTGAAACTGGTACTAATGCCCATTGCTCCCTGGTGGCTGTGCCACACTATTCCTGCAGCTGATGCTAAATAAAACCCTGTACCTGTAACTGGTGTAGTCTCACACTGTGCTTGTAACTGGTGTAGTGTCCCACTGTACCTGTAACTGGTGTAGTCTCACACTGTGCCTGTAACTGGTGTAGTCTCACACTGTGCCTGTAACTGTTGTGGTGTCCACTGTATCTGTAACTGCTGTAGTCTCACACTGTGTCTGTAACTGCTGTGGTGTCCACTGTACCTGTAACTGGTGTAGTCTCACACTGTGCCTGTAACTGCCGTGGTGTCCACTGTACCTGTAACTGGTGTAGTCTCACACTGTGCCTGTAACTGCTGTGGTGTCCCACTGTACCTATGCCTGGTGTAGTCTTGCATTGTGTTGTAACCAGTGCTTTGCTGTCACTTTTGCCAAGAAATTGCTAAATGTCATTTGAACGGAATTGTTGATCACCCAGAGCACAAAGATAAGAACTTCAGTTGTGTGGTTCACAGGACAGTGTCGTTGGTTTCCCCTGTGTTTGGTGGCTTTTGGAGTGTGCAGGGGAGCCATGGAGACCTCCAGGATTAGAGCCAAGTGTTCCTAGCTGAGCCTGTAGTAAAGGCATGTGCAGTCAATGAACGTCTGCACCTTAGGGAAGTCTGAGATGGAAGCAATGGCCATGTCCACTCTGCCTGCTCCATGGGCTGAAGGAAAAGTAGATGAAGTCTCCTCTCCTTCACTAGGGTATCTTGGCGAGCTCCCTAACGCAGCAGTGAGCAGGAAACTGTCAATGTGGCAGAAGTCCTGAGGCTGGGAAGCTAAGAGTGCCCTAGACCTCTGACCTCCATGGGCAAAGCAGCCCAGGCACACGAGATTGTATACGAGATCACAGGAGGTCACAGGGCTCAGTGAGGACAACGAATGCAGTCTGAGCGTTGGCCCTTTAAACAGCATGGTTTCAGGGAAACAGGGTTCGTAAAAGTGCGTTGTGCTGTGGATGAATGAGAACCTGTTGATTTTCTGACCAGTCAGTTTGAAAATCTCACTGCAGGCGAACTTGTATCTTGTGCTGCTGTTGTTGACATTTGGGGGCGTCATACGCCGGATAAAAAAGTGTTTAGAAGAAAGAAAATCCCACCAGAAAATGAGGACGATGTTTCCCAGTCAACAGTAACACTGGGAAAGTTGCACAGACATCGATCTGGTCCAGGTTAATGCAATTTCCATCTGCAGATCACTGCTTTTTTTGTTGAATATATATTTTTATGTCGAATATATTTCCGGTGCTCTGCCTGTGTAAGGTAACTGTGCCTGCACCTGACAGTGTGCCTGTACTTATTGCTGTGCAAGTTCGTCCTACCTGTGTCAGGTGCTGTACCATTCTGCGCCTGTACCCAGTGCTGCCTCATATGGAGCCCGAATCTAGTGCTGCGTCTGGCCATTGTTGGATTCAGCTGTTTTAAGTAGTTTTTTTTAACATGTATAGTGTTTAAGACACCTCAAGTGGCCACACAAGGAATGGCCGCTTCCTAGCTTATTGTTTCGTCCATCAGGTGAATACGTGTTTTCCTCATTGGTTGGTTTTGCCACAGGCATCTAATTAGGTTTTCCTGATTGGACTATTGTTAGTTAAGGAGTACTCTTATCTCAGGTAGAAAAGGTATAATTTGTTGTAAATCACTCTCTCGCCTCTATCTCTCTTTTGCTCTCTTCCACCACCCCCCCAAACCCCCCCCCCCCCCACTGGCCCGAGCTCATTTTGTTTCCTTTTGTCTCGGATCATCTCCTAGTAGTAAAGCTAGTGCCATGTGCTCTGTGACTGTTTCTTTGTTTTAACTTTTCCAGTATAATTTTGTGAACCACTAAGTTTGTCCTCCAACTCATTTCTTGGACTCCTGAAAGAACCTGCGGATTCGAAGATAACTGGATCGGAAACCTTCTACCAGGTGTTGTGACATTTGCTGGGAGCTAAGTGTGCTGTGTCCTATTGTTGTGCTTGGCCCTTTGCCATTACCAGGTGTAGGGTTGTCATACTGCACCTGTACATAATGCTGTGCCTGGTCTCTACCTGTACCATGTGCTGTGACACACTCCACCTGTAATCTGGTGTTGACAACTCTGCCCCTGCTAAATCCAGCATTGAGTTGCAATTTGATTTTAAGCAATCCCCAGAATAACAAAACCTCACATGGAGTTACCAGAGGGCACAGGATCTGGGGCGAATCTTTCGCCCTGAATAGTCCTGATAGTTGAATATTTCCTGTTAGGGCTGATTGAATGAGTTAATGTGTCCCCTGCCTCCTAAACACTGTGGCCAGTGTGGGATGACTTGAAATTTAACACAGAACTAATACAGTGAAGGGCAGTGACTAACATACAGTCCTCAAGAACTGATGTCTTTATCCCCAAAATAAAGACAAATTCCTCTCCAGTCCAGAACAAGGCCGGTCCAATCTTTCATCTCAAGGGGTGGTGATAAACAGTCCGAGAGAGCAACCCCGAGGCTGCAAACCTGCTGATCAAATAGTAGGAATTTTCTGCAGCTCTCAGCTAAAGACATTCTCTTAAAGATAAATGTCTTTCTCTGAGAAACTGAATGTAACCCAAGAGCACAAGCAAATAGGAGCAGGAGTGGGCCACCAGGCCCTCAAACCTGTCCCACCATTGAATACGTACATGGCTGAATCTATGCTGGCCTCAACTCCTCTTCTGTGCCAGTTCCCCACAACCCTTAATTCCTCAGTCTTTCAAATATTTACTCATCTCCACCTTAAATATATCTAATGCTCGGGCCTCCACCTCCCTCGGGGGCAGAAGAAATTCCAGAGAATCACTACCCTTTTAAGAGAAGAAGTTTTGTAGCTATGTTCCTTGATCGTTACTCTCCCACTAGTGAAAACATCTCAACATCTACCCTGTCAAGCCCCTTAGGGATCTTGTATATTTTAATAAGTCACTGTTCTAATTCCAAGGATTACAGACCCAAATTGTCCAACCTCTCTTGACAGGACAATCCTCTCATCCAGGAATGAGCCTGGTGAATCTCCTTCAGACTGGCATGATCTCACGATCTACCTTGTTGTGACCTTGCACGTTATTGCACTGCACTTTCTCTGTAGCTGTGACACTTTACTCTGTACTGTTATTGTTTTTACCTGTACTACCTCAATGCACTCTGTACTAACCCAATGTAACTGCACTGTGTAATGAATTGACCTGTATGATCGGTATGCAAGACAAGTTTTTCACTGTACCTCAGTACAAGTGATAATAATAAACCAATACCTTTTTTCCTAAGTTAGGGGAACAAAACTGTGTGCATGGTATTCCAGGCGTGGCCTCACCAACCCCCTGTACCACCGTAACAAAACCTCCCTCCTCTTAAACTCTATCCCCTTTGCAATAAAGGCCAACGTGCCATTTGCCTTGTTGGTTGGACCTGCCTGCTAATGTTTTGTGATACATGCACTAGAACACCTAGATCCCTCTGGATTTCACTCATTTGCAGTCTCTCTCTGTTTAGATAATAATCCACCTTTTGTTTCCCCTCACCAAAGTGTATGACCTCACACTTCCCCATGTTAGAATCCATTTGACAAGTTTTTGCCCAGTCACTCAATCTATTTATATCCTTTTGCAAGAACACGATGTCGTCATCACAACATGGCCTTCCACTTATTTTTGTATCATCGGCAAACTTGGAAACCTTGCATTTCTTTCCTACTCCATGTCATTAATGTAAATAGTAAACAATTGAGGGCCAGGAACCAATCCCTGGGGTACTCCGGCAGTTACATCCCTCCAGCTGGAAAATGACACATTTATTTCAACTGTTTTTCTATGTGACGGCCAGTTTTTAATCATGCTAAGACACTTCCTCCAATACCGTGGGCGCTTAATTTATGCACCAGCTCCTTATGTGGCACCTTGTCAAATGCCTTTTGGAAATCTAAGTACACTACATCTATAAGTATCCCTCTATCAACGCTCCTTGTCACATCTGCAAAGAATTTGTGCAAATTTGTCAAACGTGATTTACCTTTCTTAAAACCATGTTGATCAGTATTGATTATTTCAGCTTGTCTAGATGATTAGTTATTTCCTCTTTGATTATTGACTCTAGCATCTTGCCAACAGTCGATGTTAAATGAATTGGCCTAGAGTTCCCTGCCTTCTGCTTCCTCCCATTTTGAACAAGGGAGTCACATTGGCTGTTTTCCAATCTTCTGGTACCCTCCTGGAATTTAGCAAATGTTGAAATATTTCAACAATGGGTCCACTATCTCAGCAGCCACTTCCTTTAAAACCCTTGGGCGCAGGTCATTGGGTCATGGTGAATTGTTCACCTTTAGCCCTGTGAGTTTCTCTAATACTTGATCTCTTGTCATTGGGATTTTCACAAATTCCACACTATTAATTGAAGTTAGCTCGTCTGTTACCTTAGGGATATTTGCAGTGTTCTCAATGGCGAAGACTGATCCAAAATATTGATTTTATCATATCTTCCATTCCTTTGTTCCCTGTTATTAGTTCAACAGCCTCTCTCTCTAAAGGTCCTACACCCACCTTAGTTGTCTCCTCCCTCTTTATATATCCATACAAACCCTTGCTGTTTGTTTTGATATTACACACATTTTTCTCTCAAAATCTATTTTCTTCCTTGTTATGGGCTTTTTAGTCTTTCAAGATTCCAAGAACGTCCCAGTCTTCTGGTCTCCCACCAGCTCTTGCCACTTTGTATGTCCCACTTTTCAATTTAACGTTATCCTTGACCTCCTTTGTTAACCACAGATTGTGCCTCTTTCTCACAGAATCCCTCTTTCTAAACGGGACAAATTCCTGCTGAGTGTGATGGACTGGCGGTTTGAGTATCTACCACTGTTCATCTCCTGACCTGTCTTTTAGCTTATTTTCCCAGTCAACCTTAGACAACTCTACCTTCTTATTTAAGTTGAAGACAGTGCTTTTGGTCCTGTTGTGTTCCCCTCAAATTGCATCTGGAATCCTATCATATTGTGGTCACTAACTTCTAGGGGATCTTTAATCACAAGGTCTCATATTCCTCATTACTTGGGACCAAATCTAAAATAGACTGTTCCCTGGTTGGTTCTGTAACATACTGTTTGAAGAAGTAACCCCTGACACTCTCCACAACTACTTCTACAAGACCCTTGCCAGTTTTGGTCCATCCAATCAATACATAGATTAAAAACTCCCATCTCTTTCCTAATGAATGCTGCAGACATAATGCTGCAAACCAATTGCTTCTCATCCAAGAGGCAATGCATTTTACCTGGTGCCTAACTTACTAAGAGCCCCATTTGGACCTGACTCTACAAACCAAAAGGGTGACAGTACTCCAGATCAAAGCCTACTTCAGAATTGAGCGCACAATCTCAACAAACCTTACTGTGTGTTTTGGGAGTCCTTCTGGTGAAAGTGCTGTCCATCAGCTGCAGTTAAGCAACGCCTCGATTCTAAATTTTTAAGATTGTTTGTGAATTCCTCCATAGCCTCATCCTCCCCTCTCTATCCCTCGAACACTCTGAGCTTTCTGTGCTCACCAAATCCTGGCCTCACGGTCATTCCTGAATTCAGTCACTCACTCCTAGTGTCCATGCCTTCAGCTGCCAATGTCCTAAGCTCTGGAACTCCCTGCCTAACCACTCTGCCTCATCTTCCTCCTTTAATACAAAAACTACCCAATGCGACCAATATCCCTGTTGGCTGACATCAATTTTCAGTTGACAGTGTTCTCGAGAAAGTACCTTATGATGTTTTGCCAAATGAAAGGTGCCATATTTCTTAACAACAAGGAAGACACATTCAGCCCATTAACGCTATGTATGTCATTACCCTATTTGTTTTACTTGTTACATAGACATTGAACATAGAACAGTACAGCACAGTATAGGCCCTTCAGCCCATGATGTTGTGCCGACCTATATAAACCTACTCCACAATTAATCCAACCCTTCCCTCCTACACAGCCCATAACCCTCCACTTTTCTTACATCCATGTGCCTATCTAAGAGTCTTTTAAATATGCCTATTGTATCAGCCTCTACCACCACCCCCGGCAATGTGCTCCAGGCACCCACCACCCTCCGTGTAAAAAATCTTCCTCTGACATCTCCCCTATACTTTCTTCCATTTACCTTAAACAGATGTCCTCTGGTATTGGCCATTGCCGCCCTGGGGAAAAGGTGCTGGCTGTCCACTCTCTCTATGCCCTTCATAATCTTATACACCTCTATCAAGTCGCCTCTCATCCTCCATCACTTCAAAGAGAAAACCCTGAGCTTTCTCAACCTTTCCTCATAAGACATGTTCTCTAATCCAGGCAGCATCCTGGTAAATCTCCTCTGCACCCTCTCTAAAGCTTCCACATCCTTCCTATAATGAGGTGACCAGAACTGAATACAGTTACCTATTTTTTAACCCCTAACTCCCCTATACCAAGGCAAATTTTCAATAGTCAGATTCACATAGAACACTACAGCACTGGAAAAGGCCCCTCAGCCCACAATGTCTGTGCTGACCACGATGTCAATCCAAAATAATCCCTTCTGCCTCCAGGTTGATATCCCTCCAATTCCTGTTCACGTGCCTGTCTAAATACCTCTTGAACTTTGCTATTGTACCTGCTTCCACCACCTCCCACGGCAGCGAATTCCAGGCACTCACCACTCTGTGTGTCAAAAAACTTGTTTGTAAATTTTCTTTAAACTTTTCCCCACTCACATTAACACTGCTTTCTAGTATTTGATACTTTCACCTTGGGAAAAAGACCCTGATTATCCACTCTGTCTATGCCTCTCATAATCTTACATAATTCTACCAGGTTTCCTCTCAGTCCCTGACGCTCTAGAGAAAACAATCTAATTTTGTCTGACCTCTCCTTATATAAAAAGTTATCTTATTTTATTATTTAGGTAAAATCAATATATGGGAACTGGTTCACAGAGCCATTAACACAGACTGAGCTGCCTTATGTTCCAGAGTACTTTCCCTGTTCACTGTATGAGGCCTCATGTTCCCAGTGTTGTAAAGGTTCATTGATGTTTTGCCATTCGTTCCACTGGGCACTCTTCAGTACATATACACGACTTGCATTCATAAGGTGCCCGTTCCATCCTCAGGATACCCTGGTGTAATGTGGCATGGTAGCAGAGCAGTTAGTGCTGCTGCCTCGCAACCTCAGGGAGCTGGGTTTGAACCTGACCTCGGGAGCTGTCAATGTAGAGCTCTCTCCAATGACTATTTGCATTTCCTCTAAGTGCTCCAGTCTCCTTCCACGTCTCAAAGATGTGCTGGTAGTTGCATTAGTGAAAGTGAGTGATAGAAGAATCAAAGGGGAGTTGATAGTCATGAGTTGTAGTGATGGAGAGATACAGGGAATTGGGGAACGAGACTGATGGGATTGCTCTGCTGGAAGCTAGCATGGACCCAATGGGCTGAATGGCCTCCTTCCATGTCATAGAACATTTCACAGGTCATGAAATGCTTTAGAAGCTCAGCAACCATTGTGTACACAGCAAGAACTCACAAATGGCAAATAAATGACTCAGCTGTTCCTCTTGTTTTGATGCTGTGATTTGAGGAATAAATCTTGCCCACAACACTGGGGAGAATTCTGCTGTGGGATCTGTAATGCCCACCCAACAGGCAAGTAGCACTTCCATTAACCGAACTCTTGTTTATTCATGGGATGGCACCCATCAAAGAACCGACAGAACTCTTCATTGAAGCACAGGTTGTGTGTTCAAGTCCCGGAGTGTTGCCTGACCGCACAACCATTTCGAGACAAGAGTGCCAGGAAATCAACCAGGCCAGCACGTCAACCTGGAGCCCATTCTTTGACAAAGTTTGAAGAAAAAAATGGAAGATAAACATTAGGGAACATTTTATCAGTGATTACTGAGGGATTGGCGCTGCAAATTTGTTATTATTGAAAAAAAACGTACGAGGGCCCTTGGCCCAAAGTGAAGGAGACCAATGTGAAGTGAGCTGAGGAGCAGCATTGAATCATGGAATCACACAGCAGGGAAACAGACCAATCGGCCCAACTTGTTCATGCCGACCAGTGGGCACCCTCCCATATTAACCCCATCTCCCAGCGCTGGTCCAGAGACCTCTAAGCCTAAACAATTCAAGTGTTCATCTAGATGCTGTCGGTGACCCAGTTTGCACTCTCAGGCAGTGCATTCCGGGTACTTACTACTCTCCAGGTGAAGGAGGCGGCCCCCCACCCCCACCCAATATCCCCTCTAAATCTCTTCCTTCTTGCTTTAAACCCATAACCTCTAGTTTAATCTACCTCCTGCAGTCTGCCCTAATCTACCTCCTGCAGTCTGCCCTATATATACCTCCTCATAATTTAACATCTATAATGTTCCCTCTCAACCTCCTCCACTCCATGCAGAACAGACCCAGCCTCTCCTCATAAATGAACTGCTCCATCCCAAGTAACATCCTGGCAAATCTCCTCTGCACCACCTCCTTCCTACACCTTGGTGACCAGGACTGCATGCAGTACTCCTTCTGAGATCTGACCAAGTGAGTGAATCTCAGCAAGGTTTGCAAGTCTGTCGAAAATGAGCAACTGAGCGAGAGAAATTCCACTTCTCAAAGCTCCCGTCAAACAAATAATAAAGTAACACACTGCACACTTCTGTGTTTTTGAGTTAATTCCATAATTAAAAAATTTGCAAAGGTTTCAGTGTTTATTGCCTTTGAGCTGAAAGTCTCCTATGAATCGACACCACACACATGGAGATATATCTTCAGCGTGTTAGGGCAGAAGCAGAGGCAGTTCATTCCAATCTTAGCGTCAGAGACAGCACGGAGACAGGCCTTTCGGGCCAACCGTAAAGCACCCATTTGCACTGATCCTTCATTGTTATTTTCTCCACGTTCCAATCAGCTCCCCCAAGATTGCACTGTAAGTTACAATAGTTCAACTAACCGCTGCATTGCTGTGCAGTGGCAAAACAAGAGAATTACGTACCAACAAGCTTAACATAAGCGGTAGGAAAATCCTGGAATTTATTATAGAATTATTCCGCAAGGAAACAGGCCCTTTGGCCCATCAAGTCTGTACTATCCATCAATCACCCCCTTCACACAATTCCCATTTTATTCTCCCCACATTCCCATCAGCTCCCCCCAGATTCTACTACCCACCTACACCAGGGGCAACTTACAGCAGCCAATTAACCTACCAACCTGCACGTCCTTGGGACATGGGAAGAAGCTGGAGCACCTGGAGGAAACCTATGTCGTCATAGGGAGACTGTACAAACTCCACATAGACAGAACCAGAGGTCAGGATTGAACCTGTGCCACTGGAGACGTGTGAATTCAGCACTAAATGATGCACCATTTTGTCACTCATGTTGTAAAAAATTGTGGGACTTTTGGAATATTGGGATGGATTTTACAAATTATCATTCAAAATGACTTGTCTTATCTAATTCTACACCTAATGTGCTGAATGTGATCTCTATCTCATTGTGTACAGTTTTAAGCATCCTCCATTCAAAAGGCAAAGGTAAAAAATCTTACAATTGTAAATTGAGAACGTACTTCGAAGGAACGGTGTAGTTAACACTGTTGCTGCACAGCTCCAGTGACCCGGGTTTGATCCTGACCTTGGGTGTTGTCAGTACGGCAGTTGCAGGTTCTCACTGAGACTGCATGGTTTGTCCCAGATGCAAAGACATGCTGGTAGGTTATTTGGCTCCTGTATATTGCTCTTAGTGTAGGTGGATGGTAGGAGAATTGGGGGGGGGGGGGGGGGGGTGAGGGTTGGGGGGGATGGGGGGAGTCTTTGGGAGTGAGAGAGAGAATAGGTTGTGGGGAAATGTGTGGGGGGAAGGGACTGACAGGATTACTCTAAAATCCGGCATAGATTCAATGGGTTGAATGGCCTACTTCTACGTCACAAAGCAGACACAAACTAGATTAGTAAAATAGACAGTACAACAGATAACAACAAGGACGTTACTATATTTGGAAATCTGACCGTGATGTCAATTGTTTCAATGTAGCCTCACTTTTACTGATTGAGTTTGAGATTTGACCTAAATGACAGAAGCTAAGAATTAGCAGAGCACAAATAACATTTGAACTTGGAAGGAAATGTTCCCCACAGAACCTAGAATAGTAACTAATGTGGTTTAGCACTTAGAAATAGCCAGGTAACAACCTGAAATAAGAACAAGGTTTGACTTATTAACAATGCCGTCAGTGCTAGAGGTGAATGAATGCTACATAAAACACGGTGAAGTTTGACACAAGTGTTGTTGAACCAAGGATGGAATTGACCTTGCTTGTGTTGTGTGGGATGCAAGAGAAAGCTAATGACTTTAGAAATTTGAAGTGATGCATTTTTAGGAGAGCGAGGGGAATGTTTCCTGAGAAATTGGATGTGGTCTGTCGAGTCCATAATCGAGCATGGTCTACACATGGTTCTAAGGATGAGGATAAATGGCCAAGGATGTTACAAGGTTGAAGTATCTAGGTTAGGGTATGGGCATAAGTATTATTACATGGGAAGAACTGACTGTGCTGTGGGGGTACTCTCTAACTGATATTAGTTACTGCGTAATGAATGCACTCTGTACTAACTCAATGTAACTGCACTGTGTAATGAATTGAGCTGTACGATCGGTATGCAAGACAAGTTTTTCACTGTACCACTACCACTACCAATATCAATACCATCAAAGACAATTCAGGCAATGCTAAGCAGTAAAAGGAAGTCCCATCAGAAAGCAGGGCTTTGGAGGTACAAATAGTTTCAAAACACAATTGAAAATACTTCTTTCAGAATAACAGAGTGTGCAGATCAAACCTGATAGGAGTGTATAAGGAATGCATTGAACTAATTGACTAAAGGCGTGGCATGGTTTGCAATCCAGCCGTGCACTATTAGTTGGTCAGTTGTTGTGGACACCTTGGACTTCTCCATTCCAGTGAATCATTTTCCAGTTGCTATGCTGTTTGGCCACTTGAAGGCAAACCTACATTTTAATTTCTTTTATGGGTTTCAACATTTCACAGAGACTAACCAGGATTTCATGCTTGTTTGCTTGAAGCAAACTTGAAGATTTAGGAGTGGGTGTTGTATTGTGACTCTGGCTGGTGTTAAAACACATTCAGTGAAAACTCAAAACACAGGGATAGAACCTTCAGACACCATGGCCATGTCTGATTTCAGTTCTCACTTACACAGCCACTCTTGTGTCATGATGTACCTGAACATACCACAATTAACAAAATACTGGTCACTGGCCATCCAATATCATGACACGATGACGCTGGAGGAACTCAGCAGGCCAGGCAGCATCCGTGGAGAAAAGCAGGCGGTCAACGTTTCGGGTCAGGACCCTTCTTCAGGACTGAAGATAGGAAAAGGGGAAGCCCAATACATTGGAGGGAAAAGCAGAGCAGTGATAGGTGGACAAAAGAGGGGAGGCGGGGTGGGCACAGGGTGGTGATAGGTAGATGCAGGTAAGAGATAGTGATAGGCAGGTGCGGGGGAGGAGGGGAGAGCAGATCCACTGGGGGATGGGTCAAAGGTAAGAAGAGAGAGGAAAATAGAGGGTAGGAAATGGAAGAAGAGAAGAAGCATGGTTGGGGGGGGGGTGGTGTTGTGGGGAAGGGGGGTGGGGATTACCTAAAGTGGGAGAATTCAATGTTCATGCCATTAGGCTGCAAGGTTCTAAGATGGAAAATGAGGTGCTGATCCTCCGGTTTACACATGGAATTCTCCTGGCAGTGGAGGAGGCCGAGGACTGACATATCAGTGATAGTGTGGGAGGGGGAGTTGAAGTGACTGGCAACGGGGAGATGCAGGTCGCGGTTACGGACGGAGCGCAGGTGTTCTGCAAAACGGTCACCTAGTCTGCGTTTGGTCTCACCAATGTAGAGGAGGCCACACTTGGAGCACTGAGTGCAGTAGATGATATTAAAGGAGGTGCAGGTGAATCTCTGTCTCACCTGAAAGGACTGTTTGGGTCCCTGGATGGGGGTGATGGAGGTGGTGTAGGGGCAGGTGTTGCACCTACGGCGGGGGCAGTGGAAAGTTCCCAGGGTGGGAGTGGGATGGGTCGGGGGGAGGACTGAACGAGGGAGTCGCGGAGAACAGATTCCAAGTCCTTGCTGAGCTAGCTCATCCTGAGATTCAGTGTGAGTTCACAGTTGGATTCTGCACAGTTTACACATGTAGTGATGGTAAAAAAAGAGGCACAAAGAACTGACACCTTTCTACACAGCAAGAATAACAACCACAGAATCATTCAAAAATTGGTTCTCCAGTAAAGCTCTTTTCTCTACCCATGGAGTTCCTTGGATGAATAAAATAGAATCTGTGTAAACAGGCAGTGGATGGTCAGTGTGGTGCTGGGGTAGGCAGTGGGGTCTGGTTCTGTGCTGTATGACTCTGAGGGAATGAAGGCGTCTGTCCATATGAGAATGAAACCTCATCCGAACTTAGCAGTGATACTGATAAGGCTGCATCCTAGCTTACCGCCTTTGGCACTCCTCCCTTTCTCAAGTCCGGCACATGAAGTGTGTCGAGGATGCTCGGCAGCTCGCCCCACACCAGGGGATTACAGAGCAAAGGCCCTATTACCCTCATTGGTGTCTGGGATCTGCTATTTGGAGATGTTACTTGCTTACAAATTAAACACAAGCAGTAACAATCATTGGTTCAACAATGATACATGTTTCGGCTTTTTCTACCTTAAATACCATTTTTTTAAATATTCATTTTCAGGAGGTGGGCGTCACTGGAGAAACAATTTATTGTCCATCCCTGGGTGCCTGACTTTGATACCAAGCTCCAGCAAACTTGCTAGGTTGGTGTGGTACTAAACAGTTAGACCATATAAGGTAATCAAGGTTCCTTCCCTAAAGGATACTGAGTCACGCGTGCTGCTGTGTTTGCTTATAGTGTTGAATGTCTAGATTTTAAACATTTTGTGACATAATCAGACAAGTTAATTTTTATTTTGTATTTGATGACTGGTGAATTCAAATGCTGTTTAATGAGCCCCCAGGGCCTGTTCTTTGTTCTACTTCTGAGTCACCTCAGTTTATTGAATGAGTATTCAACAGTAATCACGCTGCAGTGTGCAGGTGATGATTGCGGAAGTGCGAATTTGGACTTATTCATCCTCAACTTGTTCTCTGCAGAGAAGATGAGAAAGCCCCTTGCACTAAACATCCACAAAACAAAGGTCCTCCACCAAAGCCCCCCTCACTGCACAACACTGCCCACCCAACAATACAAGTTCATAATGAGATCTTGGAAAATGTGCAGCACTTTCCAATTGGTATTGGTTTATTATTGTCACTTGTACCGAGGTACAGTGAAAAACTTGTCTTGCATACCGATCGTACAGGTCAATTCATTACACAGTGCAGTTACATTGGGTTAGTACAGAGTGCATTGATGGAGTACAGGGTAAAAACAATAACAGTACAGAGTAAAATGTCCCAGCTACAGAGAAAGTGCAGCGCGATAAGGTGCAAGGACAGAGCCACCACTCGTTAAGGATGAGATAAAATTCAGCACCACCTCCAATGCACCAACACAGCCTTTAATTCATCAAAGGAAAAGAATGCTAAAAGAGCTAAACTCCAAGCCTAATACAAAGCTCCTGATCCACAATGCAGCCGTGATCCCTGTCCCCCTCTACATTTCTGACAGGTCCCACAGCTTCTACGATACCTTCTAGACAACCTGCAGCAGGCACCTAAAAGCACTGGTGAGGTACCACCTACATGGGCCTCTGCGAAATCCTTCAATCTACTGGCAAGACAAGGGAGCCAATGTCAACGTCCTCTTGCAGGGCTGACATCCCTACCATTGAGACCCTGATTGCACTCAGATAGCTCCAGTGGGCAGGCCACATTATTTACAGGCCCAACACTAGATTCCCGAAACAAGCACTCTACTCCAAGATCAGTCACAGCAAGAGATTACCAGGTGATGGTGGGAATGACTCAAGGATGCTCGTAATGTCTCCCTGAAAAATGTAACACCTTCACCAACTTGTGGGAGTCCCAATGTGACCAATTAAAATGAAGAAGGAGCATTCGCAAGGTACTGAGAACCTTGGTCACCTTTGTTGAGAGCAAATGCAAACCGTGACCTTGCACCTTATTCCACTGCACTTTCTCTGTAGCTGTGACACTTTACTCTGTACTGTTATTGTTTTTACCTGCACTACATCAATGAACTCTGTACTAACCCAATGTAACTACACTGTGTAATGAATTGACCTGTACAATCGGTTTGTAAGATGTTTTTCATGTACCTTGGTACAAGTGACAATAATAAACCAATACCAATGCTGCTAAAGAAAATGGCTTGGGAAAGCAACCCATCACAAACTATCCACCCACCTCCACCCTATCAAACACCTCCTGTCCAAACTGTGTGGCTACCACACTGGCCTCCTCAGCTATCTCAGAACATACGGAACCAGAATGGAAGCAAGTCATCGCAGGCTCCAAGGCAGTACTGACAGCCAGCAACTTTGCACTTGTTCAACGGCAGTGTATTTTGCAGGTCAAGGAATTCTCTCACTTGCTGCAATCCCCCACCTGACCAGTAGGGTTGCCGTTAGAACAGTGGCGGCTGTGGTGTGACCACTCCCTGTGGGTCATGGGACTGGAAACCTGGGAATTAATACGAAGAATTAGAGAGCAGAAACAAAAGCTTATTCATTAAAGCACAGTACGTCAAGTAAAAAGTGTTGATTAAGGTAGAAAAAATCTTGGATTTATTTAACACATTTCTCATCCACTGACATCCCAAATGAGTTAAGAATAGATGGCAATGTAATGGTCCGCACTTTGAACATGCTGAATAGTTGGCTGTCCCCCAGTATAAAGAGCTGGAAAGCCCAAGCTGAGCCTTTTCAATGTTTCAACATTCTTATTTTCAGCATGAGTGATTCGGATGCAGAAATCTATTTCCTCAAGTAAGTAAATGAGATCAGTCCAGAATTCTGATGTGCCTCCCAAATATTTTATAGGGTAATTCACAGGTTATTTTTTGTTAAGGTGAGAGAATAAACTGATGTATTAATAGATTGTTAAAGCATCCGAAACTAATTAAATAATTGAAAAAATCACAAGAAATGGATGTTAAAAATAACATTACAAAAGTAATCATGCAACATTTACAAAAGAAAAGCATGGAATGAGAAAAGGCCACTTGGCCCTCAGATGATAGGTGATCCTTGTTTATAGGAGGAGTCAGTCACAGAGTCCCTTGAACATCTGTTGCTATTTAATAAGATCATGGATGATCTGACTGTAAGTGATCTGACCTCCACTCTCCTGTAATCTGGGGTAAGTTCGGAAGAGACGTGAGGGTAAGTTTTTACTGAGAGAGTGGTGGATGCCTGGAATGCGTTGCCTGATAGGGTGGTGGAGGCAAATTCATTGGGGGCTTTTAAGAGGGCTTGGATGGGCACGTGAATGAGAGGAAAATGGAAGGATATGAACATTCTGTAGGTAGGAGGGATTAGCTACTCTGAGTTTGGCCTCACCAATGTCTTATACAACTCCAACATACCATCCCAACTCCTGTACTCAATGCCCTGATTTATGAAGGCCAATGTGCCAAAAGCTTTCTTTATGACTCTATCTACCTGCGATTACACTTTCAAGGAATTATGGATCTGTATTCCCAGGTCCCTCTGTTCTACCACACACCTCAGTGCCCTACCATTCACTGTGTAAGTCTTACCCTGGTTTGTCCTCCCAAAGTGTAACACCTCACACTTGTCTGTATTAAATTCCATCAGCCATTTTTCAGCCCATTTTCCCAGCTGGTCCAGATCTTTTTACAAGCTTTGATAGCCTTCCTCCCTGTGCACTACACCCCCAATCTTGGTGTCATCTGCAAAATTTTCTGATCCAGTTTACCACATTATCATCTAAATCATTAATATAGATGATAAACAACAACGGACCCAACACCAATCCCTGCGGCAAAACACTAGTCTCAGGCCTCCAATCAGAGAGACAACCATCTACTACCACTCTATGGCTTCTCCTGCTAAGCCAGCATTGAATCCAATTGTCAATCATCCTGATTGCCAAGTGACTTGACCTACTGGAGCAGCCTCCCAGCGGGACTTTGGCAAGGTCCACGTAGACAACGTCCACCGCTGTCCTGGATCAACCTTCCTGATAACCTACTAGAAAAGCTCTATAAGAGTGGTTAGACATGACCTGCCATGCACAAAGCCATGTTGGCTATCTCTGAATAGGCCTGCCTATCCAAAACTTATACATGCTCCTCCATGATGGCATGCTTTCCACAGTCATGGTCAGCAACAGTAACTGTGAGCTTTTTCAAGTCAAATCAGGAGTAAAACAGGGATGCGTGATTGCCCCAACTTTGTTCACCATCTTCATTGCGACAATCATCCACATCATCAAGGACGATCTACCCCCAGGAATCGAAATTCTCTACAGAACAGATGGCAGACTTTTCAATCTTGCGCGTCTCAAGTCCAAAAGCAAGACATCCACGAGTTCCCTCATCGAGTTCCAATATGCAGATGACAACAGTGCTGCTGCTCTCTCAGAAAACCACCTACAACAGATTCTGACTGCCTTCAACCGTACGTACACAAAACTTGGACTTACCATCAATTCCAAGAAGACTCAGATCATCTACCAACCGTCACCAACTGAGACAAATTGGATAGAACCATCAGTTCAACTTGGCGAAACAACCCCGGAAAGTGTGGACCACTTTCCATATCTTGGAAGTTACCTCTCCTCCAATGTTGACCTTAATGACGAGATCCAACATCGTCTTAAATGTGCTGGAACAGCCTTTGGACGTCTCTGAACAAGAGTCTTTCATGATCGTGACATCCGAACAGACACTAAGATGTTAGTGTACAGAGCAGTGGTGATCCCAACACTCCTGTATGCATCAGAAATCTGGACAACATACCAACGACATCTGAAGGTACTTGAAAAGTTCCATCAACGCTATCTTCGAAACTCTTAAATATCAGCTGGGAAGATAGAAGAACTAACATCAACGTGCTAAATGAAGCAAAAACAAGCATTGAAACCTACGATATCAAGCACCAACTAAGGGAGTGGTCAAGTTGTTCGGATGAAAGATGAACGTCTGCCGAAACAAATCTTCTACTCCCAGCTTAAAGTAGGCAAACATAAAAGAGGTGGACAACAGAAGAGATTCAAAGACATCTTAAAAGCCAACATGAAGAAATGTAACATTGACATCAACAATTGGGAAACCAATGCCAAGGACAGGAAACTCTGGCAAACCGTCACCTGAGAAGGAACAGCAACCTTTGAAACCGACAGATGTGCAGAATTAGAGGAAAAGAGAAGAAAATGGAAAGAGAAGCAGCAACACCCAAAGCCCGATCTGCCATCTGGAACTACCTGTCCTGAATGCGGAAAAACTTTCAGAGCCAAGATTGGACTCATAAGCCACTTGAGAGCCCATAAGTAGATCAACGGAACGAAGACCATCATCCTCGACCTCGAGGGATAGCCACGACGACGACATTGTCCCTCAGAATACCTTCCTATAATTTACCCACGACTGACATCAGGCTCACCGGCCTGTAAATTCCCGGCTTATTCTTACAGCCTTTCTTAAACAACGGAACAACATTAGCTATCCTCCAGTCCATCTGTGCAGTTAGCTCTCACACCATGAGTGTATATCTTCTGTGATGATCTTTGATGTTGCACCTAATCAAATGCCTTCTGAAAGCCTTATTAAATCCATTAATTCCCCTTCATCCGCAGCACATTACTTCTTCAAAGTATCCAATAAATTGGTCAAACATGATTTCCCTTTCACAAAATCATGTTGACTTTGCCTGATTACCTTGTTTTTTTTCCCTAAGTGCACTGCAGTAACTTATTCAACAACAGCTTCTAACATTTACCCTTTGACAGATATTAAGCTAACTGGTCTGCAATTTCCTGCAGTCTCCCAAATCTTTTGAATCAAGGAGTTAAAACATCATAAATACTGCTTTGTCACAAGTTTTTAATTACAAGGTTAATACAATAACCAGTCAACTGACTGATCTTGATAAGTGTTTAATCCTGTTTTAATTGTTAACTGGTAATTGCAAGTCACCCGATAGTGTGCTTCAAGATGTGCAAGTGCACAGCTATCAGTTTGGTTGCTGAGTGACAATGTTTTCCAAGCTGCAGCTTCGTTCTGTGAGGCTACAGGATGAGCTAAGTGCAATATGTAAATTGACTAAGTGACAAAGATGCCATTTAACAGTGGCACATTTATTCACAGCTCCAGCGGCCCAGGTTCAGTTCCAACCTAGGATGCTATCTGCGTGGAGTTTGCCTGATCTCCCCATAACAATGTCTGCTTCCCCGGGGTGCTCTGTTTTCCTCCCATATGCCAAAGACATGCTCGTCGGTAGGTTAATTGGCTGCTATCAATTACCTCTGGTGTAGGTGGGGGCAGGTGAATCGAGTGGAGTTGTTGGGAATATGTTACAGGAAAATGTGGGAGAACAGCCTTGATAGAATTGCTCTGAGAGCTGAGATAAATATGATGGGCCAAATAGCCTCCTACTATGGTGTATGAAAACATGAGGAATGCCAGTTGATTTAAAGCGCCACATACTGGAAGACAAGATAGATGGAGTGGTAACTCCATGAATTGTATTGGAATAGGTAAAGATGAAACGAAAGGCGTAGAACTTTTAGTGAATTATGTTAGAACATTTCCAGACAGTGCAAGGTAGCAACACACCAAGCCTATAGGCTTCTAACCCGAATAATATGAATGGCAGGCAACGATCAGATTGTGATGCACTCCGGCCTGCTTGTAAGTGAATGTTCACGTTTAGTACTGGGAGCCAAGAAAAGGCAGAAACATTTGAACACTACTGACAACAGCGAAAGAAGTCACAAAGCTGATCAGCAGTGTCACGAGTCTGAAGCTGAAGGAAAAAGTTGGAAAAGGTTGTGCGTGGAAATGCGCTGCTGGAAACGGTGGTGGAGGCTGAGGTCTTTCAAGAGACTGTTGGATAGGTACATGGAGCTGAGTAAAATAGAGGGCTATGGGTAAGCCTAGTAATTTCTAGGGTAGGGACATGTTCAGCACAGCTTTGTGGGCCGAAGGGCCTGAATTGTGCTGTAATTGTTCTATGTTCCAGCCAGAGACCTCATCATTTGGAGACAGTTCGAATGCAAGGTTATTGAATGATAGGAAATGCTAACCTGGAATATTTCTTCAAATTACTACTGTTATAGAGACAGGGCATTATTAAGCCTTTGTTTTGCTGAAAAGCCTTTATACAAAGTATCAACATATGGAACAAACCTACGTGGAGGCAAGAATTCATGAACAGAACAGCTGCACGATATAGCAAAGGGTCCATGGGATCCCTCTGGATGGATGACTGGGCCAGGATTTAGTGATTTTATGATAAAGGCAATTCCTCAGACAATTCCAGTGAAGGAACAGAAATCATTGGCGGAAAGAACAGCCGTCATGAACTCAATCGGACTTGCCTCCAATGGAAAGTTTCAACAGATAAGCTACTTCACATCTGAAAAATTACTAATGCAGAAAGTGCTGTTTGCTGAGGTTATTAACAATTCGCCACCTTGTCTAAACTTCCTCTGCTTTTATTTTCCAAAGGACATTATCTAGTAAATTATGGTCCAATTATTCACAAATAATTCAATCAAACATGGTAAAACAACAAAGTAGAGGAATTCTGACTCACGTCTAGAGCCATCAAGTAGATAGGGTCACGACCACTGTTGTCATTACAATGTCTCCGCACTTTATTATACAGGTATAGGGAAATGATCACCTTGTTCCATTTTAATTTACTAAGGAATTCCACAAATCAATAGTCCACCAGGCCAAAAAGGCAGTCAGGAGGGAATTAGGCAATTTGGATTGATAAGTGATCACCACATTTAAACATGCAGTTAAAACCTGAGTAAAGTGTGCCTACAATTTATGCTGTATGAGTGATGCTTGGCATAATTGGTCCAATCTCCAAATAAAAAAAGCCCAGTTTATTAGTTTGTCGTCATATACACCAGGGTGCAATGAAATTTGTTTGCATGAAGCTCACAGAGTAAACGATACACATGGTAACAATAAATACAGCGACAAGTACAAAAACAGCAGAATGGTGCAAGGTTGTAGTGCAATTTCCAGGATGGATAGTGTTTCTGTCTGTTCTGATTGGGTGGCTGGTTGCTTAAGTACCAAGGGAAGGTGCTGTGCAAATAATGGTCTTGAACCCCAGAGACCTGGACTTGATCCTGACCTCAGGTATTGTCCATGTGGAGTTTGCATGTTCTCCGTGACTACATGGGTTTCCCTTGGGTGCTCCAGTTCCTTCCACGTACTAAGGACATGCTGGTTGGTTAAAGGTCACATGGTGATGCAGTGGTTATTGATGGTGCCTTACAACTCCAGAAATCTAGCCCTATTCCTGACCTCCAATGCTTCTGTGCAGAGTTTGCATGTTCTCCTGTTACCCAGTGGGTTTTCCCTGGCTGTTGTTTCCTCCCACTGTGACATACCAGTTGGTTAATTGGCCACTAAATTACCACTTCATGCCAGCACCTCACGGGTGGCAGTCAGATGAAGGCCTATTCCACACGGAAGGTGTCCAACCATCATGAATATTGCACAGGAATGTTGTACCACAGTAGTGCAGCGGTTACCATAACACTATTATAGCACCATCGACCCAGGTTCAATTCCGGCCGCTGTCTGTAAGGAGTTTGTGCATTCTCCCTCTGTCTGCAAGGAGTTTGTGCATTCTCCCTCTGTCTGCATGGGTTTCCTCCGGGTGCTCCGGTTTCCTCCCACATTCCAAAGATGTACGGGTTAGGAAGTTATGGGCATGCTATGTTGGCGCCAGAAGCATGGTGACACTTGCGGGCTGCCCCCAGAACACTCTACGCAAAGGATGTGTTCCACTGTGTTTCAACGTACACGTGACTAATAAAGAGATCTTATCTTTCCTTGCCCATCAGTGCTACGTATCTGTAAAAGCTGGTCTAAGCTTTCTGCCTGTTTCAGGCAGGTGAGAACTAACTCACCTCTCAAACACCCTTCCAGTGCCTTCAATTCACCTGTTACTTCAATCCTCATGCTTGATAACGCTTGAATTTTTAACTGCAGCAGCAAGCTCAAGAATGTCAATGGGTTTATCAGGAGATATAGCTACCTTATTTTAGTTCAGTGTGCTCGGTTGCAATTTTCACAAGCCAAATATTTAAAACAAACACTTAAAAACTGATTACAAGGTGCAATGAAAACTAAGTCAAGATAACTTGAAAAGCAATTAAAGGTTACAATCTAAGAGTTAATTCTCATAAATGCAGCCCATCTCGTCAAGACAAAACGAGCACCTTCATGTAAAACAGCGGTGCCTCTCCATTTTGTGATTTAGAACATAAAACAGTTGAACACAGAAACAGGCCCTTCAGCCCACGTTGTCTATGCTGAACATGATGCCAATTTAAACTCATCCCATCTGTCTGCACATGGTGTTTATCCCTCCATTCTCTGCTTGCTCATGTTCCTGTCTAATGCCTTTTAAACGTTGCTACATTTAAGATTCACATAGAACATAGCACAGGAACAGGCCCTTCAGCCCACAATGTGTGCTGAACCAATTACATTAGTAATAAAATGCCCAACTAAACTCATCCCTTCTGTCTACACAATGTCCATATCCTACCATTTCCCTCACATCCATGTGCTTATCTAAGAGCTTCTTGAGCACCCCTATCGTATTTGCCTTCACTACCACCCCAGGCAGCATATTCCAGGCACCCACCACTCTCTGTGTAACAAACTTACCCCCCTCACCTTAAATGCATGCCCTCTGGTATTAAACCTTTCAACCCTGAGGAAAGGATACTGGCTGTCTACTCTATCTATGCCTCTCATAATCTTATAAACCTCTATCAGAACTCCCCTCAGCCTCCGCTGCTCCAGAGAGAACAACCTAAGTTTATCCAACCTCTCCTCATAGCACATGCCCTCTAATCCAGGCAGCATCCCAGTAAACCACTTCTGCACCTTCTCCAAAGCCTCAACATCCTTCCTATAATGGGGCGACCAGAACTGAATGCGATACCCCAGATGCGACCTAACTAAAGTTTTATAAAGCTGCAGCATAACTTCCTGATTCTTGAACTCGATGCCTCGACTAATGAGGGCAAGCATGCCATATGCCTTCTTTACCACCTTATCAACCTGTGTAGCCATTTTCAGGGAGCGATGAACTTGGACCCCAAGATCGCTCTGCTCATCAACACTGATAAGGGTCTTGCCATTAACAGTGTACTGTCTCTTTACATTTGATCTTCCAAGGTGCAACACTTCACATTCGGCCGGGTTGAACTCCATCTGCCATTTCTCTGCCCATATCTGCAATTGATCTATGTCCCAGTGTATCCTTTGCCCTATATCCCAGTCTTCTATGCTATCTACAACACCACCAATCTTCATATCATCTGCAATTTGTTCTCCATTTGATTCAAATATGAAAGCTCATTGTCAGCTTTAAGACTCACTAATGAGAACTTTGCACCCTCACTTCTGAGTTTGGCAGGCGGTCTTTATTGCCAGTCAACTGGTAAATGATGCAGACAAGGCCACAAGGTCTACCTCTGGGTGTCCTCATACATCCACAGAAGAACTTTTAAACTTACAAAGTGAATGTGCTAACATGCACGGAGTATTTTCATTTGACTGTTGTGTTGTTCCAGATCAGAAAATTGACCATTAACACAAGTTAATTAAGAAAATCCAGAGGAATGCCGAGTCAGTTGGCAGGGAGCAGGATATCAGAAATTAGCTTTAGGCTTATTGCAGCAATCCACAGATGAGAATAATTGAATTTACCCCCAACTCTCCTCTTTAACACGTGTAAACTTACCCCACTATATCCATCTTGGTACAAACTCAGTTTTGTAAAAGGCAGGCATTTTACCCGTCCTCCACTCACCTCCAAGTCCCACTCACCTCCAGCAGTTCAGTTCTTGCTCCAGATCTATCTCCTACAGTCTCTTGCGTCCCCACTCACCTTCTGACTTGCATTGATTCTAGGCTACCAACAGCTCAGTTACAATTCCATCTCTCATTCCACTCCTTTCACAATCTGTCCCACCCTTTTCTCTGTTACTAAGTCCCCTCCATAAACTCTCTACATACTTCCATGTTCTTCCAGTCCTGGCCTTACACATTCTATCCTCCCTGTCCTGACCATCAACTTCACTGGCAAGGCCCAAGGTTCTGACTTATCCCCCTCCCATCCCCACCAATTACCTCAAACTTTCCTTAAACTGCACAAACCCACCTCATTATGAGGGCTTGTTATCAATAAGGCAAGAGAATGCAAAATAAACAGTTGGATATTGAATGATCTGAAGGATTAAAAAGATCCTGGGGATGAATGCCCACAGAGATAGGACAGATCAATACGCTGGTTAAAAATACAAATGGGATACTTTCCTTTACTAATGGAGGCATTGAATACATGGCAGAGTGGAATGCTAGATCTGTACACAAGACCAATTAGACTGCAGCTTGAATGCAGCATTTATTATGAAAAATGTGATGGGACAGGAGAGGAGGCAGAGCTATGACTCAAACATCAATAGTATGGGGAAAGATTGGATAGGCTGGCTTAACCAAAGTGCACAGAATTATGCGGGGCGGGGGGGGGGGGGGGGGGGGGGGGGGGGGGGGGGGGGGAGGGGGGGGGGGGGGGGGGGGGGGGGAGGGGGGGGGGGGGGGGGTGGGTGGGGGGGGGGGGGGGGGGGGGGGGGGGGGGGGGGGGGGGGGGGGGGGGGGGGGGGTGGGGGGGGGGGGGGGGGGGGGGGGGGGGGGCATAGAAGAGCCAGTAGGAAAGCCTGGTTTCCCTGAGTCGATACGTCAATAACTAGGGGGTATGGATTTAAAGCAATGAATAGGATGAGACGAAGATGTTTTTCACCCAGAGATTGGTAAAGGTTGGAGTTCAGAGCCTGAATAGGCAATGGAGGCAGAACCTTCGTGATATTAAAGTATTTGGGTGTGCACTCGAAGAGTTGTGTGTTGCAGGGCTGTGGCCCTGGTGCTGGAGGGAGGTGTTGGGTGTCTCTCATGCAGCATAGGCTCTCTGCATCATACATTTTCTACGATCCTGTGATAAACTCATCATATTGCACACTCAAGGCTAAGGGACAATTGCTTGGCAATCTCCAGCTATTTCAATACAATGACACTGTCAGAGCAATGGGGTTTGGCCAAGAGGATGCTTCTTGGTTCTGGAAGAGAATTATGTCAGCCATCAGCAAGGGCAGACGTTGATTGATATGAAAACCCTTTCACAGTCCTCAATGAAACTTTCTTGGACTTTCCATATGTCCATTATCCATAAATATAAAGGCTGGATTCAACTATGCCTGAAATGATAAAGAAAAATAGCAGTGTGTTCAGAATAGTGTTGTTGTGCATCGTGCTATTACAATCTAAATGTTAGAGATAAGCTAAGGATGAACTGGATGGATAACTTTATCTTGTGCATCTACAACTCGTTGTGGTGATCCCTAGTATATCCCCTCCACCCAAAGCTTTCCTCTTCAGAGCTGGACCAATTTCTCTAGACCACATTTAAGTAAAGATGTATTCTGAAAGCTGGCGCCTGCGACTTTTCACACACTGTGTTTGAAGTGCATGCAATGCAAACTTTGCTTTGTAAAGTTTTCTGAAAGTTGGTCAATACTCAAAAGTGCATAAGGAGCAGAGTCAACAATCACATGACGGAAATAGAGTGAACTTAATGTTGAACTACCAATGTGGTGAAACACATTATCAGCCTGTATCTTCTCTTATCTTCACCATATCATTCAGGATAATTTCAAACATTAGTTCCAATGGTTCTCTCAAGTCTGCCAGATAAATTTTCAGTTGTCATATCAAACAGTCCCAGTTAAGCATGTTTTAGGTTGTTCATCTGATAGGGCAGTTGGAATGGCACACCCATGGACTGAGACCTCACACATTGAAACTATACACGTCTGACCATTGCAGGATGCACACACCAGAGCTAGAAATGTAATCAATCCTGGGGAATGTTCACATTAAGCAAATTTGGAACTATATTGGCAATTCACTGGAATTTAAAACAAAAAGCACTGCATCAACACACAATTTTCAAATGTTTTCTTCAGCAGACTCCATGCTCTGGTGGGTGAGAGTGCATCATTAAATCTGATTGCTTTTAATCTCACTAAAGTATAATTGATCATTTTGGGTGCCACAAGTATGCCAGGGATACAGATTCCAGCTCACTTGGCAGTGATAGGAGATGGGAAACTGAAATGATAAAGTACAACCCTTGTCAGACTTAATAAAACATCCATTAATATGCTGCAGTCATCAAAAAGAAACTGGTTTTAAAGTGAAGACAAATACTCTGTACAGTAAATAGCTCTGAAAGGGCTGTTTTGCAAAAGTATGCCACAAAATGAAAGGAGGAAGTTAACTAAACATCACCCAATGATACTGATTTCCAAAATGACAGATGTACACATTACCATGCAACATATACAAAACAAGCTGAAAAATTAACCAGTCACTGGGCAGAAGTTACTGTGCTTTGGGCCACTGGGTCAATTGGGAGCAGTGATTACAAGAGAATGCAGTGGGGAAGTGTGCATAACCGTAACAGTGACCTCCCCTAATTCAAATCATGAATTTGAGAAGACTCAGCAGCTCTCTAAACAGCCAAGAGAATGTTTGGGACCTTTAGTGCTGTAAAAGCCATCAACAGCACCAACACCCACTGAGAGCCTGGAACTGGGGTGAACCCATCAGGGACTGAGATGTAATCAACACTTGCTGGAAGGAACACTTCAAGGACCTCCTCAACTGTAACTCTGACCTCGACACATCATCCTATAAGCACCCCAACCACCACTCCTGACTGACACAAGTCAGGAAGGTCCTATCCCTACTCAAAAATAAGGCCTCGGGAGCAGATGGAATACCTGCTGAAGTACTAAACCTTGGCAGTGAAGAGTTCATTCACAAATGCACAGTCTTCACATCTGGGAAAAGCAGCATGTACCAGTGACCCTTAGAGATGCTGTAATTGTGACCATCTTCAGGAAAGAGACAAGCCTGACTGTGATAACTACAGAGGGATCTTACAGATGCCAAGGAAATTCATGGCCAGGGTCCCACCCAACCAATTCCTACTGAAGGGCTGCTTCCCAAATCACAGGATGGATTACGTCCATCCAGAGGGTTAGTCCACCAAGCAATAACTTCAAGAAAAGTGCAGAGAGCAGCACCTGCCATTTATACATGGCCATTACGGCCTCACATGAGCCTTTGACTCAATCGGTCAGAGCACCTTTCTCAAATTCAGCTGCCCAGAGGAAATCAGTCTCTTTCTTACACTGGCTCCACAACAGCATGCACACACAATACCAAGCAATGGGTCTACAACAGAATCATTCTCAGTGAAGACCGGTGTCAATCAAAGCAGTATCACTGCAACCACATTTTCTGAATAGTTCTTGCCACTTTTCCTCTAACCTACAACAAACCTCCTGCGAGAGTGTTGCTGATCTTTAACCCACAGCGCCCACGCTCCAGAACCAAGGTTACCCAAACCTCCCTGGTCTAACTCCAACATGGAGACGACGTGCTTAGCCCTACTGAGCTCCAAACCAATTCAACTCTTTCCAGGACAGGGTTTACATTCAAAATCTGTAAGACAAATGTCTTCTATCAACCTCCCACTGCTGTGATCTGAGAAACCATGGACCACTGCCTAGTTTTTTGCTCAGCAAAAGTGGACATTGATGATGAAATTCACCACCACCTTCCATGCATCAGTACAGACTTTGGTCAATTGAGAAAGAGTATTTGAACATGAGGACCTCAGATATGGCACAAAACCACGATCTACTGGGCAGCAATGAAGCCCGTCTTTTTATACGCTTCTGAGGATTGGTCTACCTACAGCAGGCATCTCAAGGCAAAGGAAAATATCACCAATACTGTCTCCGCAAATTCTCTAATTTAACTGGAAGGACAAGCCAACCAAAGTCAGTGTCTTCTCCCAGGCTAACATCCTCAGTATTGAGGACGTACATACACTCAGTCAACCACATGAGGCAGGTCACATCATTCACGTGTGGACAACTGACTCCAAGAACAGATTCCCCGAGTTCCGTGATGAGAAGTGGGTACCAGGCAGACGAAGAAAAATTGCTATGAAGTGCTCAAAATTTCTTTGAAGTGCATCGTCCTCATTGACTCCTGGGAGTCTCAGACTCTGGATTGCTTAGTGGAAAAGGAACATTGAAAATCTCAAGTCCATTCATTAGGTGCATGGAGGAGACCTGTACATTCAGCGGAATGAGCAGGCCACCTTACAGACTACCTGCCGTATTGATGCCTTCTACCCCACCCATAGAAGGGTATGCAGTTCCCATATTGGATTCTTTGGTGGCTATGAACACCATAAAGCCGGAGTGGAAGTCAGCCAGCCTAGATCTGAGGGGCTGTCTAAGAATGAATTTTAAACAGACAGAAGATCAAGTCCAGCTCCCTTATGAGTGTGCACTCACCTATTTCAACTTCCACTCTGCCCAGGTGAGTCAGCAGAACCAGCACAGGAAAAGGAAAATCTGCCTCATTAAATTTGGATTAAAATCTAAATGTTACATTCAAAAACTACTGAGGTGAAAAGACAGGATTCACAGTCTGATGGAGAGAACGTCAACATAAATTACAAGCTATATTGAGTGTAGTTGCAGGATTAAGTCATTATCAGCATCCATACATTCACAGTCTAACCATAACTTTATATATTCCACGACACAAACGACAAAGTTGCATGCTATATTTTAGTGGTGGCTGAAATTAAAACACCTTTGAGTTTTAGTAGATTTACATTTGTCTCTGGATATTTATATGAATAGGGGGCTTTTTAATGTTTTCAAAATACAATTTGAGGCCACTCTCCAGTGAGTAAGGAAAATGCTCTCTCTTCCCTCACTAAATATAATAAAACATTCGACTGGAAACAAAGTAGTAGTGAGTAAGGATGCAATAGGCTTTTTTTTTAAAAATTGACAGTACAGCAGATACTTTTCAAAGTATGCTGCAGGCCAAGCAAGAGATGTTTCTGTGGAAAGTGGTCCATTCTGATGCATGGTCAACCAACAGGTTGCTTCAATCAGGAGTAAATCACATCACACGTTTTCTGCAAACCCAGCCCCATGGGCTACAGGGGTAAATACACAATGGGACACCACTTTTAATATGCCCAGCACCACGCTGAAGACATCTGGAGACCATCAAGAGTGTATAAAGCAGTTTGCTGCTTTATAATAAATATGGGCTCAAACAGCAATAATAAAAATCTTTAAAATAAAAATTTTAAGTATATCCCCATTTTTCCCAACCTCCTCCTCTCCCCATCCTCCATGTCATGCATTTTTGACTTTTCTTTGAAAACAATTGTTGTGTAAACTATAATCGGTAGGGATTAGGATATCTTGCACAGTGGCTGAGCAGCACTGCTTGGAACCCATCACGTGAGTTGTGGCAAATGGTTGGAGTCAACTGTCATCAAATGTCTCACTACAGGTTGAAACTCTGGTCCGGTACTCTGTGGTCTAGCTTGTTTTGAATTTGTAGTACAGATTCGTATTACTTAACCAATTCTATGATCTAATGAAGACCTAAAATTAACTGAGATCTGTACAGATCTGTGGCTAATTAACCCTCCAGTGCAACTTTTGTTACCTCAGCTGACATTTCTGACCCACGGAAACTTTGGATTACGGACTGTTCTTGGAACCCTTAGGTAGCCCAGGGAGTGTCTATACTTAAAAAGAACCGTTCTCCTGCTCAGAGGATGATATACTGGGGCAATCTCTGTGACCTGGCACCTGTCAGGTCCCAAGAGTGCCAGAACAGCAAATTTCAACCTGTATTTATCTAAAATTGCTCGTGTTGCAGTTACAACCCTCTTCCAGTGGTGTCGCCGCATTGCCACTATTGGCTAATTGCTCAAAGCAGGGTTCCACACATAACAGCAATTTTTTCTCTGCAATGTTAAGTGAGGAATGAATATTGGCAGGACACATTGGGGGGTGGCGGGTGGGGGGAGTAGGGATATATTCCTTACTTTCTTCAAAACAGATATGAGGTCTAGCTGAGAGGACATGAACCACAGAAAATCAGCCTTGGAATGGATCTGAAAAGAACTCTGGAACAGGAACCTTTTCCCCCCTGGAATAATGGACTCAAGAAATTGGGAATTGCACAGTCTGAGCCTGGCCAGTTTCGGAAGCACCAGTTATGTCACTGGTTACGGATTCATAGAATCCTACCTTTGACAGAGTCAAGGATTAACAGATTCTATTGGGAAGTGCTGGTTTTGAAGCTACCACAGCAACTATCTGCAATTTGATAACATTTTATTTTAAATTAAGGGTGGCGGTGGGAAAGAGGAGACAGCTGCCAAAAGGTAGCTTTCCTGGCTCAAAACATCTTAATCAATGTATACAATTCATTGGTATCCAATACTTTATTCAGTATAACTAGAATTAGTCTCCATCAGGTCTTCGATCAGTCTTCCTGTCAGAAACAACCGGAAGCTTTATTGTTAATTGTGCACACTGGATTGGTCATCGAGATCAGTTGTCCAAATTTCATCCTGTAAAAGGTTTTGAGGTGGGCTGGAGGGAGGGGGAAAATTCTGAAAGCAATGAGCCAGACAGAGATTTGGAAAGCTTCTCAAGGAAATACTGACTGGTTCCTGTAGAAGGCTGCATCACAAAAGCATCTGTTCATGTCAAGTATTTAACCGCCAAGACCATGATGATGCAGGTTACAACCATCCCACCGATCATGATGAACTTGTCCTGGAAGGCCCGTTTCTCAATCAGACGCATCACGGTATTTGACATTCCCAACATATTTGCCACATCTAGGACCTTCTTTTGTGCTCCCTGTAATGAAAGAACACAATTATTAGACGGCTTTTACAATTATTTTAATTCCTTAAATCAATAACTCAGGCGTATCTGGCATAGGGGAATTCTCCTGACATTCTTCTCAATATTTTTCTTCAAAACAGTCACAGATCCAGTTTATTTGTCTACCACAGAGTTATTTGCGGAACCTTCCCAAGAGTAATTGGCTGTCTGTGGCAGCAGTGGCCGAACAGTGCAACCACAACAAGAAGTTTTCATTATAAATGTGGATTTAATAATATATTTATGAAAAAGACCCAAGTCATGAACGTTAAACAGGAACAGGCCAACTTATTTATAGCCTAGTACCAGTTGACAACTATATTTGATCTTGACTTCTGAAATCAACTTCACAAAAGAGAGACTATTAACAAAGTAACACACACACACTGTACTTGCAGGGCTTCATTCTTTGAAAGACCAATCAACACCTAACACAGGAAAATCCACTGTCTGGGAAGATTCAGCTGCCCTGTCAGTCCTCTAGTGAAAAGCTGTTTAAGACAATATGAGGGTACATTAATAGCTAAGTTTGCACTTGTCAACGCACTGAACTGATTGCACTACAAGAATGTCTCTAGTGCAGTAGAGTGGTCCAGATAGTAAAACCCAGAGACCCAGGTTCAATCCTGAGCTCGGGTGCTGTCTGTTGGAGTCTGCATGTTCTCTTTGTGACCACATGGGTTTCCTTTGAGTGCTCTAGTTTCCTCCCACATCCCAAAGGTGAGCAAAATTAACTGGCCACTGCAAATTTCCCCTAGTGTGTAGGTGAATGGTTGAATCTGGGGGGAGTTGATAGAATGTAGGGAGAATGGGATTAATATAAATGGGTGGTTGATGGTTGGCATGGACTCGGTGAGCCAAAGGGTCTGTTTCTATGCCGTATCCATACCTCTATATAACGCAGTCAATAGAAAATCACATTGATGGCTAAAATCAATGAATGGCATTAAGAAATGATGCTGCAGAGATGATTCTGGAATGTGACTGGTTGAAAAGAAAGCTTTGGTATCTGATGGTTAGGGAGGTGATGAGATGGTGGGTTCTGGTGTGACTAGATTAGTCAAATGACATAGACAGGATGGTCTAAGCTTCATGATACCACAAGATGGAATTAAATCATGTTACACACAACTTGAAAAATAGATTTGCAATTATTTTTGAATGGACACCAACAATCAGACTGCCTGTTTAATCATTTCATACATTTGGAGTTTAGATTTGATGGTCATATTTCCTCATGCTACCAAAACAGCATTTAATTTGCTTCTATTAGTTTGTAAAGTCAAGATTCAATTTAGCGTACCAGTACATGAAATGCTTCAGTAATGCGGGTCCTTCACATCTGTTAGATTGCTTCAGTTATCAGCAGAATCACATTATATTATAAGGTCATTAAGTAAATCAATTTGTGGACTTCCTGCTGTTAAAACTAATTTTGGCAAATCTTCATTCGTTCTTGCTGAGGTTCAATTATGGAACTCTACATCCATCAAATAAAGTTATCTCCAAATCTACATTTATTTAAAGCAAACAAAACTGCCAATTTTTCCCACAGCAAAATGTACAATTGTGGGTTGGCATAAACTATAACCTGTAACACTCAGGATTCTATATGTGAATGGATACAATGCTGTACATAAAAGAACAGAAAAGATTATATAGCCAAAATGTGTTCAATGCTGGTCACTGTAGCCAGTGGGTTATCACTTGAAATTAGAAAACTGTTAAATGAATTTGTACTCTAGAATCATATCACACTATACTATGTATGTCCTACTGAAATTACTTACTCTCCTGATTATATCTAGTTGATATAAAGCAGTTGATATAAAGCAATGGCATTTGAAATTCTACATAGATCACAATTTTCCCGGATCCGCAACACCAAATTTTGCAATGCTAAATAGTCTGTATTAGTAAAAATGAACAAGCACAAACACCAAGTGAAACCATCCTTATTCACCAGCATACAAACTCGTATATACTGGGGTGACACAGAGGTGCAGCAAGTAGAGCCTCTGCTTCACAGCACCAGAGACCCAGGTTTAAGTCTGACCTTAGGTGCTATCTGTGTGGAGATAGCATTCTCCACGTGACTGCACGGGTTTCCTCCACGTGACTGCACGGGTTTCCTCCACGTGTTCCAGTTTCCTCCCACACCTCAAAGATAGGTTAAATGGCCACTGTAACTCTACCACTCACTTACACCCCCAGCGTACAGGTGAGTAGGAGGATTTAGAAGTTGAAGGGATTGTGGGTAAAATAAAAAATTGGATTACTGTAGGATTACTATAAATAGGTGGATTACTGTAGGATTACTATAAATAGGTGGATTACTGTAGGATTACTATAAATAGGTGGTTGATGGTCAGTGTGGACTCAGTGGGCAGAAGGGCCTGTTTCCGTGCTGTACCTCTCTACGTCTCTAACTCTTGTTTTGTACAAGAACCTACATAGGAGCCAGCATCCTTTACACAGGCCCCATCGTCACATAGATGTTCTTCTCTGCCCTGTAAAGCCTCCGTTTACAAACACTAGGCACAGTTTTATGCTGCTGTGTTCTCAATATTCTCATCTCTGTGCAACTCTACACAGCAGATGAAAACTGCAGCTACTGGAAATCAGAAATAAAAACAGAAAATGCTGGAAACCCTCAGCAGGTCAGGCAGCGTCTGAAGATAGAGAGACAAAGTTAACATTCAGGTCAATGGCCCTTCATCAGAATAGCGGATATTTAATTCCATTGTCTAAGCACCAATAGATGGCATGACGCACAAGGCACCTTGGGAAAGCATTTGAGTTTTATCAGCATAACTCACCAGGTTTTGAAAACTCTTCCTATTCAGTACATTAAGTCTATAATTATTTCAGTTACCCAATTTAAAGAGGAAGGATACCTCTTTAAATTGGGTAATTGAAATAATAATAAACTCATCTATTTTATAATATTAAATATTATAAAAGGGCAATGACTTATTTTGAAAATCTAAAAATAAGTGCAGATGCCAAGTAATCTGAAATAAACACAGAAAATGCTGGAAACACTTAGCAGGTTAGGCAGCATCTGTGGAAAGAGAAGTGTTAACGTTTCAGGCCCAGGACCTTTCAATAGAGACACAGCCACATTAAGTCATCTGGTCTCACTCATCAGAGATATTCTTTGTTTTGTCCATTCCTCCCCCACCTTCCCTGCTACCTAAATCTAACTTGTTTTCTTTCTTTCTCAGTTCTGATGAAGGGTCCCAGACCTGGAACAGATACTGCCTGACTTGCTGAGCGCTTGCAGCATTTTCCATTTCTATCAGTGACTCGTCACAATGACCTGCAGCTACCACCATCCCATGATTTTATACGACTGATATTTGCCAGGGAGTGGGACTAGCGGAATAATGTTTTGGCACAGACTAGAAGGGTCAAATGGCCTGTTTTCTGTGCTGTAGTGTTCTATGGTTCAATGGGAGGTGATACCATATCTGAAACTTCTTACTGACATCATTCAGGGACATTATGGGCAAGGTTCATTGAGCAGCACAATGTTATATATGGGCATGAACAACGGCTTCTCCCAAATTGTTTCCAACTAATGGTTTAAGATAATAATGAATAAACCCTAAGTTTTACAAACATCAATGAACACTCAAGGGGAAATGCAGTAATATGGGAGAGTACCAGAAGACTGGAAAACAGCCAACGTTACTCCCTTGTTCAAAAAAGGAAGGAATATGGAAGACAGGGAAATATAAGCCAGTTGTTTTAACATCTATTGTTGGCAAGATGCTAGAGTCAATAATAAAGGAGGAAATACCTAATCATTTAGGAAAGCTGATATAATTAAAACTAGTCACATGGAAGGGAAATCACGTTTGACAAGTTTGCTTGAATTGCTTGAGGATGTAACAAGGGGAGTTGATAGGAAGGGGAACCTGTTGATGTAGTGTATTTAGATTTCCAAAAGGCATTTGACAAGGTGCCACATAAGAGGCTGGTGCATAAATTAAGAGCCCAAGGTATTGGAGGAAGTGTGTCAGCAAGGACTGAAAAATGACCGTCACATGGAAAACAAAGCATCGGGACAAATGGATCTTTTTCCAGCTTGAGCAATGTAACCGGTGGATTATCCCCGGGATCGGTTCTTGGTGCTCAGTTGTTTACTATTTACATTAATGACCTGGTGGAGGGAAAGAAATGCAAGGTTTCCAAGTTTGCCGTCATATGAAAGTAGACGGAAGGGCGTGTTGTCAGGAGGGCATTGTAATTCTACAACAGCATGTAGACAGATTGAGTAATTGGGCCAAAACCTGGCAAATGTGGGGAAATGCAAAGTCATTCACTTTGGTAAGAGGAATCAGAAGGCAGATTATCTAACTGGAGAGAGATTGCAAATGACTGAAGTTCAGATGGATCTAGGTGTTCTAGTGTATGTATCTTAAAAAGTTAACAGGCAGGTCCAAGTAGTAGTTAAGAAAGCAAACAGCTTGTTGGTATTTATTGTGAAGGGTTTGGAGCTTAAGAATAGGGAAAATTTGTTACAGCTGTACAGGGTGTAGGTGAGGCCATACCTGGAATCCTGCACACGGCTTTGGTCCCCTTACCTAAAGAAAGGGAGATAGTAACATTGAAGGAAATCCAAAGGAAATTCACCAGGGTAATTCCTGGGATGAGAGGGCTGTCCTCTCAAGAGAGGCTGAACAGTTTGGTATTCCTTGGAGTTTAGAAGAATGAAGGGTAACCTTACTCAAACACACAAGATCCTAAGGGGGCCTGACAGGGGAGATGTTGCAATGTTTTCAGTAGTGGGAGAGTCACGGGCAAGGGAACATAACTGCAAAATAAGAGAGCGGTCATTTAACAATGAGGTATGTAGAGGTTTCTTCTCCCAGTGGGTACTGAATCTCTGGAATTCTCTGCCCTGAGACTGGTGGAGGCCAGATCATTAGATTTATTTAAGGTGGAGGTAGATCTGAAAAATCTAAAATTGACAGTTATGGGGAACTAGCACTGGAGGAGTCAATGCCAGCATAGATCAGCCGTGATCATACTGAATGGCCTGGCAGGCTCGTGGGGCCTGGTGGCCTATTTCTGCTCCTATTTTCTTGTGTTATTGTACCCTGTGTAGTAAATGTTGACAAGTTACCAGAAAGGACACAAGAACTAAAAGCAAGGCTTTGCACAAAAAAAAAGTTTCATAAAAACTAGGAGTAAAGGTTACAGATTCAGCAGTCAAAACAGGGCAAGACAAAGCCAAAGCTTTCTCAGCCCCACAAAGTTAATTAATGTTCATTCCACATAATAGAAGCACCATAAGTTGCATTCAGCAATATGCTTCCTAACAATCTGGTCTCCAAAACAGAGTACAATTCTATAGTGGTGCAAAATCACAATACAAATTAGGAAATGCTGAATTAAATCTAATGGGAATAATCCGTAGTATATAGGTTGTTCTATAAAACTAGAATGGGCGTAAAGAATAGGTAGGTTACTCTGTATCCAAAGGCAATAAATCATCTTCAATGTTTAAGCAGAAATCTGACATCTAGTAGGCTCACATTTCGTTAAAATACAGAAAATTGACATGCTGAACAGACGAAAAAAACTCCAATGATATGGGATTATAAGGCGTCAAAGCCATTACTGAGACAAAACTAGATGGTACATCAAGTAACTTGCCCAAAATCAGTAAATAATACTTTAACTGATATCAGAACCAGCAGCATTACACAGCGAGTGCAATGTATGCTGCACTTGAATTACCTCGGGACCAGGAATGCATCAGGTTTTACATACATGTGGAAAGAGGTTGACAAGATCACTAACACTGATTAGCTGGACAGCTTAGTAACTAGATGGTGCCAAAAAATATGCATCCTCGAGCAATGAAATTCTGAAGACTTTTTGGACCACCTCCAGCATTAAACCCTTCTGCTAGGTGACAAGGCAGACATTTCAGAATTGTCCACGTAACAATCTGCTCTATTCTACATGCTGATAATAGTGCAAACAGTGCTCCAGTTTCCTCCCACATCTCAAAGATATATGGGTTGGTAGGTTACTTGGCCACTGTAAATTGCCAGTAACATGCAGGTAAGTGGTAAAATCTGGTGGGGGGGAGGGGGGGGAAAAGAGTTGATGAGAATGTGGAGAGAATAAAAAATGGGATTAATGTAGCTTTAGTGTAAGTGGGTGGTTGATGGACAGCATGGACTCGGTGCGCTGAAGGGCCTGCTTTACTGCTGTATGTCTGTGATTCTACAATTCACAACTCTACAGCAGAAATGGATTCAGGTCACCTGAACAACACAATAGTCAACTCTGCATTTCAGCTGCCTGGAAATGAGAGCAACTTGATTATTACCCATGTAGCAATTTGCTTTGCAATAACTATTTCCAGTATGAAGTACAAAGCAAACTGCTACATGGGCAACAGTCAGGCTGTGCAGTTTCAGGCAGCTACGATGTAGGGCTGACTGTTGTGTTGTTTGGGTGACCAAATCCATTCCTTTTGTACACTGGCACTTCACCCGACAGGGAATCAATTATAACTGGCACTGGCTAAACAGTCTGTTACTTTACATCAATGTGGCATCAATCCTTAAGCATAGAGAAAGGTGTTTCGCAGAGATTCAGTCGTTGAATGGATTCATCGGAAATAAACAAACAGAACCAAGGTTTCAAGATGGAAGAGACTGTTGCAGCTTCTGTGTGTTTATCTACAATGCTGACAAACATGTCCGTGTGCATACTAATCAAATACTTTCCCCCAAAAAAACTTGGCTTTACTGACAGGCAAGAAAGGAGGTAAAATAAAGGTGGCAAATAATTGTTCGCATTCAGAAAAAAGACCAATTTTCAACTGAACACAAATGGGAATAAACGTCGGGAACACTTTCATGGCAAATACTAACCAACCAAGCAGAATGTAAAATGAACCATTTACATAAATTCAGCAAATATTGCGTCCATCCAATTGTCATTAAATGCTATCTGCTGCGTGTATAGTTCAGAGCTTAGATCATTTCTGAAGCTGTGTACACAGCCCAAGGACACAGATGTTTTCTATCTGGAGGAAGGCACTTCGGAATGGATGCTTAAACCATCGGTGTGAGAACCAAGCTCTGGTGATCAGTAGATAGCCTGGATCTGAACCATCCAATTATAAATTAGCACCAAATCCAAAACATCTTTTTTTGAAGAAGGGTGGGGTGAACACTAAGCATGCATTCTGGTTTTCATACTGTTGAGCTGAATAGTCAGGGCACATAAATTGGCAGGGATATCCTAACCAGCTGTGGAAGTTGCAGTGCAAGTAATTCTGATTTCACTTAATTCTCAATTCCCTGATAGAGGCGAGCAGGGCTTGTATTTCTTGCAGCTCCAGTCACTGCTCTTCAGTTCCCAGGGACCACACCTTAGATAAAGAGACTGACATGTTTTCCACTGGCAGCCAAAGCAGATAGAGAAAAGGGCAATGGCAGACAGGGAAATTAATTGAACTGAACGTTGAACAAACAAAATTTTCACAGAGCCACTTCTACAATTGCAAGGGCTTTTTTTTCCCATATACTTCAATAGAGGGGAAAAGAAAAGCAGACTTCAGGTAATCTATTGTCTTTATAATCTGAAAAATGCCTATAACACTAGTACAGTAATTGAGCAGTACACTGTTAAGAACCAATGGGAATGTCACACTGCTTGATAAGCATTACTGTAATCATTTCTAAATATGCGTAAAATGACCCTTATCACTGAGGTTGATAGAACAGGCGGAGCAGTCTTCTCAAAGTTTGATATTCAAGATTTATGTCAAGTCTGTCAAAACAGGTTCCAAAGTAACCATCACTCAAGTGACAATTTTTTCAGGAACTCTTAACCCTATAAATATTAACCCTTGAAAAACATACACTCAATTTTAAAAAATAATCTTGTTTGGGCATTGCTCCTAACAACAAATTCTGCCATAACATTAGTTCATTATATTGCCTTTAGCAAAGCAAATAATGCGGGTTCTGCTACAGAAAGTTTACTGAATGAACACTACCCCATGCATTGATGGACAGAGCATAATCTGAACTGTTACATATTATTTGTATTTGCTTTACTCAAATGCGCCACTAATTAAGGATTGTTGAGCAACCAACAATCTGCTGGAGGATCTCAGTGGGTCGAGCAGCGTCTGTGGGAGTAAAGGAATTTGACCCAAAACGTCAACAATTCCTTTCCTCCCACAGATGTTGCTCGACCCACTGAGTTCCTCCAGCAGATTGTTGGTTGCTCCAGATTCCAGTATCTGCAGTCTCGTGTCTCCATTAGGGATTGTTGTTGAGCTGACAAAGTCCAGTTAGCAGACAAACCCATTAACCAGACAGCTTGGAAATCATTACTAATTGTGAAGCCTTAACACTTCTCCCATTGTCATTGAGGGCTTCTGTCCCAACTCAATACAAAAAATTGGGGGAAAAGGAATAATGAATGCAACCGGGAACTGAAGGGAAATGGGGATAGCCAAATCAACAGTAGTCATGTAAGGTATAGCATAAATCAGCAATATAGAGATGCATGTAAGAAGTACAATAATCGTGGGGGGAGTCTAATCTACATGCAGATGGCACAGGCAATTTAGCAGTAGTGGTGGCCAGTTATCTGTGAAGTGATGGGGATTCCAAGAAAAGGATTAGCCAGAACATTTGGGAAAACTCTGCTCCTCTTCAAGGTACTGCCATGGAAATTTTTTAATGTCCACCTGAGAGAGCAAACAGTCCCCGAACTTTAACGTCTAAATGAAGGCACCTCCAACAATGCAGCACTCCCTCAGTCACACCCAGCAGCGTCAGCTTAAATTTGTGCGCTCATGGCTGAGTGGGACTTGAAATA
The DNA here is from genome assembly GCF_009764475.1 of Pristis pectinata. NCBI lineage: Eukaryota > Metazoa > Chordata > Chondrichthyes > Rhinopristiformes > Pristidae > Pristis > Pristis pectinata. The sequence goes on along the minus strand of NC_067429.1, from coordinate 27,910,253 downwards.
TACAGCTGGCGATAATCTACCAACCACTGCCACACAAGCCAAAAACTTATCACGCAATTCATTTGTCATCCATAACAGTTTGCAAGAATACATCTTAAGCAACTTCTAGCCATATCGCAGAGACCGTTAAAACAAGTGCCAAGGGTGAACACTGAACATCTTGTACATCTGTGCATCGATCCACTTCCACTGCATCAAATAGTTCACAAGTCTTCAAGTATATATCTAGGGCAGTGAAATTTAATGAGACAATAACTTCAGCTCCCAACTGACACGACACACCTTCGCTCTTGATTTCTAATAAAGAGAGATTGCATCTCAGCACTTTATAGAGCCCCGAGCTAAAACTGTATTCTACGTATTCAATGCATTTAATAACATACAGAAGTCTTGCTTTGTCTCAAGTCTCTCAACTCATATACCTTCCCTATTGTTTGTACGATGGAACAATTTATTAAAAAAAGTCCAGCAAACTCAACGTCCTTTATAATGACTGTGTCCCTCTTGTATCAGATCAGTTGACCTACATCCAAGGCAATTTCCATTTTTTTCCTTCAATTTCATTTTATTCAAGTTTCCTTAATTAGCCGGCTCAGCTTCTGTAGTAGAAATTGGATTGTGTGGCACTGTTTTATTAAGTGCTAAATGATCCAAAACCAATTTTGCCTGGAGTGAATTGTCCTATCTCCGGATGAATTTGTGGCAAGTGCAAAACTGGATCAAAAACACTTCTGACGCTGACATTATTTGTGTAATGTGCACTCCCACCCGCATCAACATAACTGGAGCTCAAAACTCCACATAACGATCATTCAGGAATGGCTTTGGGAGAACTGGGATCACCAAGAACTTGTTTTCTCAGTTTAAAGGGAGATTGGGAAGGCTGACTGGGCAGTTTAAAAGTAGACACAAGACCTTACCATGTTCATTGTGCTACAACCAACAGCAGTAGTGACACTGCTGATAGCATTCCATGTCCGAAAGCCCAGAAGTGGCACAATAGGTCACTCAGGAACCTCAGGCCAGATGATAATGGCATGCCCATTCTCAGAGTCTTCAGAGACATCACATCCTACGAGGACAAGGCCTATCCTCTACTCCTGTGGCTTTTCATACCAAAGGGGACTGCAGCCACAGTTGTGATAATACAGCAGTCATGAGCATCGCAGTGAAAAATGCCACTGCTCTCCTGAAGATAAGACCACATTCATGGCAATATACACCAGCCACATGCAGAGTGTTCATTGTGTGCTGCATGCTCCTCAGACGACAGTTGATGCTGGAGGAAGAGCAGCATGCTAACCTGGAGCCTGGGAACCACAGCCTGAACAACTACATGAGCAAAACAAGGAAGACTAGGCAGGCCATCAACTCAACATCAATGGCCTCATCTCTCGGCTGAGTGGATGAGTCCCTCAGAGAATTGCAAGCCAAGTAGCCCGGTCCACAGTCCAATGATGAACAGTGACACTAAGCACAATTCCCACTACAGTACAGCTCAGATGATGCACAAAATTCCCTCACAGCTTGCTGCACAGCACCGCCTGGATCAACAATAAACACATCAATAAATGAATGAATCCATGATCTGATTATTTAAGTGACTTTGTTACAACATTTCTATTTTCTGATTAATGGAACATTGCTTAAAGCTCTACAAAAAATATTTTACTCAAAGTGGCTTCATTCTGCAGTTTAAATATTGGTCATGATCTTAAACAAATTGGACTGCTGCTCAAGTCAATGGCAGCTAGTCAGTATAGTAGCCAAAGCATAAGAGTAGTGAACGTCATAATATATTTATCAGATCAGTATGTAATAAGTAGGGAGATGTACTGAAAGGGCTAATATTTTAAACCCATGAATTTCATACATTAAATAATGAAAAAACATCACTCACAGAAATCCAAGTGAGCCATTGCACCAATTAACCATTTAAAAGGTATAGAATGGGTGAGAAGCATCAGGGGCAGAAGCCCCATGTTTTAGTTTGCCCACAAAGACCAAATGTGATCACCGTCACGTCATGCTTTCCTGTACAGCAGTCACGTTTGATCCATGATCCCTCACCTATTCCTGCCAAACTTCTGCATAACGGGGAAACTCTTCAGTAATGGTGTTGTGTGAAAAGGTTCTTTTGGAATCTTAAAGATGGAGGGCTCTGGACGCATGCTTTGGATTTTAAAAATAGTTTAATCACAAAGGCAAACGCGGGGACAGAATGGATGGGAACAGATGCACGCTCACACACATACACGCAGGAGACTGTGAACGTGAGGGGGAAATTGCAATGAGGATAAGATACACACACACACACAGACAAACACAATAAACAAGGTACAGCTTATCAAGGGATAAATACTTCAATGCCTGAATACCTTGACCTAGACAAGCTTTGCCTCCAACACTCCCTGGAATCTGACTAAGATACTCCCAAACCACATGGTGGTGCACACTCTAACCAGTGGTCTCTGCAGCGTTGTTTCACTATTCCTGGGGCGGTCGAGAGAGAGAGAGAGGGCCAGGGGATTGCAACACTCTTTATAGTGCTGGGAGGCGGGTGGAGCCTGGCCAGGTGATTTAGACAGGCCAATGGTTTGGAGGTCAAGGACAAAGGTGCCTGCCAAGGCCAATGGCAGGTAGGTTCAGGAACAAAGATGCTCTCCTAGGCTGATCCCTATGCCCACACCTGATGGGTGGGGTGGAGCCATGCCTTGACTGACAGTGGTGTCACTTCCGATCTGAGGAGCCACACTGTCCTCCGACCAGAGGGGTCAGTGTTGTTACTGTCACGTGACAGCCATGTGATTTCCTACTACAAATGGGCATCATAGAGTAGATGTTTTACTTCACCAACTCTCCTTCAATCCCTCCCTCAGAAGTTGCCAGCACAAGTATTGTAAGAGTAGACCAATGATCTGCAAGCCAATTACAAACTCCATTGGGCATCTTCATTTCTATTCTAGGCACCCCCCCCCCCCCACCTACGAGAAGGATGGCCTCCTCGAACCTGGAGGGGTACTGCCATACAGGTGGCCTCCATCATATTCTTGGAGAAGATGAAGGACACTGAGGGATCTTTTCATTATCCTGCTTTAAAGGCTTGACCACTGTGGGCAGGTGGAAGGGGCTGAAGTTCAAAGCTGGGGTGATGTTGGGGAATGTGGATGGAGTAACAGTATTTGTGTGCTCAAGTGTGCTTGCATGGGCATCTGGACAAGAGTAAGAGAGCAGTAAGTAAGTGAGCAAAGAGCACTACTCACTTTGGCACACATAGACTCATTTGACATTGATCCAGTATTCGGGAATTCTCACACCTCAAGCTACCCACTGGCAAACTCTTCTGTTGGTGGCTCGGGTAGGACAGCTGCTGCTCAGCACGTAGGACCTCCGTCCCGATATCGTCATCACTCAGTCCCTCTCACAAAACCATGGAGCTTTCACCCATGGAAGCTACAGTGTGCATTGCTGCTATCAGGCTGTGATGGGGAGTGTGCCTCCAAGGGCTTAAAGGCCTTCCGTAATTCCTGTGCAGCAATGTGTCAGCAGTTGTGTGAATTAACTCTGGTGGTGTGAGGAACCAAGGGACAAGTTTTAAAGCTTCTTTTTGGCTGGAAACCACCTTAACATCATTTTTTTTTAAAACCAGAAATAAAAAACAGACAATGCTGGAGAAACAAAGGACTGCAGATGCTGGGATCTAGATGTAAAAACAACACGATGCTGGAGGAACTCAGCAGGTCAGGCAGCATCTGTGGAGAAAAGCTGATAGTCAACGTTTTGGGTCAGGACCCTTCTTCAAGAGTCCCGAAGGGTCCTGATCTGCAGTCCTTTGTTTCTCCAGTATTACAGCTCCACTGCAGTCTCTTCAAAGATGCCCACTTTGAAAGAGTTTTCTTCCTCTCTTCTACGGGAGCTTCGTGAGTCCCTCCCTCACTGCTCCAGCTCTGATCTCCTCTGCTCTCCGGCTCCTCAACTATGTGCTCACTCAGAGTCTGTTCCACAGCCACGTGACCTTTCTCGCTCTGTGTCTATGCTACCATCTTGTTCCACGTGGCTTCCAGGTCCATTTCCAGGTCTCCCAGTTCAGCTCCAGCCTGGATCCCTGGTACGCTCACTCTACCCATCGCTGCTCCCTCTGGTTCTCCCTCTGTGCCCTCCTCTCTGCTATGTGCCGACACCTTCTGGTCCTCTCTCTCTCTCTCTCCCACAGGTGGGCCTCACGCCCCAAGATTTTCCCGGGACCATTATCCTTCATTGTTCTCCGCCGAATCCACGCTCTCAATGGACTAATCTTCGCCTTCCTTATCGCTGTCAAGGATCGCAAGGTCAACTGTCTCCAGACCCCCACCGCCATGCTGTCCTCCGGCTCCTCCCTCCCCCCCCGCTCGGAGTCGGAAGTCCTCACAGCTGCACGGTCCTCCAGCCCTCGGTCCCTCAGCCGCCTCTGCTCCCGCCCTACACCACTCTCTGCTCCTCTCACCCCCTTCCTTCTCGGGGCCTCCCAGTCTCCAGGCTTTGCCTTCTGGTGCCTCTGTTCTGTTTGTTCCCCTATCTACCGCTAATTCTGCACCCAACCTTAACACCTCCTTCAGTCCCCTCTCAATCCCCCCTTATTCCCCCCCCCACCCTGACCTCTCCTCCTGCTCCCCATCCCACTTGTTGCCCCTGTAGCGCTCCCAACCCCTCTCTCCCCTTTCTCCTCACCACCCCACCCCCAACAAACCTCCTCTGGCCCTGACTCCAACCCCCCCTGACCTCCCCCTCTGAGGCTGAGCGGTCTGTTCTCAGCCTTCATACCTCTACGCCCCCACCTCAACGAATTCCCAGACAATGCTGGAACCACTCAATAGGTCAGGCAGGGAAAGAGATGCAGAGTTAACATTTCAGGTCCAAGATCCTTCACCACAACTGGGAAAAAGTTCTCCTGAAATTCAGTTCTGACAACGGGTCTTCAAACTTGACATTAATTCAGGTTCTCTCTCCACAAATGCTGCCTGACCTGCTGAGTGTTTCCAGTATTGTCTGTTTTTGTTTCAGATTTCCAGCATCAGTTTTTTGATTTTCATTGTTTTTGACTAGTTTTGCTGGGTTTTTTTTTGAGGGGGACATGATTTGACACTAAATTTATGTATCAAAAATGGTTGAAATCCAATTACTAGGCATGTAATTTGTATGGAATCTAACACTGAGATTTGCCACTTTCACACATTCTTCCAATTTTATAAATTCTGTATTTCATTCCCCATCAGTAATTATTTCAGTGATAAGGATTTTCTCAAGGCTAAAAAAAATTATTCGTTCTTTGCTAAAATACAACTATTCTCAGAGCCTTACTTAGGATAATGGCAACTACCTCTGAAAATACCTTCTCTAAATGTTGAAAACTTTATTATGAAGTGTCAGAAGTGCTGACCACACAACATGACACCCACAACAAAACATGGCATTTAACAGAGTAAAACATCCCAAGGCACTTCACAGAAGGAATTATTAAACAAAACTTGACACTGAGCCACACAAGGAGCTATTTGGACAGCCAGACAAAAGATTGATCAAAGAAGTAGGTTTTAAGGAGTGTCTTTAAAAGTGGAGAGTAGCCGCGGTGTTTTGGGAGGGAATTCTTGAGCTTAGGGCTCCAACACCCGACACTGGACTGCTGTCTGTGCAGTACAGAAAATCAGAGCTGTGAAAGGAGCCAATGTCAGTGAAGAGAGGCCTTGAAGCATTTTGCAATTGGTGAAGTTACAAAGAAAGAGTATCATAAAATCATAGAGCATAGAAACAGACCCTTCAACTACTATCAAACACCCATTTTACAACAATCTTGCACTAATCCTACTTTACTCACCCCCCACATTCCCATCAACCTCCCTGGACATTATCACTGACCTACACATACTGTGGGCAATTTACCGACCAACCTTCATGTCTTTGGGAGGGGGAAGGAAACTGGAGCACCCGAAGGGAAATGTGCAAACATCACCGGAGTTCAGGATTAAATCTGGGTTGCAGGAACCATGAGGCAGCCACTCTGCTAGCTGTTCCACTGTACCACACAGCAAGGTGATGGTATTTAACATATCCAAGAGACACGCCCTGATCTGCTGCTTTGACTTAAAAAAAACTGATACCTGGATTTCAATTTCTACAATTTATCAACGTGAAGCTTAATTCCCACATTAACCACAGAACTAATTTCTACATTCGCTCTTTGCTCAATAGCATTTCGCTCTGCTGTGCGTGACTTGAACTAACCAACCCAAGAACATGAGGGGTCTCGACATGGAGTGGATAGTTCCTCTTGTGGGAGAAACCAGAACCAGGGGTCACTATTTAAAAATATGGGGACACCCATTTAAGCAGCAATGAAGTGACACAGTTTCTTCTCAAAAACTTGCAAGCCTTGACCACTCTCTTCCTGCATGGGAGTGGAAACAGAAGGTTTGAGTATTTGCAAGGGTAGAGTCAGAGAGATACAGGACAGAAACATGCCCTTTGACCACTCTATTTACACTAATCCTACCTTATTCCCTTTTATCCCCCCCCAAATTCACCCCACATTCTCATCACACTAGAGGCAGGTTACACTGACCAATTAACCTGCCAGCCCGCAGGTCTTTGGCACATGGGAGGAAACCCATCCGGTCACAGGGAGAACATGCAAACTCCACACAGGCAGCACCTGAGGTTAGGATTGAAGCCGGGTGTCTGGCGCTGAGAGGCAGTGGCTCTCTCAGCTGCACCACTGTGCCAATGAATACTTGATAAACAAGGGGGTGAAATTCATATGTTCTTCTATCTCAAGAACACTAATTCAACTGCTTATAGGCTAAACAACGAGAGAGAAATGGGGACATCTCAGCGTCAAATGAAGGAGATTAGGAGTAGAGGCATGATAACAGTAGAGTGGATTTCACACCATGTCCGAACTGAAAGAAACCACTGTGTAAAAATCATTTTGAATTTGAACAACAGCATCCACTAACAGAGTATTTTCAAAAATGTATTCCCCCTTGCAGATGCAGTTCTATGAGGGTAGCAAACATGTTGTGTGCAAGTTAACTGTGATTTTCTTCATTAAAACAGTGATTAAATTTCAGAAGGACACAACAGGCTGTAAAGTGCTTTGGTACACCCTGGAATACTGGTTATAACTGAAGAGTGAGGGAAGAAGATATCAATAAAGGAGAGAAACAAAGGACCGCAGATGCTGGAGTCTACTTGGAGAGCAAGGTCCGCAGCTGTGGAAGAGAAAGAGGGCCAGAAGATAACAATAAAGGCAGGTTATGGAGAGCAAGAGGAATTCAAAGCTACATACAAAATAAGTGGAATAGTAGAGAAGGTATGTCTATTGTGGTGTATTTACATATAAATACTGGACAGGGTAAAAGAGCAAGTTATTGTGGGATCAACAGGCATACTCCATTCTATCGTGTATCCTCATCCATTTAGTGACCCATTCTCCAGAGTAATCATGTCAATTCGTGAGAATTCAAACAATAATATTGGTTGGTTTAGTCAGTTACTCTTGAGGTATTTAGTCATTTATTTTGTCTAATTCTTTTTGAATGGTTGCTAATTAAAAGGACAGTGGGAAGCCGTGTTAGCTTCAGTGAAGGAAACAGAAGGAGTTGTTCTACCATATTCGTATATCCAAAACAATATACATCAGACGGTGGACCCTCCTCTACAAAAAGCAGTTTTTCAAAGATAGAAAAATTAAAAATAATTGGTAAACCAGATGTGTCTCCTGTAATTTATGACATGCAGTGATGAATTATCACTATATGAATTACTCTCTGGTTAAGTAAATAGAGGATACAATATCTGAGAGAACTCTGCTGAACAATTAGAAGTGCTGGAAGCACATAATGTGCTCAAATATTTTTTATATCAGGCTTCAAAGCATGTGCAGTTTCTCTCCCTTTATTTCCAACTGAATAATTATAGTGAGTGTTTATGGTATTAAGACAGCATCCTAGCTATAATACCGAAGACCTGTGTTCCAGAACTAGTAACACCTCTAAGCCAAACTATTCAAATACAGTCAAAACACTGGCATATATCCAAAGTTGAAAAATTGCATAGATATGTCCTGTCCACAAAAAAAACACAGGACATATCCAATCCAGCTGATTACCATCCAATTAGCCTTTTCTCAATCACCAGTAAAGTGATGTCAAGTGTCATTATGTCAGTGTTTCCTGCTCACTGATGCTCAGTTTGGGTTTAATCAGGACCACTTGGCTCCAGACTTGATTACTGCTTTAGTCCAAACATGGACCCAAAAGCTGAATTCCTGGGGTAAGATGAGAGTGACTGCCTTTGACATCAAAGCAACATTTAAACAAGTGTGTCATCAAAGAACTCTGGCAAAACTGAAGTCATTGGATGTTAAGAAAAGAACACTTGTGATTGAAGGAAGATGGTTGTTGGATCAATCATCCCAGCCCCAGGATCTCTCTGCAGGAATGTCTTGGGCTTAATCATCATCATCCATGTCCTTCCTTCCTTCACGAGATCAGAGTTGGGGATCTTCACTGATGATTGCATAACATTTAATTTCATTTACACCACCTTACAAAATGAAGCAGTCCATCCATGCTGATCAATGGAAAACAATATTAATGTCACACAAGTGCTAGACAATGGCCATTTATATCAAGAGATACTTTAACCACCTGCATCTGACGATCGTGGTATTACCACCACTGAGTTCTTCCACATCAGCGTCCTGAGCAGTCACCATTGACTGGAAACTCAACAAGATCAACCACATTCACATACATCTATTCAGTGGCCGAGCACCTTGTGGCAAGCGACTTACCTTCTGACACCCCAAAGCTTTTCCACTATCTACAAGGCACGAACCAGGAATGTGATAGAATCCATTCTGCTTACCCAAATATGCAGCTCCAACAGCAATCAACACCTCCAGGAAAAAAGCAGCCTGTTTAACTGGCAGCCCATCCACCATCCTAAACATTTATTTGCTGGTATCACCAGCACATGATGGTCAAAATGTGCATCATCTACAAAATGTACTTGAATTACTCTGAAAGCACCCTCAAGTATACAGCCTCCGCCAAGAATGACAAGGGCAGCATGTATACACAAACCTAGCAACAGCAGGTTAATCTCTAAATCACGTCCTCCTGACTTGGAAGAGCATCACTGTACCTTCACTGTCACTGAATCTACATCCCGGAGCTCTCCCCTCAACAACTTTGTCGCAGTAACATCATTAGAAAGACAGCAGCCGCTCAAGGTGGCTCACTGCCACCTCTCCTAGGGCAGCTGGAGATGGGCAATAAACATTGACCTTGCTAGTGATGTTGACATACTTATAATATTAACAAAACGGTGAAGGAATTCAGTTTTGTGAAGAAACTACAATAGTTTTTCCTTAGAGCAGAGAAATTAGTGCCTGTTTAACCTAAGTGTTCAAAACTAGGAAGGTTTTCAAAGAGCAAATGAGGAGAAACTGCTTAACCTTGCAGGAAGGTCGATAACCAGAGGGCACAGATTTAAGATAACTGGTAAAAGAACAAGAGGGGTCAGGTTTAAAAAAAAGGCAAATAGTTTTGATCTTGAATATTTACATAAAAAGTGATGGAAGCAGATTCGACACGACTTTCTAAAGGGAATCAGTTGTACACTAGCAAAGGAAAACATTGTTGGACTCTGAAGAATGAGCAGGGGAGTGGAACTAATTAACTCTTTTGAAGAACCAGCACAGGTATTGTGGGTTGAAATGCTACCATTCCTGCTGTATAATTCTCTATCAGTCACTGTACACTTTGCTAACAATATTTACAGGCTGCTACACTGCTGTGATATATACAGTGGGGGAAACACATCATGACAATTAAGGTAAGGTGTCCGACATTAGTCACGGTCTCTTGGCAAGGCAAAGGAAATAAAAGCATCCTGTTTCAGGATTACATCTGCAGGATCATATCAATGCAATCAACACTTGTTCTATTTTCCATATTTGGAAACTGTTTATCAAATTGCTTCAGATACCCCAACCATGATTTAAATAAAATTAACCACATGAGTCACTGCTTGACGTCTTAGAGAAACAGACTGTTGAGAATGCTGTTAATACTGCCATATGTTTTATTTGAGGTAGAAAGAGCTTTATATCAAATTTTTTTTCTCATAATATATAGTCATCCGTGGTGGAATGTTGGGATTAGTACTGGTGATGCATTGTGTAGGATTGATCGACTATTTATGCAGTTCTGCATTACTAACTGAAATTTATGGAAGCAGTTCTGGGAAATAAATATTAAACATTCCCAACTTTAATTTATTGGCTAAACTGGAAGTTGCCCAGAACAAGTACTTTCCAAATATACAGATGCAAGACTCATTTTATTACCCTGGAAAGGGAAATGAAATGTTTTAATTAAACATCAACATAATGGCTACACAGATTCACTAAGGAGTGATAATGAATCTCACAGATCAAGTACATCTCAAGTTAATTTCTGGCCGGGTTCTTTTGATCATTACTGGCCAGGGCAACAACGAGACCTCCAGTGTGTTGTGATGTAGGTACACTATAAAAGGGGCAGGAGAACAAAAGTAGATGATCAACAAATCCCATTTATTTAGCACCTTTAACAGAGCAAAGATGTCCAAAGAAGTACAACAAAATAATTGATAACAGGCTACAAAAACAGTGGGGAAGATGATGAAAAATCTAGTCAAATTGGGGGTTTCAAAATGCTTCTTGAAAGCAGAGAAAGAAGTTTTTTGGGGGGGGGGGGGGGGGGGGGGGGGGGGAGTTCCAGAAATTAGGGTCTTCTCAGCTGAATCATAGCCACAAGAGCTGGAACAGTGGCAGCCATGGATGAGCAAGAGACCATCATCAGAACAGTGCAAGTATCTCAGAAGATTACAGGAGTGGATGGGAGTGGATACAGAAATGATGGCAAGACTATGGTGGTGTTTGAAAACAAAAATATGAATTTTAAAACTAAGGCATTTCTTAACCAAGAGGCAATGCATGTCAAGAGTCAAGAATAAAAGGGATTTGCTGTTAGTCAGGCAGAAGCTTTGTATGCTCAAGTATTTGGAAGGTAAACAAAGTGCCAACCCTCAACATTGACTCCAGATCCCCTGAAATCTCATGGAATCAGTTCAAAATAGGCAAGGAAATTCTGCTATTACGTCCAACTGCAGTTCCCCAACCAATGAATTAGAATTAGTACTCTTCCATATTGAAAAGCATTAGAAGCACTGAAGTTCCACCCAGAATGCTACACAACGTCCATCACCAAAAGTAGCTCCGCAGCAGTACCACAAACTGAGCTAGCTGAATCAGAGTCCAGAGAGAGATACAGCACGGAGTACAGGCCCTAAGGCCCATTGAGTCTGCGCTGACTCATTTACACTAGTCCTACATTAACCCCATTTTTACTTTCCCCACATTCTCATCAACTCCCCCCCAGATTCTACCACTCACCTACACACTAGGGTAATTTATAATGGGCAATTAGCCTACCAACCCTCAGGTTTTTGTGGTGTGGGAGGAATCAGAGCACCCAGAGGAAACTCATGCATGGAGAGAACGTGCAAACTTCACACAGACACACCTGAAGCCGAGACTGAACCCAGCTCTCTGACGCTGCAAGGCAGCAGCTCTACTCACTGCACCATTGTGCCTCCCGAGTCTTGAAGAACTTATCTGACAGACTGGGTCTGCAGCAAGTATGAAGCAAGCTAATTCAAGGCATAAAGCTGCTTGACCTCATCCACAGATTCATCCATCCATAATTACAATCAGCAGGAGTAAGGAGTGATTAACTGTGGAGCTGCTAGTCACCATTAACCAGAAGTTGAACCGGCCACATATATATTGTTGCTGCAAGAAAAGTGCAATGTATACTTGCTTCGATAAGTGCCACTCCATCAACACTCAGGTGTTTAACACCATCCAGAACAAAGCAGCCCACTCGCCAAGGTTAGGAGCTGTGGGCACGCTATGTTGGGGCCAGATGCGTGGCAACACTTGCAGGCTGCCCTCAGAACACTCTACGCAAAAAGATGCATTTCACTGTGCGTTTCGATGTACATGTGACTAATAAAGATATCTTATCGAATAGCATTCCATCCACTATCCTAAACAATCACTGCCTACATCATTGGTACACACTGCAGCCAGTGTGCCATCTACAGTTACTTGACTACTCTGACAACACCTTCAAAACCCTTGACCTCTACCACCAAGAACAAGGGCAGCAGTCACGTGGAAACACCACCACCCATAGGTTCCCCTCCAAAAGCTATTGCCATTCATTCTAAGTTGTTGGGTCTAAATCCTACAACTCATTATCTAATTGCATTGTGGGAATACCTTCACCAAATGAAGTCCAAGAAGGTGGCTCATTACTACCTTTTCAAGGGCAATTAGAGGGGGCCAATAAACATTGGCCTTGTCTACATCATTCATATTCTACAATTAAATAAGAATAAAAGCACATTTAATCACAATGTCAAGATTCGGCCAGAGAATTTAGAATATTGCAACTGGAGGTGTGACGGAATGGACGTGAGTTTAGATAACCAATATCTTACAGGGAATTCCCAAAGAAAGAGTACAAGTTCAAAGAAGGGGCGTCAAGGTAGACGAAGAGCTGTGCAGAAGGAATAAAGGATTCATTGAACAATTAAGAAAATTTAGAATGATGCAACTTCAGAAAATTAAGACAAAGGAATAAGATCTCTGCAATAAACTAAATGTAAAATTCATTGAGATTATTAAAGGTTAATTCATTCTTTTTCAGAACTAATGCAGCAGAAGAGAGCACTAATCTCAAGTAGCAGCAAGAGTAATGGTTTGGTGAATTGTATCATAGAGATATCTGTAATTATGGAAGGATCGAAAACTTGGAAACCATGTTGAATAAGGCAGAGTTGGAGGTTGTTGCTAAAGAAAGAGATTAAGGTGTCAAAGAGTATTTTGATTGAAAGGGAAAAGAAACAAAACAACAAAGCTGGAAAAAGGGGAAAAGAAATTGAGACCCAGTAAGAGGAAGGCAGCAGAGTTTTGGTTTAGCTTGTTCACAAAGCTAGCAAGGTGAAAGTGATCAGGTCTGGATGACAATTTTAATAGCAGAGAAGCTAGAAACAGGCAACGTTAGAGGTGATGGAAAGGAGAAGAATTTAGAATCACAGCTCGGGAGTCAAAGACCAAGGATTATAGTCAATGAATAACCTGGATTGTGTCCCAGTGATCTGGGCAGTGTTAACTGATCAAAGCTGCAGCAATTAGCCTTATCATTCTACATAGTGGAGGCATAACTAGTGCCAAGGGTTACTGATCAGGTACTGTACTATGTATCTAGGGAGCACACCGAGTCGCTGGGCTCATGTACAAATAAATTATCTTCTTAATAAAGTAATGGAAAGATGCCAGCATCTATGCAACTGCACACCCACATGAGTTAGTCATAAGAGGAAGAGTGGAAATGAACAGATGGAGAGAGGTGTGGGGGAAGTAAACCACATTAAGGCTGTAAGCCTATATGAAACAGGAAGCTATAACACTTCAGAGAGGAAGTGGAACAAGATGCACACATATTCCAGCACATCATGCAGTAGTGTCATATTGCAGTAGATAGCTTTGACTTATTCCAGCAGATCTACTGTGAGCTCCCAAGAGGTACAGAGGATTAGTTAAGGGGTATTGAATAATTATTGAATTCCGAGCTTAACAAAAGGAACCGATGGTTTTCAATAAATGCAAATCTTAATCCCATACTCTCACAAACTACACAGTATTTGAGTTTTTTTATAAAACAGTTACCAGTAACAATCTTTCTCAATCTTCCTTGTGTAGAGCTGAGATTATAAGGTGTGTATTGTTTTACATATCTGTTTAGAGATCACTTAATCATTATTTTAAATTATTCAATGTTGGATCTCTAAAGATATTCAAAAAGGGTGTTATTTTATATTTAAGATGAATCCTTCTCACTTTATTTAAATCTAAAATGACTCAGATATTTGGCCAGTTTACAGCTGCAAAGTTTCAAGGGAATGAGGCATTATTTTAAAGTACAACCTGCAGCCACTGAATAAGAGTTGCAGTTCCAGAGAGTAAGCATTTAATCTGCTGCTTTCAATTCATTTTGATCACCTTTTTTGATATAATACACAAAGGTTACTCTACTACAATCTGCAGTACTGCCACATGCCAAAGCTGTCAGTGTTGCCCTGATCACAATTAATCAATAACTATTTCTTCAAAGGAAATGGGATATAAAACAAGGGTCAGGGTTTGAAATTCCAACTGGATTTCTAGTAATTGCTCACGTGAGATTTCTGCAAGTCTGACTTAAATTTTATTTGATTAAAGAAACATTAATTCAAAAGATCAATTCTTTGTACCCACAAGTTCCCACTGCAAGTAGTACAAATGATATGTAACTGGACAAAAAGGGAAAATGATCATTTGTGGATCGCATCTAGATATTTTATGAATTTTCATTTTTGTACTCGTCTAATATCTATATGATTGTGAATTACATCTTTTTGTTAGCATCATTTGGTATGCGAAATATTTGCTTTTAAAAAGATGGAACATCCTAAAGAAAGCCTAGCATTAAGTCAGTGTATACAGTTAATTATTAAACAGGATAATTCTTAGGAAAGTAGAACGTGAAAGATACAAATTTCAGACTGAAAAGTGTAAGGTCTCATCAATCAAGCTTGAACATTTCAATTAAAGTTAACAGCTATATAAAAAAAAAGCCCCCAAGTCATAGATTAGCTCAAATTGCAGTCAGTTTTCATTCAATTATCAAGGTAGATCTTATCCTTCCAGCTATGGAAATCCAATTATTAATTCTGACCATGATATCTGCAGGCCAGCATGAAAATCTGAGATATTATCTTCCTTTTGCTCATGCATTCAAATAAAATGATTGTGCAGAGTTCACACAGGAAGGAAGGAAGGAAGGTAAGCAATCATTCTGATCCAGACATGTGCACTTTGTCCCATTCTCCTACAAGTGGAACATGCAAAGAGCAGAGGGCATGTGCCCAGCCCACTTACCTGGACAAATTTATGAAGTTATGGAGATAGCGCACATTCACTTACTGGGTGCTTTACTGATTTGATCAAGGACTTGAATATAACAAATATCACATCTTCCTCTACTTTTAAAAAGAAATCGTTTGCAGGATGCGAGATTCATGAGGAAGGTCAACATTTACTGAGCACATATAAATGCCACTGAGAATGATGATGATAAGGCATCTTCTTAAACTGCTGTAATATGCACGGTACAGGTACACCTGGAGTGCAATTAATTAAGGAACTTTCTTATTTTATCTTTTCTACTGGTCAGTTCATGTTCCATCTGGCCAAGGAATGTTTCCATTCTTACATTCCACACTTTCCCATAAGATAACAGTATTAGGCACGGCTAAATAAAACATCTGGATTACAAAAGGTGGGACTCAAATTAAAAGTGCAGCATATGAAGAACTTCACAGGCTGTTAGGGACTTCTCATAGCAAAAAAGAAATGTTGAATCCCGGTCTACTCCATTTCCCTCCACAGATGTTGCCTGATCCACTAAGTTCCTCCAGCAGTTGTTCTTAACCCACTGCTCAGCAGGCAAACAAGGGAAAACATGCAGGCAGCAGTTACTCTCTGAAGATGATAGGCAGAAGACAGGCTCTGGTCACCTGGCCTCTATCAATCTGAAACATTCCTCTGCCAGCTCTAGTGCTTCTATTTGAGATAAGGGCAGGCTATAATGGTGAACATCTACTCCCAGCATGAGGCAGGACTGAGTAGTGTTGCAGCCTCACGGCTCCAGAGATCCCAGTTCAATTCTGATCTTGGGTTGTCTGTGAGGAATTTGTGACTGCATGGGTTTTCTCCCTCACCCCACTCCCCCCTGTGCTCCAGGTTCCCCACCTCCTGCACGCCCAAGGTGTGCTGAATGGTTAATTGGCTTCTGTAAATTGCCCAAGTGTAGGTGGGTGGCAGGAGAATCCAGCAGGAGGAGGAAGAGCTATGGGGATGCAAGAGGCAAAGTGTGATTGGTGTAGATTGGAGTCATTGGGCCAAACATTTTCCTTGTTGGCTCTCAGCACTCTGCAGGCAACAACTTATGGGCAGTTACAATTTAGAAACTACGCACCTACACTGCCTATCTATTGGCACAAATGTAGCAAACGTTTGTAGGTTACAAACAGGCAAAGTTTGAATAACTGGAATGACAGATTGTCCACTCTTTAGTCTTTATACATGTAAGCCCTCTTATTACGGTTTCAGTAGAACAATCAAACAGTAATGGGTAGATTGACAAGGACAAGTGAAACTTACCCCTTACTGTGGATCCTTGTGCCATGGGCAAAGGATAATTACTGAGATGATTTATTTTTAATTGAGAAAGGCCTCGGTGCTGGGGTAACATTATATGTGGATGATATTGTAGTCCTGATAAATGAATAGCATGCTTTGTCAAAGCAAAACTTCAAGAAAACGATCCTTGGTAAAAAAAAAGACTATGGAGCACTTGCCATTTGCGATACCATGCTATACTACTTTTGTATGGAGAGCATTTGGTTTCCCAGACCAATGGAAATTCCTACACTACATCGAGGAATTAAGTCAAAAATAGATTGGGTGGAGCTCTACTAAGGACATTAACATTAAATAAAATTCTCACCATCGAAATAAAGAACAAAATGATAAGTGAAGCACGATATACATTTTTTTTTAAATAAAAACAAAAATTCAATGCAATTGATCTGGTAAAATAAATATAAGTGCTTGAAGCTACAGAGCTTACTTTTAAAAAAGACAGTTTAAAAGTATTTTTGAAAGCAGCTTACGTAGCTGTTTCAAATCACTGCAAGGTTAGGTTTTGCCATTTTCCTCTTTGACAGTGTGACAACGAGTAAACATGTGGGAACATTGAGTAATAAATAACAAGAGTTAAATATTTGTCAAAGTATAATCTGATTCCGTGTTCATAAATGCACAAAGAACAGAGGCAAGAGATTTGGGGGGGGAGGGCATGAAGAGGAAACAGAGATGGATCGGCAATGTAACACTTCTGGATGAAGACGGCTGCAATTGTTTCAGCCCTGTCTTTTGAACTTGTGTGCTGAGCTTCACCACCACAGATGATAAGGATGTCCAGTCACCTTCCACCTCCTGTCAGTTGTTTAACTGTTCACCCTTCCTGACTGGATGACACAGGCCATGGACCTTTGATTTTGTCCACTCATTAGAGGATGTTCAGCTCTATCTATAGCAATGTTAATTACGTTTGTCAGATTCGCATCTCATTCGGAGGCAAGCTTGTTGCCGATCTAGGCATGCTGCTTAATATTACTTGAAGGAAAATCGGTTCCCTGGCTTGAGTGATAATAGAGCGAGGGTTCTACTGGGTCAGGAGGTTACAGACTGTGTTGAGATAAAATGCTACTGCAGCTGGTGGCTCACAGAAGCTGTTAGACTGGTTCAGAATCTATACACTTACCACGGCAGTGGGGCACATATGCACATTGTGCTAGTGGAAGATGCCCTCACTGTGAAGACTGGACAATGCAGAGGTCACTCTTACAAATACTGGCATGAACAGATGCATTGGTAGAAGGTGGACTGAAAAGGACAAGTGGGACTTGCCCCTTGCACTTGTATTCTAACTACCTGTCACAAGCCCCAGGCAGCCAGGCTTCTTGAGGCTTCCATAAGGCATAAGTGTCTTGGTGAAAGACCCTGAAACCACCACCCACCCCCCCCACCTACCTCATCAAAGCAGATTCTCTGCCCTTGCTGCCATGTGATGTGAGTGCTGATTATTGGCCAGCATGGTAAAGGATAACTAATGGTCATTTTTTGCCTGTATTTGAACTGACACCATGAGGCTTCATACGGTCTGGAGACATTGCTGAGGACTCTTGGGGACACACACTCCCAATTAACTAAACCACCCATCCACGTTTTCATCCGTCACTTACGTACATCACAATAGCACAGGTCCCAGCACGGATCCTCGCAGAACACCACTAGTCACAGACCTCCAGCCACAATAAGTCCCATTGACCACTACCTTCTGTCTTCCATGGGCCAAGCCAATTCTGAATCCAAACGCCCAAATCACTATGGATCCCATGCATCTCAATATTATGGATGAGCCTACCATGTGAGAGCTTGTCAAACGCCTTACTAAAATCCATGTAGACAACATCCACAGCTCTACCTTCATCAATCGCCTTCGCTACCTCCTTGAAAAACTCAAATCAAGTTAGTAAGACATGGCGTGCCTTGCACAAAGCCATGCTGACCATCTCTAATTAAGCCATGGGTTTCTAAATGCTCATAAATCCTATCCCTAAGAATCCTCTCCAATAGCTTCCCTACCACTGACGTGTGACTCACTGGTCTATACTTTCCAGGATTAGCTCTATCATCATTTTTAGAGTGCAAGTTTTAAAGAGAGAAGGTCTTACAAGAAAACAAACTATATTCTATTTTGTGGTGAATAATAGAACATAGAACACCACAGCACAGTACAGGCCCTTCAGCCAACAATGATGTGCTGACATTTTATTCTGCTCTACTATCTATCTAACCCTTCCCTCCCACATAGCAGCCAATTTCTCTATCATTTATGTGTCTATCTAAGAGTCTCTTAAATGTCCCTAATGTATCTGCCCCCACAACCTCTACAGGCAGTGCGTTCCATGCACCCACTACACTGTGTGTAAAAAATTTACCCGACATCCCCCGTATACCTTCCTCCAATCACCTTAAAATTATATCCCCTCATGTTAGCCATTGTCGCCCTGGGAAAAAGTCTCTGACTGTCCACTTGATCTATGCCTCTTATCATCTTGTACACCTCTATCAAGTCACCTCTCATCCTCCTCCTCTCCAAAGAGAAAAGCCCTAGCTCACTCAACCTATCATTCTAAGACATGGTCTCCAATCCAGGCAGCATCCTGGTAAATCTCCTCTGCACCCTCTCTAAAGCTTCCACATCCTTCCTACAATGAGGCAACCAGAACTGAACACAATACTCCAAGTGTGGTCTGACCAGAGTTCTATAGAGCTGCAACATCACCTCGTGGCTCTTGAACTCAATACCCCGACTAATGAAGGTCAACACCCCATACGCCTTCTTAACAACCCTATTGACCTGCATGGCAACCTTGAGGGATCTATGGACGTGGACCCCAAGATCCCTCTGTTCCTCCACACTGCTAAGAGTCCTGCCATTAACCTTGTATTTAGATACTTAGATAATGTACTTAAATAATTATGGTTTACATCAGTGAAGTGTCTCCTTTATACAAGTTTCTATATGAATTCCCTGAGCCAACTGTAACTGCTTTTCAAGTATTATTTCACTGTTACATTATTTTGTTAGCATTTAATGGACATAAAGTCGATTTGCTCTTCATGCTTCGATTTGAAATGGAGTTCTGAAGCTGGAAACCACCATGGATTAACGACACAATTGGTACAGGAAGGAACATAATACAAGATAGGAGCATACACGCCCATATGCCGACATTTGACTCACAGTCATGTTAGCAATCTTATTCAATGAAGGGAGACATTAGTTATGAAATAATGAGTTTTAGAAGTCAGCAAAGGGAAATTCAAAACAGAAGGGCTACAGACAGAAGTGTCCTTTTAGAGATTCCACATGCTTTGCAATGTCCCACCTTGAGAGTCATCCGCTGATCCCGTAGTCCAGTGAGAATAGAGGACCCGCTCCCCAGGAGATCATCCATTCCTTTGTGTGCATTGTGTAAAGAAGTGTTAAACTGCAAGGTCTCGTCTATTGCTATTGAGGTGTCAGCATCCTGCACAAAAAATGGGAGGTCCTCATTACCCATTCAGATTCTTCTCTATATCAATATACATTTTTTACTGCTCGGTACTTTTGAAACATTCACTTACTGGGGAATTTTGCTCACAGGCTACTCATCAACCTCTGTTAGGGTTATCACTTAATTGTTTTTTTTAAAATACACCTGACTGGTACAGAAATAAATTATTGTAAACAAAAATGAAATCTCTGGATCAGAACGTTAATCACCTTCAATCATCTGGACCCTTGTGATCGTGTCATTTCTAGTAACACCATTCATCCCCAACCTACAGACCTTCCAATACGTTCTTTTAAAAAAAAGAGTATATTCTCAAGGAAGGGAAATCCGTCTCTACCTCCGTGACCACATGCAGTCAAGCACCCAGGTACAATAGCATTGTGGTTAAGTTACTGGAATAGCAGCCAGACTACTGGACCATTGATTCAGAGACACGAGTTCAAATCCCATTACAGTAAAGTGGAAATTTAAAATCAAGTAATTCAGTAAATCTGGAATTTGGGAGAGAAGAACAAAGCTGGCCACATTAACAGTAAGCAGGAAACGACTGGATTGCCCAGTTCACTAATGTCCTTCAGAGAAGTAAGTCTGCTGTGTTAACCCAGTCTGTCAACTACACAATACAAGATCTACGCGTGGAGCCTAAATGCCTTCTTAGCTTGGGGGCAAATAGGTAGGGATAACAAGTGTTGGTCCTGCCACTGACACCACACTCCATGAATGAATAAATCTTAAAACATTGTGCACTATGTGCATATAGTTACACCACAAGTCCATGTGTTATTTTTAAGGCTGCAGTTACAACTACATCGGAATGAACCGGTTTTGATCTTGGTCAATATATTATTTCTCAACAAATTGCAGGATTTACATTATCACAATTTAGCATTCGCATAAAGTGCAAACAATCTGCACTAATGCTACAACTACAGGGATTTGGATGGTTTTAAAATAAGTCAAAATCTTTCAACCAGTTATGGCAGTCAGTTGGTAATGCAAAATGTTGAGCTTCCATTCTGTGGTGTTAGGTCTCACCCAAGGCAGTGATAAGGATATCAAACCTGGTCATATTACTTAGGATGTGAAGCAGAAGGGTTGAGATTTACGGTTTACTGTCAATAACTGCTGCAGGAAGTATATACTTTTTTTTGCATTGGCCAAGGATAGGACAAGCTTTATGCCTGCTACCCAACACCACCTTCAAGGCTCACATGAGAAGTGTTCACTCAAGCAGCACAAGAGGTCCAAGGAATAAAAGGGTGTGTATTGGTGGGACAATAATTTGAAAAAGAAATTTCTCTGATTTGAAAACCAAATCTAGAGAACCAGTCTGATTCCTTTTTCTGCAAAAATGACTTGAAACTAAAATTTTATAAGGTGGCCCCTTTCAACAATAGAGAGATATTTCAAAAGAGGTACGGCATCAGAAAAAACAAACCTAACAATACTTTCCGACAATTTACATGGGTGATCTTAAAATAAAATGACAGTGAAAGGCAGTATTTTAGTTACACGAGGATAATAACTAGGTAAGCCACATAATAAGGAAAATTGCAAAGCAAAATGGACTCTTAAGATACAGTCGAATGGGAATGCATCCGGGTAGTTATTCTGGTCAGATATGATCAAATAGTCCAAAGCTGGGAATACATCAACTCCCAACCTTCTTCAACAAACCAATTAGGTGATTTTGGTCCACGATGAGTAACTTTGGTGTGTACCTCAGTACTATAGTCTAAATTAACTTCAGAGCCTTCCTTTTAGTTGATGAGCAAGTTCCAGACATTATATCCTTTCCCAAGGGGGCTGCACATCAAAAGGTAACCAGCAACACTATATTACACAATTATTTTACCACCAGGATTATTAAATACCATTCAAATGTGGAGAACACAGGCAAATGAGGTTTTACTAAAATTCTAGCACTGACAGAACAAGCACGTTGAACTTCCTTTTACATTTTGAATTCTCATTGCCCTGTTTTGTCTTTATAAAATGTTTAGCTTGTGAAATGAGTACTAAGATATACAGACAATTATTGTCCTGTAACCTACACAGATAATGCTCAAAATTCACAGCAGGTTACCTCTTCCCTTTATGGAGACAATAACTGGATATTTAAATTTTCTAATTTTAGCTTTCAGGAAAAAGAAAGCAGAGATAATCCAACAACAAAAAAGCAATAATACAGTTGCAACAACTGATGTGACTGCAAATGATTCATGGTCCTGTCACTTTTACAGTGGACGCAGCAGTTTCTGTGCTTGGCTTGAGCTCTGTAGCTGAAAGAAAACTTAAAACTAATGGCCCACGCATTCAAAGGGTAATAAGGACTGTCAAAATATGTCTGAAAACTGAATTAGGTTGGGAAAGGCAGGATAGATGCACCAGTGAAAGAAAGTACACCACCCAAGCGAAAGGGAAGCAGCCCCAGATGTGTTCCTCATAAGATCCTAAGCATCCATGGCTACAATGACCTCACAGTTGTATAGAATTTTCCCTACAGCTATTCTTTTAATCTCTTCCCACTGATCAAGCCTGCAACCATCACTCTCCCAGCTGGCTACACTTGTTATCCATTTCATCCTGTTCTAAACACGTGGACAGCAGTTCAGTAAGCACCTACACCAAGAGTAACAAGAGGTCCTCAATAACAAACAACAGATTTCACAGTAAGGGTGAGATGATGGTCAGCCAAACCAAGTATAACAATCTGGTAAAGGCCCTTTGGACTCAGATTAGCCTATGCACAGCTTCTTTAAATTAAAGAAAGCCCTGTTTCCGTGCTGTATGTCTCTATGACGCTAAAGAAGCTTCTTTAAAATGTACAGCATGGAAACGGATCCTTCAGCCCAGTGTGTCCACACCATCAAGCACACATTTTTTACACATTAATCCTACCTAAACATATTTTTCTTTTGTTCACCCTTATTCCCATCAACTCCCCCAAATACTACCACTCACCTATACGTTAGGGGCAATTTTCAGTGCCAATTAACCTACAAACCCGCATGCCTATGAGATGTAGGAGGAAACCACACCACCCAGAGGAAACCCACACAGATATAGGGAGAACGTACAAATTCCACACAGACAGCACTAAGGGTCAGGATTGACCCCAAGCTGTGAGGCAGCGGCTATACCTGCTGCACCATCATTCCTTGCAGTTTTTAATTTATTGGATGGAAGCTTCATTGGCAAGCTCAGCATTTATTGCCGAAATCCAGTTGCTTTTTAGCAAGTGGTGATGAGCTGCTTTCTTGAACTGCTGCAATTCTTCTAAAGGTACTCCCCACTTATAAAGAATAAGGAGTTCTGGGTTTCAGACCGAATGCAGCAAAGAAATGGATACGTACTTCCAAATTGGGACAGTGTGCAATTGTGCACACAGCCACCATTCAGTAAGAGGCCATATGGCCCATCAAATCTGTGCCAGCTGCCAATTAAGCACCAAATCAGTTCCATTCACACATTCTTTCCTCATTGCTCTGTAAATTCTCCTCTTTCATCTGCTTATCCAATCCCATTTGAAAGGCAATTATTAGTTCTGTTTCCATTAATCTCACAAGCAGTTCAAATCATAATAATGATGAGTGAATTCTTTTTTCCTTTTATCCTCGATCTTTTCCTCAGGATTTTTTTTTATCTGGGCCCTCAGGTCTCTGAACCACCTAACAATGGGAGGAGCTTCCCTCCATCTCCCCTAAGCCAGTCAAGATCTTGTACACTTCTACCAAACATGCTCCCAACTTCCTTGTCCAATCAGAGCCCCTGCTTCTTCAGTCTAACCTTGTGGCTGAAATCTCTCTTCCCAGGAAACATTCATCTAAGTGCTTTCTGCACTCTCTCTTTCTAGGGCTTCTCACCTCCTTCCAAAGTGGTCACCAGATTTGGACAAAATACCCCAGCTATGGCCCAGCCAGTGTTTTGTACAGGTTCAACATGATATCCACACTTTGGTACTCAGTGCATCTATTAATGAATCCCACTTGCCGTACTAACCATTCTCTCAACGTGCTCTGCCATTTTCAAGGATATATGCACATGAAC
This sequence comes from Pristis pectinata, assembly GCF_009764475.1. Taxonomy (NCBI): domain Eukaryota; kingdom Metazoa; phylum Chordata; class Chondrichthyes; order Rhinopristiformes; family Pristidae; genus Pristis; species Pristis pectinata. The sequence goes on along the minus strand of NC_067429.1, from coordinate 27,886,319 downwards.
ACCCAGGTCCCTCTGTTACTATTAACCCCTTTATACCCATATTATTTGGCCTATATTGTCTCTCTTTATTCTGCCAAAGGACATCACTTCACCCACCGCAGTATTAAATTTCATCTTCCATGTACCTGCCCATTCGCATCTGTGTCTTCCTGTAGTCTATTACCCTTCTTCAGTGTTTACAATTCAAGCTTCGAGCCCTCTGCAGATATGGACATCTAACTGGTACCCATATCTAAACAACAGTGCTCTCAGCACTAATCCCCTAGGGAATACACTGCTTAATACCCTTTTGTCTAAAAAAAAACCTTTTACCACTACTCTCTGCTTTCTATCATTGACTCAATTTCCAGCTGCTATCGACCCATTAATCCATGGGCTTCAATTTTGTTAACCAATTTGTCATTTACGACTTTATCAACTGCCTTCCGAAAACCACTGTAGACAACATCCACAGCATCCCCCTCACCAACCTTGTTTTTTTAACCTCATTAAAAAAATTCATAGGTAAGTCAAACGTTACATTGACTCTGCTTCAATAACAAACTTCCCCGTTCCTATTGTTTCCCCTGATTAATGGTTTTAAGATTCCCCACAACCCAAACAGAAGATGCTGGAAATACTCAGAATGTCAGTCAACAGCCATAGAAAGAAATACAGTAACACTTCAGGTCTGAGACAGAACAGGGAAAGAGAGAAAACAAGTTAGTTTTCAGTAGCAGAGAAGGTGAAGGGTGGGTGGGTAGAAAAAAGGGAAGCATCTCCAATAGAGCGAGACCAAATGAGTTAACGTAGCAGTTAGAGTCAGATTATGCTTCTTTGTCTGTGTAATGTGCTGTTAATAGTGAGGTTGTGGGACAAGCTCAGCAGGCCAGACTATATTAATTGAATCAGAAAAACTGAGCCAAATGATGACAGGAAGAAATTGTAATTCTGATACAGACAGAAAGAGTGAGTTACCTAAAGTTGGAGAATTCGATATAGAGTCCGGAAGGCAGCCACATACCCAGATGGAAGATGAGGTGCTGTTCCGCAAGCTTGCATTGGGCCTCCCTAAAACACTGCAGGCGGCCTCAGGCACAAGATCAGGGTGGGAACGAGAATTAAAGTGACAGGCAACCAGAAGCTCAGGTCACTCCTGTGGACTGAATGCAGGTGCTCCACAAAGTGAGCACCCAATTAGTGTTTGCTTTTTTCAGTGCACAGACCACATTGCGAACACCAAAAGCAGTGCACGAGATTGACAGAGTACAGCGAATTGCTGCTTCACCTGGAAGGATTATGGGTCCCTGGATAGTGGGAAGGGAAGAGGTGACAGGAATATGTTGCATCTCCTGCGCTTGCATGGGAAAGATGAAGTAAAGTTGTAGATGGGGATGGAAGACCAAACCAGGGAATCACAATGGGAGCTATCTGTTCAAAATGCTGAAAGGGGTGGGGAAGGAAATGTGTACCTGGTGATGCAACCTCACAAAGGATGAGCCATTGAATATGGAAGCTAGTACAATGGAAGGTGAGGGCCAAGAGAACTTTGTTCTTGCTCTGCCCAGAAAGCGTGTGGGGGGGGGGGGGGGGGGGGGGTGGTGGTGTAGTGGTGAGAGCAGAGGTGCAAGAAACAGATGAGATGCAGTCAAGGGCTCCGACCACTATGGTAGAGGCGAAGCTACAGTTCAGGAAGGAAGAAGACACTTCAGAGGTACAAGCATCAGCGACTTCCTGAAATAAGCCCCCAGTCAGTGTAAATACCTTCATAATGCAGGATACTAGAAAGGAATTGTTTTACCAAGATTTGCTTATCTTCCTCACAATCCAACGAAGAAAGTATTTGATTTATTAAACTAAAACTTTCTACCTGATGGCAAGCACTCAGCATAACAACATCCTTTGCAAGAAAACTTGCCACAGGTAATAAAGGTTTGCTTTGTTCATACATTCCATTGATTTCACGGGATAATGATCCACTGCACCAGCAGTCTCCTTCCAAAGTTAAACCTACTACAAGATGAATATGAAAAGTTTTGTTTTCTTACGTGTAGATTTTGCTGCTTCTTCTCGTTTACCCACTACCTACTCCAGTACAGATGAGCTGCTGCCACACTTATCCCCAGAGCTAATCATGCCACCACAGATATGGTTAACCAGGCTGGATGTCCCTTCTTCCTTTTAGGACAACACCAGACTCCAGTTCAACATTTAGCCTTACTCTAGCCACTCAGGAACCCAAATCCCACCATCCCACACGGTAAAACACTGTTCTAATGTAGGGAACCACCTAACTTTCCTATGATGAATACTAGCAACCACTTTCAGCAATATAGGCTGAAGTGGCATAAATAAATCCTTACATTGGTTGTGAATGTGCGCGACAACAATTCCTCACGTTCTCGATCCTGTTGTTCTCGTGTATAGCGGCGGTGCTGGAAATTCTTTAAAGCCGTTTGCAAGTGCTGACAGTCATATTTCAGTTGATCCACTCGGCTGGAAGAGAGAAAGGAAGCATTGAAAGCCATTTAAAACCAAGGTTAACAGTCATTATGAAAACGTCAATGCAGAAACTAATGTGGTGAACCCACTGATCACAAGGATTTCTTTGGGGGGGGTTGGGAGGGGTGGGTGTGCGGTGGGGGAGAACAAGTGACCGCAGATGCTGCAACAAACAATCTGCTGGAGGAACTCAGTGGGTTAATTAGCATCGGGGGTGGGGGGGGGGGTAGGAATCATTGACATTTTGGGTCAAAACCCTGCATCAGGACTGAGAGTGGAGAGCCGAGATGGCCAGTATAGAGAGAAGGGGCGTGGTGAGAAAGGAGTCTGAGGCGATTAGTTGACTGAGGAGGGGTGTAAGATGACAGGCAGGTTGTGCCAGGTAGGGGAGGGGAGCAGGGGTGGAGGTGGGAGACAATGGCAGGTGAATGATAGATGGAGGCAGACAGAGAGAGGGCAGAGGAAAGGTGGGGGGGGGGGGGGGAGGAGCAGAGACAGCTGCTGCAAAAGATTTCAGAGAACACTTAGGACACAGAAAATGGTTGGAAGCTACATGTATACAAAATCATTTAATCCCGTCAACTAATTACTTATGTTATGTAGTCACTACTAGAGGTAAAGTTGATTGTTCTGCCAATTATCACATCTAACGCTCACAACAACTTTAGTCTTCCAGTAAAGTAAAGCTGATTTACTTTGGTCCAACTTTGACATGATATTTGAATCTTAATTATGCAACAGAAGCTCAAACAAAATCTTCACATGACTCACCAACTTATTTAGCTTGTTTAGGTCTAGGGATTTTTATTTTTTTGGAAATGTTCAACATTAATCTGAAATTTAAATAAGTAAGCATACACATTAAAACTGAATCACACTTACAGCTTGGCATTCTGCCGTCTGTTTGGTGGCTCCTTGCTGGTCAATATTTCAAGCCGCTCCAAGCTGCTAAATATTTGATCTATCCTGGCTTGGATTTCATTTTCCACCACTGCAGAAGCATCAGAATTGTCAGTTTATTAAAGCAATTAAAGAAATAATGGGAGAATTATACACAAGCTCAAATAATATTATAGACAAGCAACAAGCCAACCCATCTCTGCACTTAAAATGCTCTACTTTTGATGCTAGCAGCTGATCGCTGGTAGTAATCAGATTCGGTTGTGGATACAAGTTACACTCCAAACCACGGGCACAAAATCCAGCCAAGAAGCAAATATTATCAGCACGTTTCCATCCTTAATAATCTATTACCTTCCTTTGTAAAATCTTCTTCGAATGATTCAGAAACGGAGGTACACAAGTTCCAGTAACAAAAGGTTTTCCCTCACAGAGCATGGATATCCGGAACTACTTTCACTGCAGTCCCAATTCCTCTACATGTTACGGGGAGCAAAAACAGCCAATGCAGGAAGCACCCAACCAGTCAACCAGCATCAGTGGGGAAAGAAAGATGTTGTTTCAGGTCATCAGAACTAGAAAAGTGAACAATTAGACAGGTCAAGTTGCAGTGAGAGTGAGGGGTGAAGAGAACTGAGGGGATGTCTGTGATAAGGTGCACACCAAAGATATCAAGGTAACAATCACTTGCAGATGGAGATACAAAAGAAAAAAGAAACAAATTGAGACAGGTACAGCCATATTTGTTGAGTAATTAAAATAAAACTGTGGTTAATGCAAATTGTTGAATTCAGCTTTAAGTCTGAAGGCCTACAACATACCCAGACAGAAGACGAGGAACTGTTCCTCAATGTGTCTTGGGCATCATTGGAGTAATGGAGGAAAAAGAGTTCAGTGGGAGTGGGGCAGAAAATTAATCAGTCATCTTGAGACTGAATGGAGATACTCAGCAAACTGGCCACCTGATCTGTATTTGGTTCTCCAATGTTGGGGAGACCACATAGTGAGCACCCAGTGCAATACACCAAATTGGAAGAAGTGCAAGCGAGTTGTCGTTTTCACCTGAAGGACTGTTTGGAACCCGGATGGTGGGAAGAGAAGAGTTTAAAGGGCAGGTGTTGCATCTTCTGTGGATATGGACAATGTGAAAGTGAGAACTGGGTGAAAATTAGCAGCAAAATTAGTGACATTTTCAAGTTTTATACCAGAAAAAGCAGCAGCACCAATACAGTCATCAATGCAATGGAAGTAGAGTTGAGGGAGTGGGCCTGAATAATACTGAAACAAGGACTGTTAAATGCATCCAACGAAGTGACGGTCAGATTAGACCAATGTGAGCTTCCATAGCTATACCTTCGAGTTGAAGGAGATCTTGCTCAATGCGAGAACAAGTTCAGCCAGGTGAAGAAGAGTGCTGGTGGAAGGGAAGTGGTTAGACCTCAGTTTAAGGAAGAAGTGAAGGACTCTCAGACCATTCTGATGTGGGATAGAGGTACAGATTGGACATCTGTGAAGATGAGCCAGTGAAGCAACAAACAAAAAAAATGGAAACTGAGAAAGTGGCAGAGGGCATCAGAGTTGTCACAGATGTAAGTGGGAAGTGACTGGACATGAGAAGAAAGAATAGAGTCAAGACAGAAAGTAGGTGGTTCTGTGGAGCCAGATAAGGCTGAAACAATGGTGCTACTAGAAGATGATGAGGTAGGGATGAGAGGGTTCTTACAGATGAGGTAGAAGGCTGAGGGACAATGAAGGGATGTTCAGTGGTGGACCAATGGTCCACTGGGAGATGTGATGAGGTTAGAGGAAAGGCGGTGGAAAAATTGAGATTGTCCTGATGCAGGGTTTCAACCTGAAATGTCGACAATTCCTTTCTTTCTACAGATGCTGCTCGACCTAGATTCCTCCAGCAGATTGTTTGTTCCTTAAGACTGTCAAATGTTGTGTTGGCAGTTAGCAGTGAATAGATCCAGAGGGGGTATGAGGCCAGAGGGAGAGGTCCAGTTGGATTTGGAATGCTGGAGGCGGAATGTTTACTAAAAGCAAAAACCATGGTATCCCTGGCTCTCCCCTCAATAGTGTGAGTACTAAAGACACAAACCCAACTCAAAGTCCAACACTTGAACTATCTGCCAGCTGAACATCAAAATTAGCTTCCAGCAAGAAAATACACCAACTCCCTTCCTCTGGGCATATGTCCAACAAAATATATTATTGGGAAAAAAAGGATTCCTGCATTTTGCAAACAATATTAACTTAGTTTTGTTACTCATAAGGGCCAACTTTATAAGACAGTTTTCTTAGATGGGGAATAATGCGTACCCAGGACTAAGGAAACAAGCATAAAATACACCTGCTTATATCTCTACACACAATGTTTTGTGGTGTTTAGAACAGTCCTCACTACTCAACTGCACCCAGGCTGACAATAGGTTGGATGCTGCAAATCAATTACCAAAGTGCTCATCGTACTAAGCAATTAATACCTATAGTACAAACACTTAGTATGAAAAAACCTACTACTTATCATAACAGAAATATATTTTTAATGACTGATTAGAGATTATATTAATACGCCTAGGTTTTATGGTGTCTAGTAACATTTCAAAATCTTTCACAGAAATTACCTCAAGAAAAGCAGGGAAGTCAATGTACCAGACATGACTTACATATATTCAGATGTATATTCAGATGTATATTACATATATTCAGATGTGGATCAGCAGAAATTTTCTCCTAAATATTGGAAAAACTAATTATCTTTGATCTCTGCAATAAACTCCCAATTGGCAGTCACTGGCTTCATTTTTCTTCCTGGCAGTTATATGAAACTAAATCAGACTGTTCACAACCTTAATATCACATTACACTGAGAAGAGTTTTGAATCATGTATCTCAAAAACTGTCTATTTAATCTCCTAACACACTTGATCACGATTCTATTATTGAGTCAAAGAGTTGTACAGCACAGAAACAGGCTCCCTTGGCCCCCCACCTCCATTGCTGACCTTTGTACTTATATCCAGACTCGACTATTTAAACACACGCCTTCATTCTGCTCCCTGCAAACTTGAGGATATGAAAACGCTACTGTCCCAGCCCTAACTCAAGTGTTCTATTTACTCACCATCCCCGACTAAGCTATATCTTAATTTTTTTTGAAATCCTGAAGAGACCCCCTGCTCTAATCGCAAGCTCTACAAATCTGCTCCAATTTTGGCTTCCTGATCATTGTCAAATTTGAATGGTTCCCTACTTATGACTGTGCCATGGTCCTGAGCACAGATTTTCCTTTCCTCTTTTCCTTCCTCCAAGGCACTTAAAACCTGCCCCACATTTACCCAAATATCTCCTTGTGGCCCACTGGCAAACAAAATTTGACCACGCTCCTATGAAGCGCCTTGGGAAATTTTGATACATTAAAGGCGCTATTTAAATACAAGTTATTGCTGTTGGATCTGTCACCTCGTAAAAAGCAACGTAATAAGGCACCCCACTGGGAGGAAAACAATGTCATTATTTCTTTTGGCAAAGGTTTACGCCCACACCACTCCCCGCCCCCTGTCTTGGCACCAGGCAGGCTCTGTTTACATCTCTTAATTACGGATACTTACAGTGGACAGACTGTGCGTCCGCCTTCTCCAGCCGCCCCATGTGGGTTTGCACCTCATGGATCTGCCTGTTGAGGAGAAGCAAAGGAAATGGGTGGATTAGCATCTATCCACAAACTTCTGGGCAAGGCCAGAGAAAGGAAAGACATTTTTTTCTGCAGTGTGCTGTACGAGGACTCCCTATCAGCCCTGGGAAAAACATGACAAAAGCAAAAGGAGTGGTTCCGTTTACACAGCACAACTGATGACAAAGATAGTGGGGGACTGGATACGGGCACTGTAACAACTGAAATGAATGGTCTGAAACAGTGACGGATCTCCGATCCTTCCTGCATAAATTATCCTCGTGCACGTTCTGGGCCCCTGTGAAAACAGACATTAATTGGGAAAGGGAGAAGGCCATCTCACAAGTCGGGTCTGCTGGCAGTTACAGAAAAAGATATAGTCTGTAACTTGCAACTGAACAACCCAAGTTATAGCTGCAAAAATCAAAGCATTTATTTTCAGTGAAGATTAAAACTAACCATACAATCTTGCATTCAAGTTGCACAGCAAAGTAAATAAACGTATCAACCTGTACCTGAAGAGTGGCTAAAATGTGAAACATACTCATAAGGAGCATTTAAAGAATCCTAAATAAATGTAAGGGAGAAAGGAAAAAGTTAGATAAGGAGTGGGAAGGGGTTCTTGTGAGCTATAAATACATGCATTAGATTGGCCAAACACATTGTCACCCATGTTGTAACTTTCATATAACTCAGAGAAAACGTTCCATGCCTTGGGGTGTTTGAGCACAGATCAGGAAGGTTTTAGGATCAATTTTAGATGGATCCTGATTAACGTCATCTCGGTCATCATATTACACTATGTGTCAATGAAGTCAGAACCAAGTCAAGTTCAGCTGGATTGGTCCCAAAGTAGAATGCATACATTTAACCAGCTAGGTTCACTCCTGACAACCAGCCAGTTATTGACAGCACTGGAAGGCCATCACTAATGCATGATGATTACAACTCTCAGAATTCCTGGGCTGGGAGACCAGACTGATGATTTGTAATGGAGGAAGATGGATCATCATTTATCACTGCCACATACTGTTCCAAAGTAGGACATTTCCAAATTGCCCATGTTCAGTGCTAACCTACTTCCTTTTACATTTGCCACACAAAGGTTTGAAAACTTTGAACTTACTTGCTACAACCATTCACATTACATCAACTGAGCAGACATACATCATCTCCACTCACAACCTTGATTATATTCAAACAGTGATAAAGTGGAATTGATGAGAAGCATTGTAATCAAAAGAGACCAACTCACCAAAGCTGATCAAATCAGAGAATTTTTGAGACAATGTTGGGGTAGACAGTAACAAAAGTGCAGGCATTATAAACAGGACAGATTGTCTCTGGGTACTTCTCCTCACTGCATTTAACTTATTGTCATTACCATGTATATTGTTCATTCTGAGAGCTTCACCCAAGCAAGGAATTTCATTGCACCCTGGTGCATATGACAATAAACTGATCTGAATCTAATCAGATCCCTAAATGCTTAAAACGAAATCCAGTTAAGAGGAAACATTTTAAATTGCCCTTTTCAGGCCACTTTCAAGTTTCTTAATGAACAAATGGCCAAAATGATTCAGTCCTGCAGTCAATTCCCAAAGTTTGAATTCTTTGTTGATTCTCGAATTTCAAGGCTGAATTTACCTGTCTCCTCAAAGTAAATGTTACCAATAAATCTAGTAATGAAATTCGGAGAAAGGAGTAAATCTAGAGGAGTGAGATTCCCAGGAGTGGATGGCTTCAGTGTTTCACAAATGACACCAAATGAAGTGTATACCACAGGTCGCAAAGATGCCAGAAGATGGAAATGGATTCTCTTGGATCCATTGGCACATTTAAAACTTACCTGTAATTAACAAGTATTCAGTCACTGCCACTGCTCTAATTATATAATACCTAAATATTAGGACAAGTGTTCCACAGACAAAAACACATAGCACCTGCACAATTCTAATAGGTGTGATCGCTTGAACGCTGTTGAGTGTTCAAGATCATTACAGATCTGAACTATGCAAACTTTACAAAATCAGCCCAAATCTGGCATACTGCATGACCATTTCAGTCTCAAGCTCCTCAACTCCTGGGAATTTAAAATCTTGGATCCCTTACATTCAAAAGTCATCAACAAAATGTTGCTGTCAATTGAGTCTTAATCGGTCACCATCCAGGTTAACAGATGTCCAATGACAGGAACCACCATAAGCAAGCAGACAAACAACAGTTTTACTTGCTGCACTATTGGTAGCCATGCCTTCAAAGGCAAAGCATTTACAATCTAGTTTTTTCCTTTAAAACTCTGTTCCTTTCTACCTTTCGTCCTTAATACACTCCTCAAACCCATGAGTTTGGTCTCCAGACTCAGTGTCAAATGTAGTCTTTTAACATTTTTACTAAGTTAGAACTGCTATGCAAGTACATTGTGCAAATTTCATAGTACCACTTAAAATGTCGCAGAAATTTCTCTTTTTGAAGTATGTATGCAACTTATAGAAGATATAAAATCACTCACCGCAACGGACCAATCAACACCCATGGTGGAAGGTTAACAGCAAATTTGGATATTTTTAAAAAAAATATATGAATGGCTCTGATTGCAGTAAATCTGCTTGAAATGACCCCAGTATAGTGACAACTTGGTGACAGTGCTCTGTAAACCATGACACATCAAATCGATATCATTCACGATAGATTTATATTAGTTCCAGCATGCACGTGAAGTTTTGTTAGAATGCTTAAGGTTGACAACCTTCCCTCCGATTCACCTGGTCTGAACTTTCATTGCAGGAATTGCATTCAGAGCATGGTAGGGGAATTAAAAACAAGAGGGCATAGGTTTAAGATGAGAGGAAGGAGTTTTAAAGGGAATCTGGGGATCTGGGGGGGAATTAAAAACAAGAGGGCATAGGTTTAAGATGAGAGGAAGGAGTTTTAAAGGGAATCTGGGGGATAAGTTCTCTTCCACAGAGTGCTTGATATCTGGAATGTGCTGCCAGAGGTGGTGGTGGAATCAGATACATTTACTATGCTCAAGATGTGCTTAGGCAGACACTTACATAGGCAAGGCAAACCATCCTAATCAGGCAATGGATTAGTGCAGGTGGACAAAAAAAAATCAGCATTGACGTAGTGGGCCGAAGGGCCTGTTTCTGTTCTGTCCCCCCAGCCCCTCACCCATTTCTTTCCCCTTATTCCCCCAACTCCACCTGCTCAGGTGTAAGTCGACATTCCGGGTCAAGACCCTGAATCAGTACGGGGGGGGGGGGGGAGAGAACAGGAAAGATTGCCAGTATATAGCGGTACGTGGTGGGGTGGGACAGAGGCTGGTTGGTGACAGATGGAACCTGATGGGGATGGAGACGATGGGCGGATGGAACCAGGTGGGTGGAGAGGATGGGAGGGGTGAACAAAGGGAGAGGAAACTAGGTGGATTGGCGAGTGTGTGTAGGAGGAAGGGACCAGGGGTCTGGGTTAACGTAAAATGGAAAATTCAATCTTCATACCATTGGATTGTAAGCTACCCAAGCAGAATATGACATGTTGTTCTTCTAATTTGCATTTGGAGAAGGCCGAGGACAGACAGGTCAGTGTGGGAGTGGGAAGCAGAGTTGAAGTGACACGGAACTGGAAGCTCAAGATTGCTGACACAGACAGAGCACAGGTGCACTGCAAGACAGTCGGCACTTTGTTTCACCAATGCAGAGGAGGCCACAGTGCAAGCACCGAATGCAGTAGACCAGGTTGGAAGTGGTGCAGGTGAACCTCTGCCTCACCCGGAAGGGCTGTTTAAGCCACTGGACGGTGGCGAGGGAGGAGGTGCAGGGACAGGTGTTACATCTCCTCGTGGGAGGGGAAAGTGAGAGGTGGGTGCGGAGGGATGAGTGGACCAGAGAGTCCTGAAGGGAATGGTCCCTGCAGAAATCAGAAAGTGGGAGGGTGGGAGAGAGAGGGAGAAGATATGGACTTGTGGTGGCATCATGTTGAAGCTGGTAGAAATGATGAAGGATGATGTGTTGGAATGCCGTCACTGCTGAGGTTATAGGTGAGGACCAAGGGAAATCTATTGCTTTTCTGCCTGGCGATGGGGGAGTGAAGGGGGGGGGGGGAGGGGGGGCGAGTTTGCAGAGCAGACATGCAGGTAATGTAGGAAATATACGCAAGAGCTCATCAACAATGGCAGAGGGGAAGCTACACTTCTGGAAAGAGAACGACATTTCAATGTAATTAGAGCCACAGTGCAAGAGATGTTGGCCCAGGAGAGGATGCCAGACATTTGGTTTGCTTATCCTTCCAGTGCATTTGGAGGATTTTGCAGAGAGAGCATTGGTGGCATCTTTCCAGTGCTTTAAGGTGTCTGCTGCAGGCTCTCAGTCTCAGAAGCATGGAGGAGGGCAAAGACCACTGCTGCCAGGTAAACTATGAGTTCTGTACCAGCCCTGAGCTCATGATCTCAAATATCCTGTTCCTCAAGTCAGCCCAAGTTATCACTAGGATCCTCCTCCACCCTCTGCTGTGAAATCAACATTGTTACCACCAACTAACAGTGGGTTAAAATGGCTGGCATGGTACAAACCAAAGTAACCGTCCTTAAATATCTTGGCAGAACACAGAACTAACCTGAACCTGGCACATAACAGTTGGAGCTGGTCAAGCTGGGATCAGGTAACCAGGCTCAATTCCAAATTAATTTTAATTTCTTACATATATCTGTTTATCTGATGATCATATCTAGGACTGAAAACAGGACCTTTTAGGTGCAACGGAGGCAAGTCAATATTATGTAAGAATGTTTAACTGAACCAATCAATCAGATCCTCAAAGATATTCAAGTGAAGGGAGGTTATGCTCCAACTTTATAAAACATGGGTCAGACCTTAGTTGGGAGTACTGCGTGCAGTTCTGGTCACCACACTACAGGAAAGATGCGACAGCATCTGCGAAGATGCAAAGAAGATTCACCAAGATGTTGCCTGGGATGGAACACTTCAGTTGTGAGGAGTGACTGGAGAGGCCGGGTCTGATCTCCCTAGAGCAGAGGAGGTTAAGGGGAGACATGAATGAGGTACATAAAATTGAAGGGTATAGATAGGGTAGACTGCAGGAAACTTTTCCCCATACCACAGTCAGATAAAACCGGAGAAAGATAGATATAGGGTAAAGGGAAAGAGATTTAAAGGGGATCTGAGGAGAACCTTTTTCACCCAGAGAATGATGGGTACTTGGAAATACACTGCCTGAGGGAGAGGTGGAAGCTGAGTTACTGACAGCATTTAAGTGTCTAGATGAATTACCTTGGCATGGAAGGTTATAGGCCAAATGCTGGAAAAAATGGGATTAATACTGGCTGGCGTGGATGTAGTGGGCTGAATGGCCTGTCTCCATGCTGAATAACCCTCTCTACACTCTGCTTTCACACACCACGTTCAACATTCTCACATCCCAGGCAGCTCTCCTGAGATCATAACCACCCAACTTAAAAATAAACAGTCATAGTCCAAAAATATAAAGAAGCTTGAAAAACAAATGAATGCAGAAATAGTTATTCCCACCTACTTGGTGAGAGAATGCAATTTCCCTTTAAGACTATGTTTACTAAATTAGATTCATAGTTTAAATATAGGTGTGTGCCAATGAATATGTTAAAGACATGACACAAAATGCCTTCTTTCTTAAATTAAGGACCTGCCAATACCTCAGTAGGTTAACCTGAAGAGCATCTTTGCCAAACAGATCAAGGTGGCCGCATACTCCACCTTTGGTTTGTGACATTATTTAATCTCATCGGTGACGCTGTAAAATCAATTCAGACAGTGCCTCTTCCTGATCTCTATCCAAGGTTGCCTGTGGGAAATGCATGAATATCTGACCATCCCCAGTCTTGATGGTCCCTGTTGTCAAATAATTGTACAACTGCTGCAGTATGCTATAATACAATAAAACTCTGATAATTCAGCACCCTTAAGACTTTCATAGCACCAGATTGGCAGATTTTCTGGACTACTGGATGTTACTCTTATTAATATCCTAACTACATTTTATTCCACTTTTTTTTATGTTATGCAGTATAATAGTGTTTTCCAGTGAACCCAGTGACACAAGCACTCTAGACCACAGCTCCGGCTCCAAGCCCACCCACATTCCTGACCCTTGGTGTTCCAAAGCATAACCCCAGTCCTGGCTCTGGTTGCACACCCCACTCACGCTCTGGATCCTCCGCCCACATTCCGCACTCACAAGTGAGCCAGATGCTAAACCATTAAGATTTCTGAACAACCAGATGCCAGGTATTCAGAGCTTTATTCCACAATGCATTACAAAACCACATTAGTGGTGGCACAACCGGCAGAGCTGCTGCTGCACAGCTCCAGTGACCCAGGTTCGATCCTGATCTCGGGCCCTCTTTGTGTGGAGTTTGCGCATTCTCCTGATGGGTTCCCCTGGTGCTCTGGTTTCCTCCCACATCCCAAAGATGTGCAGGTTGGAAGGTTACTTAGCTGCTATAGATTACCTCCTCGTGTGAGAGCAGGAGAATCAGGGGAAAGTTGATGGACCGTGTGAGAGAATACGTTACAGGGAGGTAAGTGGGGAATGGAGCTGATGGGGTTGCTCTGAGAGCTGGCATAGATTCAGGTGGAAAGGCTCTCTTCTATATCATACGGAAACATGAACAATGTGAAAAATGAGAAATATGCCCAGGTTAGACCTTCACAAAGGGGGAAAAAAAGCTAAAATAAGGAAAAATAATCACATGACCTGGGACTAATAAGTCAGTTAACCTTCCTGAACTGTTCTTCACCCATCCTTGCATTTCCTTCAAATGTTGACATGCACCTTTCCTGTCAATGGGCATCATCATTTGGAATTTCTAGGTTTTCCTACATGGAAACAGCTGGGAAAACTGAACACGAGAGATAGTGGAGGAAACATAATGCTGCCAAATTACTAAAACTATCCATTAGTTTTTAAGCAGTTAAAGATAAGACATTGTAAACAAAACTTTGCAGTGATTGGTTTGAGTTTTAGAATCAAGTCAACAAGTGCGTGCCTTAAAGTAGCTTTTCCAATTTCATTGGTATGTTGATTGCCTGAATTTGCCACTCTTTTTATACAAGCAAGTTCTTACTTTTCCAAGTCCAAAGTTCCTCATGTTTTAAATGAGCAGCACACCACAACCTCGGTGTGCTGCTCATTTAAAACATGAGGAACTTTGGACTTCCCCACCCTGGACACACTCTCTTCTTCCCCCTTCCATCGGGCAGAAGATACAAAAGCTTGAAAACACGCACCACCAGGCTCAGGGACAGTTTCTATCCTGCTGTTATAAGATTCTTGAATGGACCTCTTGTACATTAACAATGAACTTTTAACCTCACAATCCACATCGTTACAGCCCTTGCACCTTATTGTCTATCTGCACTATCTCTGCAAGAGTAGCACTATATTCTGCACTCTGTTATTGCTTCTGCACTCTATTATTGCTTCTCACTTGAAATACCTCAATGTACTTACTTTCTGAAATGATCTGTATGGATGGCTTGCAAAACCAAGTTTTTATAAGAACATAAGAAATATGAGCAGGAGCAGGCCATCTGGCCCGTCGAGCCTGCTCCGCCATTCAATAAGATGCATCTGTATCTCTGTATCACTTTTTTTCCCCCCACTGTATCTCAGTACACATGACACTGATAAACCAATTCTAATTCCAGAGAAGTTGGTTATTCAGCTTATCGTCCCGATGTCCACAGTAAGACAGCTATCCAATTCCAAACTCCTCATCCCCAATTACCCTGTGGGTCTATTTCTCCAACTCAGTCATACAGATAAGAAATAGGGGTAGGTAACCCAGCCACTTGTGCCTGGTCCGCCATTGGATAAGATCCTGTACCTCAAGCACTACTTTCCTGCTCTAACTCCCATATTCCTCGATTCCCTTAATATCTAATAATCTCTCTGAAGATTATTATCAAATCTGCTTCTACTGTCCATTCAGACACATCATTCTGGATTGTAACTCAGTGAGTACATTTTTTTATTCATCTCATCTCCCTTCTGAATTCTTTTGCAATCTCCTTAAACCCACAGCCTCTGGTTAATGGCCATCCAGCCACTGGAAACAACTTCTTCTTATCAATCCTTATCAAAGCCCTTCAGAATTTTGTTTTAAAAACTGATATTCAACTTTGCCAAAGTCATCATTGTGGAATTACTACTTCTTAGCAAAACAAAGTACAATTGCTATGTAAACTAGACAAATCAATCCTTTAGCAAACCCTTCAAGAAACATGGGTTCCAAAAGTGCAAGATCCTAAGTATCCCCAAGGAAATATAATCCTCGATAGAGGTCATGGCAGTGAGTTGGGGAGGCAGAGGTACAGATTAGTAAAGCAAAGGATGGAAGAGTGACATGCCCCGTTTTTATTCCTAACGCCATGAATGTGCCAACTTATAAGTATGGAGATATCAAATAAACAACTAACTGGAAATATCAAATAAAACATGGAAAATACTAAACCCAACAAGATAAACCCCTATCAAAACAGAAGGAAACAAATCTGGAACGAGTCATGGGAACAGTGAGCAGAGTTGCATGCAAGTAAGAGTGAAAAAGATGCACGAGTTTTGTGGGGAAATATGAAAAAAGGACAAAAGAGCTTGAACACACCCATCCTGGTCAGGCTGCTCTCGTTCTCTATCTGTAAAAAGGAACAGTACTCAAATGTTCTTTCTTTACTGCATCTGCAGACAGTACTGTTCTGGTTACTACCTCTGACCTAAATTGAGCAAATGGGGAACATCCATTCTTGAAGATCTACAAACCTTACAGGACTAGTGCTTTGTCCAGGATTAAAGTCTGAACTCCCACCCTCAAACCCAGGAAATGTTTCTCTGGGCAGGCACGACTACTGGGCCGGAACGGTAGTGTAGTGGTTAGCGTAACGGTTTACCAGCGCCAGCGAACCCGGGTTCAAATCTGACCACTGTCTGTAAGGAGTTTGTACGTTCTCTCCGTGTCTGCATGGGTTTCCTCCGGCTGCTCCGGTTTCCTCCCACATTCCAAAGACGTACAAGGTTAGGAAGTTGTGGGCATGCTATGTGGTGCCGGAAGCGAGGCGACACTTGCGGGCAGCCCCCCAGACACTATGCAAAAAGATGCATGTGTTGTTTTGATGTACATGTGACCAGTAAAGATATCTTATAACGAAACTAACATGTTAACCACAAGCATACCAGTACAGAGCAGTATAGACATGATCCATGGACTGTGCCAAGTCAGTTTGATCAGCAGTTTGCCCACTGTGTTGGTGAAGGAAACATACAAATCTGGTACGGCTTCAGATCAGAATCACCATCTCAGGACCTCCGCTGTAGTCTGCAAAGAATTATGTGAAAGCAGAACCAGGCTCATCCAAGGTCAAATAACCACAATCTCAGATTGCACACATGGTGGTGGAACCAGCACAGCAAGCTTCACTATCTTTGAGGAACAATGGGAAAACATTTTATCGAGAGTCAGAGTGATACAGCACACGAATAGGCCCTCCAGCCCACACTGACCATTGAGCACCCATTTACATTAAACCTCATCCCATCTTATTCTCCTCACATTCCCAACAACTTCCCCCAGATTCTATCACTCACCCTCACATTAGGGGCAATTTAAAGCAGTCAATTAGCCTACCAAACCCCAAGATTTGGTAGGAGGAAACCAGAGCACCTGGGGGAAACCCACACAGTCACAGAGAGGACATGCAAACTCTATACAGACAGTGAATGCTGCTTGTATGATGCTCTGTGCCTGTGATGCTGCTGCAAGTAAGTTTTTCATTGCACCGTGCATACATGGACTTGCGCACGTGACAATAAACTTGACTTTTGACCAGAGATCAAACCCTGGGTCACTGGCACTAAGAGGTAGCAGCTCTATTAAACATAGCCATCCCCTTAGAAAACTGTATAGCAACATGGTGGCATCGTAGCAGATGCACCAGGTGGGTTTAGTTGGAGGCCTGGGGAGCGAACATTTATGGGAGTGAATATTAACAAAAACAAATATCTGGGCAAGGTTTGTGCTCCAATTCAAAGAGTTCATTCGGGTCCACATGGAACTTTGGGAGGCACAACTTAGTTTATTCCTCTTGAAAGAAAAATGTTACCAAGGAGCACACATTGGTACTAGAAAAGCAAAAGCTTTGTATACGCTTTAAAAGTGCAGGGTCTTGACTTTGAAACATCAACCTTTCCCTTTGCCTCCACAGATGCTGCTTGACCCGCTGAGTTCCTCCAGCAGTTTGTTTTCTGCTGCAAGTGGGATTCATTCACAACATTCCCTGGGAATCACCATCCAGTTGGGCCAGCCGCATAAATACTGTGGCTACTGAAAATCCTGGAACCTACCACAACAGCATTGTAGAACCTATGCTCACCACAGGATGCAGGCAGCAGATGTGGGAAGACAACTCCTCAACCCTTCAGGGGAAATTAGGGATTGTGCCAGCTGATGCACAAGTTGTACCGACTTGCTACAATAAAGCAAGCCAAAGATTTCTTCGGATTAAATTTGAAATATTCTCTTGCAATCACAGAATATTTTTCCAAGTCTTCCAAATGCTAACTTTCCATTCACTTTCAAACTTATTGTCAAAGGGATTTTTAAAATGGCACCAGAAGTCAATAAATTGTTTTGTTCATTTTAGAAGCATCAGATGTGCAACCTTTGGGGTAGAAAATATGCAAGTAGAGGGGATAGGGAGAGGAGAGTTATAATAAAAAAGCACAAAATGTTGAATCAGGTTAGAGACACCAGGAATTTATAGTGTAGAGCAAGCTGCTACTTTTAGAACTCTTAAGTTTCATAGGCATTCTGTTAGCTAATGTTTAAACATTCTTTCATTCTTCAGTAACTGTTATTGTTGAGATGTCCCTCAAGATTGAGTAAGAATTGCTTTGGCTCCAGTTCTATAGGTTTGGAAGCAGCTGACATGGCCAACATGGGACTCGAACACATTGGCAGAGGAGAAAGCTGGAGGTGCCTGATGGGGCAGGCAGATGGGCATCCGTGAGATGGTGTGCTCCTGCATCTGGGCTTTCTGAGCTCCTAATTGCAGGGACTTGAGGTCCCTCTCAATTAGGGCTGTCAATAGCCAGGGATTCCCATGAGTCAGTGAGGATTGCTACACTTTTTCCAAGGAGACTCTGAGAACATCTCCAAATTCTTTTCTCTGCCCACCTAGTAATCACTTGCCATGAAGAGCTCAGTTTAAGTGTCTGTTTTGGGAATCTAGTGTCAGGCATGTGAACAGTATGGCTTGCTCCATTTGGTAACCAAGTCTGATAGGGCCTTAATACTGGGGATGTTGACCAGGGAGGTTATTAGAGACATTGGCTCACACATGCTGTCAAAGGACTTGCAGGTTTTTGCAGAGATTTTTGGTAGCCTCTCTTCAGTGCTTTGAGGTGTCTGCTGTATGTCACGGAAGCATACAGAAGGACACAGATAGGCCAAATGTTTCCAGAGGCATAGAATCTATGATTCTATTATAATGCAATGAAAAGATCAGCATCAATTAGTATTATAGCATCTAGAGCAGAAAGAAATCCCAAAGAATCTCCAGGAGCTTCATCAGGCAGAAAACAAAAGCCACAAATACACAAGGAGAGATGACAAAAAAGCATGGCCAAAAAGGTAAATTTCAAGACCTCAAAGAGAAAAGTTGGGGTGCTTAGATTGTAAATTCCAGGGTTTGGAATGCAGATGCCATTTGTTATTAAAGGAGGAATGAATAATGCCACAGTGAGAGGGTGCAGAATTTTTGGATGTGGTAAAATAGATAGGCATGCACCACGTCAAGGAAGGATTGGAGAAGATGATCAATGAAGGATGTGCTGCTCCTTCAGAGGTTCCAGAGGAGGTTCATAAAAATGATCCCAGGAATCAAAGGCTTAATGTATGAGGTGCGTTTGATGGCTCTGGGCCTGTACGCAATGTCCAGAAGGATGGGGGCAGGATGTCCTTGAATACTGAAAGGCCTAGGTAGTGGACATGGAGAGGATGTTTCCATTAGTAGGAGAGTCTAGGATCCAAGGGCACAGCCTTGGAATAAAGGGGCATGAGATGAGGAGGAATTTCTTCAGCCAAGGGTGGTGAATCTCTGGAACTCATTGCCACAGACGGCTGTAGAGGCCAAGTTATTTGGTGTATTTAAGGTTCTTGATTAGTAAAGGGGTTAAGGGTTACAGGCAGGAGAACGTTGTTGAAAAAAAATAGCCATGATTGTGAATTGTAGAGCAGACTCGATGGGCTGAATGGCCTAACTCTGCTCCTATATCTTGTAGTCTAAATGGTAGACATGTTGAATCAATTTTTTGTATCCATCTTCACCATGAAGGACACTGCAAATATCCCTGTGATAACAGATGGGCTAACAGGGAGGAACTTTTTAAAAAAAAATCCCAATCACAAGGGGTAAAGTATGAGACAAACTTAAGGGGCTAAAGGCAAACAAATTGGCAGGGCACAATGGCCTGGACCCAGGGTATTAAAGTAAGTGGCTGCAGAGATAGTGGACCTGTTGCCTGCAACATTTGAAAACTTGCTAAATTCTGGGAGGGTACCAGAAGACTGGAAAACAGCCAAGTCCCATGTTCAAAACGGAAGGAAAGCAGAAGGTGGGGAACTATTGGCCAGTTAGGATACCAGAATCAATAATCATAGAGGAAATAACTAATCATTTAGTAACAATATAATCAAACCTAGTCAACATGGTTTTATAAAAGGTAAACCACGTTTGACAAACTTGCTCAGATTCTTTGAAGATGTGACAGGGAGAGTTGACAGAGGGGAAACCTGTTGATGTTATGTATTTAGATTTCCTCAAGGCATTTCCTAAAGGTGCCACATAAGAGGCTGGTGCATAAATTAAGAGCCCAAGGTATTGGGGGAACTATGTTAGCATGGATTTTTGGCTGTCACATAGTAAACAGAGAGTTGGAATGAATGGGTCCTTTTCCGGCTGGAAGGGTGTAACTAGTGGAGTACCCCAGGAATCAGTTCTTGACCTTCAATTGTTTACCATTTATATTAACGACCTAAAAAAGGGAACAAAATGCAAGGTTTTCAAGTTTGCTGTGATACAAAAATAGGTCGAAAGGCACATTGTGATGAGCACTTTGCCTCTGCAATGGCATACAGATTGAGTGATTGGGTTAAAACCTAGCAAATGGAGTTTAATGTGGGGAACTGTGAGGTCATGCACTTTGGTAAAAAGAATCAAAATGCACATTATCTAAATGGAGAGTAACTGTAAATGAGTGAAGTTCAGAGGAATCTAGTGCATAAATCACCAATTAGCAGGCAGGTCCAACAAGTAGTTTCGAAGGCAAAGAGCATATCGGCCTTTATTGCAAAAGATTGGAGTTTATGAATAGGGAGGTTTTGTTGCATTTGTACAGAGTGTTGATGAGGCCACACCTGGAGTACTGCACCCAGTTTTAGCCCCCTTACCTAAAGGGAGATACAGTAACATTGGAAGCAGTCCAAAGGAGATTCGCCTAATTCCTGGTGCGAAAGGGTTGTTCTATTGAGAGAGTTTGGGTCTGTATTCCTTGGAGTTCAGAAGAACGAGGGGTGACCTTATTCAAATATATAACATCCTAAGGGGGCTTGACAGCGTACATTTCCACTAGTGGGAGAGAGTCACAAACAACAAGACATAGGTACAAAATAAGGCGCAGGTCATTTAAGACTTCTCCTCTCAGAGGGTAGCGAATCTCTGGAATTCTCTTCCCGAGTGTGGAGGCCAGATCATTAGATATATTTAAGGTGGAGGTAGATAAATATTTGAAAAAGTCAAAAATTGAGGGTTATGGGTTACTTAACGTGGAAACAGACGAATATTGGAAAGATCAAAGGAACTGCCACTGAGGAGGAACTGATGCCAGCAAAGGTCAGATACGATCATACTGAATGGCAGGGCAGGGGCCAAGTAGCCGACTGCTGTTCCTAACTTATGTCGTGTGTTGTTGAAAGTGGAAATTGGGAAAACATGCAAGAAAAAGAGAAAGCAGTCCTTGTGATAAAATTGATAAAGCTGAAGGATGTCAGGGTTGTGAGGTGGGACAGAACTAGTGCCTCAGAACTGTAGAAAGCTCAAGGAATCCCCTTCAGCCTTTCGTAGACGGAAAGCAATGCAAAACCAGTTAAAATAGTTAAACGAAAAGAACTTAACACTCCCATATTTTGATGGTGCCTTTGCCATCAACTACTGACCAGCTAAGTTGGC
Source organism: Pristis pectinata (assembly GCF_009764475.1). Lineage (NCBI taxonomy): Eukaryota > Metazoa > Chordata > Chondrichthyes > Rhinopristiformes > Pristidae > Pristis > Pristis pectinata. The sequence continues at coordinate 27,864,983 of NC_067429.1, read as the reverse complement.
GCAGCCCAAGAGAGACACAAATTGTACTCCTACTCGCTTAAAAAAGGTAAATAAAACATTAGGAAAATGTATCCCTCAAGACATTGTTGCAGAGCCCAGAAATCTTAAAATCTGGAGAAGGAAGTCATTCGGCCCATCTATTCCGTGCTGTTCACTGACAGCTTTCTAACTGGTCTCAGACCGACAGCCCCAAAACCCTTTCATTGCAATTACTGAGTCTCATTCCCACTGAGCCGGCCCATCCCCAGTGCTGCGCCGAGCCGGCTCCCGGCGCCCTGTCACCGTCCCAACCGCAGCAGGGCCGAGGGGAGCCCCAGTGCCTGGGGGGGAAGAGTCCGCAGGCCCCGGGGAGCGGCCCGTCCCCTGTCCCCTCCCAGCTCCACCACTTACTTATTGGTCTGGTGGTAGAGAGTCTCCATCCTGGGCGGTCCGGGAGCCGGAGGCCGGAGCTGGGGGTCCGGGAGCTGGAGGCTGCAGCGGTCTAGCAACTAGAGGCCGGGGCTGGGGTTGGGGTCCGGGAGCTCGGGGCTGGGGGGGTCCGGGGAACCGGAGGCCGGGGCTAGGGTTGGAGTTCGGGGAGTTCGGGGAGCCGGAGGCCGGGGGGGGGGGGGGGGGGGGGTCCGGGGAGCCGGAGGCCGGGGGGGCGGGGTCCGGGGAGCCGGAGCTCGGGGCTGGGGGGGTCCGGGAGCCGGAGGCCGGGGCTGGGGGGGGGGGGTCCGGGAGCCGGAGGCCGGGGCTGGGGGGGGAGGGGGGGTCCGGGAGCCGGAGGCCGAGGTCCGGGAGCCGGGGCTGGGGTCCGGGAGCCGGAGGCCGAGGTCCGGGAGCCGGGGCTGGGGGGGGGGGGGGTCCGGGAGCCGGAGGCCGAGGTCCGGGAGCCGGAGGCCGAGGTCCAGGAGCCGGAGGCCGGGGCTGGGGTCCGGGAGCCGGAGGCCGGGGCTGGGGCTCGAACCGAGGCCTCTCTCAGCAACACGTCATCACCTCACCCCCTCAGGACCCGCCACAAACAGTCCCTGCCGGAGAATCCCGCACCCTCCCTATCCGCGCCATCTACACTTCTAATTATTTTTTATCACCTGCGCCGGTTTTATTTTAATTATGTGGAACTCTCGGGAACCTGACTCTACTTCCTCACCCCTCTCCCCGGTGCAACGGCAGGAGATAGGGCGTATTCTACCGGCGACCTCAGCGGACACCTCATGGACCTGCAGCCCGAGCGGCTCCGCATCTGCCAACGCGGAGCCTGGTTCCATCAGAGCGGGGCCGCCGCCGCCGCCACCGTTGTTGCAAGGATCAAAGTCAACAAGCTGTACCTCGTTTAATTATACAACCTAAAATAACAGAGGAACAGCAATTTGCTGGGAATGCTGGAGCTTGGGGGAAAACAGGAACAGTGCAGAGAGAAAATGATTTAACTTTTCAGGTCGATCACCTTTCAGCATAACTGGTTGAAAAAGTTCTTTCCAGATGTCATTGACCTGTAACATGAAGTCTATTTTCCTCCAAGAATAAAACAAAATCTATATTAACAGTGGGGCATTGCAGTTAATCTGATCCACACACACGTAACATCATGTAAATAGCCTCTTTAACGTTGTTAACGATGAGTTACTGGAGCATACTTGTGACAAAATCAAACGTCATGCCTCTTACTGATGGCAGCAATGACAATAACGTAAGGGTTGTGAGCACAGAACTATGAGGACAGTGCAGATGAACATAAGATTTCGGGGTCCTGGGACACTGTAGGTAGTCCGAAAAGAAAGGATTGATATAATCATCAGAGGTTGGACCCCAAAAGGTGTGGGACAAATACCTTTGTGAGAAAAGAAAACTTATTGCTGGAGGAGCTCAGCGGGTTGAGAATCATCTGTGGAGGCAAAGGGATGGTCGACATTTTGGGTCGAGACCCCGCATCAGGACAGTGCAGAGGGGAAATAACCTGTATAAAGAGCTGATTGGGAGGGGTGAGGCAGGTGATAGGTGGAACATAGTAGAAGACCAGTAGAAACCACAGAAGGGGAGCAGTGAGAGAGAGTCTGACAGAACTTTCATCGAAGGGAGGAGGGAAATGCCCTCAAGGTGGTCACACCTTGAAGAGACTTTGCAGTGGAGTATTGGTATTGGTTTATTATTGTCAATTGTACTGTAGTACAATGGGGCACAAGAGACTGCAGGTGCTGGAACCTAGAGCAAAAATCAAACTGCTGGAGAAACTCAGCAGGTTGAGTGGCATCTGTGGAGGCAGAGGGATGGTCGACATTTAGGATCAAGACCCTGCATCAGGACTGATAATATAGAGGGGAGAGAGCCAGTATAAAGAGGTGAGAGGGAGGGTGAGGCAGGGGCTGGTGGTAATAGGTGGAACTTCTCTGCTCAGGGAAGATTGCAACTGTTGTTGAGGAGGCCACATGACTTTAAAAGCAGTGCAGAATTTAGAGTCCGCTTGAGTTTAAATACTACACCAGAGACCGAGGCCAGCTGAGTTTAGCAGCAGTGCAGAGACAGGGGTAGTGAAGTTTAAAGCAGCCTGGGTGGCAGAAGCCACATGCGTTTATGGTCTCTGCATACGCTGAGAGGTGATGGCGGCTGTCAGATGCGCCCAGCCCTACAGGATGAATCCACCTCAGGCACCAGAACCCACACCCTGCCTGCACTTCACTGGATGGGCAGCTAAAGATTCTCCCAATGGTTTCCGGGGAAGGCTCTGGGGACCTGGGATGAGCCTCAGACTTCGGGTGATGTGGCTGCTGGGACCACAGTCAGGAAGCAGGGAGTTGGCCCTGGTGAAGGTGGATGACTTGACTCCAGGGGAGAGCAGCAGCGGCTGGAGAATTGGGGTGGGGGTGGCAGTGAAGTGAGAGCAGGGTAATCAGGAGGGAAAGAAAGTGGGAATATGGTGAGTGAAGTGGGCCAGACCCAAGAGGGAGAGAGACTGACAGAGAGGGGAGATAGTGGGGAGGTGGTTTGGGGAGAGGGAACATTAGTAAGAGACTGAAGGAGAGAGAGGGTCAGGGTAGGGAAGGAGGCCAAGGAAAAAGGAGTGGCAAGACCATTCATCAGTGTGTGTGTTCTGAATGTGCCAATTTGCATGTGTGTGCGTGTGTATGTCTCTGGGGGTGAGAAGGAGGGAAGGGGAAGAGTTTGGTTTGGGCCTGGGTCTCCAGTTATTTGTACTATGAAATCTTGGTTATCCTTGCTGCTGGACCAGGACCTCGCTCTGTCAAGCCCAGAGAACATAGAACATTACAGCACAGTACAGGCCCTTCGGCCCACAATGTTGTGCCGACATTTCATCCTGCTCTAAGATCTATCTAACCCTTCCCTCCCACATAGCCCCCTGTTTCTCTATCATTCATGTGTCTATCTAAGAGTCTCTTAAATGTCCCTAATGTATCTGCCCCCACAATCTCTGCAGGCAGTGCGTTCCACGCACCCACCACTCTCTGTGTAAAGAACTTACCCCTGACATCCCCCTTATATCTTCCCATGTGGTTACCGTTGTGCAATGGCCGCCCAATATTAAAAGAATTCTTGCAATATTGTGACGAGGAAAGCTGTGATAGATGTTGATGTGATGAAACAGCCTTGCTTGAGCCCAGTCAACACAGGGGTAGGATCTGTTGTGGATCTGCTGGTTAGAATTACAGCTTGGGTGTCATCATGCAACAGATGTGGAAAAGAGAGGAGAGGAGTCAAAGTTGAGAAGGACTCTCCACCGTCCCTCTTGATCGCAGACACAAAGATTGTTCAAGTTCAAGTTCAAGTTTATTGTTGTCATGGGCACACATGCACAAGGTATAAATGCCATTGGAATTAGCTTTTTGCAACAGCAGCACAGTACATTACAAGATGAGGGCAGACATAAGTTAACGTAAATCTAAGTTAAAATAAATTAGTGCAAGTTTAAGAGAGAGAAAAATATATACTACATAAAAAATATAAAATTTAATTGAAAGGTCATAAAAGGCCATACATATATAATGGTTGATGCTCCTCCCAGGAATCTTCATGGAGGTGGTGGTGAAGATCACGTCCATTTGCCTCTAGATGGGGGAATCCACACTGTGATTTGGGGAGCAGCCCTTTGATCACGGAGAAAAAGTAGCTGAAAAGGATCTTTGCTGTGAGTTTCACTGTGGCAGACAGCTGGAAGAGCCATCCGCAAATTGCCACAATCAGATTTGCCTCCTTCCTTGAAGATGGCAATGATTACAGTGTCTCTGAGGTCACCTGGCCCATCCTCCTCTTCCAAGATGCAGGAGACGAGGCTATGAATTTGTCTGTGTCTGAAATTGTTCTCTGCCAAGTTAAAGGTCTCAAAGAACCTGAAAAGAAAGTTCTTCTCAGCGATACCCTGAGAAACCCAATGATACCCAACTAACAGGAGTCACAGGTTTTCCATTGTGCCTGAAGTCCCTTGAAGTCCACTATAATTAACATCTTTAACACTCTTAGCTTCTCTACCAGAAAACACCAGGACTGGTTTAATAAGAATGACTGGGATATCTAATGGGTTATTAACCAAAAATGCAAGGCATCCTTGGATTGCAAATGCCTTTCTGTTTCAATGATTTGAAAGCAATTCTACAGAGAGCTGAAGACCAAAGTCCAACAGTTAATAAAACAAAGAACGGATGGTGAATGGAAGGAGCACAGGAGGTCCAAAGATTTGCTGAAAACTATGACAGGTATGGATCTTTCCATGCTCTCAAGATGGTTTCAAACATCCTAAAGCTCAACCTGTTGAAAGCCAAAATCAGAGGATGGCTTGTGAAGCACAGAAAGATTGTTAGCACTCACTGGAAGGAGCACTTTGAAACAAGACTTTATCCTTGGCATGAGTATCCTTGACTCCATCTCACTATTCAGTCCAGTGTCACTGCCACCCAAAATATTGAAAAGACCATACGTTAACTTAAACACGAGACCTCTGGACCAGATGGTATCCCCGTTGAAGTTCTAAAGTAGAATAAGACAAGAGGTAATTCTGCGGTTAGTTTTAGTGCACAGAAGTGGCAAGGGTTTTTAGTGGAAGAACCGGTGACCATAAAGGGATTGAATTTCACAAAAGAAGTTCAACCACACACATACTGCACATTTAGCTCATGCAACCAGGACAAATTTCTACCATGATAACTTTAAAACAGTAAGTGACTAACATCCAGATACATTGGTCCCTACCCTTTGAACTGCTTCAGCCGAAGACATACCTAAGAAAGAATGTTTCCTTCATATTAGTTTGATGTCTTCACTCACCATATGTAGCTCCTCAGAAGACTGATTAGTGATGTATGAGGTCTTGATATTTGCTTTGGGGGTGGCATAGTAGTTAGTGCTGCAGCATCATGGCTCCAGGGTCACAGGTCCGATCCGGACTTTGGCTGCTAATTCTGTGAAGTTTTCACATGGCCTAATGAATTCCTCTAGTTTATCTCCTTTCCTTCGACATCCCAAAGATCTTCTAGTAGGTTAATTGGCCACATTGGTTAGCTCTTAGTGTAGGCTAATGACAAGAAGTATCATAGGAGGCGTTGTTGAGCATGTCTGAGAGAGAATAAGTTGCAGGGTGAAGGGAAATGGAAGGGAATGGGACCAAAAGGATTGCTCCCCTGGGAGCTGCATTGACTCAGTGCACTGAATGGCCCCCTTCTGTGTTGTGATAAGAGTCAGCGTACATTAAAAAAACATCAAAAACCATCTGATTATCATTCACTTTTTGTCTCCTGCATTGAAACTGCTTCTAACTATTCTTCGTTCTAAATTGCTATGCATTGCTATAAAAGCAAAATTAATCATCTAAAACCTCATGGCTTTACAGTATAGGATGAATAAATAGTCCTCTGTAATCTAGTCCAATTAGCCCGCCTACCACTTAAAATGAGGTTGAGATTTGGACTTGAGTCTCAACTACAAATGGGGCTATTTTTTTGTAATGTGATGTTCCAATCATTTCTCCCAGATGTTCATCATACAAAACACAGGAACCCAGTAAATCCAATTTATATTAAACCTAGTCAATGGAATGCCTTTGAAATATAGATGGTGTCCTACTGTAGGAAGCATGGGAACCAATTTGTACGAAACATCATCCTAGAAACACCATTCTGATGGTGATCACATTATGTCTTAGGATGGGCGTTGGTTGTGGGATAAACTTTGGCTGGGTCATGCAGAATAACATCCCTGCTCCTCTTCAGATTAGCACCATGGGAGCTTCCACATACAACTGAGAAGGCGGACAGGACCGATGTTTAAAGGCACATCAAAAATGCAGCACTTCATCCCAGGGCCTGAATTTTGTGAAATTCACAAGAACTGTAGATGCCGAAACTCTGAAATAAAACTCAGAAAATGCTGGAAACACTAAGCAGGTCAGGCAGCATCTGCGGAAACAGAAACAAATAACTTTTCAAGTCCGAGGTTCTACGTTAGAACTGGAAAAGAGAGAAGTTGGTTTTCAGTAGCAGAAAAGGTGGCAGAAGGGTAGGTAGAATAAAGGGAATATCTCTGATAAGACGAGACCAAATGGGTTAATGTGGCAATTAGAAGTCTTTTATGCTTCTTTGTCTATGTTATGTGTTGTTAAGACCATGGATGTGGGAGATGTTCAGAAGTCCAGACAATATTAATATAAAGAGAAAACTGAGCCAAATAATGATAGGCAGATATTTCAGGTCTGATACAGACAGTAAGAGAGGATGAGTTCCCTAAAGCTGGAGAATTCAATATTGAGTGCTGAAAGCTGCAATGTGCTCATGAGCCTTGTTGTAACAGTGTAGGTCACAGACAGAAAGGTCAGAATGGGAGTGGACTAGTTAATCAAAGCTCAGTATCATACCCATGGACTGAACACGGGTGCTCTGCAAAGCAATCGCCAAATCTGCCTACATTTTGTAATAAAGACAGAAAACACTGGATGCATCCAGCAGGTCGGGCCTCAACAGTGGAAAGAGAAACAATTAATGTTTCATATCTATAAGCCTTCACCAAAACTGGAAAAAAGAGAAACCACAAACAATCTGCTGAAAGAACTCAGTGGGGCAAACAGCCTCTGTGAGTGGGAAGGAATTGTCGACATTTCATGTCAAAACCCTGCTTCAGTCTTGGCCAGAATGGTATTGTCTGTCAATAATCCAAACCTGCTAAGTAGGTGATTTATCTCCAGGTGGACACTGGGCTATATTCCTGCTCTGCAGTGTGTAACTGATCTAAGCACAAGCACCAGGTCTTGTATTAAATTAAAAATAATGGGAGCCTAAGTCTATCAACCATTACACCACATGTGATCTATGCAACATGGTGCTACACTTGGAAACTATTTGTTGTGCTTCTCCATAGATCATCTGGCCCGCTGGTCAATTGGTGTTCATGCAGTGACAATGTCAGGTGCTCTGGAGCTCACAAAGTCCCATGAGACCTAGGGATCTTGATAAATTACTGGAAACTCCAGGTCACATTCCTAGAGTTTCCAGGGTTCCTGATCTAAGTTGACCCTCAGGTCCTGGCAAGCGCCATGCAAGCACCAGACAGAACTCACTGCTTGCAATCCATCCCTTTTTAGTTGGTTGCTGGGAAAGACTCACAGCTAAGTTTGGAAAGGAAAAGAGACAACCAACATGGGGGCTGAGAACTGACCAGCAGCTGCTGCAGACAGTACTGAGGCAGAAAGAGTACTCCTTTCTTCTCTTGGTTCCATATTAAGGGAAGTTTTAAAATGCTTAAATGTTTTGCCTGTTTAATACCTCAGTATCTCTGGAGAAAGCAGAGGAGCCTCCAACTTAATCACCTCACATTATTGATTTCCACCAGAAAGTTCGGGTTCTTGTGCATTGGACGGAAATGGTAATTGGTCTATTATTGTCACATGTATTGGTATTGGTATTGGTTTATTATTGTCACTTGTACCGAGGTACAGTGAAAGACTTGTCTTGCATACCGTTCGTACAGGGCAATTCATTACACAGTGCAGTTACATTGCGTTAGTACAGAGTGCATTGATGTAGTACAGGTAAAAATAATAACAGTACAGAGTAAAGTGTCACAGCTACAGAAAAAGTGCAGTGCAATAGGGTGCAAGGTCACAACAAGGTAGTTCGTGAGATCATAGTCCATATCATCCTATAAGGGAACCATTCAATAGTCTTATCACAATGGGGTAGAAGCTGTCCTTAAGTCTGGTGGTACGTGCCCTCAGGCTCCTGTATATTCTACCTGATGGAAGAGGAGAGAAGAGAGAATGTCCCGTGTGGGTGGGGTCATTGATTATGCTGGCTGCTTCACCAAGACAACGAGAGGTAGAGTCCAAGGAGGGGAGGCTGGTATTCGTGATGCGCTGGGCTGTGTCCACAACTCTCTGCAGTTTCTTGCGGTCCTGGGCAGAGCAGCTGCCATACCAAGCTGTGATGCATCCAGATAGGATGCTTTCTATGGTGCATTGATAAATGTTGGTGAGAGTCAAAGGGGACAAACTGAATTTCTTTCACCTCCTGAGGAAGTAGGGGCACTGGTGAGCTTTCTTGGCTGTGGCATCTACGTGATTTGACCAGGACAGGCTGTTGGTGATGTTCACTCCCAGGAACTTGAAGCTCTCAACCCTCTTGACCTCAGTACTGTTGATGTAGACAGGTGTATGTACACCGCCCCCTTTCCTGAAGTCAATGACCAGCTCTTTTGTTTTGTTGACATTGAGGGAAAAGTTTTTGTCATGACGCCATTCCACTAAGCTCTCTATCTCCTTCCTGTACTCCGACTCATCGTTGTTTGAGATATGGCCCACAATGGTGGAATCATCCACAAACCTGTTGATGGAGTTAGAGCAGAATCTGGCCACACAGTCATGAGTGTATATGGAGAAGAGTAGAGGGCTGAGGATGCAGCCTTGTGGGGCTGAATAATCGTGCCGGAGGTATTGCTGCCTACCCTCACTGATTGCAGTCTGTTGGTTAGAAAATCAAGGATCCGGTTACAGAGAGAGGTGTTGAATCCTAGGTCTCGGAGTTTGGTGACAAGGTTGCTTGGGATTATTGTATTGAAGGCACAGCTGTAGTCAATAAACAATAGTCTAATGTAGGTGTCTTTACTGTCCAGATGCTCCAGAGATGACTATAGGGCCAGGGAGATGGCATCCACTGTGGACCTGTTTTGGCGATAGGTGAATTGCAATGGGTCCAGGTTGTCTAGGAGGCTGGAGTTGATGTGTGCCATGACCAGCCTCTCAAAGCACTTCATGATGGTGGATGTCAGAGCCACTGGTCGGTAGTCATTAAGGCATGTTACCTTGCTTTTCTTCAGTACTGGGATGATAGTGGTCTTCTTAAAACAGGTGGGAACCTGAGATTGAAGCAGGGAGAGGTTAAGTACATCAGCAAATACTTCTGCCACCTGATCAGCACAAGATCTGAGCACATGGCCAGGGACACCATATGGGCCAGATGCTTTCCTTGTGTTCACTCTCCGGAAGACTGATCTTACGTTCTCAACGGTGACCACAGGATCGGTTGCACTGGAGGCTGTCAGGGTGGGTGGTGACAATCTACTTCCCTTCCGTTCAAAACACGCATAGAATGCGTTAAGCTCATCAGGAAGGAATGCGCTATTGTTAACTATGCAGCGCGTCTTCGTCTTGTAGCCTGTTATGGCACGTAAGCCCTGCCATAACTGACGGCTGGTCTGAGACTCTATTTTGAGTCGGTATTGCCTCTTGGCATCCCTGATAGCCTTCCAAAGGTCATGTCTCGATTTCTTGTACAGATCAGGATCACCAGATTTGTGTGCAGCAGTCCTCGCCTTCAGTAGGGTGTGGACCTCCCAGTTCATCCATGGTTTCCTGTTTGGGAACACCCATATTGACCTCTTTGGTACACAGTCTTCAACACACGGGCTGATAAAGTCTGCGATGGTGGTAGCATACTCATCAAGGCTGGCAGCTAAGTCTTTGAACATGGACCAGTCCACTGTCTCAAAGCAGTCACGTAGGAGCTCATCTGTTTCCTCAGACCAGCACTGCACGACTCTCTGTACTGGATCCTCCCGTTTCAGTTTCTGTTTTTATGCAGGGTAAAGGAGCACAGCCTGGTGCTCTGATTTCCCAAAGTAAGGACGAGGAGTGGCTCGGAGGTACAATGAAAATCTTTGAGAAACAAAGGGCTGTAGAGGCTGGAATATAGATGAAGAACACTATGATGCTGGAGGAACTCAGCATCATAGTGTAATGCTGCCTGGCCTGCTGAGTTCTTCCAGCATCATAGTGTTTTTCATCAGTGGAAATGTTTGTTTTGCATGCCATCCATACAGATCATTTCACCACATTGGCACATGGAGATAGTACAAGGGAAAAGCAACAATAGAATGCAGAATATAGTGTTACAGTTAGAGAGAAAGTGCTGTGCAGGGTACAAGGCCATGACAAAGTAGATTGTGAGGTCAAGAGCCCATCCTTTTGTACAAGAGGTCTCTTCAATAGTCTTATAGAAACTGTCCTTGAGCCTGGTGGTACGTGCGTTCAGACTTTTACAAGATGAGTTGGGATGTCCAACGTGATGAAAAGGGCAGCTGCCATTCTATGCCTGACTCACACATGAAGAATGAGGGTCAGCATTGAGGGAGTGCACTGTTGGACATGCCCTTTCATGGAAAACCATTCAGAATATCTGGTCTCTTTGGTGGATGTAAAAGATCCCGTGGTACTATTTTGAAGAAGAGAAGGAAACTACTCCCTAGTTCTTTGGCCAATGTTTATCCCTCAAGCAACGTCTTTAAATTAGATGAACAAGATCGTTATCATGATGCTGTTTGTAGGACCTTGCCCTAAAGCAACTTGGCTGCTACGATTCTTACACTAGAATAGTGCCTGAACTTCAGAAGTACTTTATTGCTTATAAACCACTTTCGAATATTCCAAGGTTGTGAAAGGCAGCACAGAAATGAAAGTCCTCACTTTTTACACGGACTAAAGGAAAGGAAACAAAATTCTCTGTTGCCAAGTTTCACAAAGGAATTTCAGCAAAACAATTACAAATTTAACATGAGCAAACTTAAAATGTTTGGAAGTGGTACAACAAATTAGGAAGCAATACTAGAAAGGGAGTGTTATCAAAAATTATGATTTTTCATGGGGTGCTGGGAGGTATGAGTCAGTTTGGGTGGAAAAGTGTGACGCAAAAGGAAACTAATAATTGGGAATTGTCGCAGACCATCTGGGCAAGAGGAGGAAATTGATATGGAATTAGTTGAACAAATAGAAAATGTATTGAAGAAAGGGAGGTTGATACCTACAAAGGATGTCAATTACATTAGATTGAAATAGAATGAAGGAAAAGGTCACTTCTTGGAGCCAACTGCAGCTGAGCACCAGCATGGTGAGGAGGTGGAAGGCAGGGACAATCATTTTCCAAACGAATAGCTGAACTTGCATTGATTCACTGTAGTCAAAGCTCTTGCCTGCACACTCTGCAGGCCTGTCTTCCCATTAGTGGGGCAACACCTGCAATTTGTATGTAAAGGCATCCATCGCCAGTAATAGAGGAGAAGGTAATATCGACTCTAAGTGTGGAACACTCAGTTACAACAGCAACAACAACAAGGATCATCTACCACCTTTAATGTATTAAGGCATCCCATTCTATTAGTTGAAAACTGACACCAATCTAAAGAAGGATCCAACATAACAACTGACTGAAATCTTGGCCAAAGGAATAGCTTTTAAGGTGCATCTTAAAGGGAAAGAAAAATACAAAGATATTAGGAAAGGGAATCCTTAACTTAGAGCTGAGAGGAGAAAGGCTAGGTCACCATTGATGGTATGAAGAAAGTCTAAGATGCACAGGAGACCAGTGGTGAATGAGCAGAGAGACCTTGGATGGTTAGAGAGCTGGAGGAGGTTATGAAGATAGGGAGGGGTGGAGGCGTGAAATCATCGCATGATGAGAATTTTAATATGGATGATTGATGGACCCAGAGAAAATGGAGATCAGCATACACTTTGTAATGGTTGATTAAGGCATGGTAGGGGAGGATAGAGAGAGCATATTACCCCACTTAATGATGCAAAACAATATCTTGAACCATATAGTTATTTTCTGTGAATATGTGTGGTAGATTAATAACAGCCAGCAAAAATCTGCTGTCCAGATTTGATGAGGTCATTTGGAATAGCAATAATGAATATGACCCAATTTTTAAGAGGAACAACATTCTCTTTTAAATGTACAAATGTTTTGAAAAAAATCCAAAAATTACATCTGAAGACATATCTTCAACATATTTAAACAGTTATAAATGATCTAAGATCTGAATTTGCTTCAAACCCACCTTCCTCAAATCTTTCAGGTTGTTTCTAGAGGGTAGGTCTTCGATGCATAAACTAAGCGCATATGTGGCCAGCCTTAACGTGCTTAATGACGTGTGAGGGTGGGGGCAATGCGCCATGCTGGGCACTCCCTGTGCATGCTTGTGCAGTGGAGTTTCCTGACATCAGCTCAAGTAATAGAGGAGAACGCAATGCCAGCTCTAACAAGCTGTGAAACACTATGGGATGCTTTACTACATTAAGGATGGCAGGTGGACGTGGTTTTTATTGTCGTTGTAGCTGGGCTGTTTCCAGTCTGTATTAGAATCAATATTACCTCGTTCCCTACTGCCTAGCTGCAATAGTAATAACAACCAGTACTTCTCCGCCACTTACCATCAATAACGCTAATTAAAGGATGTTGGTTTGTGATTACTTTTCATGTTAACATCTATCATAAATGTACAGAAACTTTAACTCTATTTCTCTTCCTTCAATGCGACCTGACCTGCTGAGTGTTTCAGGCATTTTCTACTTTTCTTTCAGATTTTCAGCATCTTCATGTTTTCCTGTTTTTATTATGAATGTACCATGTGCTTATCAGTGTGCTGGAAGAAGAGTTGATGGAACTTGGCACTTCATCCTTCAGTATTTTCTGTGATCCTTAGAAGTGGCATAGAGGTCCTACGCAATGATTCAGGAGGGCAAAGGTATATACTCGACTAAAGTGTTTAAAAGCAAGGTAATTATTTCCTTTGATGTCATTGGCTTCAATAGTGCGAAATTTGTGATCTGGAATTTTAACATGCGTGAGAGCTCGACTTGTTTGACCCAACAACCGTTGCAACTCCTGTGAGACCTGCCTTTTTATGACTTCGCTTCCCATCATCCAGTCCTCCCAGGGGAAGCAGCGATTCACTTGCACTTCTTCCATTTTAGTGTACTTCACGTAGTGCTCCTTTCCACTTTGGAGAGACCACATGGAGAACAATTCCGTTCAATCTGCAAGACTGACCCTGAGCTTTCAGTTGTCTGCCACTCTCACTCTGACCTCCTTGTCTTTGGTCTCCTGTGTACTCCTAATAAAGTCCAAAGTAAGCTTGAGGTAGAGACACATTGCAGTGCTCAGGACTCAGTATTGAATTCAACAATTTCAGATAACCAGCTTTTCCAGTTTGTGTCAGAATTGACCAACTCTAACGTAACTCAACCCACTTGCAGCCTAAACTCAATTTTATTTTGTCATTCTGATGTTACATGATCAGCTGAGTATTTCCAGCATTCCCTTTTATGTCAGATTCCCAGCAAATCTGAAATTTCTGGCTCATAGTTCCAGCATTTGTGTTCTTTTCCTGCTTTTGTTCATCTTTGTCTCTCTTTCTCTCTTTACACTTCTCCAGACAGATCAGCAATGGTTGACAAGCGCCATTTCTCTCCCAGATAGGACAACCCTGGTCCGTACCCTATCACGAATATTCCCTTTGTTCTTTCTGGCCTCCTCTCACTCCACTTTGTTACTTAAAGTCTGTTTGTTGTCCGACTTCTCTGGGTCTGATGAACGGTCGTCAACCTGAGGTGTTAACTCTGTTTATCTCTCTCCAAAGATGCCATCTGACCTGCTGAGAAACACCAGCGCTTTTGTTTTTATTTTAATAATCAAAGGTGTTTATTACTGATCCAAATACATAAAAGGAGATCCAATTTCACCATGCTATTATGAGTTAAATCAAGGATAAGAAATCTGAATTGGTAATCAGACCCTGAAACTACCATTTTGAGGTACAGTGTACAAAATTGTGTAGGTAATATTGAAAGAAGCAAAAAAAAGACATCCCCATACGTAATCTTTACAATGAAAAGTTTATCTTGCATAAATAAATTAGTGTGCCTAATAAACTCAATACAGGTCTGACTGTAAACAATCCATATTGCATGCACTTTAAAAATTGGCACCTTGACTCAGTAGTTAGCTAGTCTCTTTATGTTACCTCATTAATCCTCAATAAAGCAGAATCCAGCTCACTGGGCAATGTCAAATCTGTTGGACAACAAATTTGTTGGACTGCTGTGCCGCACTGGAAGCCCATTGTAGCTCTGCTATCCAAAGCCAGGATGGTAACTCCCTGATCACCACACCACTGAAGCTGGTCCTTGGGCTCCAAGTGAAGCTGACACGGTGGCCAGCAACATTGCGTAATGGTGGTGTCCACTAGTGTGCTGTTGGAAGTGGCCACCTTCCCATCTTGGGAAGGATTGGCATCCAGGATCTATGCAAAACCTTGTGCCCAATTGGTACTGGACTCCTCTGTGCTCTTCAGCAGTAAATACAGACTGGTGTCCCAATGCAACAAAGATTTTGCTATACACACTCAGCAGCCTTTCCCTGTGGTCTGGCCACAGAACGTCTCATCTAAACTCAATGTTTTGTTCCAACTGTGTATCAGTCTGATGAAAATTCGCAGTGACAGCCATGCAGGGGAAAGGTTAATAAGATTAATAAGATTTACGAAGTGCCGTCAATGGAGGATAAACATGCTATCCTCTCTCACAAGATCACAAGATCACAAGACAAGGGAGCAGAAGTAGGCCATTTGGCCCATCAAGTCTACTCCAAAGAAAAGGGAAAAAAGAAAAAGAAATGAGAAATTGGGGGGGGGGCGCAAAAAGGAAACAATATTCTAACCCCAATTTCCGGCCTTATCCCCATATCCCTTGATACCTCGACTATTTAGATATCTATCTATCTCTTCCTTAAACGCCTCCAATGATCTGGCCTCCACTGCTGTACATGGCAAGGAATTCCACAAATTCACCACCCTCTGGCTAAAGAAATGTCTCCTCATCTCTGTTTTAAACCTGTACCCTCTAATTCTAAGATTGTGCCTTCTGGTCCTGGACTCACCCACCAAGGGAACCAGCCTAGCCACATCTACTCTGTCCAGTCCTTTCAACATTTTAAATGTCTCTATGAGGTCCCCTCTCATTCTTCTGTACTCCAGTGAGTACAGTCCAAGAGCCGACAAACGCTCATCATATGTAAGGCCTTTCATTCTGGGAATCATCCTCGTAAATCTCCTCTGAACCCTCTCAGACATCAGCACATCTTTCCTAAGATATGGGACCCAAAACTGTGCACAGTATTCCAAATGAGGCCTCACTAGTGCCTCACAGAGCCTCACCAACACTTCCTTACTTCTATACACTATACTTCTCGAAATAAGTGCCAATATAGCATTCACTTTCTTTACCACCGATCCGACCTGGTGGTTAACCTTTCGAGTATCCTGCACAAGTACCCCCAAGTCCCTTTGTACTTCTGTACTTTGAATTTTCTCTCCTTCTAAATAATAATCTGCCCATTTATTTCTGTTTCCAAAGTGTACAACTGCACATTTCTCAACGTTGAATCTCATCTGCCATTTCCTTGCCCATTCTCCTAAACTATCTAGGTCTCTCTGCAACCTCCCTGTCTCCTCAATACTCCCTACTCCTCCACCTATCTTGGTGTCATCTGCAAACTTAGCCACAAAACCATTTACTCCATCACCCAAATCGTTAATGTACAAGGTAAAAAGAAGCGGCCCTAACACCGACCCCTGCGGAACACCACTAGTAACCGGTAGCCAACCAGAACAAGATCCTTTTATTCCCACCCTTTGCTTCCTGCCAACCAGCCAATGCTCCACCCATTCTGTTATCCTACCTGTAATTCCATGACCTCTCATCTTATTAATCAGTCTCTTATGTGGCACCTTGTCGAAGAACTTTTGAAAGTCTAAATACACAACACCTACGACCTCTCCCTTATCCACCCTGCCTGTGATTTCTTCAAAAAACTCCAATAGGTTGGTCAGGCAGGATCTTCCCTTCACGAAACCATGTTGGCTAGGACCTATCTTGCCTTGCAGCTCTAGGTATTCCATAACCCCATCCTTGACGATCGATTCCAAAAACTTTCCCACCACTGACGTCAGACTAATAGGTCTGTAATTTCCCTTATGCTGCCTCCCACCTTTCTTATACAGTGGAACTACATTTGCGACCCTCCAGTCCTCCGGAACCATGTCGGAGTCTATCGATTCCTGGAAAATTATCACCAATGCCTCCGCGATCTCTAAAGCCACCTCCTTCAGAACCCGGGGATGAACCTCATCCGGTCCGGGAGACTTATCAGTCTTTAGCCCATTTAGTTTTCCTAGCACCTTCTCTCTAGTAATCTTAACTGAACTCAGTTCCATTCCGTGAGACCCCTGACTATCCAGTATATTGCTGATCTCCTCCACAGTGAAGACCGATGCAAAATACTCATTTAGTTCTTCTGCCATCTCCTTATCATCCATTATAATCTCTCCTGCACCATTATCGATTGGTCCTAAATCAACCCCTGTCTGTCTTTTACTCTTTATATATTTAAAAAAACTCTTAGTATCCTTTCGAATGTTATCTGCCAACTTCCTTTCATAATTCATCTTTTCTTTTCTAACGACCTTCTTAGTTTCTTTCTGCAGGTTTTTAAAAGTTTCCCAGTTTTCTGTTTTCCCAATAATTTTGCTTCCTTGTATGCCCTCCCTTTTGCTTTTACTTTAGCCTTCACCTCTCTCGTTATCCACATTTGTGCTTTTTTTCCATTCAAAACCTTTTTTCCTGGAATATATCTATCCTGCATTTTCCTTATTACTTGTAGAAATTCCTTCCATTTCTGCTCCGCCGTCCCTCCAGCTAGCTTACTCTTCCAATCAATTTGGGCCAGCTCCTCTCTCATACCACTGTAATTTCCTCAGGATGACTGTGTTCTTCTTTGCCCTAACAGTTAAACTACCTAACTACTTCACTCATGCCAAGGTGTGGAGGCTTAATACCAGCATGAGATAGGAAACAGAATGAAGCCAAGGATAAATCTTTGAGTGTCACCGGAGGTAATGGTACAGGTATGGGAAGAGAAACCATTGCAGATGATCACCTGGTTATGATTAAATAGATAAGAAAGATGAGTGCAGTCCGATCCCAACTACAGAATAGCAGAGAGGTTGCCAGAAGGTTGGTGTGGGCCAACACAGGTCTGATTAAACCCAACTTAATCTTAGAAGTCAAATTTGCTCTTATCTACATCAGACTGCATCCTTGTATCCTTGCTAGAATTTGACCACATAACTAAACTCATTCTCCATTTTTCTTCCCTTAAGGGATGCAAGCAAAGGACAGCCAGAAAGAAATCCAGATCAAAATATGGAGGGAGGGAAGTAGTGGTGATGACACATGAGATTAGTACTCAGTGCTAGTGAGGGTAGGAATAGGAGGATAAGGAAAATGAATGTGTGGCTGGAGAGTTGGTGCAGGCAGGATGGCTTCAGCTACTTGAAACATTGGGATCTCGCCTGGGGCTGAGGCAGCCTGTACATTGCATCTGAACTGGAGGGGCACAATTATCCTCATGCGGAGGTTTGCAAGTGTTAGTTGGGAAGTTTTAAACTAGTCTGGCAGTCAGGGACCCAAAGTAGTAGTGTATCAGATGAGAAGCAAAAGAAAATGTAGAGGTTAAAGCAACCAAGTCTAGCCAGTGGACTAGGCAAGGGCAGGACAGGGAGCGAGGAAGGTCTAGTAAGCTAAACTGCATTTACTTTAATGCAAGAAACCCCACAGGTAAGGCAGATGAACTCAGAGCATGGATCAGCACATGGGATTGTGATAACTTAGGGAAGGAAATTGGGAGGGCATAAAGAGACCATGAGATATTCCTGTCAGAAAAGATAAAGGAGAATCCTGAAAGATTCTATTAGTATATTAAGAGAACAAGAGCAGCTAGGGAGAGAGTAGATCCCCTTTAGGATCAGTGTGGTAATCTAGATGTGGAGCCACGGAAAATGGGTGAGGTCTTAAATGAATACTTCTTGTCTATATATACTGTGGAGAAGGACATGGACGTTTGTGAGGTCAGGAGAGGGAACAGTGATATCCTGGAGCACATCACCATTACAGAGGAGGACATTTTGGAGGTCCTGAAACGCATAAAGGTGGATAAGGAGCCTGACCAGGTGTATCCTAGGATGTCATAGGAAGCAAGGAGGCAATTGCTGGGGCCCTGGCAGTGATTTCCGTATCTTCATTAGCCAGAGGTGAGGTACTGGAAGACTGGAGGGTAACTAATGTTGTTCCTTTATTTAAGAAGGGTTACAGTGATAAATCAGGGAACTACAGGCCTGTGAGCCTTACATCAGTGGTGGAAAAGTTAGGGGAAGGGATTATGAGCGACAGGATTTATTTTCATTTGGAAAGCAAGAACTCATTAGAGATATTCAGCATGGCTTTGTGTGTGGAAAACCATACCTCATGAATTTGAGTGAGTTTTTTTAAGAGGTGACCAAGATGACTGATGAGGGAAGGGCAGTAGGCGTTGTCTACATGGACTTCAGCAAGGCCTTTGACAAGGTCCCATATGGTCGGCTGGTCCAAAAGTGTATGGGATCCAGGGTGAGCCAGCCACTTGGATACAAAATTGGCTTGGTGGTAGGATGCAGATAGTAGTGGAGGGTTGTTTTTCAGATTGGAGGCCTGTGACCAGTTGTGTGCCCCAGGGATTGGTGCTGGGTCCTCTGTTTGTCATATACATTAAAGATTTGGATGAGAATGTGGGTGGCATGGTCAGTAAGTTTGCAGATGATACCACAATTGATGGTATATCAGACAGAGGGTTGTACCCGTGATGGAGCTGGCTGAGTCTACAACCCTCTGCAGCCTCTTTCATTCCAGCACATTGGAGCCTCCATACCAGGCGGTGATGCAACCAGTCAGAATGTTCTCCACCACCTGTTGAAATTTGCAAGTGTCTTTGGTGACATACTAAATCTCCTCAAACTCCTAATGAAGTAGAACCGCTGACGTGCCTTCTTTGTGATTGCTCAAGACAGATCCTCTGCGATGTTGAAGCCCAGGAACTTGAAGCTGCTCACCTTGCCACCACTGACCCCTCAATGAGGACATATTCTCCCTTTCAAAGCATGCCTAAAAGGCATTGAGCTCATTAGGGGGTGAGGCATCACTGCCATTTATGCTGTTAGTTTTCGCCTTATAGGAAATAATGGCATGTAAACAGCTGTCATGTGTTCAATTGTGTCTCTAACTTCACATGGAATTCCCTTTTGCTCTCACGATGGCCTTCCATAGGACATACCTAGACTTCTTATAGGGTTCTGGATCGCCAGTCTTGAACGCCACAGATTTAGCCCTCAGCAGACTGCGAATCTCCTGGTTCATCCAGGGCTTCCGGTTTGGGAAAATTTCGGTATGTTCTCAATGGCACACACTCATCCACGCAGGTCTTGATGAAGTCGGTGACTCTGTGGCATATTCATTCAGATCCGAAGATGAATCCCTGAATATGGTCCAGTCCACCGATTCAAACCAGTCCTGTAAATGCTCCTCTGCCTCCCTTGACCATATCTTCACGGTCCTCACCACTGGTGCTGCCGTCCTCAGTCTCTGCCTGTATGTCGGGAGTAGAAGCACAGCCAGGTGATCAGACTTGACAAAGTGTGGGTGCGGGATGGCACAGAAAGCGTTCTTGATGGTGGTGTAACACTGGTCGAGTGTGTTGGCTCCTCTGGTTCCACAGGTGACATGTTGGTGGTAGTTTGTCAGAGACTTCTTCAAGCTGGCCTGGTTGAAGTCCCCTGTGATGATTGGGAAGGCATCAGGGTGCGCTGTCTCGTGACTGTTGATCATGGTGCTCAGCTCCTCCAATGCCAGCTTGACGTTTGCCTGGCATGGAATGTACACCGCTACCAGGATGACAGTAGAGAACTCCCTCGGCAGATAAAGCGGATTGCACTTGACCACCAGATGTTCCAGGTCAGGGAAGCAGGTCTGTGACAGAACCACCCTGCCTGTGCACCACGACGAGTTAATCATAAAGCAAACGCTGCCGTCTCTGCCTTTACCTGATACCACCGTCCAGTCTATGCGGTGAGTGGTGAAGCCCTCGGGCTGGAGCGCTGTGTCCAGAGCACTAGGGGTGAGACGTGTCTCCATGAAGCAGAGTACACAACAGTCCCTGATGTCCCTCTGGTACTGCAATCTTGCTCTGAGGTCTTCAATTTTATTTTCCAGAGACTGTATCCAGGGTGTGCTAGTCAGCTGGATACAAAATGGTCAGCGTAGACATGGAGGGCGGAAGGGCCTGTTTCTATGCTGTCCAACTCTATGAATTGCCCCTGAAGACAATATGAAATCCTATTCTATTTTTGGTAAGGCTTCTCGACCTGGGTTTTCAGGGTTGTTGCAAAGTTAAATTCATAAAAGGTGCAATGTTAGAATGTACATGGTAATGGGGAATGCAACCAAAGTTTCCAAAGACATTCTTACACGAGGTCCATCTGGATTAATTCAGGGAAAATACCATGTAGTATCAGAAAGTGCGATATACAGCATATTGGAAATAAAACAACTACTCTGCATGGGATTGGCCTAATTGTCTCATCACTCACTCTGTGTCTATGCCCTGAGGAAAAGTAACAAACCAAGTCTACATTCCAGAAATCATTCTCAAGTCTGGCCTTATGCCCCTACAGAACTGCGTATCATTCACACCTTGAAGCCACCAGGCAACATATAAGCATGTGCGGACTGAGAGAAGCAGTTGGTCTAAAAATGTTACAAAGATGATGAATGAGGCATTATACAATAAGCTGCAACTCTTCAGTTTTAAAAATTGCCTTATGTAGATGTATGTCTGATACTTTATGTAACAGAGAAACAAACTAGGAGTAACATTAAAATATGAGACAAGAGGCACAAATTTGGAGCATTGTGTGCATTTCTGGTCACCAGAATTCTGTGTACTCTGCTTCACAGAGACATGTCTCACCCCTAGCGCTCTGCACACAGCGCTCCATGAATAGCCACAAACATTGAAGTTGTCTGATGCTCTAAAAGGAAGGTGAAAGAGTTGGAATTCCGGAAGGATTATACAAATTGCGTTCTGTATTTTCACCGATTTTGCATTCTTGAGTTCCTGCGCTATTCACATTCCCACAGTAATACAGCAGTAGTTTAAGCAGTCCTGCCAATGCAGGAAGTGTTATAATACTTCCTTGCTCCTTCCTTCCTAGGCATCTTTCACGCATCAAATTTAAGAAAAATATATGGCTTCTGCAGAGAAACTGTCACCATATCAATACAACTTTGGAGTTAGAGATTGTTTGCCAAAAAAAAACATTTGTAAATGGTTTTAAGCTGAAACAAATTAGTTTGGAAATGCCATATTAGGGTGGAGACAGTTCAGAAAGGTAATGGACTATTTCCAAACTTACAGGAAAAAAGCTGTGCTTGCCCAGATCACCCCAAGTGTCATGGAACTTCCTGCAGCTTGGCTGGAATACCATGAGGAAACTTTCCCCACTAATTGTGAGTGGGGTGGCTGGAGAGGGTGAGAAGGAGTGTGGGAGTTAAATTCCACAACTATGCTCACGGAGTCATCACCTTCTGCAAATCAGTTCTTTGATTAATATGTAAGAACATTGACATTGAATGAAGTGCACAGCCTTGCACCTGTGACTATCTCCAGCTGTTGATTAATTAACTCAAGGTCTATATGATACTTTGAGCAGAATTCTTTATTACTGACGAACAATATACCATAGTTAGACAAAACATTAAGCAACATGTGATCTTGTTTCTGCTATAGATAAATTGGAAATCTCTGCAATCCACTAAATTAATCTGTAAGCGTTTCATTGGAACTCTGAATCTGTAGCTAAATTATGTGACAACCTACTTTAACTTATTACCTTGTGAATATCATTAACCTGGCTGACACTAAATCCCCAAAGCAAACACCCTATTCTGAGCTCTGTCATGGGAAGAGATTAACAGGAAAAGATTCAAGGATATGCTCAAAACCTTCTTGAAGAAAGATTCCCAGTGACTACTGGCAATTTCTGGCCCATGACCTTCAAAGTGGAGAAGGAGCATTCAGGATGGTATTGACACCCTCAAGGCCAGGCATCAGGAGCACACGGATGACCTAGCTCCTGCTCCATATTTGGAAAAGTTTGCAGTTCTCTCGTGGCCCTCATTAGCCACGTCAGAACCCCCAAAAAAAGTTTAAGTAAGTCATCTTTGATACCAAAGAAGCAGGAGGATCAACTTGCAGACAAAGTGGTCATTATTCCTGACGAGGTGGGAGCAGAATTACATAGGAGTATGAGTAGGCCCTCTAGCTTATCCTATTCTGCCATTCAGCTGGGTCATGTCTGATATGCACCTCAACTTCATTTAGTATCTTTGCTCCATTTCCATTGATGGCCTCAGCCATCATTGATCTCGAGCTGGAAAATTCCATTTGACACCCGGCATGCACAATCATTTGCGGAAGGATTTCTCGAGCCAATATTCTTCATGTGATAATAGGTTTCCTGATTTTACTTCTAAAGAGCTTGTTACTAATTTCAGCAATGCACTTCTTGTTCTGGATCCTCCCCCAAAGAAAGTTACTTCTTTCCAATGACCCAATTGGACTCTTTTGACATCATTTCAAGGAAACACTAGACTAACCTATGCATAATTTAACTCTTTAAGACCTGCATGAATCAGGGGTCTAAAGCTGATGTCTACTTCATGAGATACATGCCCAGAGCTTAAAGCAGAACTCCAGATGCGATCAAATCAAAGTGCTAAACTTGGAAGGTAACTTTTCTAACCCTATCAGCTTGAATATGTAAACCCTACTGGGAATGTAAACCCTATCAGTTTACATTCCAGTATCTTTTGCAATTGCTCTTTGTAGATCAATTGACTTTCACTGATCTTAGCAAGTGGAAAATCTTTGTTCCATCTCACCTCTGAAACACTTACCACTAAAAAATGATTATTTTTGTTAGATTCAAAGTGATAAACTCCATCAGTCACATAATCGTGTCCCTCTTAACTTTCATATACACCGTTTACAATGTCTCCTAGTTTGCTGTCTTCTGAAAATTTAGAACTTCTCAATTTATCAAATTTAGTGAAATACCGAATAAAGAGCTAAGGCTGGTGACAGATCACTTGTAGCAACTCGCCAATCTCAGAATGTTATGCTCTGTCAGCCAATCATTTAAAAGCATTGTCACAAGGTTCATTCCAATTCCGTGCTCTTTGGCATTTGCTGATAAATTCTTTTACCGATCTTTATCAAATGTCCTTGGGAAGTCTGGCTTGGTGACAGTCATCTCGGAAGTATACACTGCAGCAGACTTGAGGTGTGGAGGAAACTAAACTTCAATGGAGAACAGGAGAACAAAGATGGTAAAAGACGATATACCTCAAGGAAGCTGTTCAGGGTGAGATTAACCATCTGTAGTATTTATGATTTTGGAAACTTTATCAAAAGGATGGTCCAATATATATGCTCCAACTGCGATCTTTGTGATCATCTAAAATTCAACTCCACTGCCTCCTGGCAAAAGCCCTTAGATTGTCCCAGGTGGGGGACTCAACAGGAAGAGGTGAGTGCAGACCAGCAGAGGGCCTTGGGAACATTCCTGCTTCTCCTGGCTCCACAGGTGCACCTCTTGAGGAAGGAGAAAACATCCTTTGGTGGTATCTGCTGCTCCTAAGCAGAGCGCATGAGAGGCAGCTACACTGATACTCAACAGTTTACTGCAGGAGTCCTGAAAAGTACATACAGCCATACATTTGGACACATAATGGTGTCTATTTCAGATATGCGCTACAGGTGCTAGTGCAGGTGCCTACACCAATGTAGTAGTGTGGGCACACCTGAGACAGCTCACTGAGGTTGCCCCCCCCCCCACCCCATTATGTTCTCTCACATGTAAAGCAACAAGGTCTAAATTATGCTCCAAAATCTTAGATTCATGATAAATAGAAAAAAAAATTTGACTGAAGGCTAGGTCAGAATCCAATGGAGAGCCATATGTAGGAAACATACCTAATAAGATAATTGTTAACAAAGCTGGTAATTTCAAATCTGCCAAAAAATTAATCGAAGTAAGATCATTGGCCGGGTGCCTATGATTTCCTGAGGTGTGTTCCCTGTAAAGGTCATTTCCCACTGGAAATTTAAATGACAGAATCATCAATTTCCACAATTTCCTCAAAATATTCCTTGAATTGTTTCACATCATGATTATCTCACCTGCAAGTGTAGTCTGTGTAAACAGTAACAGGACATCATTATTGATGTTCAGTTGTTTATAAGCCTCTTTAAAGTTTATTTTAATCCCCAATAAGCTAACTCCCAGTGGACTGGGAGGAACTGTGGATTTGTACACTGTCCTTTCCAGCCCAGAGTAAGGACACATTCTTCAGTATGAATGTAAGCTGTTGTTAAACATTCCTATGAATTAGAAGCATCTTGTGTAAATAAATTTGGATAGTCTGAATCCAACTGCAGTCATCATTGATTACTGTCTCATAATTCCACACAGAATGATATCACATTATAAACCTGATGCATAGAGACTGCTGTAGGAAATGGTTGATTTAACAATAGTGCAGTAATTAATATTTTTCTGGAGTTCAAGGCTGCCATATTGTTGGTCAAAGCAAAGAAAACTTAGTTTGGAGACAATTTTGCCTGGTTGTCTTCCCAGCCTGGAGCTCCATTGGAGAGAGGATGGGTCAGACAGCAAGCTGTAAAACAACAGCAATAAGTCTCACAAACACACTTCTGCCTTAAGAGACCCCAAGACCATCTTGAAGGCGCATGAATCCATTCCAATGTTTGCCTGTGTTCTAACATGTGTTTAAATACTCAATGCAAACAATCAATTTTCCTCCAGAGATCCCCACACGAAAGTATATGCAAAATATGAACGATTTGCTGGCATTATCTATTCAGTACCTTGGGAACTGTAACCTGGGAATTCCATTCACAGAAACAATTTTCTTGCATCATCGATTTTCATATTTTAAATTGAGCTCTGTGGATATATTGTAAGGTGGAAAGAAGCTCTTACTGAAATTCATATTTCTTCTTTCTTTATTCTTTATTAGTCACATGTACATCGAAACACACAGTGAAATGCATCTTTTGCATAGAGTGTTCTGGGGGCAGCCCGCAAGTGTCGCCACGCTTCCGGCACCAACATAGCATGCCCACAACTTCCTAACCCGTACATCTTTGGAACGTGGGAGGAAACCAGAGCACCCGGAGGAAACCCACACAGACATGGGAAGAAGGTACAAACTCCTTACAGACAGCGGCCAGAATTGAACCCGGCTTGCTGCTGTTGTAAAGCGTTACGCTAACCGCTACACTACCATTCACAAGTACGAGGATGCTCATCAACCTTAATTGCGTTTATTAATCGTTAGGGATTTGGACATTGCCGGCAAGGCAAGCATTTATTGCCCATCCCTAATTGCCCTTGAGGAGGTGGTGTTGAGCTGCCTTTTTGAACAGCTGAATTCCTTCTGGAGAAGGTGCTCCATCAATGCTGTCGGATTGGGAGTTCAAGGCTTCAACGACAAAGGACATTATTATACTGGGTTGAGCTTCCTGCGAATTGTTGGACCAGCACTAACCAGGTAAGTGGAGAGTTCTCCTATCATGCCTTGTGATTCATGCCTTGTGGATAGTGGAAAGGCTTTGGGGTGTTAGGAGATAAGTCACTTGTTGCAGGATACCTTCTTTCCTGCACTTGTAGCCATGGTATTCATGTGATTGGTCCAAGTGAGTTTCTGCTCCATGGTGGCTTCCAGAATATTGATGGTAATGAATATCAAGGGTAGGTGAGATCAGACTCTCTCTTGTTCGAAATGGTCATTGCCCATGATATTTGAGATACTAATATCATTTGCCACTTGGAGACACAGGAGACCGCAGATGCTGGAATCTGGAGCAACAAACAATCTGCCGGAGGAACTCATTGGGTTGGAGCCGCATCTGAGGGGGGAAAGGAATTGTCGAGGTTTCGCGTCGAAACCCTGCGTCAGGACTGAGCGTGGAGAGGGGAGGCAGATAGTATAAAGAGGAGAGGGGGAGGGCTGAGGCAGGAGCCTGAGGTGATAGGTAGGCTGAAGAAGGGTGGAGGGTGACGGGCAGGTTGAGCCAGGTAGGAGAGGGGGAGGAGTGGAGTCGGGAGACAGAGGCAGGTGGATGATAGGTGGAGGCAGACAAAAAGCAGAGAGGCAGATGGAGAAAGGTGAGGAGGGTAAAGGGCGAGACAGCTGCTGGAGGGAGATAAGCAGGAACACAAAGGCTACTAGTGCTGTAATCTGATAAACAAAGGAGGTGATAACCTTAGGGGGGAGGTTAAAAGCAGATGGAACAAGAACTAGATGGGAGAGGTGGGGGAAAACCCCTGAGTGATCTCTGCGAGTAGTGGATGGATGGAACCAGGAGGAGAAGGGAGACGAAGATGGGAAAGGAGACTGAAATAGGGGGACCAGAGGAGGATCAGAAGGAGAGGGGGGTGGGGGGGGGCAGGGGGTGGAGGGGAAACACACCGAAGGGGAGGGTTACCTAAAATTGGAAAACTCAATGTTCGTGCCATTGGATTGTAGGCAGATATGAGGTGTTGTTCCTCTGAGATCATTTTGCCACTTGTCAATTCGTGTCTGAACGTTGTCTGGCTGCATGCAGGCATGGGTTGGCTCCTTTTTGCAGTTATCAGGATAGAACAAATTTACACAGTGGAACACGCTATTTTCCCAAATTGGATCATAAAACTCAACAGGCAGTTGGGAAGGCTCATTATGAGCACATCAAGTTGATGAATTTACCTCAGAGTTACCTGGAAAATATCTGCTTTTGTTATCAGGTGAGAAGCCCACAGTTCCACTTCACTGGTCCAACAATTCAGCATCTAAAAGTGCAACATCTAAACTTCTGTCTACACGTAGTCTAAGTGACAATTCTTAAGATCATCACTAATAAACGCAATAGGGAATTTTGGAAAAACTCCTTAACAGATAACGATTAGAATGTAGAATGTGCTGCCACAGCTGTTAGTTGGGACAACTATGCATTTAAGGGAAAGAAAAATAAGTACACAAAGAAGGCAGCAATGGAAGGTTATATTGATAGAAGTGGACAAGGTGTGGAAGTGTTAACATTGATGCTGACATGATGTGCTGAATGACCTGGTGTAAAAAGTCTATTTAATCCTTTGTAGCCCCAGAGAGACTTCTACAGGAAGGGTGAAAGGTAGCACTCTGTTTGGAATTTTTGGTTTGAATTGCATCCACAGTTACACTTGTGTAATAAACATGAAGGTCTGGTACAAATACCTGTAACTCATGATGAAACTCCACCTGTGGCCTTACAGAGCTACATTGTGCCTCTCCTTCTTGTCAACTGTGCCCCTCAAGTCCCACTCCCTACATTCAGATGTGTGACATGGGCAGACATTCCATTAAATGTGGGAGAAGAAAGGGGAAATGAAGAGGATTGTGCGGAGTGATGCTGCACAGTCAGCAACAGCTGGAGAGTACATCGGGTCTCCTTCTGTCACATCGAGTTAAAGGGCTTAAAGGTTTTTGCCCAGTTATTAGAACAGATCTCCAAGGAAGAAAGATCAGATCGATTGTTGTCTGGTACCAGTAGGTGGTGTGTGTGCAACTCAGATTCAGTCTATTGTTGCCTCATGAGTGTCCCTGATAAAAATACTTAGACAACATTTAATGAAAGGGTGTTGGCCACCCATTTTTACTTGAGGATGTGAAGGTGGTAAACAAATGAAACCGTATATGTTTCATACAAGCTTTCGAATTTAATTGTGCTATCTCCCAACCACATCCTCTCCTTTTTGTGCTACATCATTTGAGGTAAGGAGAGCTGAGGTTAAGAGATACTTGAGACAACAACTGAGACAAGTGTCCCATTCTGAGCTTTGACTGTTTTGGGATCTTCCCGTGCTGATATGGATGCTTGACTCAAAGCTGCTCTAGATGTCTGGTGAAGTGTCTCGGTTTGCCCTTGAGGGTGAGTAACTGAACAGACTCAGAGCTCAGCACTATGTTTATTCCCGGAACCTTTCAGCCAGGTATGGCAAACCTCTATAGACAATTACAATGGAGACAGCAGCCAGAGTCAACTTCAACACCTGAAAATAAATATACTACACTCTTCTGCCTTTTACAAAAGGGCAAAAGAACATTACTTACATATGTACAATATAGTTAGAAGTTTAACCATATCACAGGTCGCCTCACTCTCTTATGCCACTGTAATAGTGCTGGTGTGATCAAAGCTTTATTCACACTTCCCTGGGATGGCATTCTCTGCAGGTTTTACCAGACTTTCTCCATCTCTCTGTTGCCTTTTCCTCTGCTGTTTCTTCATGTTCAAGAATAATATCCTCTTCAAGAACATTTGGGAATCTTGGCTGGGCCCATCATTCCGCAATTTTCCTCAAATAATTGTCGTTGTCCATGTTTAGCCTTAATTTCATGACCACTGTCAAACTCAAAACTGAATGTTGAAGTCCAGCTGCAAAGGACAAGCAACAACATTCTCATTCACCTCATGAACAGCTGTTTGATAAGAATAAATTGGCAATGTGCCACTTTCCAATACTGCTATCTTTCTGCTCTTGGATCCTTTGACATTGCTGCTTCTTGCTTTAGGGTATAGTTGTTTGTCGACGTATTTCTACATAGCCCACCCCTACTTTGACTGATCATATGTCTTCTTCAGATGCAAGGTCCTCAAGGCCAAAATGCTGCAAGTTTCTAGAGTCTTCATCTAAAATGGTCCTAGTGTTTCTGTCTTCATCAACAGAGTTTCATCAGCCCTGCAGTAGCTAGATCATGACTAACAACATTCTCACTTGTTCATTATCACTTACTTATCCTCTTTGGAGTATTCATGGAAAGGCACTGTGGATCACGGATTTGCAATTGTCCAATTTCAATCTATTGAGGAGGCCAAGGAAACTCTGTGGCATTATGACTGTTTTTCCAACCTCACTATGGGTAGGTGTCTGTGCTTATTAAGGCCACAACCTTAAAGTTACAGCCTACAGCCAATACTAAGCACGCTCCATCTGGCATCTGTCCACCAGTCTTTTCATGGCCAATAGAAGTGAAGATAGGGGCCTCGACTTGAAATGTAGGACAGCAATGATGAAAAGGAACGAGACATTAAGAAATATAAGTCAGGTAATGAATTTTAAAATGAAGAGTAGAAAATAGAAGATAAACAGAGAATTGGGAATGAAGATGCTCAATCCTGCAAGCTAACAACCAAGAAAATGAGTAAAGCAAGTGATATAAAAATAACTACCACACACACAAGAAAAACTAGCCTAAGATGAGGGAGAAGAACTGTAGAGCATATCTAGTGACCCTCATGACGATAAGCAAGAATGGAACAAGTGCAAGTTTCCACTACATTTGTTTGAACTCTCAATAATCCACAACAAGAACATTGCACTCAATTCTAGGTCTCAGGTCTGAGATCTTGGGTCTTTGCTCAAGTCTTAGAGAGCATGTAGCACCAACTCACCAGAACAACACCTGGTTAAGTTACGAGAAGAATTTGCCTTGGTCTGAAGATTTAAGGGTGATTTAGTTGTTTTAGAATATGAAAAGGTTTGATGGGATAAACAGAAAGCAACTATTACCAGTGGTGCAAAAATTCAAAACAAGGGGCAATAATCTTAAATTCGAACTAGGCAGTTCATGGATCCTATCAGAGAGTGCCCCTTCACCTTCACCAAAGTTGTGGAAATCACTTTGCCTTAAAAACTGTGAGGTTAAGATAATTAAGACTTTCTAAACTGAGATCCAGTGACATTTGTTGGGTTCAGGTATTAAGAAATATGGAAGTGAGGTGGATCAGCATAGGTGAGGGACAAATCATCCAGGATCTCACAGCACAAGTTCAGGGGCTGAAGTATGAGTTTTGAAGTTGACACAGTACATTACCTTTTGTGAATCAGCATCCAGCTCTTCACACCAGAATCAAATGTTTCTTGGCATTCTCCATGACAGAGGAAGAACTTAGAAACAAGGGGCAATTTCATCCCACATTGTGTTAGTCCATGAATCATAAGAACAGAACAAAGAAATAAATGTGAACTTTGGTATCTTTCTGCTAAATGCCGAGAGCAGAACTAAAATCCAGACCAGATATACTTCTGCACTCAATGTTAATTTTAAAATTGCTCAGAGTTCTAGCAATGGCCCAGAGGTGCCACTCCCAGAGGTCTCACCACTCCCTTTATCTACAACCATGTACTTAAGGAGTCCCAGTGAAGCAACTCAGAGACCAGCTTCTGTTCTTGCTCCTCCAGGATCACACAAATAATGTTTAAACTATTGGATCTCAGTGTATGTAGGATTAGGGTAAATTGGTAGTTGGTGGTTGGCGTGGACTTGGTGGACTGAAGGACCTATTTCTGTGCTGTATGACTTTATGTCTTTGTATGTTGAGTTGACTAGTATCATCCATACAGTTTGAGAAAACATTACAATGATGGGACCATCCATATTTGTGGGGTTCACTGACCTCTTTTGGCTAGAACAGATGTGGGCATCAGACTGTGTTCAACAGTAATACAATCAATTTTGGTTGAAGAGTTTGCTGTGTGTGGCTTTGTAGGGTTTTGGGTGAGATATTGGAGATGTGGGAGTAGTCGTGAGTCAAGTCCTCAGCTCGTGTTAGTGCTAGCAGAAAAGCAGGGCGGGGACAATGCTTATCTTTCCAATGTGTGGTAGGTTCAGCATTCATATAGGAATCCTTTATATGAGCAACAGATTATTGAGAGACAGATTGGGGTGGTGAAACAGATCATGGCCAAGTTGCTATAGCTCCAAGAGCAACAAACAATCTGCTGGAGGAACTCAGCAGGTCGAGCAGCATCTGGCACCTGTGGTGGGGGCGGTGGGGGGGGGGGGAAGGAAGGTTGACAATTCCTTTCCCCCCAACAGATGCTGCTCGACCCACTGAGTTCCTCCAGCAGTTTGCTTGTAGCTCGAGATTCCAACATCTGCAGTCTCTTGTGTCTCATCTATAGTTCCAGTCTTTTTTTAAATGTGTACTATTGAAAGATGCAGATTTTGGACCCTTGACCTTGTAAATATAAAAAGACAATTATCTGTGAAAGAAAAAAGGAAATACTGGAAGTTCATAACAGTCAGTGCCAAAACTAAAGAAGACTTGAAATTCTGGAGGAGACAATGCTTATTGACTTTAATTAAAGGAAATATATTTAAAAATCCCTTATTTATGGAACTTTCTGACTTCCTCTGGTACAAGCCTGTTACTCTGTGAGTCCACCAGTCACAATTGAAACAAACTACAGGCAGGGGAAAAAATATAGCTGGAAAGTTGTCATTTTTGGGCAGATTTGTGCTGAATTAGGGCAGGTGTGTGTGAGCAAGGAAATCCATCACAAGACCAGTCAATCTCCTCTCACCACAGTTAGTCAGTAACTCAGTTCACACAGCCACAACAGCCAGCAGCAACAAGCAAATGAAGCATGTCAGATAAAGCCAATGTATTGTAAATAGGATTAGAATATTAGGGGCAGTGAGCCACCACTGTACTGCCATGTCCCCAGGTGATTCTTTCACTGGAGCTCAGCCAGATTCACCCAGGAAGGAGGACAAATGAAGAGCTTTATTAGGAGGAGCCTTCATGTCCTGGGGCAGGCAGAGGGGGAAATGAATAGCAAAGGACTGATGAATATGTTAAGTGAAGCACCTGGAGCTCTGGGCTGACACATCCCAGCTTTGTCAGCCTCTGTTACACAAAACAGGTCCCAGCTATACCTTCCACCACTGCAGGGGATAAACTTGACAAGTGTGTAAGGAGATCATCCATCAAAAGCTCCCAAAAGAGTTGAAGGACTTCAGAATTACTTTAATGTTAACCCTCTAAGTAATGGTGCTGGCCTCACCACCATAGCCCAGCTCAACTCGTCACTTAAGATTTAATTTGATAACCCAGATCTGCATTGAATTGAGTCAACTCATTTGGACAGGAATGTTGATCCATTGATTCAGATGAATTATGGCTTTGAAATTCCCACCAAGTTCGGAAACCATGAATGTTTCTGCTGTGCATGTTTATGCAAGAACGTTTTTCAAGATTGATGAACAATGAAGAACAGTAGTCATGGTAGAATCTATAGCCCATACAGTAATTATGACTTGGGGGATAACATAAAGTTAGGATATGGCATCGGCCACAAATATACCTCTCCTGAGCTTTGGTTTTTCTGGTCATAAAATGGTACAATATGTTTCCTGCAAGAGATCCAAAACAAAATGTCAAGTAACCGTGTTTCGCTTTTGCTGAATATGAAACAGGAATGGAACAGAACATGGAACCAAGTTCTTGAGGTTTTCAGGATCTATGTTCAGCCTTGGCTACGTAATCATCAGATTCCCCTCTGGAAATTCAAGGCTTGACCTGAGATAAACTGTGCAGCCTCCCTGATCTACCCACCGCCAAAGCGTTACTACAAAATGGCAACAGAATGTTGCAGCATAAAGGAATCTGGGAGTTCTGGCGAGTGGAGCACAAAGGGTTAGCATGCAAGTTCACCAAGTAATTAGGAAGGCGAATGGGATGTTGGCCTTCACTGAAATGGGTATGGGGTGGGGAAGGTTTGATGTAACCTTACAGGGAACTGATCAGGCTGCACCTGGAGATGTGTACAGTTTAGTTCTCCATTGGAGGCAGTGTAGAGAAGGTTCAAGGGGGTTATTCCCAGGATGAAGGAGTTGACATATGGTTGAGAAGGTTGGGCCTCAACTCATTGGACTTCAGAAGAATTAGAGATGATCCTAATGAAATATGGAAGATGTATTGACAGGATGGATGCTGAGAAGGTGATTCCCTTCCACGGCCAAGAAAGCTCACCAGCGCCTCTACTTCCTCAGAAGGCTAAAGAAATTCGGTATGTCCCCTTTGACACTCACCAACTTTTATCAATGCACCATAGAAAGCATCCTATCTGGAGGCACCATGGCTTGGTATTGCAACTGCTCTGTTCAGGACCGCAAGAAACTGCAGAGAGTTGTAGACACCACCCAGCGCGTCACGGAAACCAACCTCTCCTCCTTGGACTCTGTCTTTACCTCTCGCTGCCTTGGCGAAGCAGCCGGCATAATCAAAGACTCCACCCACTTGGGTCATTCTCCCTTCTGTCCTCTTCCTTCAGGTAGAAGATACAGGAGCCTGATGGCATGTACCACCAGACTTAAGGACAGCTTCTATCCCACTGCGATAAGACTATTGAATGGTTCCCTGATACGATGAGATGGACTCTGACCTCACGATCCCTTGCACCTTATTGCACTGCACTTTCTCTGTAGCTGTGACACTTTTTCTGTACTGTTATTGTTTTTACCTGTACTACCTCAAAGCGCTCTGTACTAACTCAATGTAACTGCACTGTGTAATGAATTGATCTGTATGATCGTTATGCAAGACAAGTTTTTCACTGTACCTCGTTACAAGTGACAATAATAAACCAATACCAACCAATTCCAACCTTAGTGAGGAATCTAGAAATAGAGGGTGTATAGAATCATGCAGTCATAGAGCAATACAGCATGGATCCAGGCCTTTCGGCCCAACCAGTCCATGCCTACCACATTGTCCATCCAGCTGGTCCCAATTTCCTGTGTTTGGCCCATACCCCTCCAAGCCCCACCCCTCCATGTACCATGCTTCTTAAATGATACTATTGGACCTGCCTCAACCACTCCCTTTAGCATACTCACCACCCTCTGCGTGAAAAAGTTGCCCCTGAGGTCCCTTTTAAATCTTTCCCCTCACACCTTAAATCTATGCCCCCTAGTTTTGGACTCCCCTACCCTGGGGAAAAGACTGTTACCATCCACCTTATCCATGTATCACCTCACACTTATCTGTATTGAAATCCATTCGCCACTCCTCGGCCCACTTCCCTAACTGATCAAGATTCCCCTGTAATCTACAATAACCTTTCTCAGTATCGACAACATCTCCTAATTTTTGTACCTTTGGAATAAATGGGGTGTCTATTTCAGAGAGAGGTTAGGAGGAATTTACGCTCTCAGAAAGTTGTGTATTTTTGACCTTTTCTTCTGTGTGGAAGCAGAGTTATTGAATACATTCAAGATGGAGACTGACAGACATTTGAACCATAAGGGAGTCAACGAGTAAGAGGGAAAATAGCGTTGAACCCAAGACTGGATCAGCCATGATCATTTGAATGGTGGGGCCGGCTCAGGTAGCTGACTGGCCTACTCCTGCTCCTGTTTCTTATTCTCTTAAACAATCCTACCAGACACAGTACCCATCCCACTTCTACTCACTCTGAGTGATCAGATGTATGCCTAGAAAATAACCAGCAAAGCATTGCTACACACATGAAAGTTGATTTTGACCAAAGTGGAACATGATCCTTACTATTTCTGGATTGTATCACGTCGTTCCCAGCGACTTCAAGTCACAATGAACATTTGCACAGATGATAGGTCTTTCCATGTCAGACACAGGCCCGAAAGTCGTCAGGTCCTCATTCAAATCCACTTTAGAACATTGCCAGTAACTAGGTGACATTGGACCATAACACAACCTTCTTCGGACAGTAATAAACTGAGGTTTGTGTAACGCTACTTGGCAGTGCCACTTAAGGTGCAACTCCTACTGAAATTTTAGACTTGTGCGTATCCAGGCTGAAGTGTCAGGAGACCGACTGTTCAACCCGAGAACTGCTCACAATGAGACAACTCAGTGCAGCTTCACTAGGAGGACAATGTCTGTAATGGACACCTACCATGCACTCTTGTCCTGAAAGGGACAAGCCCAACTGCTGTGTGATGCCAGGCATGGCTGGAGTTTGGGATAGTTGGTTGTTGGGCAAGGATGAGGACATCAGCCGAGAACCAGAGGAGGGAAGATGAAAGCTGAGTTCCCAAGGGAGGTCAGCACTGTCACGCTCCCAAGGCCAGTGGAACCCTCTGGGGACAAAGGGGCGCACACCTGCCGGGACACAGATCGCACATCTGTCAGCAAAGCCCGCAGGCCCACGTCAAAGCTGACGACATCCCATAACCCGGATCTCTGCTCCCTGAGGAATGTAGCTCTGCTCTGACACAACAGCAAATCGCTCCCAATAGATACAAATCAGTCTCTGGGCACTACTTCTCTGTGAATAACAGAATGAATTCAACCGTGGCACCTCTCTGTACTTAGAGAACAGAATTCTCCCCATGGGTGACACTTCTCTGTTGCAACAACTTCACCTAATGTCAGCCTTCATCTGTGCAGGTTCCAAATTTCTATCTCTGTCTCCATGTTGTTTCCTATGTTCACTGCTGAGGAGTATAGCCCTGATGTTTTAGACTTGACCTTCTAGACACTTATCCAATGGAGGGCGTAGTTTTCAGGAAAGGTTGGAATGTAGGAGGCTGAGGGATGAGTTTATAGAGGTTTATAAGTTCGTGAGGGGCATAGATCGAGTAGATAGTGTCGGATCTGGTTGTTTTCGAATCCGCAGGTTCTTTCAGGAGTCCAGGAATGAGTTGGTGCTTCACAAAGTTTTATTGGAAAAGTTTAAAATGAAGAAACAGTCACAGAGCACATGGCACCAGCTTTGATGAGCCGAGACAAAAGGGAACAAAAGATGAGCTCGGGCCAGGGGGGAGGAGAGCAAGGGAGAGATTAACAAAAAGTGACACCTTTTATACCTGAGATAAGAGATACTCCTTAACTAACAATAGTCCAATCAGGAAACCTATTAGATACTTGTGGCCAAACCAACCTATGAAAAAACCACATATTCACCTGATGGATGAACCAATTAGCTAGGAAGCGGCCATTCCTTGTGCGGCCACTTGACGTGTATTAAACACTATACATGTTAAAAAACTAATTAAAACAGTCGAATCCAACAATAGTCACAATCTTTTTCCCACGGCAGTGGACTCTCGAACTAGAGGGCACAGGTTTAAGGTGAGAGGAGAGAAATGTAAAGGAGATCTGAGCGGTAGGTTTTTCAGACTGGGGGTGGTGGTTCTCTGGAATGAGCTGTCAGGGGAGGTGACAGAGGCAGAAACAACTACAATGTTTAATTTGGACAGGTGCAAGGATAGGAAAGGTGTAGAGGGATACGGGCCTGATGCAGGCAAATGGGATTCCCGTAAACAGGTATTGCAGTCAGCGTGAACGAGGTTTTTGTGCTGTATGTTATGATTCTCCAGTACTCAGGTTCAGCAGAAATCATTCCTTTCCATCTAACCTATCACTCTCCCTTATTACCTTAAAGGCTTCAACCTAGTTTCCCTTTATCCACCTGAATTCCACAGACACATTCCCAGTTTGGTAAGCTTTCCTTCCAATTTAATCCCAGGAGACCAGGTACAATGCTGATGAGTTTACTCTGCACTCCTTCCAGACCTTCAGTGTTGTACAGGTGTGTCCGAATCAGAGCTCTGCGTGGCTGTGGCATGTGTTCATGTAACTGCCTCTTCCTCTCCCTGGTTTCTTTATTGTTCACCGATATTCTTAGCCAGGTATAATGGGGTTGCAACTCTGTGAGTTGTGGGTACTTCTGGTGCTGCTCATGGCCTGCTCGTCTATTGCTGGTGGTCTACAGTGCTACATTGGTAACCCATTCTATTTGATCTACCCTTAGTGATCCCTTTTAATCATCTGTATCGTGGGTGTGGTAAGTAACTTACTCTGTCAGCAGCCAGAGTTCATGAGCATTGATCCAGAGACTTGAATTCAAATCCCTCGATGCAGCTGAGGAATTTAAATCCAAGGAAATAAATAATCCAGAATTTAAGAAAAATATAGCTGCTTCAGTAACAGTAATGAAAAAACTGCTGGACTGTTGTAAAAACCCATTAACATCCCTCCAGACCCATCAGTGTAATAGACACTGAACCTTTCCAAGAGTTTAGGAGGTAGTAGGGGTGGACAATAGATGTTGGCATTACTAATGTCATCCACGTCCCGTGAATGAATTAAAAAGATGTTCTATCAGTGCTAAAGTGGGAAATGATGCTTGCAACAGGAAGAGTGGCAAGGAGGAGCTCACGCAGATGGTTTCCTCACTGACTGACACAAGTATAATTGGGTAGTTCTGCTGTTCGAGACTCAGCCAGGTCAGTCACCCGTGATCTGCTATAATGACGATGGACATCAGAGAATGTTCTCAGCCCGTTTCATCAAGTGGTGGAACCAATTTCTCAGCAATGAGGCTGTAACCAGCAAGATGTCGGCCAATAAATACGATACCACAAGAATGGCAGTACGTTTAAGATATTAATGATGAAAACTTGTGAGGTTGGCTGTCTGAGATTGTCCCATTCTTAGATTCTGTCATACCTTACAGAAATTATCGATTGGGATATTTAAAGTCATCACACAGGGTGGGACTGGTGTTGTGCAGACTCACTTTTCTGAAGGACATACTTTGCTGTTTCTGGCCCAAATTGTAAGTTTCACAAACCAAGATGGTCAGATTTAGAATTGTGACCTTCGAGTTGTTAGTCCCGTACAAAAACCATTAGGCTACTGTTTTTGATTTATTTGGAGCTGAGCGCCCTTGATGGAGAGATAAAGCTGATTTAAAAGGTAAACAACACTCCAGGCTAATACCTGTCTGCAGCAACCAGGCAAAATAACATCGTAATCACTGTTCTCTTGCTAAGCCACAGTTGCTATAATAGTTCCCTCTTGAGATTGTTGAGATTGTTACATTTGCTTCTGTCAAAACACTTTGAATTTGCAATAATAATTCAATGCTTGCTTCTGGTCACTTTATGTGGGATTTTTTGTCTTAACATTACCTAATATTTCAGGCACGTAAATGAGATATTCTAGATGTTATCTGACTCACAGAAACCCAGCCACATGCACGGGCAGGGATAGCGCAACGGTGTGTCTCTACAGGCCTCGAAGAAAGTCCATAGTGGAATTTGTCTACCCTGCAGCCATGATAATAAAGTCCCACTAGCAGAAAACTGAAATTTCTATTGTCATCACCTGACAGGTAATAGGAGGATGAAGAAATAATTATGACTGGAAAATAAAATTACCCTTTAATACTCTGACAGACAGACCAGTGCAGCTGTTATAAAGTTAGATCCAGAGTTTGCCGAAAATCATTCCTGATTCCTAAAATGAGATCACGAGATGGGTAATTGTTGGGAAAAAGAGAAAACCAGGGGGCAGAGATTTAAAGGAATTGGTGGAACTCCCTGCCTGAAAAGGGGATAGAGGCTGCAACCTCAATCGCAGTTAAAAAAGTACTTAAATTGTGCTTAAAGAGCCATATCCTGCAGAGCTATTGACCTTGTTCTGGAAAGTGGGATAGATAAACAAAGAACATAGTAAAATGAAGGGAGGCGTGGGCCATTCAACCCTTCAGACCTCTTCTGTCATTTAATTGAATTGTGCCTGATCCTCTATCTCAATATCATTGTCCTGCTCCTCCCCCCTTGCCATCACATTGGGTAACTCTTTCCTAACCAATGCAAATTCAATGGGCTGAACGGCCTCGTGTGTCATAAATTCTCTATGATTCTACAATTTCCATGATTCTGTAAACCTGATTTAGAGTCATAGAGTCGTATATTCATACAGCACAGTAACAGGCCCTTCAGCCCAACTGGTTCATGCCGACCAAGATGCTCATCTAAGCTAATCCCTTTCGCCTGTGTTTGCCCCATATCCCTCTAAACCTTTTCTATCCATGTACCTGTCCATTAACATCTTTTAAACATCCTTAAACATCTTAAAACATCTTGTCCTTAAACATCTTTTAAATGTTGTTGATGTACCTGCCCCAACCACTTCCTCTGGCAGCTCATTGCATATACTGCCCACCCTCTGGGTGAAAAGGTTGCCCCGAGGTTCCTACTAAATCCCTCCCCTCTCACCTTAAACCTATGCTCTCTAGTTCTTGATTTCCCCAACCCTGGGAAACAGACTGTGTGCATTCACCCTATCTATGCCCCTCATGATTTTATACACCTCTATAAGATTACCCCTCTTTCTCCTACGTTCCAAGGAATAAAGTCCTATCCTGCTCAACCTCTATCTATACCTCAGTCCCTTGAGTCCTGGCAATGTCCTTGTAAATGTTTTCTGCACCCTCTTCAGCTCCTCTAATTTAGCTCCATGGCTTTTGCCTATAATGAGATTAGAAATGATTCATCAGAGCAGCTGAATAAAACCACAGTTTAGCACTCTCTCGCTTTATCCCCAGGGTCATCTGATGGAAGAAAACTCTTCTCTCTGGCTGGTCTGAGAAAGCTTATGTGAAACAAGGCAACACAATCCTTCCTTGTAAAAACTGCTTCTAATTTGTCATTAATTTGAAATCTGACTTGGAGCAATCATAAGGATTATTGGTCTCAGAAATGAGAAAAAGAATATCATGTTGATGCAGAATGAGAACAGTTATTCTTTAGTTTGCTGCACTATACCTGATCTCTGAATACTCATTACTAACTCCGAGTAACTTAATTCTCATACTTACAATCTTCTTGCTTGTGCCCTAACCACACATGGGGCATCTCTTTAACTTCTTTACATCCACTGATCCCTGTGGAACACCACTTATCACAGGCATCCAATCATAAAACAACCCTCTACCATCACCCTCTGTCTCCTATTGCCAAGCCAATTTTGAATCCAATTTACTAACTTGATATGGGTCCCAGGGGCCTTAACTTTTTGGACCAGTCTCCTGTGTGGGACCTTGTCAGGAGCCTTACTGAAGTCCACGTGAACCACATCTACTGCACTGCCCACATCAATATACTTCAAACAATTCAGTCAGATTGGTCAGACAAGATATGCCCTTAAACAAAGCCTTGCTGGTTCTCTCCGATCAGTCCCTGCCTTTCTAGGTGATCATTAATCCTTCTCCTCAGAACTTTTTCCAATAACTTCCCTACGACTGATGTTAGTCAGGATACTGTGTTTTAAGTCCTGCCTGTTAGCAACCACGTCTCAGTAATGGCAACAATATCGTAGTTCCATGTATTAATTAAAACTTCAAATTCATCTATAATACTAGATAGACCCCTTGCATTAAA
Source organism: Pristis pectinata (assembly GCF_009764475.1). Lineage (NCBI taxonomy): Eukaryota > Metazoa > Chordata > Chondrichthyes > Rhinopristiformes > Pristidae > Pristis > Pristis pectinata. Next base: position 27,824,698 of record NC_067429.1, on the reverse strand, counting down.
ATAGATGCAATTTAGTTTTATGTTCCCCCCATATGCAGTTGTCCACTGTTAAGCACACTGAGTCATCATGTATCTCCTTATCACTTATGGAGACTTGTATTAGAATTTTCTCTTCCCCTTTGCTGAACTGTCCAGCTACAAAGTCTGTTTCCTTTGGGAATACCGATGAAAAGTATTCATTTAGGGCTTCATCTACACCTTCGAGCTCCACACACAGTCTGCCTTGGCTGTCCCTGATGGGCCCTACTCTTTCCCTGGTTATTCTTTTGCCCTTAATATACTGTCCACCAGTAATATTTTGTGACCCATTTGTCTTCCTAATTTCCTTTTTAAGTGCCACCCAATACTTTTTATACTCTTGATGGGCATCCCCCATCATTAGGTCCCTCTACCTGTCAAATGCATTCTTTTTTATCTATATCCAACCCTCAATATCCCTCTACATCGTCTGTTGGTTCCCTATACTTTTTAGCCTTGGATTTTGCCCTTCCAGGAACATGTTGGCCCTGATCTCTAGCTATTTCTCCTTTGAATGTTTCCCACTGTGCAGATGTAGATTTACCTGCAAGTAGATGCCCCCAGTCTACCTTCGCCATGTCCTGTCTTACTTTAATGAAGTTGGTCCTCCTCCAATTTAAGACCTTTAGTTCTGGTCCATCCTTATTTTTTCCACAACCACTTTGAGATATACTGAGTTATGGTCACTATCTCCAAAATGCTCCCCCAATGACACTCCCTCTACTTGACTGGCTGCATTCCCTGAGGTCTAGTACAGCTCCTTTCCTCATTAGTCTAGCTACATACTGTGTCAAAAGCTCTCCTAGACATACCTCAAAAATTCAGCCCCCTGTGAGCCTTTTATGCTAAAGTAATCCCAGTTAATGTTCAGGAAATTGAAATGCACCAGTGCTATCAGCCTATTTTTATTACATCTTTCTGCTATTGGTCTACAGGTCAGTTCCTCTGTATCCTGTTGACTGTTGAGAGGTCTATAACACACCCCCAGCAAAGTGACAACACCCTTTCTGTTGAGAACCTCTATCTATATGACCGAGTTTGAGGAGCCTTCTAGGATCTTCTTCCTCAATACTGAAGTAATGCATTCCTTGATTAACAATGCAATGCCACCTCCTCCTGCATCCCTGTCTGACTTGCCCTATATCCCAGGATACTGTGTTTTAAGTCCTGCCTGTTAACAACCATGTCTCGGTGATGGCAACAATATTGTAGTTCCACGTATTAATTAAAGCTTCAAATTCATCTACATTACTAGAAAGACATTAAAATAGATGCAATTTAGTTTTATATTCCCCTCATATGCATTTATCTGCCTGCTCTGCCCACTGGACTTATGAACCTTTTCTCCTCCAGGTGATTGTACATCTCTGTCTGAACATCTACTCTGAGTCCCATTCCCTTGCCAGCACAATTTAAACCTTCCCCAACAGCACTTCTATCGAGAACAGCCAGAGCCTAGTGACGTGGTGTCATGACAACAACCTTTCCCTCAATGTCAGCAAAACAAAAGAGCTGGTTGTTGACTTCAGGAAGGGGGGCGGTGCACATGTCCATGTCTACATCAATGGTGCTGAGGTCAAGAGGGTTGAGAGCTTCAAGTTCCAAGGAGTGAACATCACCATTAGCCTGTCCTGGTCCAACCACACAGATGCCACAGCCAAGGAAGCTCACCAGCTTGTTGTCATGACACCATGTCACCAGCGCCTCTACTTCTTCAGGAGGCTAAAGAAATTTGCCATGTCCCTTTTGACCCTCACCAATTTTTATCGATGCACCATAGAAATCATCCTATCCAAATGCATCATGGCTTGGTACGGCAACTGCTTTGCCCATGACCGCAAGAAACGGCAGAGAGTTGTGGGCACTGCTTAGCATATCACAGAAACCAGCCTCCCCTCCATGGACTACATTTCTCGCTGCCTTGGTAAAGCAGCCAACTACGGTCTGTCAGGTAGTAATGGACCAACTGCCTGTAAATATACTGTGTTTCTTGTCCCCATTCCCCATTCTATGGCCTCACTCCCCTCCCTTTGAAATTAGATAAGCCTAATTCAATAATGGGTTCACAAACTCATGCAAGGAATCTAATGTTAAAGATTAAACAATCTCCAGTACTCAATTTAAATGTTCCAGTCTATTTCCTTATCCCACACACACACACACACGCACGCACGCACGCACGCACGCACGCACGCACGCACGCACACATACTTGTCCCAATTCCCTAGTTCTTCAGAGGTTGCCAAACCTGCCGAATCACACGTGCTTACTTTATCTCATACAGGCAGGCATAACAGGCTATTCAGTAATGGAAGGCATCATAACTCCATGTGATTAATCTTAACTTGGCATCTACACTTCTCAGTGAAGGCCCAAGATTTCCAGGTAAGTTAGCAATCAGAACCCATGCCTGGTTGTTCCTTATCTGTGGTCAGGTAGGGAAGGGTGTGTGGGGTTGGCAAGAACAATGAGTAGATATACAGTAACTCCAATACTGATGCTCAGACTGAGGTCAAACCAGAGATTAGAATTGGTACTGGTAGTGGTTTATTATTGACCATTGTACTGTGAAAAGCTTTTGTTTTGCATGCCATCCAGACAGATCATGCCATACGTAATTACATCGAGGTACTAAAAACAGAATGCAGAATATAATGCTACAGTGACAGGGAAAGTGCAGTGTAGGTAGACAAATAAAGTGCAAGGGCCATGACAATGTAGATCAGGAGATCAAGTTCAAGAGTTCATCTTTTCACGTATGAGAAGTCCATTGAAGAGTCTGATAACAGCAGGATCGAAGCTGTCATTGAGTTTTTCCCATTTTGTACAATTCATAACAGCATCAGGCAGATTGTCTAAATATGAAGTCTTGTGAGAAAAGGTGTCTTGAATGAAGAAAGCATTCCCATTCTCTTCCGTCCAAATGTTAGAAAATTAACAAAGAATTACTCACAAATGCACCACAGAACAAATAGGTCAATGAATTAGGGAAGACCAGCGATCAAATAAACTGGATATTGTGAGTTGGGTCAGAGCTGGGTTGGACACTGGGCAGCAGTCCATTCCTCAAAGTACGATCAAATAGTGGAGCACATTGTCAATTCTTCAATGGACACAAGTTTATCGTATCCCTCCACGTGAGAACTGGTGTTGCTCTGGCTGAGGCAGGGATCACCATGTCCGCATAACGCCCATTATAACAGGGTCACTGTGCTCTCCTGGATTAGTTCCAATCACCCACTGGATAGGAATTTTCCAGAATTATGTTTTTCCAATTGGATTGGATTTCCATTACTTTCCGGCATCTCCCACAAAATCACATGGGTTTGGGTGGGGGTAGGGTCTATATACTGCAACACATGAGTTATTGCAGTGGTATAAACAGTCTGGTTGGACCAAAGGCTCTTTCTCCGACTCCGATTCTTCATGTATTTCCACAAAGCACATTGCAGGTTCAAGGAGAGTAGAATATCCTTGTTTTAGTCACCTAGAGAATGCTGAATGCCCAAAGCAATGAGATTTAATGACATTACCTCTCCATCCCTACTCTAACTTGATTGCACACTATATCACCATGGTTATGGTTTAAGAATATTGCTATTTTTAGAACTTAAATGTTATTCCTAACAGCTTACAATTCTCTGCCTGTGAGAACAGGCCATTACTGTGACTGGAATGAATGTATCAATCTCAGTGATAAGGTTTCTGCTTTTCCCATGGGAATGAATTATTCCAGGATTCCAAGACCAACCTTAAAATTAATTCCAGAAGATTCAGTTGGCAATCATGAAACTCAGGGCGATGGAGGGATTCATTTCAGTACTGGGAATCCTCGCCCCTACATTGCATTAAAGACAAAACATCTGGGCTTATTCAAAGTACAATTGGATGCTGTTATGAATGTTTTAATGAAGCAAGGGCAAAGGTTTTGATTAGTTTGAAAACTTTTTGTTATTCATGAATTTTCCACATTCTTAGTTAAGAGATTTATTCTCAATTAAGTCAGAATAGTTTAAACTTTAACCTAATTTTAAGAACAGTTCTGCAAGAAAGATCCTTTCCTGGTTTCAAAACATCGCATAGCACTTTTGAAGTATAATTGCATTTATAATGCATGGAATTGAAGCAACCAATTCTCAAAGAACTAGGTCCTTCAAATAGCACAAGTAACCAGATAATCTGCTTGTTAATGAGGTTGGATGAGGGTTAGGTGTGGGCAGTACACCTCTGACAGGGCAAACTTTCCTCAGAGTATCGGCAGGATTGCACACTTCTCTTGACTCCACAACAGAACAGAAGGCTTCTGACAGCAATGGTTCACTTATTTCAGACACACCCGATATACTCAGCCATGCCTCCATGGCAGCTCTCTCTTTCCTGAATCAGAAGGATGCTAGTTCGAATCCCACTCCGGAGACTTGGGCGTGCAGGCTAAGCTGACATCTCCATGCAGCGCAGAGGGGACAATGCCACAGCAGCCATCTCGCAGATGAGGTGTTAAAAGTGAAGATTCCAGTGGATGTAAAAAGCCCAATGGCGGTACTTGTATCAGAGCAGGGGATTTCTCCCTGGTGTATGAGCCAATATTTATCCCTCAACTGTCATTGCTGGAAAAGACAGGTTATCTGGTAAATGCCACAAATTTATTTGTAGACCTTACTGTCCATAAATTGGCTGCCACACATCTTCGATTAGACTATATTTCCATATTTCCTTACAACATAAAAGGAGGCCATTTAGGCCATCTCATAGAACATAGAACATCACAGCAGAGGAACAGGCCCTTCAGCCCACGATGTCTGTGCTGAACATGATGCCATATTAAACTAAATTCTCTGCCTGCACGTGATCCATATCCCTCCATTTGCTGCAGATTCATGTGTCTGTCTAAAAGCTAGATGCACACTTTTTCCTTGTGCGACAATGGCTAGCACGAGGGGACATCATTTTAAGGTGATTGGAGGAAGGTATAAGGGGATGTCAGGGGCAATTATTTTACACGGAGAGTGGTGGGTGCGTGGAGCACACTGTCAGCAGAGGTTGTGCGGGCAGATACATTAGGGACACTTAAGAGACTCTTAGACACATGAATGATAGAAAAATAGGGGGTTATGTGGGAGGGAAGGGTTAGATAGATCATAGAGCAGCATAAAATGTTGGCACAACATTGTGGGCCAAAGGGCCTGTGCTGTGCTGTGCTGTAGTGTTCTATGTTCCATCCATACTGCCTCACAAAGCAAACCCATCCCCTCCAACCCTGCAACCTATCGAGCCCAGATTCCCATCAACTCCCCCCCAAACTGTACCACTCATCTACTCACTGGGGGGCCATTCACAGTGGACAAGTAACACACCAACCTGCAAGTCTTTGGGATGCAGGAGGAAACTGGAGCACCTGGGGGAAGCCCACTCAGTCACAGGGAGAACATGTAAACTCCACACAGACAGCACCCGAGGTCAGGATCAAACCTGAATCTCTGTCACTGTGAGGCAGCAACTTGACTAGTCCCTGTTGTGCTACTCATTTGAATTGTACCGTGGGTCTAAATATGAGGTCATTGTTCGTTTTTATTGATATTAAACAGCTCAATGACCAGCCAAATGTGGTTCAGGACAAGGCATCCTGTTCAACCCTCCCCTGAAACAAATCTAAACCTAGGATCCAACAGAAATCAAAGACCCAAATCTAATGCAGCTTGGCACACCAAAAGGCTTTGGCCAGAATGAGAAGGGCAATGGGAAGAAACCAGTACCTAGATATCTTAATAACGGCACTTAACCAGCATGCTGCTGTTTGTCCGTGTCAACTCATGCATGCAGTGGTTTTAGATTATGTCCCTAATGTAATATCATTGGCATGATTTCAACAGGCAATAACACAGTGTATGTCCTGACTATTTATCATTGAATTCAGTGAAGCTGCCGACCACATAGCCACTCAGCCTACAGGTCACAGCTCCAACCCTTAAAGGATCACTCTTCACAGAGGGACACCGCTGTTGTAAGTGGTTGACTTTTGGAGTGGTAGTGAAGTGGGGTAGAGTACAGAGCATACCCCCACCACCCCTCTGTTCTTCTGACTTGGTGAATGACATGGAGAGGCTTTGTGCTCGGAAGGACTGGAGGATTTCCCATGCAACAGTCAAGAGAAACGGTTGTATAAAACAGTCTGATTGGACCAAAGTACCTTTCCCATTCAAGAGGATCTGGCTGGAAATAATGTCAGAATTTTCTGCAAGTAGAGTCGTGCCCAGAAATTGGAGCAATGGAGGAAGGAAAACCAGAACCTGACAAGGTATGTCGATGTGAGGGATCTAACACTGCAAGGTGCTTCTCATAAGTGCTGCACTCAGACCCCTCGACAGCAACCCACGCACACCCGCACTTATAGACCACAGGCCGAGCACGGAAACAAAGAATGAAAACTGGTGTAACTGGATAACTGTTTCCCTTCCAGGCTAAAGTTCCAAGCTTCACTAAATAGAAAAGTTCCCTCCCGGGTCTGAAGACCAAGCAAGCTGGAGGAGGGAATCATCCTGATAGACACCGGGCCAACCTACCTCCATGTTGCAGGCACAGATGAGAAGAAAATGAACCTCTCTGATATGCAAACAATGTATGGCCCCTCTTCATTCCTCTATCCCTTGTTGAAACGTTCTGTCAAAATGAATATGCATGCTGCTACCTTCACAAAAAGGCTCATGTGTGCAACATTGCAATGCCCAATTCTTTTCTTTCTCATTCCACACTCTGCAAAGAAAACTAAACAACTTCCTTTCCCTTGCTCAACCCCATTGCTAATCAGGTTTCTGCCTTCAAGAGGGGAAAAAGAGGAGATTATTCAAAGTCTTTATCCTTCACAAGAGTCTCACACAAATTCCTTTGGAGCTCTGCCAACTATCAGTTGAAAACAGGTTGTTTTGTAACAGAACACCCACCCAGAGCAGATTGGTTGGAGCTGAGAGCAGATTGCTACTCTCCAGGAACTGAGAGACACCACACAGGAACAGACCGAAAACAGATCGGAGAGCTGGCTACCTACTGTAGTTCTAAGGGAGCAGATAGACATAGAGTAGGATTTATTCATGGGGTTGGAACAGTTCTGGAGGATTTGTGCAGTCTGGGTTGCATTGATCTGCATATTTTACCTGGTCCCATGAAGTTCTTTTAGCAATGCAGGATGTCTCTTGGATCCCATCCATTCTTACCAGTTCTCCTCCCAACCACTGATTCTCAGCCAATGTCCTCACCGCTACTGCAAAGCCAGTTCTCTCAGACTGCAAATACTTATGGCAGCAATCTAAAGTAGGAAGCTGACGTTCATTGTAGGGTTCCACGATAGTCATCTGGTCTCCCTTACGCTTATGGGAGCGGCCTGGTGCCAGGCACAGAAAGGGCATTTCATCATAATATTGGCCAATAAAGCCCACCAGGTAGGCAAGGACATGCTCAAAGAAGTGAAGGAATTAAGCTGGTTCCTACGCACTTAATGTAGAGTTTAAGTTTGGTGACCGAAGAGATGGTTTTGAGATGTATCTAAAGAAAGAGAAAAGTATTGTGGTGGAGAGGTTGAGGAAAGGTGTTGTAGAGAGTAATATCAGGTGTTATTATCCTGCTTTGCTGATTATCATTTCATATTGTCCATTCCTGATCCTATTTGTAACCTGGCTGATTCTTGTTTGATATATTTGACTAGTACAATAGGACAATTTTAATTTTCTTTGAATAATTTAGAATCAAAAGTGCCAAGGGTTTTGCAAAATCTCTCCCTGTGTCACAGTAAATGGGACATAGATTTACACCTAGATAGGATATCAGCACAAAGCGAGCAAGGCCTCAAGGACTAATCCAAGCTCCCATCAACTATCTTTAAAAAGTAGAAGAATTTTCCATGCACAACAATCAGCCCAGTCAGCAGTGGATTCAACATTCAGAAGGCGGAATGTCCCCTTCCTGAATGGTCCTCTCCACACGGATGAAGACCATTCCCTCCAGTCACAGCACTTACCTTTATCTCCATCCTTTCTGCTATCCAAACCCCAAGCACTTTATCCAGTTACATAGGAGCATAGAACAGTACAGCAAAGGAACAGGCCCTTCAGCCCACAATGTTGGAACTGACCGTAATGTCAAATTGTACTAATCCCACCTGACTGCACCTCGTCTGTATCCCTTTATTCCCTGCCTGTTTATATGTCTGCTAAAAGTTGAAGCCACAATTTACATGCAGTTCTTCCAATTTCATGTATTGAATCCAGTGTTCAGAAAATAGACTCTACTGCAATGGGGAAACCAAATGCAGATTGGATGACAGCTTTGCATTTCACCTCTATTCAGTCTGCAAAGGTAATCACTGTCTGGGAGGCCAACTGCTCTGCCCAACACTGCAATAAATTGCAGCGAGTTGTGAACCCAGTCCATCACCAAACCAGACTCCCCACCTCTGAATCTTCCCACTGCATCGGGAAACATAATCAAGGACCCTTCCTACCCTGGTCATTCTCACTTCTCCCCCTCCCATCAGGCAGAAGATACAAAAGCTAGAGAACATGTACCACCAGGCTCAAGGACAGCTTCTATCCCGCTGTTATAAGACTTTTGAATGGACCTCTTCTACTGTAAAGATGAACTCTTGTTCTCTCAATCTACCTCATCATGGCCCTTGCACTTTGTCTCCTTGCACTGTACTTTTTCTGTAACTGTAACATTATATTCCACATTGTTTTTTTTTTCCTTTTGTACTACCTTGATGTATGGAATGATTGCTTGGGATAGCATGCAAACTATCAGATCCCTCTCTGATCTCTCTGTCATTGTAAGCTCAGGGAATGGCATCTTCTGACTTGGCACAGTTAGGACTCAACATCAAATTCAGCAGACTGTCAAAGAGCCATCTCACATTGCCAATGATCAGTATTTTTACCCCCACTCCTCTCCTGACATTTCAGATTTCATTTGTCTCCTCCTACTCACTGTTCCTAAAAAAACCTTCACCCACCCTCTATCTTGTGTCAGTAAAGCTCATGCAGTCCTCATCCTATCACAGACCTTCTCAATAATTCTCTCCAATCCTCTCCCCTTTCTCTGTAACATAAATCCTTTCCTTTCTAACTTTTCCTAATTCTAAGGAAAAGTCATGGCTCAGAAACATTGACTCAGCTTCTCTCTCCACAGATGCTGCCTAACTAGCTGAGCTTTTCCAGTATTATTTTGTTTTTAAGACCTAAAAGTAACTAGATCAAAATTATTGTGATTAAATTACTTAAAACTGCGGTCTTTAAGTAATTTTTAATGGGTATAAGTGCAAATCAATATTAATATCTGGGTTCCAATGAAGGTCTTATCCAAACATGGTGCATCTTCCTCTTTGTGATGTTAGTCAGCCTATGTAAATGTCAAGTATTTAAACCCGGGGAGCTAGGAATTTCCAGAGGTCACAATATGGCATTTAAACAAAAAGTTCTTCAGTGCAGACATCTACTTTAATGAAGGAATCAGAAAATTTAAAATAAATAACTGATCTGACGGTATCCCACGCCCAGACGACCCGTAGACTTGTGAAGTGTTCCACAATAAAAGTGAAGAGAAGGAATACATAGTTCCAGCTCTGACTGATAAAAATCTAGAGACTTCTATTCACATAGAACAGTACAGCACAGAACAGGCCCTTCGGCCCACAACATTGTGCCGACATAGCTGATCCCTCCGACCTACAGAACACCCATATCCCTCCATCTTCCTCTCATTCAAGTGCCCATCCAAGCCCCTCTTAAAAGCCCCCAATGAATTTGCCTCCACCATCCTATCAGACAACACATTTCAGGCATCCACCACTCTCTGAGTAAAAAACTTACCCCTCACATCTCTTCTGAACCTACCCCCTCTCACCTTAAATGCATGCCCTCTGGTATTGGATCGGTCAGTAATGGGAAAAAGATATTGCTTGTCCACCCTATCTATGCCTCGTAATTTTATACACTTCCAACCGATCACCCCTCAGCCTCCGCTGCTCCAGAGAAAAGAGCCCAAGTTTGTCCAGCCTCTCCCAATAGCACATGCCCTCTAATCCAGGCAGCATCCTAGTAAACCTCCTCTGCACCCTCTCTAAAGCCTCAACATCCTTCCTATAGTGAGGTGACCAGAGATGCACGCAGATACTCTAAATGTGGCCTAACCAGAGTTCGATAGAGAAGCATCATAACTTCCTGACTCCTATACTCAGGTATGGTATGTCAGGTGTGTGCTGACCTACACAGGCTTCAGGCCAGAAATGAATTTCACATTCCCCTTTTCAAATTCCTTCATGGCTTTGCCTCTTCTTGTTACCTTCATTGGTCCAAGTGTCTTCAAGGTCTCTTCTCAATTCCAGGCACATGTGCATTGAGGATTTTCATCAGTTTGCTATTGAACCTCGGTAATATGCAAATATCACTCAGTGACCCCATCCCTCAGCTCTGCAATTCCCATCCTAAACCCTTCTGCCTCTCCATTTTCCTCCTCTGCTTTCAGACACTCCTTTTCTCCTTACCAACCTTTCACAGAAACTCCTCAGTGTCCAATTTTGTATGGTAATACTCTGGTGATGTGTTTTAGGACACATTATTGTGTTACAGGTGCTATTAATACATAATAAGTTATTAATACAAAATACTAAATGTGTTTGGCTACTGGTAGATTTGAACTGATAGGAAAATTACTCAGTGCTCACTGAAAGCCTCAGAGACACCAGAAAGGCGACTGGTGTAAGAGCAGGTGATCCCTTTGCCTCAATGGCTAACTGTACAGAATGGAATAGGCCACACGGCCCAAACTGTTCTACCTCTGCTTCTCAGCCTGCCCCAGGGTAGCATCCCGTACTGGGAGGGAAGCTGCAACTGCACTCAGAACCCTTAGAGCAAAAGGAAAGGGTTTACACTGTACTGCTCTTCACAACATTCGGACATTCCAAAATACGTTATTAATAATGCAAGTATTTCTGAAATTTAGACATCGTTGCCATGTGCGAAATGTAAAAATTTGAATGGAGCTGAGTCCTTGAGATAAGATCGTCTGCTACTGTGGCACCAGCTGAGGGATGAATATCTGCCAGAGAATCAGGAAAAGGCACTTCCTTAAAATCATACCATGCAATCTCTTATTTTCACCTGAGAGGGCAGAAAGGTTAAGATCCCATTTAAAGGCTGCACTTTTGACAGCTCAGTACAGACATTGGGCAAGAATCTGTCTGCATTTTCTTTCTTGCAATCCCCTGGGAAAAGCAAAGTACACAGGAGTCAATGCCAGATGAAAATATATCACTGGAGTTATTATTAAACCTTCCGCACCCACCACGAATAAATAGATGAACTGTCTAGGCTTGTTCCTAAAGATCCCTTTGCTGAGGTAAGTCAGAAGGGCTGACACCTGAGGTCAAATTCAGAGATCCCGTAAATCCGCAGATGTGTCTTGCTGGATGACAGTGTAAGTAAGAAAATTCCAAATGGTGTTTTAGACCTAGACTTGACGCAGGCAGCAGCAGAGCAGTAATTTCCAACAAGACACAACACCCATACATGTGATCTCCATAGAAACAAAACTATTTCCCTTTACTGACTGCTGCAGTTTTCACTGTGTGCTGACCCTCAGGCAATACATGGTTTTGATTTTTCATTTTTCCAGAAATTAATGGGATGTTAATTTAACAAATGTTTTTCTTATAACATGGATTTGTTCCTGGCTGCACATGCTAAATCTCTAATTTAATTCTCACAGCACTGAGGTTATTTCCTTTGGCATCTCAGTATGTCTATCCAGTGAGATATAAAACCACTCAGGTGACAAACACTCCTGGTTTGATCCTCAGTCAGGATAGTCTCAGACTGGGCATCAGAAAGAAGGGCATACACTTGACCTTTGGGTCAGACGGAATTGCAGAGGATTCTCATTCCTAAGCACAACTCAGCAAACCCTGACGCAAATGTGTGCATGTGCTAATGTTAAATGCTGAGTGCAGAAGTAGTCAGCCTGACAATACACTAGCACATTGTCTGCTGTCACTGAGATTCACATATAGAAATGGACAAGGATGCCTGGTAGCTGCAGAGGGAAGTAGGTGCAAAGAAGAGAAGAAAGACAGAGAAAAGTAGAGGAAAATTGTAGCAATGGGTAGAACAAACACACATTTAATTACAAAGGAATAGTCCATCTATTGCTTCGACCTTGCTCTGCCATTCATTGGATTGGTGCACAACAGTTTGGGGAAGAGAGCAATGCAAAACATTTCCGAGTCAGAAATTTTTAAACTATAGATAATTCGATACTTACTTATTAAGTCACAAATATAAAGCCACAAGTATTAGAGCTTTCTAACAGCCTAGGTTCCATTCAGATTGCTACCACACAACAGCAAGGTACTGACAGTTTCTCTTTCAAGATGCAGGGAATCTGTATTTGAAACATACTTGAAATTATATTTACAGGTTTTATCAGTCTTGAACATTCAATATAAGTTCAGGTTTTGATCCAAGCAGCAGTTCACTATTGATTTTAATTTTTAAATATTCACTGCTTAATAAAGTTAATTGAAATTTGGTAATTAAAACCATACAAATTTTCCTGTGTTTGTTTTCTCTGGATTAATGAGAAATATTCTACTTCTGAAGGACAATTTGCAGCTTTATATTCAACGTTGCTGGATGCATTTCTGCTTCAAGATTATTATCTGTAATCCAGCTGGGCTCTATTGCTTTGTTGTGACTCAGCCAAGAAAAGGCACACTCATAAATGAATGCTTGTCAGACAAATACACTTCAAGGCTCCCTGCTGTAACTTTGAAAACTTTTCCACTGTATAAATTGAGCAGATTTCTTTTGACAATTCACTGCAAAGTGAGATGGAGCACCGCTTGCAGTGGCTGGTGTGACCAGAGATGGAACACCGCAGGCTGACAAGTTCATGATGATTACTCAATCCTACTGCATTTGGGTTGCTTGGAAAAGGGCCAGCAAATAATAAGTTTTTCTGTGTCACCAGGGATATCTGAGAATCCCTCCTCAAATGAATACTGAGGCTTTCCCATGACTTCAGAATCAACCCCTGAGTCAAGACTGCTCAGAAAACACCTGCTCGGTTGGGGAAGATAGAGAGATTCACCTCACTGTAGATGTGTATAGAAGTTTCAATCCAAGCTCTGGCTTGGGAAGAGATTACCAGACAGACAAAGGCAAAGATTTAAGAATGTGCTCAAAAGCTCCTTAAGGAAATGCAACGTCAAACAGGCGCATGGAAACCTCTGGTCCACAACCACTCATAGAGGGGAGACGGAGCATCCGGGGTGGTGCTGAGAACCTCAAGTCCATGTGTCAGTGGAAGGAATGGACCTCCTAGCAAACTACCTTCAGCGCCTCCTGCTCCACCTGTGGAAAAGTCCATGGTTTCCACATTGGCTTCATCACCCACCTCAGAATCACTAAACCAAAAGTCATCCTTGATCTCAAGGAGAAGAAGAAGAATGGGTTCAATTTAGTCTGAGAGGCTGTGATTTCACTGGAAAGGTTAAGCAAATGCTGTTCCTTTCCCTGAAGTCTAACTTTCAGATCATCAAGATGGGCAGTAATATCTGTAGATGAGCATCCCTCCATAGATGGTGCCTGATCCATTGAGTTCCTCCAGCATCTTGCGTGTTGCTCCAGATTCCAGCATTTACAGTGTCTTGTGTCTCTGTAAATAAATAGTTTTCAGGTCGGTCACAAGCTTTTCATTATCGAACAAGCTTTCATATCCAGCAGCAATGTCACGAGACTTTACCCTTGCTGAGCCAACTCACTCCTGCATGATAACTTACATCACTGGGTTCACCACCAACGTCTCCTAAATACGTTATCAATCGATGGTGGCTGAGTCTGAGAAATTTCACAAAATGCACTGTTGAGACAACTGCCACCAGATGTGTGAAACATAGATCCTTGCCAGACAGATTGTATTTGTGTACAGTATAATCTAGTGGCCCTGGATGAGCTGCTTTTCTCAATTGCCCAGAACATAAATGATCACAGATTATTCAGTTATGCTTGCCTGTCACTGACCATGTGCAACCAAAATGACAGCCAGTTTCTCACATTCCAAACCCACAGACTCAATTTTATCTCTAGAATTGTTAAACAAGTCCCCACCTGCTGTTTGCTTATAAAATGATACAGTCCCACTAGCTTTTAGTGAACCTCAAATCCATTTGTCACACCTGCCACAAATACTGCTGTTTCATCTTAGGTACTTCTCTCTGACAGCAGATGAAAATAAAGCTTTTTGGTCAGCTGATATTAAAAGTAGCATCACATTCCTAATACACAACAAACATCAGATGATTCAATTTGATTTTTTACAGTTCAGAGCCTCTGTAGAACAACCTCTCACAACTTAACAATGTACATTCACAAACTATCCGTCAACAAAAGGGCAAGAGGTTTTTTATTCTTTCTGCAGCTCAGGGAGAGAATTGTCTAAGATCTGTGTTTATCTGGCTGAGCACTTGCCCTGTAAGTTAACTAATCATGGAATGTGTGGTGTTGCAATGTCCCTTCAAGCTGAATTGCTTTAATACTGAACCTTTACCCTTATAAATTAAACATATAATCTGTCCCCATCTCTGCAACCAAGTGGTAGCAATCAGTCAAAGCTTCTTGGAACAGTCAGGCTTTGGCAACCTCTCTATTTTGACTTCTCCTTGCTCCCTACAGTTTGAGCTGTCCCTCTCACAACATTTAGTCGCTGTCTCTGCTGATTCCTCAAGGCTCCCCCCACCCCCCACTCTCTCTCTTTTATCATGTGTTTGTTTTTTAAGGATGTGAGTGTCACTGGCAAGGCCAGCATTTATTGCCCGTCTCTTATTGCCCTTGAGAAGATGCTGCTGAGCCACCTTCTGGAACCACCGGAGGCCCTCCGGTGACGGATTTTCCAATAAAACTATTTATTACTTAGACCCAGCAAGGATGAAGGAAGACCAATGTATTTCTAAGTTGGGATGATGTGTAATTTGTAGCAGAACATTGTGTTCCTGTGCACCTGAAGCCTCTGTCCTTCACGGTGGTGAAAGTTGTGTATGTCGGAGGTGTTCGAGTTGCCCAGTGAGTAACTGCAGTGCATTACGTAGATGGCACACACTGCGGCCATCCACACTGGGCACAGGCGGTGGAGGGAACGGATGTTCAGATTGAGGGATGGGGTGTCAGTCAGGTGTCAGGTTTTTAAAGTTTTTTGAGTGGTGTAGGAGCTGCAGCAATTCTTGCAAGTGGAGAATATTCCATTATACCCCTGTCCGTGCCTTGTAGATAGTGGACAGTCTTTGGGATGAGGAAGTTAGCCATTTACATAGAATACCTAGCCTGTGACCTTTTCTCATAGCTAGTCCAATGAGTTTTTAGTTAGTGATGACCCCCAAGATATCGATAATAGGGGATTGAGGGATGATAATGCCATTGAACATCATAGGTAGATGGTTAGACTCTCTCTTGTTGGAGATGGCTTTGCCTGGCACTTAAATGTCATGAATGTTACATGCCACGTATCGTGCAGGCACGAGCTGCTTTATTTGCTGAGGAGTTGCAAATGGAACTGAACGTTCCGCAGCCATCAGGGGACAACCCCACGTCTGACCTACAATGGAAGGGAGGTCATTGATGAAGCTGCTGAAGACGGTTGAACCAAGGACGCTGCCCTGAGGAATTCCTGCAGTGAGGTGCTGGGGCCAGGAGGATGGATCTCCAAGTACCACAACGATCTTCCTTTGAGCAAGAATGAACATTTTAAAAAATGCTGGGAATCTGAAATAAGAACAGGAACTGCTAACACTTTTAATTTTTGAGGATAAGGGGAGCTAGGTTCTTTCCCAATTCTGAGGAAGGGTCATTGATCTGAAACATTAATTCTGCCTCTCTCTCCGCAGATGCTGCCTGACCTGCCGAGTGTTTCCAGCATTTCTGTTTTTATTTCATGGTGTGAAATACAACTCCAGCCACTGGACTTCAGTTTAACCCAGTGCTCCTTGATGCCACACATGGTCAACTGTTACACTGGAGTCAAGAGCAGTTACTCTCACCTCAACTGGATGGAGTCAGTGATGAGTTCTGGAGCCAAAATGGTCTTGGTGAAAGACAAATTTGGTTTTCGCTGAACAGGTTGTCGGTGAGTAACTGCTGCTCAATAGTACCGTCAATCGGGGCTTCCATCACTTTGCTGAGGAGAGACATTCCAACCCCGGCTTGGATTCTGATCCCTTTCCCTCAAGAATCTATATCGGAAAATTGAATTGGGGTTCCATAAAAGGAATTGTCATTGTCTCTCCCTTCTAGTGCCCATCTTGCATAACCTTTTGGGTTCCATCAGATCTCTGAGTCAGTTTTATTCTTCCTTCCAAGGTGCATGAAGCTCTCTTTTCATGTGTTATTCTCAATCTGCTGCCTAATTGTTTTTGTAGTCACTTTCCAATCTGGCTTTGTATCATCAGCAAACTCTGCTGGTCATGCTGCACTCTGCCTTTTCATCTGTTGTTGGTATGATAAGTACATTGTGACCTGGTACTCAGAGGAGATTCAAGGACATGGACACAGCCCAGCGCATCACGGAAACCAGCCTCCCCTCCATGGACTCTGTCTATACCTCTTGCTGCCTTGGCGAAGCAGCCAGCATAATCAAAGACCCCACCCACCTGGGTCATTCTCTCTTCTCTCCTCTCCCATCAAGCAGAAGATACAGGAGCCTGAGGGCACGTACCACCAGGCTCAAGGACAGCTTCTATCCCACGGTGATAAAACTATTGAACGGTTCCCTTATGATGGACTCTTGACCTCACAATCCACCTAGTTTGACCTTGCACCTTACTGTCTACCTGCAATGCACTTCCTTGTAGCTGTGACACTTTACTCTGTCTTGTTATTGTTTTTACCCTGTACTACCTCAATGCACTGTGTAATGAATTGATCAGCATGAACGGTATGCAAGACAGGTTTTTCACTGTACCTCGGTACAAGTGACGACAATAAACCAATACCAATACCACGTGCTCAGAGAGCCCTGAAAATTGCAACATCCCAACTGACTCCAGGGCATCCCTGTCTGATGAATGCTCAAAGTGGGGAAGGAGCACCCGGGATAGCACTGAGAACCTCCAGTCCATGCATCAGGAGGCCTGACAGAAGGAACACACCACCTCAATAACCCCACCTCCTGCCTCATCAGCACTTGTGGTTCCCACATTGGCCTCATCAGGCACCTCAGATGGAAGAAATACCCTTAGTCCCAAGGGGCCACCTAAGAAGATATAGTGTTACTAGCAGGGGGCACAGTACTGATACTGTGGTACGCATCAATAGGTCAGCCAACTTACCACTGTCCTTTATAAACAGGTGCTCATGTCTGGACAGCTCAGCTCTAATTTACGATCCTTTGATCTGTATTCCTTCACCAGAAGAAATAGTTCTTCTCTATCACCCTTTAATTAGATTCCACTCAATCCCCTGTTGGAGGTCTTAAATGTTTATCTCTTGCTTTGTTGGTACATGGAACAACACAGATATTCCCTCAGGCCTCAGTGTCAGAGCTCAGATCGAATTGATTGGATGATAATTAATGCCCAATTGATCATCCATCTCCCAGAATTCTCACCATCAGTGCTGGTGGGTTTTGAGAAACATCATGGGACAAGTTGTTGATCACAGGCAGGAAAACAGCAATGATGTGAATGAAGCAAACCTGACTGTCCCTATATAGAAGGGGAACATGTCCTGGGACCGTCCTGAACCATGTTGAGATCCCAACCTCATGCATCCAATGTTTGTATAAATATCACCACAATTTGTGCTGGTCCAGTCACATAGGCGATATGGCCATGAAGGTGCACCAGTGCCTTTACTTCCTCAGAAGGCTGAGGAAATTCGGCACGTCCCTAATGACCCTCACCAGCTTTCATAGATGCACCAGAGAAAGCACCCTGTTCAGATACACCACAGCTCGGTATGGCAACTGCTCTGCCCAAGGCCGCAAGAAATTGCAGACAACTGTGAACGCAGCCCAATTCATCACACAAACCAGCCTCTTCTCCGTGGATTCTGTCCACACCTCTCGCTCCCTCAGAAAAGCAGCCAACATAATCAAAGACCCCACCCACCCAGGTCATTCTCTCTTCTCCCCCTCCCATCAGGCAGAAGATACAAAAGCTTGAAAACACACACCACTAGGCTCAAGGACAGCTTCTATCCTGCTGTTATAAGACTCTTGAACGGACTTTTATACACTAAAAATGAACTCTTGATCTCTCAATCTACCTCATTATAGCCTTGCACTTTATTTGCCTATCTGCATTACACTTTCTCTGTAACTGTAACACTATATTCTACATTCTGTTTTGTTTTTCCTTTTTACTACATCGATGTACTTACGTACGGGATGATCTGTCTGGATGGCACGCAAACAAAAGCTTTTCACTGTATTTCGGTACAAGTGACAATAAAAAACCAATTACCAATGATGAAGTGGAATATTTCTCACAAGAGCATCTTGGTGAGAAAGTCACTCAACTCACCACACAGATGGTGCAAGCCAATCTAGATAGAATGGCAGGACCAGGGTTTCACCTGGTTGCTAACCTGTGAGTCTTACGGTAGAGTGTACCAGCATTCAAGTAACACTTGTGGCCTGAGGCTGCAAACCATCAAGTTAAGAAAGGAAACATGCACACATCGTACACTGGAGACATCACTTGACTGAGTGAGCCATCTGATAAAACTGAAGTCAAAGGGAGTTAGATGGAAATTCCTCCATTCATTACCACACGCGAGGGAAGATGGTTGAGAATATTGTAAGGAAAATTATCTCAGTCAGAGGACAGCCACTGCAGGAATTCTCAGGACAATGTCCTGGGCCAGTCCATCCTTGCTTCATCAATGACCCTCCCATCTTGATAAAGGTCAGTTTTAGAGATGTTCACTAATATTCAATTCCATTTGTAACTCCTCAGAAAGTTAAGCAGCCAAGTCTGAATGCAGCAAGCTCTGGACAAAATTCAGATGTGTGTGACAAGTGGAAGTGACATTCATGCCCCACAAGTGTCTTGCATTGACCAGTTGGAAAAAGAGAGTTGAACACCTCCCCTTGATTCAACGTCATTACTATTATCTACTTCATAATATTACTCAGCAGGTTTCGCCTCATTTAGTCATTAACCTGAAGCTAAACACCTCACTTAAAGTGACCCAGACTGTGCAGTGGCCCAGCCCTGTGAGATTGTGAGTTTTTACTGGCACTGGCTCATTGTAACTGAGTGCAACAACTACATTGAAAATCAGTAAAAACTGCAGATGTTGGAAATCTAAAATACAAACAGAAAATGCTGGAAACACTCAGCAGGTCAGGCTGCATCTGTGAGAAAGGAAACAGAGTTAATATTTTAGGTCGATGACCGTTCATTTTTATTTTGCCAACCTCTAGATTTCTGTGCAAACACTTGCAAACTCAAAGTCCTAGCATTGCAGTTTTCTGCTGCTGAACGGGCTTCGCTCTCACTCTGGAGCCCCTCAGAGAGTTCAGCAAGGAGGACAACTTGTTGTAAATGGTTCTGCACCGGCTGAAGGTTCCTACATCAGGTAAGAGGAAGTGCAAGTGGGTTTTCCCTGTGGTTTGAATGGAAAGGAATGTGAGAAAACTTCAGCTTTTATCCCTTTTAAAGGACTTTTAGGAAGGTTCATGGTGTTAAAACACATCTTTTAATCTTCCCCAGAATTAAAAGTTGCAAGGATGATTGATTTAGATTTCAAAGTGTTTTGAGTATTTGGAAGTGTTTGAGGGTGTTCACTTCAGAGTGTTTGTTTCAGTGTTTGTTTGATGCCTGAGTGAAGTTTTTTTGAGAACCAGAGTTAATGTTTCAAGTTGATGACACATTGACTTGAAGCAATAACTCTGTTTCTTTCTCCACAGATGCTGCCTGACCTGCTGAGTATCTCCAGCACCTTTGTTTTTGTTTCAGATTTCCAGCATCTGCAGTTTTTTTGTTTTTTGATTGAAGTTTGAACATTTTTAATTCTTAGCTTCTTAGATTTTGTTTGATTATTTTAGTTTTGAAAAGTTTTGAACATTTTTGATTGTTTCTGAACATTGCTGAGGCATGGGCCTAAAAATATGATTACTTTTGCTGTTCGTAAACTTTGTTTCAGAGTTCACAACTGATAATGCAGGTCACTGGGCATCACTCCAGAGACTGAACTGGGCATTACCCAATGTGAGTCTCGCTTCAATGTCCGACACAACTTCAATGTCATACACACTCCCAATAATGTTATTCTCCATGTTATGCACCTTTTCCAGGGCTGCTTGGAAAATTAGTCCACATTTCCCAGAGCAACAACCTCTGGTCACTCCCAGCACCTCCCTGTTTACGTACTGCAAAACCAGACAGGAACACTCACTGAACACCTACCTGTATCCTTTAGGCCCCCAAAGTACCAACCCTGACCACACACTGATCTCATTCCTCAAATATTCTTGGCCCGACTGCCCGATTCCCCAATCTCTAAATTCTCCGATACGCACTCTGCCCAACCTTCTGTTATCCTGAGGCTCTGATCTCCCAGAGGTCGACCTCTCCAATACCACCCCCACCCCCCGTCAACGTCTCTTCATCCCCTGCCTAATCGCCAATTCTCATTTGGGGAGGGGATGGGGGGTGGGGGGGGTTTTAAATAGAGGTCTATAGTATAGGAGGCAAGTGGAGGCCTTAGTAGAGTTGGATGCCAGTGTAGCAAAGCTCCATGTAAACGCAGATGAGAAGCAACAGACCACACCCTGATGTTCTGATCAGTGGTGCTCTACATTCCTGCTGGCCATGATGGAGCCTTCAACTAACAGTTCCCTCCCCACCTGAACTTCTGGATCCACTGGCAAAATTTCCTTCACATGTTTTTCACTGAGCAGAAGAAAAAGTGCACGAAAAGTTCTGAGTCAGACTTGTCTTTGCAAGAAAAACTAGTCTTGCATACCGTTCGTACAGATCTATTCATTACACAGTGCAATAAGGTGCATTGATTGCATTGTGCACAGAGTGCATTGAGGTAGCACAGGGTAAAAACAGTAACAGAATACAGAGTAAGGTGTCACAGTTGCAGAGGAAGTGCAGTGCAGGTAGACAATAAGGTGCAAGGTCAAACCAGGTGGATTATGAGGTCAAGAGTCCATCATAAGGGAACCATTCAATAGTCTTATCACTGTGGGATAGAAGCTGTCCTTGAGTCTGGTGGTACGTGCCCTCAGGCCCCTGGATCTTCTGTCTGATGGGAGAGGAGAGAAGAGAGAATGACCCGGGTGGGTGGGGTCTTTGATTATGCTGGCTGCTTCGCCAAGGCAGCTAAGGCAAGACTTAGTCAACTGTCAAAGTGCTGCAGGTGGGTCTTGTTCTGCCTCACCAACGATTCCTTCTCACAGGTCCGACAGTCTCCAGTAGGAGGATGAAGACTGCGTTTATTTCCAACGTCAGCCTTAAACCAACAGTGGTGTCCATTGGTTGCAGTTCTGCCTGCTGTGACCGGCAGGGGACACAGCCATATGCTGCACTGCAGTCATTCAGCTCAGAACCAGGATGAGGTTTTGTGCGTCAGCGCTGTCCTGACTAAACACAGATGGGAGGATCCGTGGTATCCATGACTAGAGCAGATTTCTGGCGGGTCAGAATCATGCTCCTTCTCACCCCTTTCCCTGGCTACAGGATTTCATTTTAATCTCCCAAGTGCCATAACTCTCCCAAGAAATAAAGTCCAAACAAGGAACAACTAAATAAACTACATTCAATAACTGCATTAAGCCCTTCATTGTTCTGGGGTTAAGCATGTTTTTGATCTTAATGCTTGACCGCAGGATCCTTCAGGCACATCAATTTGTTGTGAGGCAATAATCAGTCTGAATGAGACATAAGCTCCCTGACAAACTGTGACTTTAAATGTTACAAACAGTTGAGACAACTGATTTTCCCAGTCCCTCCTTCCTGATAGTGTATCGTGCTTTCAACCCAGGGACCTGGCTGCTATCTGGAGACCCTCAATCTTACCCAGTGACCCTGAGGCAAATTTGGAACGCACCAGCCAGGCCAGCCTGACCTCACTCACCTCCAATTACCCACCTGCCTGTGAACCACGAAAGGCACAACTGATGTAACTTCATTAGTGGGAACAAGGCAGCCGATCCTGCCTGTGTGGTAACATTCTTACCCAGTATCTGGAGATTCCATTTACTTGAAGCATGATACATATCTTTTGACAGATCGGAAAGAAAACAACACTGTCCACACACACACACACACACAGATACACACAGACGCAAAGACACACACAACACCACACACATATAAACACACACACACAGACACACAGCACACACGCAAACACACACACACACAAACAGACGCACAGACACACATACTGACACACACACCCCGACACAAACACCACACACACACACACACACACACATGCACGGACACACACAAATGCACACACACACAATCACAAACATACACAATCACAAACACACACACACAATCACACATAAACACACACACAAACACACAATCACACATAAACACACACACAAACACACACACAGAGAAACACAAACACATACACAAACACACATACAAACACACACAAAACACACACAGATGCACGCACACACGCACACACACAAACTCCCCATGTACACAAGGCACAGATACTTAACAACACTGGCTTGATACACCAAATCACTACATGCACTCACCTAACACACACAGACACACATATCCAAAGGAATGAAGACAGAGCAGAAATTGTTTACAGTGAACAATTGTCAAATTTTTCTGTATTTTCCCTTTAAGTAAATAGTTAGCTGAGGAACAGAGCAGGGTCCGCAGTAACTGTCTGCACCCAGCAGAGAAGGTGAGGGGGAGGGTCAATCGTTCGTTTCATGCTCTGACTGCCACTCCGCTCCTTTGCCTCAGTGGGTGAAGGCGCAGGTGAATAATGCAAAGTGAAGCTTGTCTCCAACCCAACAGGGACACTTGAGAAGATTGTCCCCAGATTTCTGTTTAATTATAAGAGGGAGGTTGATACATCAACCACTCCACACCCTGCACAGGGTTGGGAGATGCCATTTTTAAAGTGGGAACTTGCATTGCACGTATGTAATATCTTGGAAAGGCAGAAGTTTTTGGTTATTTTAACTTTTTAAACAACTCTTGATTGGCACCTGATCCACCAGCCTAAACATTCACTCCCTCCACCACTGGCACACAGTGGCTACAGTGTGTACCATCTACAAAATGTACTGCACTTATCCATCAAGGCTACTCCAACAGCACCTCCCAAATCCGCAACCTCTACCACCAAGAAGGACAAAGACAGATAGGACCACTGCCCTGGGAAAATTCCTATACACACAGGCCCTCCCCAAGTTACAAATGCCTGACTTATGGACATCTGTACATATGAGAAAACTCATATGAATATTATTAAATTCAAATGAGAACCAGTCTTGAAAATAAACTGTTTCCATGTAACCTCCGCACAGTAATCAGACACCATTGTCTCCAAAGAACACAGACAGATAGTTTCACCACTGGAGGCCTTTGGACGGCCTTTCCAAAGCCAGAGTTGCTTTGGAAATTGACAGGCAATCGCTCCTATTGATACTTGAGCAAGGATAAAAAATGTGACATCCACTGCTACTTCGAACCCATCAAAACCAGCCAATAAGTGTGGTAAATCCAGATTCTACTCCATTGTAACCGGGCAGGGAAGGACAACAAATAAATGTTCATGTGAATTGGCCCTCATTGACAACATTCATTACAGTACTGCGGCAGTATGGTTAACATATCGAGTGATTTTGTGTATTTTCCGACTTATAGACAAAATCAGCTTATGGACATCTGTAGGAAATTAGAACCTGTTCATAGTGGTTGAGTATATAGGCTGTACAACGATAGGCCAAGTTGTACAGTTCTTATAAAAATTAAAAACTCCTGCAATTATTGCATTTCCTTGCCACAATCTTGATTAATATTCTGCCCAACAGTAGAATTACTGTTCGGGGGCTTTAGGCTGCCCCTACCTGTATTTTCTGCCAATTCTCCTTCCTGGTCTTCTGAGCTCAGCTCCTTGCTTCGAGGTGTCCTAACAACATCCATTATTTTCCAGGACACCATGGCCTTGCCCCCTCCCACCTACCCAAGCTTTCCTTTTCCGTTCTGCCTGACCTTCTGAATTGTCCAGGTACCCTGAATGTTCTGTTCCTACCCTTGCAACAATGGTCTCTAGCTCACTTATTTGTTCAAATTAATGCATCTTGTTGACCCTACTAATCCATTATCTTGAAGAACTGACCTAAACTACGATATAGCAGATTCCACACTCTCAGACCCCTACCACAAAGGACTGGATTGTCCAACCAGCTCATAGGGTTTCAGGCGTCCCTCTCAGCTGTTCCCAAGGCGGGCACTCTACCCAGTCTATTGGTTGCTCCCAGGGTCAACAGCCTCCTTCTTGACTTCTCCTGCAGTTGGTGACCTCTCTCAACCAGTCCCAGGGCTTGATTTTTACCCACCCAATCCCAGACCCTGGTCTCCTTCATTGTGATAATGTGGAATCTGCAATAGCATAATTTAGGTATGGTTTTCTTCATCATAAGATAATGGGTTAATAGGATAAATGAGATGCATTAATTTGAAGGTATCAGTTCGTTAGGGACCATCATTGCAAGGTGACCAAGGCTAGGAGTTGGAAGTTGAGGCAGATCCCATGAACCAAGCCAATCACTTCCCTGGAATGGAGTGCATCACATCAAAGGATGGTATTGAACAAAAGCTGATAGCTGCCAAATTAAAGCCCTCACCAGGCAGGATTTAATGAGATGATTTAAATGTTCCAACAAGTATAAAGTGCTTTATACTTTCTGTTTCTCCCTCCCAAAGCATATTTGCCAATTGACTTCTGCAAAGTAAATGCCATTTTCCACAATTTTGTCTGCGTTCCGCCACACTTTTTGAACTTCATCCCACCATTTAGTTAGGGCCTTAGTTACAAATATTTTGTGCACTCAGGTAACGAGCCTTTAATTTTGGTTTGGCTTTCCCCTCAGATGTTAGCATCCATACAGATGTGTAACAACATTCTGAATTATATACAAACCCTTGGGTGTATAAAAAGAGTAGAAGTCAATAGCATTAAATTGATGGCGTGCAACAGAAAAATGTGCAAAAGTACTGAAGAAGGCAAAATTATTTTCAGGATATTGTCAATAGCAGGGATGTGTCAATTCAAAGGCACTGTGCAGTGTGAGGGAGATGGGGAAGGAAGTTGTGTCTTTAGATGCAGTCACATTTATACATCTTTCTCCATGCACCTGTGTATCTGGCCATAACATATAACTTCTTTCTTGCAACGTGAGGAGTAAGACAAAATACCAATGATTTTGTCTCTACTATTACTTGTTGTTTATCACGGAGGGCGTGGGAGTGCTGAAGCAAGGATGTACTCCCTCTGTGCAGGTGCACCTGGTCTGCTTGGAGCACCTACTTACAAAAGGATTGCATCTCCAGTACCTCAGGGAAAATCCAAGGCACAAATGTGCAATCAGTTTTCATTTGCCAGCATAACAACTGCAAATGTTAGAAGCAATCTCTGCACAGATTGGTGTAGCTAAATAGCATTAGTCGGTAAGAAGAATTGAGGTTAATCAGTATGGAGCAAGCCCAGTGGGATGGCAGAGTGGGGGTGGTACTAGATTTAGTTTTAGGCAATGAACTTGGACAAGGAGAAAGGGAGAACATTGGAGATTGTGATCATGATTGAGCTAAGTTTAGCATTGTTATAAAAAGGGCAAAGGTGGACCA
Organism: Pristis pectinata; assembly: GCF_009764475.1. Lineage (NCBI taxonomy): Eukaryota > Metazoa > Chordata > Chondrichthyes > Rhinopristiformes > Pristidae > Pristis > Pristis pectinata. The sequence goes on along the minus strand of NC_067429.1, from coordinate 27,798,798 downwards.
GGATGAAAAGGTTGGGGTAAGATTTTTTATAATACTTACTTTGTGGATCAGGGCATCATTGGCAAGGCCAGGATTTATTATCTATCACCTGACTTCCATTGGGAAGGTGGCAGTGAGCTGACTTCTGCAGGCCTTCTGGAGCAGGAGCTCCCACGGTTCTATTGGAGAGGGAGCTCCAGAATTTAGACTCAGGCATGATGAAAGGTCTGCAAGATACTTCCAAGTTATGAGGAGAGACTGGAGAGGTTAGGTATGCTTTCCCTGGAGAAGAGAAGGTTAAGAGGGGACGGGATTGAGGTATAAAGAATTATGAGGGGTACAAATAGCATAGTCTGCAGGAAACGTTTCCCCTTATCAGAGGCGAATAAAACTAGAGGACGTAGATTTAGGGATGGGGGAAGAAATTTAGAGGAGATCTGAGGGAGACCTTTCTCACCCAGAGAGTAATGAGTACCTGGAACGCAATGCCCAACAGAGTAATGGAAGAAGAGTCGCTGACAGCATTTAAGAAGTGTCTAGACGACCACTTGAATTGACTAGGCATAGCAAGTTATGGGTCAGGTGCTGGAAGATGGGATGAATATGGCTGGGTGCCAACAGGTTGGTGTGGACATTGTGGGCAGAATGGCCTGTTTCCGTGCTCTATGACTCTATAATTCTGTGACTCGAAGTCAGTGTGGTGCACAGCTTGGAGGGGAACCTGCAGGTGGAGTTGTTTCCGTGTGTCTGCTGTCCTTGTCCTTCTTGGTGACAGAGATCGTGGGTTTGGGAGGCGTTGTTGGAGTAATGTGGACATTTTGTCCACACATCAGCCACTGCACACAACGGTGAAGGGAATGAATGCTCAGAGTGGCTGATGGTGAGTTGTTTTATTCTGGATGGTATGGAGTTGTTGGCACTGAAGTCATCCAGGGGAATATTCAATCACACTTCTAATTTTTGCCTGTAGGTAAATGCATTAGGCAGAAAGGTATATGGGTGTCAAAAAGTGAGTTGCTCACTGCAGGACACCCAGCCTTTTACTTGATCTTGTATTCATTGCATTTGTGAAGCTGATCCAGTTGAGTTTCTGGTCAATGGTGAGGGTCTTGGCAATGGAAGGTCTAGTAACAGTGGATTGGAAGTAGTTACATGAAAGTAAATCAGTGACTGAGCAGTGGGGATATTCAAAGAGAGTCAGTGAGTGTTCAGGACAAATACGTTCTGATCAAGAGGAAAGGGAGGGCTCCCAACTCCAGATCCCCAGGGGTGTTCAGGGTAAAACAAAACGTGACAGGGAAGCGTATGTAAGATACCAAGAACCGAACATTTCAGAAAGCCTGATGAAATACAGAAAGTTCAGGGGAAAATGTCAAAGGGTTAGGAAAGCAGAGTACATGGATAAATATTGGCTAGCAAAATCTCTAAAATGTTTTATAAATGGGTGAAGGGAAAGAGAACAGGAAAGAAAAGAGTAGGTTCTATTGGAATCCAACTTGAATGTGGAGGTAAAATATATGATTGAAGTTCTGTATGAATACTTTGCATCTGTCTTCGTAGAAAAGGGTGATGATGCAAGCATTCACACCAAAAGGAAAGAATATGAAGCATTTAGGATTATCAACAGAAGATATATAAGGGAATTTCGCTTATTGAAAGTGGATAAATTACCAGGCTTAGATTAAATATAGACACACAATGGACTGCAGATGCTGGAATCTGTAGTAACACGCAAGATGTTGGAGGAACTCAGCAGGTCAGGCAGCATCTGCGGAGGGAAATGGACAGTCAATGTTTTGGGTCAAGACCCTTCAACAGGACTGAAAATTAGAGGGGAGATAGCCAGTCTAAAATAAGATATGTATTTATTAGTCACATGTACATCAAAACACACAGTGAAATGCGTCTTTTTGCGTTACTGAGAATGTGCAGGGGGCAGCCTGCAAGTGTCGCCACTCTTCTGGCGCCAACATAGCATGGTGAAATGGTGAAGGGTAGAGGATTAAATATATAAAAGATAAATGATAAAAGTTAAATAAGATTAAATATATCCTAGGCCTCTAACCACAGCAACTTACATGATCATGAGCTGTGTGTTTGGTGCCTGAACACCGTGAAACTGCTGATAGGGTATCATTGTTTAAAAGGGAAGAAAGGAATAGATTACAGGCCAGTCAGCCCAACATTGGTGCAAGGCAGACCATTGATAAAATTCTGACAATATTTAGGGGGCCACAGGTTAATCGGGAACAGTCAACATGGATTTATTAAAAGGAAATTGTCTGTCTAACTGAATTGAGGAGTAATAAGGAGTGCCAATGAGGGCAGAGATTTGATTGATCTGAACAAGGCTGTTGAAGGTTCCATGTGATAAAGAAAATAAAAGCTCATGGGATCCAGGGAATGTGGCAAATTGGATTAGCAAATCTCAGATGAAGAGAGTGAAAGATAGAGGGGACACTATGCAGTGAGGTTCTGCTGGGCTCTGTATATACCTATTTGCTTTTAATGCTTTCAGAAACCAAACCCCCTTCCTGCAATAGGTCTTCATAAAACTTTGCCTGAAAATAAATGAATTTTACACATTGGGAATTATAATGCATTATTTTGCATTATTCTCAGACCCATTTGCTTCGGAGTCGTGATTAAGAAATTGGTTAATAATATCAAAATTGCCGGTGATGGAGAGGAGGTAAATTCGAGGTTGCAGGAAAATATGAATCTATAATTTGATCCATAGAAGTGTGATATACCGCATCTAGGAAGGGCAAGCTAGACAAGGGAACACATGGTAAATGAAAGGATATGAAGTGTAGAGGAACACAGAGAAGCTGAGATGCCTATTAACAAATCCCTGAAGTTAATAGGACCAGTAGATCAGGTGGTCATGAAGGTAAGCAGAGTACTTGCCCTTATTGGCTGGGGCATAGAGCAGATGAGCAAGGAGATTACATTGGAATTACATAAATAGGGGCATCCAAATGAAACCCACACAGTTACAGGGAGAACATGCAAACTCCACACAGACAGGATTGGACCTGGATTGAAGGTCAGGATTGGATCTGGTTCACCGGAGCTGAGAGGTATCAGATCTACTTGCTGCGCCATTGTGCCACTCAAAGAAGTCTTGAATGGTGTTGATCGGTCAGGATGTTGCATGACCTGGAGAATTATAGTTATGAGGAGAGACTGGCTTGGCTGCAGTTGTTTTTGTTTGAAACAAAGGAGAGTGAGGAGAGATTTGGCTGAGATATATAAAATTATGAAAGGCCCAAGTAGAGTTGACAGCAATGACTTATTTACAGGGAGTGGCAGATACTCAGCAAGTCAGGCAGCATCTGTAAAGAAAACAGGAGAATTAATATTTCAGGTCAATGACCTGTCATCAGATAATAATCATGAAGAGATATTCAGTAGACACTATCTTCAGATACCCTTGTCTTCACTCGACCCAAGGTTATGATGGCAAATTGAAGGCAATGGTGAATTTCACCATGGATGTCTGCTTTAAGCTTCAGGGGGATATGGGCCAAATACAGACAACTGAGACTATCTTAGTCAGAATGGACAAATTGGCATATTCTCCTGCTGTATAACTCTATGCCTATATTTTACTGAAAGGTGGATCTCAAGAAATGAGAAATGGTCCATAGTTTCCAGGGTCTTGTTGTGTAACGGGGGCAGTTGGTTAGAGGATCTTTGTCTTGTGAGCAGTGCATGTCAGAGCTCATAAGGTTCACTGAATGACTGATATTTGCCACAAACCAAACTCCCTTCCCGCAAAAGGTCTTCATAAAACTTTGCCTGAAAGTAAATGTATTTTACACATTGGGAACTATGCATTATTTTGCATTATTCTCAGACCCATTTTAATAAGTACCCTGCACAAGTTGGTGTGTGACAAGGAGGGAATCTTGGGCATTTCATATAATCTGAAGTGCCTGATGTGGTGTGACTAGAAGTCTGTTAACCCTGGATGCATTCATCCTTAAGAGAGGAGAATTTGTCTTAATCAGCCTTGTAGAACGGCCTTTGAGCTATGAGTGTTAGATGAGTATTAGGAAGGAATCCAAACTATATCTGGAATATGCAATATACTGAAGTCCATAATAAGCAGCTTAATGAGATTTTTTTTCCATCTGAGCTTCAGAATCATTTCTACACAATTTAGGACAAAATAGTTCATTTATACAGGTGTAAGTTTTCAGCAAAACCAAATTAAGACTAATGCAGGATATCTATAATCTATATCTGTAATTTTGCCTCCTTTTTAAGCAGGATAGAGGCTACATCCATGCTCCATCATAACTGAATTTAATAGGGCTTAATCTGTGATCCAGCCCTCCCAACAAGAGCAGCACATTTGGGGAACATGGGTCAGAGCTTAAGACTTGCTGAAGTTCTCTCTTCAACCTTTGTGTTCACTCCTGGCTGCGTTGAATCACTAATTTCGGTTTCTATAATGCCTGTAATGAAAATCACCTCTACCAAGTGGGAAAGGAGAGATTTGGAGAGGTGAGCAAGAGGTGAAGTGCTTTGTGGCAGTTTCTAAAGGAGATAAGAAGTTTCCAGAAAGAAGAATCCTTCAACAGAGGGCAAAACTCAATCAAAGACATAGGCAGATCTTAGAGTAGGATGAGGCCATGGAAATAGAGGTTAATATATCTGTGCTGTTTGGGGAACAGTGTAGATCAGTGACAACTTGGTGATGAGTTAAAGAATACCCAGGAGCTGCGGAACTGACTTGAACTAATCTCTCCGCATTCCTAGGAGTATCACAAGTGCTTTCCAAAACACTACCTTATCACACTGGCAATTCTTTCAGACAGTTTAAAATCAGAGTCCAACATATATTTGCCACATTTCATGCATTACCGATTTCATTGTTTAGTCTAGTTGGGCTGCCAACGTTGTTGATGGAGAATTTTTTGTAAAATCCAAAACATAGAAATTAGGAGCAGGAGTAGACCATTCGGCCCTTTGAGTCTGCCCTGATATTATAGAACATAGAACACTACAGCACAGTACAGGCCCTTCGGCCCACAATGTTCTGCTGACATTTTATCCTGCTCTAAGATCTATCTAACCCTTCTCACATAGCTCCCCATTTCTCTATCATTCATGTGTCTATCTAAGAGTCTCTTAAATATCCCTAATGTATCTGCCCCCACAACCTCTGCCGGCAGTGCGTTCCATGCATCCACCATGCTCTGTGTAAAAAAAAAACCCCTGACATCCCCCTTATACCTTCCTCCAATCACCTTAAAATTATGTCCCCTTGTGTTAGCCATTGTCGCCCTGGAAAAAATCTGACTGTCCATGTGATCTATGCCTCTTATCATCTTGTACAACTCTATCAAGTCACCCTTCTCATCCTCCTTCTCTCCAAAGAGAAAAGCCCTAGCTCGCTCAACTTATCCTCATAAGACATGCTCTCCAATCCAGGTAGCATCCTGGTAAATCTCTTCCGCACCCTCTCTAAAGCTTCCACATCTTCCTATAATGAGGTGACCAGAACTGAACACAATACTCTAAGTGTGGTCTGACCACAGTTCTATAGAGCTGCCACATCACCACACAGCTCTTGAACTCAATACCCCGACTAATGAAGGCCAACGCAACATACGCCTTCTTAACAACCCTATCAACCTGCGCAGCAACCTTGAGGGATCTATGGACGTGGACCCCAAGATCCCTCTGTTCCTCTACACTGCTAAGAATCCTGCCATTAAGCTTGTATTCTGCTTTCAAATTCGATCTCCCGAAGTGTGTCACTTTACACTTTTCCAGGTTGAACTCCATCTGCCACTTCTCAGCCCAGGTCTGCATTCTATGAATATCCTGTTGTAATCGACAGCAACCTTCTGCACTACTACACTGCTACTACACTACACTTCTATTCAATATGATCATGGCTGATCTTCCAAACTGAGTAGCCAATTCCTGCTTTCTCCCAAGATCCTTTGATCGCTTTTGCCATTAAAACAATATTTAACCTTCCTCTTGAACGTATTTAATTATTTGACCTCAACTGCCTCCCACAGAAGCAGGTTCTCCATTTTTTGGGTGAAGAAATTTCTCCTCATCTCATAAATGTCATGCTCTGTATTCTTAAACTGTGATCCATTGTTTGTGGAATTCCTAAGCATCAGGAACGTCCTTCCTGCATCTAATCTGTCCAGTCCCATCACGATTATGTTTCAGTGATATAAATTATTAATGATGGCTGTTCTACTTGCTACTTGGAATGATCCCTATTTAAGTCACATACAAAGCAGATTTCCCCACTTAGATTAACATATTGATAAAATATTTTCAGAAGGGATACATTAATCTAAACGGTGTTAAATCTGCAGTATCAACTTCCATTTTAGAAGGTACAAAGTCTATAATTAACAGTGTCAACCTATTTCAGCACACTACAAGTAGATATTGAGAAAGTCTTTAATTTATTCTAATTCAAAAGAGTAAAGCACATTTTCTCCCAAAATGATTAAGACTTAATTTAGAATTTGGTGCTTTGAATGGCCTTTGACCTCTGACCCTTGTCAATCATTACACTGACCACATCCATGGCCCTTTAATCAGTGATTGTGTGTGAAGCTTAGCCTCATATTTCATGGTGCACTGCACCATGTTAACTCTCCACAGCCACTATCTGTGTGGCATCGACCATCTTCCAGAATGTTTCCCCACAGTGGAATGTGCTGGTACGGAACCCTTCTCTGAATCAGTTAGCTATGCTCTGCCTAGTTCACCATTTTTTGAATCGCATATGAGATCCAGTGTGTTATCAGAAGCTGTCACCAAGGATGGGGACAGAGTTTGGAGAAATGGCATATTTTATATTGTAAGGTGGAAGATGATTCTGCAGATGTGCACAATCTATATTGAAGGGGACGTGGGGGACAGGAAGTTTATTTTGTCCTAAACTCCAGCACCTAGAAAATATATGTGTATCAGTTTCTCAAAGGGAATAATTTATATCGGGATCCTAGAGTGGGTTGGTGCATGCCCACGGAAAACAGCCAGCATGTTCCAGGTGCATCCTATCTGGATGCACCACGGCTTGGTACGGCAACTGGACAGCCCAGGACAGCAAGAAACTGCAGAGAGTTGTGGACACAGCCCAGCGCATCACGGAAACCAGCCTCCCCTCCATGGACTCTGTCTATACCGCTCGCTGCCTTGGTGAAGCAGCCAGCATAATCATAGACCCCACACACCCCCGGTCATTCTCTTTCCTTCCCTCTCCCATCAGGCAGAAGATACAGGAGCCTGAGGGCACGTACCACCAGGCTCAAGGACAGCTTCTATCCCACAGTGATGAGCGGTTCCCTTACATGATGAGATGGACTCTTGACCTCACAATCTACCTTAGTTGACCTTGCACCTTATTGTCTACCTGCAATACACTTCCCTGTAGCTGTGACACTTTACTCTGTATTCTGTTATTGTTTTTTACCCTGTACTACCTCAATGCACTGTGCAATGAATTGACCTGTACGAATGGTATGCAAAACAAGCTTTTCACTGTACCTCAGTACAAGCGACAATGATAAACCAATACCAATACCAATGTTTCAAAGTGTTGCAATAACACTAATAATAATAAAGAGCAACACAGTGAGGCAGCTAGTGGATCTGCTGCCTCACAATGCCAGAGGGCCAGGTTCAATCCTGACCTCGGGTACTGTTTGCGTGGAGTTTGCATGTTCTCCCAGTGATTGCGTGGGTTTCCTGCGGGGATTCCAGTTTCCTCCCACATCCCAAAGGTGTGCGGGTTGATAAGTTAATTGGCTGCTGTACGTTGTCCCTGGTGTGTAGAATCTGGGGGCAGTTGATGACAATGTGGGGAGAATAAAAAATGGGATTAGTGCAAGATTAGTGTAAGTGGGTGGTTGATGATTGATCCGGACTCAATGGGTCGAAAGGACCTGTGTCTGTGATGTATGACTCTCTGAATCATCGCAGTGTTCCTGAGGTGAATATAAAAAAATGAAATGAACAACAAATTAAACTAGTTAAAATAATCTTTGGTGCAATCTAATCAAATCATAAATTGGAGAAATTGGATCCTAACAACTCCAGTAACTGAGAGGAGTTAATTTGTGTTTTGCCCAGCCACAACCTGAAACCTGTGCTGCTTCCTTCCATGTTTCTGTGTCTTTGAATATATTCAGTGTGGTAACTGGTGTGGGGAAAGGGCTGGAGTGTGAGGCAAAAATTGGATCGGTCGTGATCTTATTGGTAATTGGTTTATTATTGTCACATGTACCGACGTACAGTGAACAACTTTGTTTTGCATGCCATCCACACAGATCATATCACAACATCAGTACATCGGGGTAGTACAAAGGGAAAAACAGTAACAAAATGCAGAATATAGTGTTACAGTTACAGAGAAAGTGCAGTGCAGGCAGACAATAAGGTGCAAGGTCATAATTGAATGGGACAGCAGGTTTAAGGGGCTGATTGGCCTCCTCCAGCTCCTGTTTCTAAGGTTCTTATGAAAATCAAACAACTGCAGGCTCTGGAAGTTTGAAACAAAAAGACAAAATGCTGCAGATGTTCCAGGCTGACACCACAATGGAAAATAAAGGGAATGTTGCACTGCTGGAGTTCTGTCAGATGAGACGTTAAACTGAGACCCCATTTCCTCTCTCTGGTATGCATAGTAAATTTATCACACAAGAAGTAGGGAGGAATATCTCCTTGCCAGCCATTATTGGCAAATTTACAGCTAAAACTTTATGTGGGTGTCATTCCATTGGTGTTTTTAGGATTTTACTGTATGCAAGTTGGAGGTACGTTTACTATTTTTACATATATAACTAGAATTCAAAAATACTTCACTGGCTCTATGGTACTTCAGTCTATCCTAAAGCAGTGAAAGGGCCTATATAGGTATGTACTTTCTTATTCTGAGGCCGGGCTAATGGGGGAGTTTCCACCTACTGACCAGGAGCGAGTTAATGAGAAACCGAGTGATTTATGCCAAGTGTTAGTGTCTTTGTTGCTCTGTTTCCTGACTGCAGTATATGTTTTGCCCACTGTTTAGCATTTTATACTCTCATTTGTTGGCATCATCAAATTCACAGTCCACATGGACCACAGCTCACAGATGGGAGGGAGCTCCTTCTACTTTATTCGCTTTTGTATCTTTTACGCAGTCCTAGCAGACGACATCTACTGCAGTTCCCCAACACTTCTACTGCTGGCCAGGTAAAATAGCCAGTCAGAAGATAGTTATTATCATACAGTTCTGTTTGTATCTGATATGTGTTGAGAAATATCACCGTGCTTAAAGAGTCTTTAAACCAACTCCTAGAGCCATACATTCTGGGTTTGACTTAAATTCCAAAACCAAACAATGGCAAAGCTAACCATGAATTTCCAGCAGTGATAAGAGTGTGCCCTGTTCAATTTTAGTGAGCTTAATATCTTACCACCTGCCAAATTCCTATGGTCCAGGAAGCAATTGCACAGCCAGGTGCCATTTGGAATGATTCCCATTCGAGGTGTACACTTCAGGAGAAACTGGGAGGATCTCAGTTCAGGGAGGTGCAAGGTTTCCTTGTGAATCATGATGGGCATAGATAGGGTGAACTCAGTCTTTTCCTCACAGATGTGGAATCAAGAACTAGAGGGTATAGGTTTAAGGTGAGAGGGGAAAGATTTAATAGGAACTTGAGGGGTAACTTTTTTGCACATGGGGTGGTATATATATGGAATGAGCTGCCAGAGGAAGTAGTTGAGGCAGGTACAATAACAACTTTTAAAAGACAGTTGGACAGGTACATGGGTAGGAAAGGTTTCAGAAGCAGAATCAGAATCAGGTTTAGAGGGACGTGGGCCAAACTCAGGCAAATGGGACGAGCTTGGATGGGCATCTTGGTCGGCATGGACTAATTGGGGTGAAGGGCCTGGTCCGTGCTCTGAGACCTTATGTCCCTATGACTATATATCTCCCATGAGAAAATTAAAAGAAGGCATAAGTAATACCTAACCTCAGTGGGCATCTGCTTTTGTAACCTGTTTCTGGCATGTTTAAACTGACCAGGAAACTTTTATTGTTCCCCTCCTTGGGGTGCAGGTTTAAGTAACAGATTAGGGCTCAGTGACACCAACACAGCCAACATACATAGTTAATGATGACTGCTCTGTCTTCGGGGTGTACACACAATTCCTGCAATTTTTATTGCAAGTTTTAGTACACAACACACTCGTGCAGACATTTAGGAGAGACTCGGGGAACATCACATATCTCCAGACGCAGTGGAGGTGAAACTTGTCCATCTCTTACAATAGACGTCCAATCTGCAATCTACTTCTTTGATAAGTGTCAAGCTGAAAATCAACTCCATTGAATCTCGGTCTAATCTTTTTATTCAGGGTTAAGTAATCAAGTATGCAAAACATTTTCCCAAGCATTTCGGCAATGGAAATATAAAAAGCCAAGTCATGAGCACGTGGAATATAGTTATTTTCACAGGCATAATACCTGAGCAGTTCTCATGATTACCTCACTATGTATTTGTTTATTTCCTATGAGCTCCACCAAGTTACAGATCCCCTCCTAATTTCTGAAAACAAGTGGGAAGCTTTCATTAGTCATGACATCCTCCATTGTACATGATTCAGAAGAAACAATTTTGTTGAAAGTTAAACCATTCCTCCCAAAACAATTAGTTAGTAAAATGACTAATCATTCACAGCCATTAAAACTCAAATTCACAATTATTTTGGTTTCCGAATTACTCAGGGAATTTCCTAGGAGGGTGGGCCCAGAGTAAAAGGTTATATAGTCTATTCAGCTAGAAGTAGTTTCATTGTTTTCAGTGAAGTATAGAGATTTCCCACTGACCTGAGATAAAAGGTTATAAAACAAAGCATAAGTATAATAGTTTGAGGAACACTCAGAAACTATCTTCATGTACACCCACAGACAAAGGACCTCACCAGCCTGAAATCCAACAGTCCCTACTCTCCAAACCCTAAAACTGACAGCCTCAGCCATTGATGGAACACCTCTGGGTGACAGCACAGATCACTGCACCGACACAAGCAACAAAGTCCCAGACTTTAGCCTTCTAAGGACAACCTGGGCAACTTGCAACTCCATGGCAATTCACCAAGAAGGAGGTGGCCGCCTGCCCCGCAAGAGGGATGCAAGAAACAGCCCAGACTGGGTGAGTGGCCACCCAAGTTAGACCATTGACCCCATATTGAACTCCTGCCCAAGAAGTCCCTTTATTGCTGGCATCAGAAGCATTCACCCTACCTCACCCGAAGCCATAACTGGGTTTCTAGTCTCACATTGAACTTCCCCAGCCACACTGCACCCACAGACAGCCAACAGTTCTGTTTGACAATCCTTCCAGGTGAGGCAGCGCTTCACCTGTGAGTCTGAGGGTGTCATTTATTGCATCCCGTGCTCCCGGTGCGGCCTCCTGTACATCGGTGAGACCCAACGCAGATTGGGTGACCGCTTCGTTGAGTGCCTTCGCTCCGTCCGCCGCAACAGCCAGGACCTCCCGGCGGGCACCCACTTCAATCCCACATACCGACATGTCTATCCACAGCCTCCTCTACTGCCACGTTGAGGCCAGGTGCAGGTTAGAGGAACAACGCCCCATCTTCAGCCTTGGGAGTCTCCAACCTGATGGCCTCAACATTGATTTCTCTAACTTCCGGTAACCCCCCCCCCCCGACTCCTTTGTCTTTCCTTATTCTCATGGCTCCCTTCCCTCGCCTAATGACTCGCCCATCTCCTCTCCCCCTTCCTTTATTCCATGGTCCACTGCCCTCTCCTACCGGATTGATGCTTCTTCAGCCCTCAGCCTCTTCTACCAGTTTATTACATCTTCTCCCCCTCCCCCACCCACTTACCTTTCCCCTCTCACCTGGACTCACCAGTCCCCTGCCTGCGTGTGCTCCTCCCCCTCCCCCCACCTTCTTATTCTGACTGCTGCCCTCTTCCTTTCCAGTCCTGATGAAGGTTCTCGGCCCGACACGTCGACTGTTTATTTCCCTCCACGGATGCTGCCTGACCCGCTGAGTTCCTCCAGCACTTTTTGTGCATTGCTCGATTCCAGCATCTGCAGAATTTTTTGTGTCTTAGTTTGGCTGTCTGTTTTCCAGTCATTCGGAAGCACAATTAGGCAGGTTTCTAGAGGTAGTCATTGACCTAATGAATGTGATAGATGCAGATTGGAGAAGAATGCCAACAACTGTTTTTCTTTCTCTGTAGATGCTGCCTGACCTTCTGAGTAATTCCAGCACTTTTTATTTCTATTACAGGCAGGGCGTAAACTGTGAGATTATCTTGTCACTGGGTTCCCGCGATCAGGTTTATTTAAACGGTCCCAATAGAGTACAAAAAGGACGGGCAGCAGACTGGGGAGAGAAGCTTGGGCTTGGGACTCAGGCAAGAGGTGGTGAGGGGCTCATGAAGTACAGGAGGGTGGAGAGTGGAAGGCTGAAGGATGAAGGTAAGTAATTCAGTTGCCTGACAGGCTCGACGCAGGGAAGACCCTGTTGTCTGATTCCGGCAGCCCCAAAACTCCATGGTCCAACCTTCCACATGATGCTTCGGATAGAGATCTGTACAGGAAATGACCTGATTTTGTGCACTCCAACACAGAAATCCCATCAATGGCACTAGGTTACTCGTACTGAAGTTCCCAGCCAAATTTCCAAGTGAGGTGAAATCATCCAGAAATGGTTGTTGTCAGATTTCACTTCAATTTGAAAGAAGTGTCATGTCATTGAATTCCCTGGAACGGCTGTTTTGTGCATTAATTAAATTCTTGGCAAATCCACTCATTATCCAGTATCAGAATAAAGTGCCCAGAAAATGTTCTGCTTACAGTGTTAGCTAAAAGCTGTACTTTTTACTGCTTAGTTTTCTGTCGAGAATTGTTGAAATTACTACTGCTCAGTCAACTGGAGGACTTCACTTCTAGCAGGTGATAGGGAACCCGGGGAACTGATGTCTGATGCCTACTGACATTGGAAAGAGAATAGCCATTGGATCTTTGTGGGCACCTTTCTCCAAGTTGAGCAGCTAACTGCAAAATCAAGGTCAATGTTTAACAGTAGAATGGAGAACTAATTAAACTTGACACTTGCTATAAGGGGAAATGACAGAAAATATATTTTGTACCCAATGGCTTGTGTCTATATTATAACAGCTTGTAAGCTATTTCCAAATCTGTTCACTATGTTAGAAAACCACTTGAGAATTACTTCCTAAAAGCAAAGTACATTTAGTTAACAGGAACAAAGTCATCTTTTTCTGATTATAAAGAGAAATCGTCATTGAGTCGGTCACTAAGCCAATCAGTACTTTTGCTGTTGTCTGTTACTCTAATGGCAGACATCCATTGTAGACTCATCTCATAGAGAGTGGTCCAGTGGTGCAGCAGGTAGTGCTGCTGCCTTTCAGCTCAACAACCCAGGGTCAATTTTGACTTCTGGTGCTGTCTATGTGGCGTTTGCACTGTGTGGGTTACCACCAGGTGATGTTTTCGTCCCAGATGTGCTGATTGGTAGGTTAAATGATTGCTGGCAATTGCCCCCAGTGCAGGTAGATGACAGAAGAATGAGGGAGGGGAGTTGATGGGTAAATGAGAGAGAATAGATGTCAAGATATCTTTATTAGTCACAGGTACACCGAAACACACAGAGAAATGCACCTTTTGCATAGAGTGTTCTGGGGGCAGCCCGCAAGTGTCGCCACACTTCCGGCACCAACATAGCATGCCCACAACTTCCTAACCCGTACGTCTTTGGAATGTGGGAGGAAATAGGAGCACCCGGTGGAAACCCACGCAGACACGGGGAGAACGTACAAACTCCTCACAGACAGCAGCTGGAATTGAACCCGGGTCACTGGCGCTGTAATGGCGTTACGCTAACCACTGCACAACTGTGCAGGGAAATAGAATAGACTGGATGGACAGAGTGGCTTCCTTCTATATTGTGAGTAAATCTGAAATGGGCATTAACATATGATACTGGCACAAAATGACTCAAACAACCAGGTTCCAATTTTGAGAAAAGGGCAAGAAGATTTTTGTAGTTTCAGAAGCTTGTATTGTCCACAAATAGGCCCATTGGTTTTTTAGCAAATATATAAACAAATAAGACAGAACTCAGAAGTTGAAAAACCTGCGGATCACAAATGAACCATGATCTAATTAATTAGGGAACGGTTTCAAAGAGTGATCTCCTCTGAAACCCTTGTTCCCTGCTGCCCATTATAATAGCCTGAGCTAATATGTTGATGTTCATTTTGAGTCACCACACCTTCAATTCTGAATCCCTAGTTCAACAAATGCACTTTCCATAAGGTTATAACATCTTTTTCCCCATTGAATATACCAACAATATAGCAAAGTCTTACACCCTTTATAGGTTTACTGGGAAATGAAGAAGGGTGTATAGATTTGACAGTTTTAAGATACATTTTTCCACGGACGAAAATTGGAGTTGGCATTTATAAATCATAAACCAGTCAGGAAGTGAAACAGGCAAGTAATTGCTTCCGATTAGAAAGATCAGCGTCAAATTCAGAAGCACTTGATCCTTGTTAAATATAGGTTGGGAACCTCTGGTCATATTCCTCCTGCTTTATCGTTATTGCCTCACCCAAGTATGATAGGAGGGGTGGGGGCAGCAGATAGTCACTTCCATTTTGCCTGTTTTACAGAACTTTTTCCACCAACTCCCAACCACCCACCGCTTCCTGAACCTCCCTGGAAAAAGTTACACCTCACTATTTTAACCAGAGGAGTATATGTGGTATTGTTCACCAAGGCATTGCTTCCACTGACAGGCTATACTGACAGTGCGTACAATGTGCTATTACTACCTCCTCCCAGTGGCTGAAGAGCTGCTTCCTGAATCTCCCCATGAATACTTCTGAGACTGTGTGCCAGAGGTGAGGAATATTCCTCATCAAACCTTTCAGATGACAGATGATGCCTCTGAACACTGACCACTTCTCAGAAATCAGTATGCTTATGTGTGTGGTTATGTTAGAGATCATTAATACATCAGATATAATGAACTATTTTATTCCTCAAGATTCTACCTAGCCTCAGTATAGTTGCAGTACGAAGAGTTCACTGGTATGTCAATGTGGGGTGGTCATCCTCAGACAAACATTGGAACTGCCGTGTGGTGCAGGGTATTGTGTGTCTTCCTGTGGGCCACAAAAGCTCCACATTTCCTGTCTCTGGAGTATGAATTTCTGAGAGCCACACAACTGCTGCTCACTGACTGGATGTCTCAGCCAACAGCAGAGTCCTGGCAAGCTTGAATTCTGGCAGATGACAGTCCTTAAATGGCATATTATTTGATTAACCATTGAAGGTGTAATTATGCCTCATTGTTGACTGTTGAACTTTAGATGTGCTTCCTTGCTTCTAACACTGTCTGATGCGCTTCACTGGAGATCGAAACAAGCTCCAACAATTAGTATGTGCTAAGAATATCCTCAAATTATGTCTGAGACCATGCTGTTCCCACACTAATAGGAAGAACCTTTTCTGTCTTAGGATGTGAATTGTTACATAGGTAGACAATTGTTACATCAGACTGTAGAGTTAAAAAACTAAAAGGAAGAAATAACCAATCATTTAATACAAACAACCAATGGTACTGAAAGAATTAACAAAATAACTGTTCTGAAAAATAAACTTAAGCAGCAGGTTTTGTTTTCCAAGACTGGGCTTAAAGAATATAACATATTCTTTGAGCATCATCTGTGAAAGGACCCTAAACTTAGTGATTCTGTTTCCTTGAGTCTCTCTACAAGATCTGATTTACTAGCATAGTATTTACTATGTGTTTTTTTTAATTTATCTTATGGGATCTACACATTGACAGCAAGGCTACTAATTAGTACTTCCCCCGAAGAGGTAGAGAGGTAGCTGTAAGGTACTGTCTTCAACTATCTTATTCATTTTTGGTCAGGGTGAAATGGCAGGGTTTTGATGAAGGAATGGTAACATCTAGGTCAGGATTTCAGCAGTGAAGGTGAAGTTGTATGTGGTCATGTTTGTACGTTTGCTGCACTTGTCCACCTAGTGAAAGCTGGGGATTTGAATAGCACCTGCCAGGAACCCTGTTTTAGTTGCTGCAGTGTTTGTTGTCAATGGTTCACGTTGTGTAAGATGAAGTACAAGAGAAAGGAAAACTTGCTGCAATTGAACAGGGCTTGAGTGAGATCACAGCAGAAGTACTGCTTACTATTTCTCCTTGTAGAGTCATAGAATTGTACAGCACAAAAATGGACCCTTCATTTACCAAAACCTCAGCTGGACTGCACACAAACAACACAGCTCCAAGAGCAAGTCAGACACTGGGTATCGTACAGCAGGTGATTTTCTGGGATCTGGACATCACCAACAAAGTGGACATTTACTACCCATCCCTAATTGTGATGGTGAACTGCTTTCTTGAACAGCTGCAGTCCTTTTGGTGAAGGTCTTCCACAGTGTTGTTGGGTAGGGAGTTCCAGGATCTGGATGCAGCAATAAAAAATCCAAGTTAAGATGGTGTGTGAATAGGAGGGGAACCTGCAAGTAGTGGCTTTCTCATGCACCTTGTTCTCATTCTCCTCTTTGATGGTAGAGGTTACGGATGCTGCAGGAGCAGCCTGGGTGAGTAACTGCAGTGCATTTTGTAGGTGGTACACACCATAACCACTGTGCACTAGTGGTAGGGAGAATGAATGTTTGGGTTGACAGATGGGTGACATACTCTTGTAGCAATGGTAGTTATGTGGCAAGTCCAATTGAGGTTCTGGTCAATGGTGACCCCCAATATGTTGATTGAGTAGATTAGCTGATGGAATTGCCATTGAATGTCAAGTGTAGGTCTTAGATTCTCTTGTTGCAGTTGGTCACTGAATGGCACTTCTGTGAATGTTACTTGCCTCATATCAGCCTATGCCAGTATGTTGTCTAGGTCTTGCTGCATGCAGGTATGGACTGCTTCATTTGCTGAGAAATTGTGAATGCAATTGACTTTCATGCAATTGTCAGCAACCATCCCCACTTCTGACTTTACCATGAAGGGCAGGTCATTGAAGGAACCAGAGATGGTTGGGCCGAGAACACTGCCCGAGGCAAACCTGCCAGAAATTCTTAGCTGATCAGGCAACATCTGTAGAGAGAGAGACTACATTAATGTCACGAGTGGATGAACTCTTATCAGAAGTGGCCAGTTCTGCCACAAATAGGAGACCTCAATGTGAGCACAGGACATAATACAGTGAATTGAAAGAATTGGAAGTGAATCACTGCTTCACCTTGAGGAAATGTTGGCAAAGAATATTGGACATAGCAAACAGATTCGGTCACCACTTTGCAGACCAGATCTCACAGCTGACCCTGAATTGCCACTGAACTCTCCATCCCACCACCATCCTGCCATCTCTTTGGCCTCCCGCAGTGTTCTAGCAAATCCCAATGTAAGCTCAAGGAACAGCACCTCCTCTTCCATCCAGACACATTGCAGGCCTTGGACTCAATATTTAACTCAGCAATTTCAGATAAACAGCCTTTCCTGTTTGTCAGGACAGGCTGGTACTGATTAAGGTGCCAAAAGTTCAGCTCTTCTCCCTCCACAGGTGCTGTCTGATCTGCTGAGTATTTCTAGTATTCTCTTGTATTTCAGATTTCCAGCCACTGGGTGTACCACAGCTCACAGCCACAGCACTTTTTCTCTCTACTATCCCCTTTTATCTCCATTTACATCCTCCAAACACATCAGCTGTGATTAACAAGCAATTGAAGTTACTGCTCTTTTCACCCATATCCTGAATGGCATCAAAGGTATTTCTGTCACCTGAACATTGGTCCCCATCTTACCTCAACATTCCCTTTGTTTTCTGTACACCAACCCCTCTCTGTAACTCAAGACAGAGATCTAATTTTAAGTTCTGATGAAAGGTTAATGACCTGATACATTACCTTTATTTCTCTCCCCACAGAAGCTACCTGACCCATTGGGTACTCCAGCACTTCTTGCCTTTGGATTTCCAGCATTGGCAGCAGTTTACTTTTCAAACCTGTGGGTTCTACCAGGAAGAAGAGTATGCAGAGGTAGATAAACTCTTGGTAAGTGAGGGGCTGAAGGTGCCACAATGTCAGACAAAGAGTAAAGTCACAGAGAACCCAAATGCAGAACACCAGTACAAGACTGAAGTCAGGATGCTTCCTCAGAACCAAACACAGGCAGCAACCAGGAGGAATCTTGCCTCAGAGCTCTGAGGCAGAGTCCCAACATGGAAACAAGATATCCTAGGAGAAACAGTGAAACCAGGACTGCCAGACTGCCAAAGATTAACCAATCCTCTGACAACCAGTGCTAGTGAAACCAGGGTTCCTATACTAGTCTCCTGATGGAACTCAGGTGTGTGTCATTATGCCATTAGTAGTGCATGGAAACCATGTGCTGCACAACAAGGCACCATCAATGGGGCCGAATCGAAGACCAGCACTTGGAACCATGACAGAAGGTTACTACAGGTAAACCAGAATGTAGTATTGCATTGCAATCAGATCAGACCTGCTCTTATTGAATGATAGGGCAGAGTCAAGAGGCTGAGAGGCCTTCACCCGCTCCTCTGTTTGCATTGAGTCATGGAGTCACACAGCACAGAAACAGACCCTTCAGCCCATCATGTCCACGCTGACCATCAAGTGCCTATCTGTAATTAATCCCAATTACTAGCAGTTGGTCCTTCAATGCCTTGGTCATTCACATATGTTGGTTCGTAAGACCGGATGATCAGTTAAACATGATGATGCTGGAGGAACTCAGCAGGCCAGGTAGCATCCGTGGAGAAATATTTCTCCACAGATGCTGCCTGGCCTGCTGAGTTCCTCCAGCATCATTGTGTGTTTCTTCTAGATTCCAGCATCTGCAGTCCTTTGTTTCTCTGGATGATTAGTTACCTGGCTGAAGAATTCATTTCTTGATTTTTTTTAAGGTTAGGCTTAGCCTTCACCTCTCCCAAAGCGGTGACTGTTGTTTCAATCTTTCATTCACCGACCTGCCATTGAAAATATTTCTTCCCCACAGCCACCAATGACAATTACTGGAACTTTTTTTTTGTTTTATATTAAGTTCCACCTGCTGGTGACAGTTGGTGTCCATGGGGTGATCGAGTGTTCCAAATTACCTAACGTGGTGTCGCTGCCAGAGAAACAAAAGGTTCTTTCCTCATCAGTGTCACACTGAAGAAAGCACAAGACCGTGTGACAGACACTGCTCCCACTTTGCTGTTTCACATGTTGTTTGCTTGGGAGTGTTGAACTACTGTTAGGATTGCTTTTGTTTAAAATGCTGGTGAATTAGTAATGATACATCATCCCTTTGAGGAGTGTAAATTGACCACCACACAAACTAAATTGCATGAATAATTGCAGCATTCTGGTTATAGAAATAGTCACACAGAGCAGTTTTATTTCCTTGATAAACATGTAAACACAGAAAAATGAATCAATATAATATGTTGTTTGCATGCAGAAATAGGAAAAATAAATCAAGTCGTTGAGTTATACAGCATGGAAACAGAATCTTCAGGACAACTTATCAATGCCAACCAAGGTTCCTACCTGAGCCAGTCCCATTTGCTGCGTTTGGCCCATATTCCTCTAAACCTTTCCTTTCCATAAACCTGTCCACATGTCTTTTAAACAAATGAAAGGAAAGATACCCAAACAGATCCATTATAGATTAAGATTAAGATAGATTAAGATATCTTTATTAGTCACATATACATTGAAACGCACAGTGAAATGCATCTTTTGCGTAGAGTGTTCTGGGGGCAGCCCAGAAGTGTCGCCACGATTCCGACGCCAACATAGCATGCCCTCAACTTCCTAACCCATACGTCTTTGGAATGTTGGAGGAAACTGGAGCACCCAGAAGAAACCCACATAGACACGAGGAGAACGTACAAACTCCTGACAAACAGTGGCCGGAATTGAACCCCGGTCACTGGCACTATAATAGCGTCACGCTAACCACTACACTACCATGCCTGCCCATGACTTTTGGGTTTGTGTCTCCATTTTCCAGATCACTACCCACATTTAGTTTCATTTATTCCTTTTATTCCCAGTACAATGTTCATAAATTTATGTGGAAAGTTTCATAAAGGTCTTCTTGCAAATAGGTTTGGTATTCAAGGGGTTTGGTATTCAAGGGGTTAATCTTGTGTGGTACCATTCTTGAAGTAGCCTTAATCTGACTGTAGTCTCCAAACTGGGAATGTGTAACTTCAAGGAAAAAAGTACTGATTGTTTTAATACTTTACCTTATGCCCTCGTCAGGGACATGGTGAAGAGGTCATAACCCCAGGCCTGGGGGCATCTGAAACCCATTTTAGCAAAGAGAACAGATAAGCTAGGTCACGCACTCTACTGGTTTTCTCATTTCTTTACTTTTCATGGAAAATTCGGATGGTAATTTTTGTAACCTGTGTTAATCATTTTACGCAAGTTACGACCATTTGATAGTTTTTAAATGAATTGGATTTGGGGAACGGACAGAAGTGCATATTTAAAATTTGCATGCAACAAGTTCAGAGCATAATCAGTACTGAGAATTCCAACCAGATACAAATAGAACATTAATGGATTTGCAGAGTGGGCACATAACTGAAATATAATAATATGTCGTAGCTCATTTTGGTAATGAAGAATGAGAAGCTATATATTTCTCAGAGAAGAAGAGATTAAATAATCCATTGGCAAATACTCTACGCCCTGTATTTTCCCTTCTGGGCCTGATTTAACATCAAACTCAATATTCCAACATTAGTGGAATATTTAATGGCATTCAGTGAGATTCTGTGGACAAGTCAGGATAATTATTTGTACTCTGTTGCAGTTGAAAATCTCGTGCTATATTACTGCAGGTGAAATCGGTGGCTTTATTAACAACTGTGAAGTCAGTGTATTTGAGTGTCAGAGGCAGTGATCAGAATGTATAGTTTGCTTCATTGCATCTTTAATATACTGTATACAATAGATGGCAACCAACCACTTCATATGTTTTTGGCACAATTTCTAGGAATGGCAGTGCCAAATTTTGAGTATTAGGAATGGCAAAGCAAGACAAACAGTCCAAGGTGCGGTTAGGAATGGACAATGATACTGACTTTGCCAGTGACATCCCTATCTCTTGAATAAATTAAAATAGCCTTCAGAGCGAGAGGCTGCAATTCCTGCTTCTTGTTGGCCTAATGAGTTACTGGCAATATAGCCAACATGCAATTTATTAGATTCAGCCAAGGTCCCCCATTCTCCCTTGCACCAAAAGGGCAATATCTCAATCCCAGGAACAGATTGCACAAATATAGACCGCCATGGCAGAGCCTGCAAAGTCATGTAGGACCCAAAGGAATAATGAGCTCAAATGAATATAGTCTTTGTCATGAGTTCAGGATATCCTAAAGCACTTCATAACCTTTGAAGTATTTCAGGTATAGTGACTGTTGTAATGTGGCAAGATTCCACATTCAAGGTCCCATAAAATGAAGTGAGATATTGACCGTATAATCTGGTTTGGTGATGTTGGTTGAGGAATGAACATTAGCAGGAACATCGACCAAAACTGTGTTTTGTTTTTTCTCTCTCTCTTACTCCAATCTTTCTTTCAATTTTAGTTTATATTCATGATCTAACATCAAATCCAATATTCCAACTTCAGTGACCTCAGATCTACAACTACGCATTCACAAATCTTTGATGTAATTGGTTCAAGAGATATCACAGTGTTTGCTCTATTTGCACAGGATCCAGATGTCTTTTGGAGGGCATTGTGTTTTGCTTTTGGATGATTGACCAACAAGAACTTGAAATGCAATCCCCCAGAGAAAATCTCTGGGTAAGTGCAAAGAAAGGATGGTGTCTTTCATTGGCCACTCCAAACAAATTCTGACCATCTCCAAGGACAGCAATGAGCCACAGAAAAATCACAGGAAAGTAACAAAAGTCTTTTTCAAAGGCCATCCCTCAGGCTGAGGATGCTATGTTTTCACTTTGGTTCTCTGGGTTCTGAGGTGGCTATGAGATCAATGCGGAAATCTCAGACTCTTTCACTGTGGGCCAGGAGGTACCCAATGGCTTGGGTATGTGGGTAGGTAGTTTGGGAGATGAAATCCTCCTTCTTGGAATATTAGAATATTGTGAGTAATTTTGGGTCCCATATGTAAGGAAATATGTGTTGGCCCTGGAGAGGGTCCAGAGGAGGTTCATAAGAATGATCTCAGGAATGAAAGGCTTAACCTATGAGGAATGTTTCACATCTCTGGGCCTGTACTCAATGGAGTTCAGAAGGACAAGGGGGGATCTCATTGAAACCTACCGGATATTGAAAAGCCTGGGTAGAGTGGACGTGGAGAGGATGTTTCCATTAGTAGGAGAGTCTAGGATCTGAGGGCACAGCCTCAGAATAAAGGGATGTCCCTTTTCTTCAGCCAGAGGCTGGTGAATCTGTGGAATTTGTTGCCACAGAGGGCTTTGGAGGCCAAGTGATGTATTTAAGGCAGAGATTGGTAGGTTCTTGATTGGTAAGGGAGTTAAGGGTTAGACGGAGAAGGCAGGAGAATGGGGTTGAAAAAAATCAGCCATAATTGAATGGTGGAGCAGACACGGTGGATCTAATGGCCTGATCCTACTCCTATATCTTATGGTCTTATGATCCTATGCCCTCCCGACTCATAGGGCTGAGTTTCTCAGTGCATCCCAAATGCTCCTTCACTGCTTTGAGTGGTCATGGCCCAGGGTTTCCCTGGAGCCAGTTAGGATGTTGCACTTTATCAAAAACACTATGGGGACATCCTTTTCCGGTTGTCCACCTGGAAATTGCTTTCCATGACAGTGCTCAGAATAGCTGTTTTCCTATATGGCACCTCCTCAATGTCACCTTACCTGTGGTACGTACGTTTGATGTGTGGGAAGTCCAGGAACAATAGACTTCAGAACACAAGGGACCGATACTTTGTTTGATAAAATCTCAAGCTCCCTAAAGCTCGCTGGATACAAGTGTTAATGAAAATAAATGATAATGTATTATTTAGATTGATACTGGCAAATAAACCATTCATGATTTCCAAATTTCCCAAACACTTTGCTGCCAATAAAATTCTTTTGAAGTGTAAGCACTGTTTACCACAAAGCTAATATATTCACAGCAACGTCCCAAAAACTAATCAGATTAAGGACTAAATAAATCTATTGAACAATTGTTGGTTGAGAATAAATGTTGGCTGAGCCACCAGGAAAATTTCCCTGGTGTTATTTTAGTGACCACCTCATGACGGCAGACAAACCCTCAGTTTAAAGTCTCATCCAAAACAATGAGCGGGGAGTTATCAAAATCTTCTGAACTCAGCTAACACTAAACCCAGCATTTAACTCAGCAATCATCCTTTCCAGGAATTTCATCTTGCACAAAAAGGTATCATTTCCTAACTTAAGAACAATCACTGCATTTTAAAGGGAACACGTGAAATATTTCTGAAGCATGTAAACTTTCTACTTAAATGAATATAAACTTATTGCCTCATAGTCTTTCCATACAAAGGGAATAATGCTCATCACATTTAGTTGCCACTACCTTTGTAGGTGAGTTATTTTATATTACTTAAGTAGAATTTTCAAAGTCCAAACTCAGAGCAGCAAGTTATACATTAGTTGTGTCAATGTGATTTGCATAATTCAGATTAATTTGGGTTATTGAAGTGAACATGTCCCTTTAAACAAGGTCATCCTTATGGCTCCGAGCTCCTTTGCTCTTGAAATGTTGTTTCCTGCACTCCGGTAAGTTTTTATCTGTCTCTCCTTGCACTGTTGGTGGTATTGGCTAAATCCTTTGAGGTTGGGAAGTGGAATTTTGCTGAAGGCTCCTGTATCTCAGGTAGAAGGAGATTAGCAACAGGTTCACCACCGTGAGCCAGTGAAGCACTATCACTCAAGGACAAGGTTTAAATATTTTTACATGTTATGTCACTTTGTGTTTAATCTTTAATGTGGTTCCAAGCGCCCTGGGTCAGACACATCACCCGCCAGTCATGATGAAATGGGCAATTTACATTTTTTCATTTTGAAATTCAGGGCTAATTGTCTGACCTAACTGCAAGCAGTGAATTCCTCGGAGCACTACAGGTCATTATCTTGACTAGTGGCAGAAATATATGCTTTATAGCTTTTTTCAAAGAGTTTGACATTGACACTACTCAAGATACAAACACAGCTGCGATGGATCAAACCTACCTCACTCCCCACCCATGACTGCACTCATTCCTTCCCTCACTGCCCACCATCACACCCCAAGTGCTTACCTTTATTAAAATGAGAAGCCAACATGCTGCGTGCCCTCAACTAAGCTCTAACAGGGTCCAGCTCATGTCTAACATGCTGTGGTTAAGGTCAAAGTAAGAATAACTCTTTAGTATATGTGATAGCATCCAGAACAGGCAAGGTACAAAATGCACAGGATCTGACTGAATGTATGCCTATCGAAGAAACAATTGGTTTGAAACCCTTTTCAATCTGCCAGTATTTGTTGTCATAATGTGTGAATTCCAAAATAGATTGCATTAACACTGGATGTTAAATATTTTTGAGCAACAATTTTGATCTTTTGCACATTGGGTTGAACTGGTCCACCTAAGGCGTCCATGAATGAAGTGAGGAAACACTTTTGTCCACAAAAGGAGATAGAAATTTGGAATGTCCTGTTTACCACAACTGTTGCTGACCTACACGGGATGACAAATGTTAACTTTCAACAAATTATCACTTCCCACTCTATTTTTCGTTGTTAGGACAACACTGCCACATTCATAAACCATTATGCTTTAGAGTCCAAACCAACTACAATGAGAAGAGTTTCTATGTAGCCATACATTATTTTTGCCTAAGATCAAAGAATTCAAATGTAGGCTGGAAACAAGGAAGGCTTGGAGAGCTCCATGAATGCAAAGGGGTGCTGTGGAGTTTCACTGGCTAGAAATGAGCAATCCCCCCACATGAAGAATTAGCAAGCTTTGTTCTGCTCATCTAGCTGGGACAATCCACTTTACTTGTTTCACTTAACTAACATTCCCCTCACATCAGCAGGAATATTTTCCTTAGCATGGTTAACTTGCTGACGATAAGCAGACACAGACTCAAACGTATCATGGAGGCACAAACGTTAAAAGATCTGTGTCTGCTTATCTGCAGACTGAGGACAAATCTAGGCCACTGTTTCACTGCACTGTCAGGGATGCCTTACTTTGGATGAAATATTAAACTGAGGATCCGTCTCCCCATTCAGGTATCACAAAATAGCAAATTCAAAGAAGAGCAGAAGTGTCAATATTTAAAAACCAATACAACGGGACAAATACCTATGGTGTAGCGTGATTCCATGCTCCAAGTCTTGTTTCCATTTTAAGATTTGAATATTTAGCCCTTGTACAATTCAAGTATAAAAGACCAAGCAGAAGGGAAGAAATGAGAATGCAAATGAATCCTGAAATCTTGCTCAAATGCAAGCTGAATGAAGGGCACAATTTCAATATATTTCTATGGCACTGAGAAACTTTCAACAGTCAGGACCTACTGCAAAAGGAACAGGAGAAGTAGCAGATGAGCAGTAAAGTGATAGGAAGTCCACCATTCTGAAAAACACGTCCCTTCCAATAACCAAAAAGTTCAACCTTTTAATGGATGAGCCACAAAGATCACTGGAACACCTACACATGCCCTCTTCTTGTTACTACCATCAGGGAAGAGGTACAGGATCCTGAAGACCCACACTCAACAATTCAGAAACAGCTTCTTCCCCTCTGCCATCAGATTTCTGAACGGTCCATGAACCCATGAACACTACCTCATAATTTTTTTTGCACTATTTAGTTTTGTAATTTATAGTAATTTTATGTCTTTGCACTGTACTGCTGCAGCAAAACAGTAAATTTCACATGATCTAAGTCAGTGACAATAAATCTGATAAATCTAAATTAAATCTACAGAAGAGGAAAGAACTTGTCCCGGTGAATTGTGGTTCCCTGGAACCAGTTGCCAGTTTCTTCTTGCCTCTGAACAAGCCATTAAAATGGAGCTCGACCAGTTCTGGAGCGAAGCAGGGACTGTATTGTATGAAACATAATAAACACAGGCAAGATGATTCTTTTGAAAGATTTGGAGGGAATTCTCAGTTTTGTCTTACTTTCCCTGAATACTTTTGTCTCACCCATTGTGCCAGGTGATTATATAACTATTGATCACTTGTGGGAGCAAAGTGAAGGTTGCGGCTGGTGCTTGTGTAAGTATCGCAGACATTGTGAGTGCGTGGCAGAGCGGGACTTTACCCAACTGCTATATTTGTATGTTTACTCATCACATTTGCCTTTCTCACAGTTTGCAGTGCTTGTGCCTGTGTCTGATATATCTCATCCTTCTCATTGCCGTTCATGGTTTACGAAGGAGATAAGAGACATCTCAACATGTTGTATAAGTTGTAGGCTAGCCCGGCCCCTTCCTATACTATCCCAGTTTAGGAAGGGTATCCAGAACAGGGGACCTCTCCTCTTCATCTGTTCAGCCCTGCATCAAAACCAACTTCCCTTCAACCCATGTTTCCTGACCCACAGTGCTCCATCCTAGAATCGATCCTATTAATGGATTAATGCTGAACTCATTCATCTGATATTTCTCTGCATTGGTTCACCAAAAGCATTTGAAGTGAATGGATTTACAATGACCCAGAGTTGATGGGAGAGGTGAGCTGCCCATCCTCCCTGCTTCCCCATCGATGCAGTCCACATTTACATGAAGCAATCCTTCTATCAGCACTTTGGTATATAAAGCAGGCTACAACCTGATGGATGAAGACTTGCAAAGCACAAGATCTTCTCTCCTAAATTGGCAATCTTCACCCGCAAAAATTGTTGGACAGCTGCAAAACCACACCGCCAGTATTACCGGCTGTTAGAATTTGAATAGTTGTGAATATCTCTGACATTCAAAAACATTCAAAATCTATTACAAAAACTAACAACCTTTTCAAAACTTAGGAAACGAGTAAATTTAAAAGACTTAAGATAAGCAAAATACATTTGTCAGTTCAATAATTCAAAAGTTGTAATTTATCTAAAACATATGCTTCTCCCTCACAGTTGTTCTACTCCACTGAAGTTAGTGGAGCTGATGAACCTCTGCCTGTCAAACCTGGTTCTGTGGACCCATTTTCTAGCATAACTGCCAGGAAATTGCAGGAAAATGTGGCTATATTGCTGGAGTCCAGAAGGAGTCCAACATTAGAGCATGATTGTGTGGATCTCTCATGAAGTTTAGGACTTCCTACATTCATGCCTGGTTGCATGGGAGTCCAGAATGCCATAGCAGTTGCATCCAACCATGTGCTGCCGATCACAGTGACAATAATTTCCAGCCTTATGCATTTGCTGTAGGTATTTATATATGGTCTGCACTTTAAACATGAGGTGATTCTTTGTGCTTGACTGAACATTACTATCTAATTGAGGACTACAAACAATATGCCTCTCCTTGAACTGTTGAGATAGATATTATGGAATTTACAGAATTCCTTATTGGAATATCTGTCGAGTTATCTGTTGACTTTGATGAGGAATGACCATTGTCAAGAACATCTTCCCAGTCTGCCACTGAAAATGATGTGAGATCTTTTACATTCAATGCATCAGGGTAATGGAGCCTGAGTTTAAACCTACAGGCACAAAGAACACCTCTAACTTATATGATAGCTTCCAGCCTGATTTAAGTGGGCAGCTAGTTGTTTTTCATACTAAGCATTTTTTTTCAGTGATCTTCACAATGTAGCGTTTCAAATAAAGTTTAAAAAGCCTATGTATCATCTAAACCTTCAGGGTAACAGCTGGTGACGTTAATGCCTGAAAATTTAGTCATTTCTGTGACATTTCATAGTCTTGCTTTAATAGTGCACTTAACCCTTGTCTGAAACAAATTTGTTAACATCTGAATTCAATTTGTAGACAAAAGAAAATTCCACATATATGTTAAATGTCATTTGCAAATATCCTGCCAGTAACCTAAAGCTGCAATCCTTATGATTACAAGGTTTTTCAAGGTAGTAACTAGGAAATACAATGAAACCTGCATCTTAATTCACAGAATATTAGTAAACTTTAATGCTCGATAAATCTGAGAATCCTAACTTCCTGCTTGGTTCCTGAATATCTCATCATGTGGATAACAGGCTTTCCTACTGCAGGATTATTGTGCCTGCTCTGTGTACTCAGCCTTGAGACTGTAGCGTGAGAGATCCCTTCCTTTTCTGTGTTACAATCTCAGATCAGCTAAAGCATCAGTCTAAAGCTATTTATAACATTAATGAAAATCTGATTGCTTAACTATTTGACTGCAGCTTGACCATGCATAAACCTTAACCTGAAAAACGGAGTGTTACTAATATAAAATGACAGCCATTTCATCTTTAAGCAGTCCACTACCATAACACCTCCCAATTTTTTTTCTGCTTATCTTTATTTCAGTAAGTACCATATTTTCTATTGATTTCTGTCCTTCACTCAAATTTATTTAATATTTTTGTATTTTTAGGTATTTTTCCTGAACTATCATTTTCCCTATTTGTTTGATAAACCTTAGGAGTATATTCCAAGAATTTGGATCACACAGTGCTGGTGACTGAAAAGCAACTGAAAATTAATTTAACCCAGAGTAAATGGCTTACATGAAAATTTACTGGTCAAATCACACTAATCATAAAATTTAGCCAGTCAGCCTTGCAAACGTGATGTAATTTCTACATGAGGAACACGTGATGACCTCATTTCCTGTGCAACGCTTCTTTGGGAACAGTAGGAGAACTTGATTTGCATTGTCCTTGGGCACCCAACATTGGACATTACCACAGGGTATTGGACATAACCCTTGTGCCTACAGATAAGTGAAACATCTATCATATAAAGAAATTATGAAGGGTGTTGACAGTAAGAAACTTTTCCCCTTGGCAGATTTGGCATAGGGCACCTCTGCACCATAAAACAGAGATTTAAAATGAGGGTTAGGAGGTTTACAGTTGATCTCAGCATGATCTTTTATCACCTAGAGGGTGGTTGGAATCTGGAACACACTGCCTGAGGATACTGGAGACAGATGCTCTCATAACATTTCAGAAGTATCTGGATGAGCATTTGAATCACAAAGGTATAGAAGGCTATGGACTAAAGACTGGAAAATGGGATTGGTATAGATGAATACTTAATGGTTGGCATGGACATGGTGGGCCAAATGGCCTGTTTCTGTGCTATGGAACTGTTGAAGGGTCTCAGACCAGAAACATTAACTCTGTTTCTCTTTCCACAGCTGCTGTCTGACTTGCTGAATGATTCTAGCATTTGCTGGTTTTAGTTCAAACATCCAAGCACCTGCAATTGACCAGTTTTACAGATGTGTGTTATAGCTACACCAGCTGTTCTGCAACTGTGACCAGAGTCTAAACTCCTCCGCTGATTGGTACGTTTAACCTATCGGACACCAGCCAAGGAGCGATTGGCTGATCTGAAACGTTAGATGAACTAAACTTAGGATTTGACTGTGCTTCAAGTAGAATAAAGAGACTAAATGTTCCTGGCCCTGGATAGCACAGTGGATTTGCCTCTCACTCCAGGCAGGGGCAAACATAAGATGCAGGAATGGCAACAATGGCTCATGCAGTGGGAGTTAAAAGCATGCAGGGTCGGGTTAGAATGTGAGAGAATTGTAATGTCTGGAAGTTGTTCAGAGTAAATAAAAAAATAACAATGTACACACTTAATGGTTAACTACCTCATTATCAATGGCAATTGTTTAACAGTAGAGTTCTTTTTCCTCTCCCAAGACATTTCTAATTCAAACTCCTCTTCCTATCATGTGACATACAGAATGTTCAAAACCTGTCCACAATTGGTCATGGTAACCGAAGGCCAGTATGACTGACAAATGGCTAGGAAATTACATGCTACCCCAAGTAATCCATGAAGACCATGGATTACTTGTCTATATAACTGTTTCAGTACTCACAGAATATATCACTTGTGGAAACATGTCATATTCTAACTGAATAAGTCTTCAGTGACTTGTCTGGTTCTGTTTTATAGCAGCCTCTGCTGTTGATATGCCATGTAAAGAAATGATACACTATCTACAGAACACACCCTATACTAGGACAGCGCAACATGTATCGTGAAAATATACCATGCACGAAAGTGGTATACATCGTTGATAGTGATTAACATCTTGCATGGGACTAGTGTACCATGCATGGAGACAGTGTTCCATACACAAGAATGGTACACTGTGTGTAGTGATGACACACGATCCACAGGGATAGTGTAGGTTTACTGTGTCATGCAAAGAGAATGTAGACCCTGTGTTGTGATGTGCATGGGATAATATCGCAAGCATGTTATTGTACCATGGATCGGGACATTGTGAGGATAGTGTGCTCTGCATGGGAATAGTGTAGCATGCAGGCAAATAGCTAATTGTAGATTGGAATAGCACACCATACAAAGGCATGGTATACTTAATGTGCGGACAGTAAATTGGTATAGAGAGAGATCAGACATGCAGAGAAGCAAACTTATGGGAGTAATTTCAGTGATAGTGCCAATCAAGCAATATCTGAGGGGTCATTGCTAAAAAATGTTAAGCAATTGCTAAGCCACCTCCCAATTTTTAAATCAATGGAACAGAAATTAGCAGCAATCTATAAATGATAACTGATGCATTACACCTATTTTAAACTATTTTTAAGTGTTTAAAATGCCCATCATGTATACAGATAGTCCACACAGAAAATATGTGTTTTGAAAGACATTTTGTCTTGGAAGAGTTAATTCTCCACTCTCAGAGGAAGCTGAAAGTATTAAAACACACCCTTAGATCCCTGCTAATAACAAAGGGTTCATGTGGTGATCTGCACAGGAGTACATTGCCCAGGTGATCCTCAGAAGACTTTTATTGCCCAAGGTTAAACACCTGCAATTGTGTGCACTTCAGCTCTTGCAGAAGGTTGTAGCATTCAAAAGAATTAAATTTTTAAAAAAGCTTCTTACATATTAAAAAGAAGAAAAATAGTAGGTTACTGACAGTGCATGTGGTATGCATTGTCTTCAATAGACATGCACAGACTGGGTGTTGGGATCAGCATAGCTGAAATCTTTCTTGTCTGAATCTATGTTACATACCTTCTCTTTATCTGGTCCCCCCACTTTGAGGCACTGCTGCTAAATGATCATTATAATCCTGCCCTCTTTACCCAGAACAGTAGGACAACCCAGGCTGGAGGCTGTTAAGGCAACCATTAATGCTTCTCCAGGGATTACTAGTCTATCAGTCTCCTGCACACTCCCTGCCCCCTGTACATTTTTGATGCACTGCTCTGCTTTTATAACAAAGTCCAATTTGACACGAGCTTGTGAAAACCACTCAAAGAAGTGAATGAAGAACTGTCCCAGCTGAGATTTGATGACTAAAACCAATATCCAGATTATCTCTGCATACATTATTTTAAACTTTCCCAAAGTGGAGATTGTAGCACGTCACAAATGGTCTGAAGTGGTCATATTCTGAGGAAATTGCTTTTCTGTCTTTGCCACGTATATAATTCATGTTGGGCTCAAGGTCTTTGATTGATCTTTCATAGTCAGTCCCCAAGCATCTGCGGAGATCAATGACAAAAGCCCCACTGATAATTCTTCTCACCCTCCATTTGCAGAGTGGCACACCTGATCCTGGGGACTCAGCAGAGTTTACCCAACCTCTCCATTTCATGGGATCATGCTCTTAGTCGCTAATGTATTTTTCCAGACAGAACCACACTGGGTCCTCTCTTGGCCAGTATCTTCCTTGCATCTTCTCTGAACATCTACCTGTTTCCGGCTTTCTAACTCACACCCAGTCACAATGTCTAATTGCCTCCTGTCTATTACATGTAACACCTTGGTCTCCTGAGGATAGAATATCCTTCTGGAGAATTACAGGGGTGCTGGACTATGTTGTCCTGGATGCAAATGGCATTGGTCACACCAAGGACAACTGGCTACACTGAAATGGGATCTCTGCCAGGTAAATCCCTGACTTACACACACTCACATATAGGCTTTGTCCCACAAACACACATTCAGTCTCTGTCTCATACTCACATACACTCACTCACAGACACACACTCACAAACACACTCAGAGTCTCTCTCTCTCTCTCTCACACACACATGCTCACTCTCTCTCATACACACAGACTTCCTCTCTCTCACACTCTCTCTCTCTCTCTCTCACTCACTCTCTCTCTCATGGACACACATGGACACACACGGACACACACGGACACACACACACAGACACACAGGCATAGACACACACACATATACTCTCTATCTCTCTCTTTCACACACACACACACACACACACACACACACACACACACACACACACACAAACACATACCCTCTCTCTGTCTCTCTCACACACACACACACACACACACACACACACACACACACACACAATTACACAATCTCACACATACAGTCTCTCACATTCTAACCCAACCCTGCAAATTCTCTGGGACATATGTCCTGGCCTTCCTCCTGCCACAAAACTTCCTGACCCCACAATCTGCAACAGAAATCTCAGGTTCCAAACAGCCTTCCCCACAACTTATGTCACCTCTTCCCCCATTCCTCATATGATCTGGGGCCTCCCTCCACAGCCAATCTTTGGTCAATTCTTCTTCTCACACCCACGGCCCATGGCCCAAGCTGTGACGTTGACCACCTGCTTTTCTCCATGGATGCTGCCTGGCCTGCTGAGTTCCTCCAGCATCATCGTGTTTTTCCTCTGTGATCACGTTCCCTCTTCCCAATTGCAGCATGGAGCAGAGTTCCCCTCTTCCCCACACCCCCACCATGCCTCTCACCACCCATCCCAAGCTCTGACCACCCCCCATCCCCTCTTCACCAAAATTCAGGCTTCAGACCCTCTTTCCCCAAACCCCTGAACCAGGTTGAGGCTCCAATCCCTCTCCCTCATCTGCTGACACCCTCACTTCCACCTCAGCCGCAATCCTCACCCCAACCCAAGGCATGGCTTTGATGTCCTGGACCACCAGCCAAAGTAACTCCCTTGGGCCCGACTTCTGAGAATTCAGGCAACTGTGTAAAAGTCAGCAGAAGAAAAGTACAGTCCACTGGTGGAGGATATCTCCTGCTGTGAAGATATGTTCAGCTGTGCAAGGTTAAGAGTGGGATACTAAATGGTGCTAAGGTGTACAGTAACCATCACTGGTGTTAAATCACCATTGTGCACTGATCCACCTGCTCTATTTAACTCCTGTGGAAGGTCACTGTCTGCACACTAACACCCTGACCAACATGTCACCTGCAGTGACTTAACTCACAAATGTCCATGCAAACCAGTTATTTGTTGGACAAAAATCATGGACGTCCATGGATACTCCTTACACCCAGTAAGTTGGTGCTACTGGTTCCATAGCGGGCTGGTGCTACAGTAACGGAAGTAATATTTTGGATAGGTGACAAAGAATGAGGAATGTAGCATTCACATGTTAAGCATTCATTACTGAATTTCTGCAATACATCCCTTTATATTCTGGTAGAATTAAGCAATATCCCTGTGTGTGACTTCGGTATGTGAATTGAAACAACCTAGGGTTTCCATGTCAATCACCTAGGAAGAAGCAAGAATTCAAGAAATGTTAAAATTATGATAAAGACTATTAGGACCAGCTTCATTTCCAGGTAATCTGTTTCACGTTGTTAACTTCAGGGTAATGATTTCCCAGAACATTGGTTCATTTTGGCAGGTCAAATATGATGGCAGAATGTAGTATTAATGGTAAGACTCTTGGCAGTGTGGAGGATCAGAGGGATCTTGGGGTCCAAGTCCATAGGATGCTCAAAGCAGCTGCACAGATTGACTCCGTGGTTAAGAAGGCATATGGTGTATTAACCATAGAACCATAGAACAACACAGCACAATACAGGCCCTTCGGCCCACCATGTTGTGCCGCCCTTCATACCACACCTATGACTATCTAACCCCTTCCTCCCACATATCCCTCTAACTTAAATTCCTCAAATTGTCCTTCATCAATCACGGAGTTGAATTTAGGAGCCGAGAGGTAATGTTGCAGCTATATAGGACCCTGGTCAGACCCCACTTGGAGTACTGTGCTCAGTTCTGGTCGCCTCACTATGGATGTGGAAGCCATAGAGACGGTGCAGAGGAGATTTACAAGGATGCTGCCTGGAATGCGGAGCATGCCTTATGAAAACAGGTTGAGTGAACTCGGCCTTTTCTCCTTGGAGCGACGGAGGATGAGAGGTGACCTAACAGAGGTGTATAAGATGATGAGAGGCATTGATCGTGTGGATAGTCAGAGGCTTTTTCCCAGGGCTGAAATGGTTGCCACAAGAGGACACAAGTTTAAGCTGCTGGGGAGTAAGTACTGAGGAGATGTTGGGGTAAGTTTTTTACTCAGAGAGTGGTGAGTGCATGGAATGGGCTGCCGGCAATGGTGGTGGAGGTGGATATGATAGGGTCTTTTAAGAGACTTTTGGATAGGTACATAGAGCTTAGAAAAATAGAGGGCTATGGGTAAGCCTAGTAATTTCTAAGATAGGGACATGTTCAGCACAACTTTGTGGGCCGAAGGGCCTTATATGCTGTAGATTTTCTATGTTCTACGTTCTCTATGTTCTAAGAATTGCCCTGCTTTTCTTCAAACCACTGCCCTGCTCAGAGAAGGCAAACAGAGTTTAGTTCAACATCTCACTCGAAAGACTGTATCTCCCTCAGTGCAGCAATTTCTTGGTGCTGACTTCTCATCAGACTTCTGATGAAATGCCATTGACTTGAAGCGTTAATTCTGTTGTTCTCTCTCCATAGATGCTGTCTGACTTGCTGACCATATCCAGCATTTTTGGTTTCAGTTTCTGTCTTTGTTTAATTATTTGCACTCCATGACCTTCCTTTATTAGTTATAAATAGGTTGGAAAGAGGAGAAAGCACTTTGGCTGGGGTGGAACTGCTGCAAATTAGAATATTGGGCCCAACTGTTATGAGAGTAATTGTCAGTACTTATCCTTATTTCTGGTTGGAGGTAGCCGGATTGGCGGAATGACCTATCACTGACCCACCCACCTTGTTGACGATGATGGGCTCTCACTGAGGCACTTGGAACAGATTCATAGAGTAATACGGCGCAGAGACAGGCCCTTTGGCCCAACTCGTCCATGCTGACCAGGATGCCTATCCATACTAATCCCATTTGCCCATATTTGGCCCATATTCCTCTAAACCTTTGCTATCCATGTACCTGTCCAAATGTCTTTTAAACATTGTAAACGTACCGGCCTCTACCACTTCCTCTGGCAGCTCTTTCCATACAACCACCAGCCTCTGTGAGAAAAACTTGCCCCTCCGAACCTCTTAAAATCTTTCCCCTCTAAACTTAAATCTATGCTATCTAGTTTTAGACTCCCTTATCCTGGGACAAAGACTGACTATCTATGTATTTATATCCCTCATAATTTTCTAAACCTCCATAAGGTCACCTCTCAGCCTCCTTCACTCCAGGGAAAATAGTACCAGCCTCTCCTTATAACTCAAGTCCTCTAGTCCAGGCAACATTCTTGTCAACCTTTTCTGCATCCTTTCCAGCTTCATACATGGAGTTGCTGAACCAGTGAGATTTAAGAATAAAGAAACAGAAATAACAAGAAAGGGATAGGGTGAATTACAATGAAATTATATAAAGGAAATCAAAGAAGTGGAAAGTAAAACTGATTAACGAGAGGAGAGAACAAAAAGGTAGAATGGGAAAATAAGGATTCTTTTAAATGTAGACTTTTAAAAACTTTGGAGGAAATGCAGCACATGTAGGGGTAAGGGGATGCTGGGGTTAAAATACCAGCCTAGTAATCCAGATCGTAGAACAGTCCAGAGATGTGAATTCAAATTTTACCATAGATTAGTGGATTTAAAATCGTTAATTCATTAGTTGCTCCAGAATTTTGAAACGAAACTAGTTTCAGTGTTGGTAACCAGAAAAATACAGGATTGTTGATTGAATAATGCCCTTCAAGAGAGGACCTCTGATGTCCTTTATTGGCCCAGCATATATGTGACTCCAGTCTCATAGTAATGCAGTTGATTCTTAACTGCCCTCTGAACTGCCCAGCTGGCCACCCAGATGTGTCATAACTACTATTTTCGAACAGAATAAAGATAAAACCTGATGGACCACCCAGCATCAACTTTGGAACTAAATTCAGATACTCCACAATCACTCCCAACCTTAATGAACTTGCAAAATCCTCTCTGGTGACAGGTCTCTGCATTGAGACAGCTTTCCCAAAGATCAGTCAAATATCAGCCTGATATGATCATATTCATGGAACTGTGCAGGATTCCTCCCTCACAATCCCTGATTACTTCAGGTACCAATGGATAGTCAGACCTGCCAGGGGCAATCGTGCTCAAGTACACAGGTGGAACACAGTGGCTGTGGAAATCCTCAACACTAACTCCAGACCCACGAAGTTTCATGGTGTCAGGTCAAACATGGACATAAAAACCCCCATTTGATTAATACCTCATGCTCCCACAGGTAATGAATCAGTGCTTGTCCATGTTGAACAACACTTTGAAGAAGCACTGAAAATAGCAAAGGCACCGAATGTACAATGGGTGGAGGACTTTGACCCTGCAGCGAGCAGTTTGGGAGCACCACCTCTCACCAAGTGACTGAGACCTGGATAGGATAACTGTCAGGCCGAATCCCTGTGAGTAAACCAACACAAGCAGTGTCATTTTCACCAATCTACCTGTTGCAGGTGCATGTGTCCACGTTTGGAAGAAGTGAACACATTCCATCCTGTGGCACCTACCATTGTACTAAATGGATATTTAAATGGAAATTAAATTTTATTTTTAAAATTAAATACTAAATGAAAATGCTAAATGGACATCCTTAAAGTACTGTGGACCACCAACATCAGCAAGGATATATTCTTCCACAATCTATAATGTCATAGCCCTACTTACCCTGACTCTGCCATTGCAATCAAACCTATAGATCAACTCTGGCTGTCTTCAATGTGAGGACGAGCCTTAGTCTCCATGGCAACAGTGTGGGAAGCACTGATGTGAATTCTGTGCCCTTACTTCTTCTAAATGTTTGAACTTAAGAAATAAGAGCAGGTGTAGGTCGTGCTGCCTGTTAAACCTTCTCCACCTATCATCAGTGTCATGGTTGATCTATCTCAGCACCATTTTCCTACACTATCCCTTGTACTTTGATTCCCTTAATATCCAGACATCAACCAGTCTCTACTTTGGACACAGCAAATGAGCCTCCCCAGTCCTCCAGGGCAGAGAATTTGAATGATCCACCATCCTCTGCATGAATAAACTTTTTCTCCTCTCAATTCTAAATAGCCTATCCCTTAGACTGTGATCCCTGGTTCTAGACTCCACACTCAGGGGAAACATCTTCCCTACATTCAGCCTGTAAGAACATGGGGAACACTGATTCCTCAGCTGAAGGAGGATGTGTGGTGATAATCGGGTGAACCCTTCTTTGCTCACGTTTGACCTGACGCTCTGAGACCTCATGGAGTCTGCAGTTGGGATGTTGGGAGCAGCACCATGCATATCTAAAGCTGAGGTCCCAATCTGGTGAAACGGCAACACAGGACTACCTGCATGCTAAACAGCAAAAAACAGTGTACATTAGACATGGTTTGGTGATACACAAGGAATGGAGCAAATCAAAGCTCTGCAGTCTTGCCACATCTAATTGTGTATACTAATGGACTATTAAACAGTTAACAGGCAGCTTCAAGAACATCCCCGTCCCCACTGGTAGTGGCACCCAGCACGTAAGTGCCAAGGAAATAGATGAAGTATTTGCAGATGTGTTCAGCTAGAAGTGCCAAGTGCATGATCCGTCTCATCTTCTTCCTGAGATCCCCACCATCACAGAAGTCAGTCTTCAGCCATTCACTCCAGGGGATGTTATGAAATGGCTGCAGTCACCCACAGAACACAGAACCTAGAACAGTGCAGCATAGGAACAGGCCCTTCGGCCCATGATGTCTGTGCTGACTATGATGCCACTTTAACTAATCCCACCTGCCTGCACATTGTCTATATCCCCTGTTTGTGAATCAGTCTAAATGCCTCTTAAATGTTGCTATGGTATCTCTTTTCACCACCTCCCCTGGCAGCCAATTCCAGGCACCTACCACTCTCTGTGTTTAAAAAAAACTTCCCTCGCGAATCTCCTTTAAACTTTCTCCCTCTCACCTTCATTCTATTCCCTCCTGTATTAGACATTTCCACCCTGGGAAAAAAGGCTCTGACTACCTACCCTATCTATGCCTCTCATAATTTTATATAATGTTATCAGGTCTCCCCTCAGCTTCTGATGCCCCAGAGGAAACAATCCAAGTTTGTCCAATCTCTCCTTATAACTAATACTCTCCGATCCAGACCACATCCTGGTGAACCACTTCTGCAACCTCTCCAAAGTCTCCACATCCTTCCTCTAAAGCGTCGACTGGAACTACACACAAATAGTCCAAATGGGTCTCAGCAAAGTTTTATTCAGCTGCAACAGGACTTGCCAACTTTTATACTCAATGGCCTGATCGATAAAGGCAAGTATGCCATACGCCTTCTTTACCACCCTATCCAGTTGTGTTGCCATTTTCAGGCAGCTATGGACTTGGACCCTAAGATCCCTCTCTACATCATTGCTGTTAAGGGTCCTGCCACTTACTGTATACTTTCCTCTTACATTTGACCTCCCAAAATGCAACATCTCACACTTGTCTGGATTAAACCATCTGCCATTTCTTCACCCATACTTCCATCTGATCCATATCCTGCTGTATCCATTGACAACCTTCCTCACTATCCACAACTCCGCTAATTTTCATGCCATCTGCAAACTTACTAATCAGGCCACCTACATTTTCACACAGATCATTTATATATACAACAGAGGTCCCAACACTGATCGCACCACTGGTCACAGAACTCCAGTGAGAACAACACCCCTCCACAACTATTCTGTCTTCCATGGCCAAGCCAATTTTGAATCCAATCTACCAAGTCTCCATGTGTCTTAATCTTCTGGATCAGCCTACCACAGGGGACCATGTCGAATGCTTTGCTAAAGTCCATAGAGACAACATCCCTGCCCTGTGTT
This sequence comes from Pristis pectinata, assembly GCF_009764475.1. NCBI lineage: Eukaryota > Metazoa > Chordata > Chondrichthyes > Rhinopristiformes > Pristidae > Pristis > Pristis pectinata. The sequence continues at coordinate 27,759,493 of NC_067429.1, read as the reverse complement.
AATCAATCATCTTTGTCACTTCCTTAAAAAACTCAGTCAAGTTTGTAGGGCATGACCTACCCTGCACAAAACCATCCTGACTATCCCTAAAAAGTCCATGCTTGTTCCAGATGTGAGTAAATCCTATCCTTAAGAATCTTCTCCAATAATATCTCTACCACTGAGGTAAGGCTCAGCAGTCTGTAATGTCTTCGTTTGTCTCTATTGCCCTTTTTAAACAAAGGAATAACATTGGTTATGGTCCAGTCCCCTGGTACCTCACCTGTGACTAAAGATACAACAAAGACCAAAACACAACACAGTGTCTCGTCTGCACTGAAGACTTGCTCATGAGAAGTAACGGTGTCTCCAGCCAAACTGTTCCATTGTGTTTCATCGTTGGCATTTACCCGACATGTGGAGACTTGCCCAGTTACATCCTGGCCACAAAAAGCAGAATAAATCCAACTCAGCTAATTACCATCCAATAAGTCTGCTCTCAGTCATCAACAGATTCCTGAAAGGTGTCATCGACGATGCTATCAAATGGCACCTATTCAACACTAACCCACTCGCCAATGCACAGTTTAGGTTTTCACCAGGACAATTCAGCTCCAGACTGCATCCTTGGTCCAAACATAAGGCAACGAGCTGAACCCCAGAAGTGAGGTGAGAGTGACAGGCCCTGATGTCAAGTCAACGTTTGACCAAGAGTGGCAAGAAGGAGATCGAGCCAATCTGAAATCAGTGGGTGTCAAGGGAAAGACTCCAATGGCTGAGTCATTTCTCACACCAAGGAAAATGGTTGACGTTGTTGAATGTCAATCATCCCCAGACAGGATAGGTTGAGCGAGCTCGGGCTTTTCTCTTTGGAGAGAATGAGGATGAGAGGTGATTTGATAGAGGTGTACAAGATGATAAGAGGCATAGATCGAGTGGACAGTCAGAGACTTTTTCCCAGGGCGACAATGGCTAACACGAGGGGACATCATTTTAAGGTGATTGGAGGAAGGTATAAGGGGGATGTCAGGGGTAAGTTTTTTTCATAGAGAGTGGTGGGTGCGTGGAACGCACTGCCGGCAGAGGTTGTGGGGGCAGATACATTAGGGACATTTAAGAAACTTTTAGGTAAACACATGAATGATAGAAAAATAGGGGGCTATGTGGAAGGAAGGGTTAGATAGATCTCAGAGCAGGATAAAATGTCAGCACAACATTGTGGGCCGAAGGGCCTGTACTGTGCTGTAGTGTTCTATGTTCTATGTTCTATCTCTTCAGGAGTTCCTCAGGGCAGTGTCCTAGGCACAATCATCTTCAGCTGCTTCAGTATTGACCTTTTTTCCATCATAAACTCAGTAGTGGGGATGCTCACTAATGACTGCACAATATTCAATTCCATGTGCAGCACCTCAGAAGATGAAGCAGCCCGTGCCTGTAAGCAGCAGTTCCCAGAAAACTTTCAGGCAAGGGCTAGCAAATAGCAAGTAACTGTATGCCACAAAAGTGCCAGGCAATGACCATCTCCAACAGAGTGTGACTGCCTATCCTTGGCATTCAATGGCATTACCATCACACCACATCAATATCCTGGGTATCATCGGTGACTGAAAACACAACTGGCCAAGCCACATAAACTCCATATCTACAAGAGCAGGTCAGTGGCAGACTATCCTGAAACATGTCACTCAGCTCCTGACACCACAAATGCTTTTCATGATCTACCAGGCACAAATCAGGAGTATCGAGGAATTCTCCCCACTTGCATGGATGACTGGTACTCCAAAAGCAGACAAGAAGCTCAACACCAACTAGGACAAGGCCACCTGCTTGATTTGCACCCTCTCCATGACCCTAATCATTCACCCCCTCCACTGCCAGTACACAATGGCTGCATTGTGGACCATCTACAAAATGCATTGCAGTTACTCACCCAATCTTCTCCAACGTCACCTCTCAAACCTGTGATTTCACCTACCTAATAGGACAAGGGTCACAAGCACAGGGGAACACCAGCTCCAGGTTCTACTATCCGACTCCGAAATATTCTTTCATATCTGTTCTTTCATCATTGCAGCTTTAACTGGACAGCATAGTGACACAGTGAGCAGAGCTGTTGCTTCACAGCTCCAGTGACCTGGGTTTATTCCTGACCTCCCATGACATCTCCCTGTGACTGCGTGGATTTCCCCATGTGTTCTGGTTTCCCCCTAAATCCCAAAAATATGCTGGTTGGTAGGTTAAAAATAAAATCAGAAAGTGCTGGAAATACTCATCAGGTCAGGCCCCATCTGCGGGAAGAGAAACAGAGTTAATGTCTCAGGCCAGACCCTTTGTCAGAACTGGAAGGGAGACAATGGAATGTCATTAATCTGCAGGGAGGGTGAGAGGGGAGATACCTGTGATAGAATGAAACTGTGGTGATCTTGGGGATAAACTGCAAACATGGTTACCTGGTCATTGAGTGAATGGGAGCAGTTAGAGAGTGAGAATATAGACAAACGAACATAGACAAATGTATGTAGAAGTTGCGAAATGCAGAGCAGGAAGACATGCCTGGTGGGTCAGGCTGGGCACGTCCTCCACTTCCAGAAAGAAGCAAAAGGGGGGGAGAAAAAGACAAACAAGTAGGGCCACTGTCAGAGATGGACAGCTGATATGGAGAGAGCAACCAAATTACATGAAGTTGTATTAAGTCCAGAAGGCTCCGACATGCCCAGATGGATGATAAGGTATTGGTATTGGTATTGGTTTATTGTTGTCACTTGTACCGAGGTACAGTGAAAAGCTTGTCTTGCATACCGATCGTACAGGTCAATTCATTACACAGTGCAGTTACATTGAGTTAGTACAGGGCGCATTGAGGTAGTACAGGTAAAAACAATAACAGTACAGAGTAAAGTGTCACAGCTACAGAGAAAGTGCAGTGCAATAAGGTGTTATCCCTGAAGCTTGTGTTGGGCTTCATTGTAACAGTGCAGGAGGCCACAGACTGATAGGTCAGAGTGGGATGGATTAAAGTGGCAGGCAATGGGAAGCTCAGGGTCGCCTGTGCAGTCTGAACGGCGTAGAGGAGACCACCCTGTGAGCACTGAATGCAGTGCACTAGATTCCAGTACACACGTTGGTAGGTTAATTGGCCACTGTGAATTGCCCCTAGTGTGGAGGTGAGTGGTAGAATCTGGGGTGGGAGTTGGAGAGGAGTTGAGGAGAAGGGGATTACTGTAGGAATAGTGTAAATGGATGCTTGATAGTCAGTGTGGACTCCATGTCCAGCACCCGCGTCATTCTCTCTTCTCTCCTCTTCCATCAGGTAGAAGATACAGGTGCCTGAGGGCACCTACCACCAGGCTTGAAGACAGCTTCTACCCCACTGTGATAAGACTATTGAATAGTTCCCTTATATGATGAGATGGACTCTGACCTCATGATCTACCTTGTTGTGACCTTGCACCTTATTGCACTGCACTTTCACTGTAGCTGTGACACTTTACTCTGTACTGTTATTGTTTTTACCTGTACTACCTCAATGCACTCTGTACTAACCCAATGTAACTGACCTGTACGATAGTTATGCAAGACGAGTTTTTCCACTGTACCTCGATACAAGTGACAATAATAAACCAATACCAATACCAATGTGCCAAAGGGCGTTTTCTGTGCTTTGTGGCTCTGTGAGTCTATAAGTCCTGGAATTGCCTATGTAACTGCATCATGGGAGCACCTTCACCAGAAGAATGCATTCATTCAGAAAGGTGGCTCACCAAGTGTGTATGGTGGTGGTGGTGGTGCTGAGGTTAAGTTACCAGCCAGAGACCTTGACTAACAATCCCAACCATCTGAGTTCAAATCCCACCATAGATGTGAATGTAAATTCCGAGAACAATTTTGTTTTGAGGGGAGGTGGAGAAAATGCCAGCAGTTAGTCTTGATGGTACTGGCCACAAAAACACACCTGATTCACTAACGTTCCTTCAGGGGAGCAAATCTTGACATCAGTTTGGCCTAAATGTGACTCAAGTCCCATTCCTTGCCGCCGACACTTAAAAGAATATCCTCTCTGTAGTGGTTGTCACCACTGCCCTTCAAAGGGCAGTTAGTGACGTGCAGTTAATGCTGGCTGTTCTAGAGATGGCCATATCCTGAAAAATAAATGTAAAAAGGGCCTCAACTATTTAAAGTGATCTTTTTCCAAACCACTACTATAGAGTAGCATGGCAGGAGCATAAATCACATTGCTGGTCAGGCCATCATATTATTAAGTCCTTGCCTGACTTACTGTAGCAAATTTAATTTGTTTTAACAGAACTGTTTTGTCGCACTGAGAGAGACTGGTCACGAGCTGTGAGACCAATGACAGAGTGCCACAAATTTCGAAGCAATAGGTCTCAATGCGCAACATGATGCAACTCCTGTTTATCACAAATCATCGGCTTTCATTTATACACTGTTAAAGGCAAGAGCATCCAACTTGCCTTTAGAATTCCATCAAATTCTCTTCCATTGTCTTCAGTCATTCTGGCCAGCTGAACAATTGTTGCATTTTCAGCTGGTGTGGTGATGCAAGGGTTAAAACACATCTGCCGAATGGTTGCTCCCTCAATCATGAGTTTAATCTGCTCCTCTAAAGAACTGTATGCACTCCGTGACAGGCTTTAATGCTTAAATTGTTATTGTCTGAACAAAAATTAATCTGCCCTACTGGCATGAAGTTCACCTACGATCCAGCCCCTGCTAAGACTTTAATGTCATGGGAAAGAGATTTTCACAAATTAGCCAAAATTTCTGTTTGACGTCCCTGAGTAGCTCCTCATCCAGGCAGTCATGCTGAAAATATCTGCACAAGGCTGACTGACTGACCGTTGCACATGCTATTTAGAATTAGGAAGTGTCTGGAGGGCAAGTGAACTTAACCCAAGCCCTGCCAGGGTCTTGCTACTTTTGTTTTCTCTTGAACTCCGCAAGGTTTTGGATTCAGTTGCTGGAAAAATGTTTTCTGCCATTTTTGGAACTGTATTCCTGATCAGAGAGCAGCATGAACTTGAAGGTGAATATATTCTGATATTAAGTGGGATTGATAATATTCCAGTGAACCTAGATGCAATATGGGGGAATAGATCCAAGAAGAGCCTCGAATCACAAACTGTAGAACAAGGGCACTCAGCTCATTCCACTCTCTACTTGGAAGAGCTTTCCAATTAGTTGCTACTCTTTTTCTCTAGCCTTACTAATACAAATATTCAATTCCCCTTTGAAACTTACAAACTAAATCTGTTTCCACCTCCCTTTCAGAAAATAAATTTTGCATAATAATTTGCTGCATTAAAAATATCTGCTCACCTTCTCTCGGTTATCTTACATCTGTGTCCTCAGCTACTGGTTCTTCCACCAATGGAAACAGGCTCGCCCTTTCTGCTCCATCGAAAACACTCCTAATATTGAATATTACAACGATGTCTTCCTTTAGCGTTCCCTGCTCTTCGAAGATCTAAAGAGGTTCTCCACTCTTGGATGTGGCGGCAAAATGCCTTCCTTGTAATAAGCAATGAGGAAATGAATAAAAAGGTTTGTCAACAGAGGATGGAGAAGAAGAAAAGGAAAGGAATCTTTCATAGGAAGCAGATTAGCTCCTACGAAGCATGAGCAAGAACCTCCATGATAATTGAAGTTAGATGGAACACACAGTTCTCCATGACCTAACCTTATCTTTTTTTGGCCAGGCTAGGGAAGAGAGAATCCAAATATTATCTTAAGCCAATGACTCTTTTCCAACTGTCATTCTTATTTTGGCAAAAAATATTTAAAGTAATTCTACATGCTTAAATCCAACTTGAAGTACTTGGATATGATATAGCAACACAGCAAAATGCAATATTGTGTACGTATGCAAATGTTTTGGGTGGTTAAGACCAGGGCTTAGGGTTAAAGCTGATTGGCAAGTTAAAGGGGTCAGGGCCACATGCTTTCAAATTGGAAATCGTAGCATTTGTGTGTTCATACACGAAACCAAGCGGTGGCCTTGCCTCTGTTACTCTGAGTGAGGTAGAGTCCTTTATGGGGAACGACAGGGGAGGTGATCAGTGGAGGCCATAAAGAAGCTGGAACAGGAGCAGAGTGGAGAGAGGCTAGAGGAGGAAGATCATTGGAGAGTGATGGGAGGTGAGAAATTGGGGAGAGGGGAAGGGGGTAAGAGGATTGGGGGGGAGGGAGATCAAGAGAAGGGTGAGATAGCCATTGGGTGAAGATGGTTTAGTGGGGTGGGAGGAGGAGACTGAAAGAAGAGCTTGCACCACAGGAGGAGACTGGTGTGGGCTCAGGAAAAAAGCCCAGGAGCGGCGGTTGTACCAAAAAGATGAATGGTAGGACACGGGAAAGAATGAGGAGAGTGCAGACTGTACGTTGTAATGAAACATGGGAGAATTTCAGGAGTGAACTAAGAGATTAAATCGAGAATCAGGGAGCCCAAGAATACTGAGAATAAGATCATGAGCCTGTGGTGGGGATAGGGTCAAGGGGCCATGGAGGGACATCAGGAGAGCAGAAAGTAGAAGGGGTCTGTTCATGATGGCAGAAGATGGAGGTAAATGGGCAACACGTTACAAAGGAAAACCACTCATTCTGGAAGAAACTCATGCCGCTCAGGTCAGAAAAGACTCCTTAAATTAAACAGGAAGAGGCCTTTACCCTCTGGTTAAGACAACCCCCTCTGTCTGAGGCCTGACCAATTGGCATCAAATCATAGAAACAACATAAGTCATCAGGCAGCTCAGTCAATATGATGCTGATACTCACAGCAGACAGAGATAAGCTTCTCTGAAAGACCCTGCATGCACAACATACCCGATTGCATTGAGTAATATGGTCCCACCTAAAATTTGATCATGTAGCACATAAAAAAATTATATTATACAATTGCTGTTATTGGTCCCAACTCTCAGGCTTAGAAATCCAGTTGCATAGACTATGTTTCTAAGCACCATAGGATTAAATTGTACATAAAATCAGCAACTTACAACACATACAGCACACATTAGAATGGTTCCATGCACATATACTCCTGAGGCATGCAGTGGTGATGTCAGTCATTAAGCAACATGTACATGACAATACTGCTGGCACACACAAATGAGGAGCAGGAGTAGGCCACTCAGCTCCTCGAGCCTGTTCGCTATTCAATAAGATCACAAATTGATAGTGACTTCAACATCACATTCCCTCTGACCACTAGCAAACTTTCATCCCCTTCTTTATGAAGAATCTATCAACCACTGCCTCAAAAATATTCATGGTCCTTTGAAGAAGAAAGGAAATATTTCACCTCATCTCTGTGTTAACTCGATATCAGTAAGCTAACTGCTTCAACTCCCCTCACTCATTGCAGTCCATCCCATGATTTTACACTTCTTCCTCTCGTTCCAATCCCAATATGGGCACCAAACCTACAGGCTAAAATCTTGTTGTCATTCTGTGCTCTTGAACCCCATGCAGACTCCTTAACCTCTCCTCCCCTCTACCAAGGCTTGGACCACCACAGTATTCACCTATACTGGAATTCCTCCACCTAAACTCTCTATTCCCTGCAGGACAGCTTCAATGGCACTGTTATAAGACTACTGAATGGACCCCTTTATAATAATATGGATTCTTGACCTCACAATCTACCTTGCACCTTATTGTCTGCCTGTACTGCACTTTCTCTCTAACTGTAGCACTATATTCTGCATCCTGTTATTGCTTTTCCCTTGTACTACCTCAATGTACTGATGTTGTAAAATGATCTGTATGGATGGCATGCAAAACAAAGTTTTTCACTGTACCTCAGTACCTGTAACAATAATAAACTAGTTACCAGTTACCAATTATTGGATATCTTACACATTATCTGATTTTATGTCAGATTTCCAGCATATTTTCCCATTTTTCCCCATGAATTAGACGTAACAATCTTCACTGGAATAGCCAAAGGGATTTTGTATTCAGCTCAGCTCTCCCCGACACATTCCATATACAATGCTATTAAGGTCCTGTTGAACTTGAAACAAGATCATCTGTATTGAGTAACGTTTCCTTATTGCCTAAATTCAAAGACCACGTAGTACATTGCACAACAGACCCGCTAGTAATTTACAGCAAGCCCTTTCACCTTATCAACATCTCACTGTCAGCTGTGGCACCCACATGGCCAAGTCAGAAGATTGTGAGTTGATGGGGCCCTTTGAGTTTGAGTCTTGGCTGACACTGCAAAGCGGCGCTGATGGTGCAATTCACAATTGTGGATGCCGTGCCTGAGGTGACCTGTTAAAAGTCCCACCCTACTGTCTTAAATACTTACAAAATATTCCATGGCAGTTCTTGAGGTGACCCCCACCACCCACCCACCAACATAATCTAAAAATAATTATCTAGTCATTTATTGCATTGACCATTTGTTGATGCTAAGCATTGATTGGTGACCACTTTCTCCACAGTGATTGCACTTTAACACTGGATGTCTTGAGGCTGTGCAGTGTAATATGGAAAGGCAAGTTTTGTTTTCTTCCATTTAATCAGAAAAACTAAAACCAGTGTTGAGCATGCTCCTTGATTGGGTTCGAAGTGGTGGTCCAAATCCATACTTGGTTCACATTTGTAACAATTTCCAGTTTAATACACCCTCGGCAGTGCTAACAAAGTAAGAAGCCTGTTACTGGGTACTTTGCTTTCATGCACCCATTCTGTGCCACAGTAAAGACTATATTAAGACTGCAGTGTACTTAAAGAGCCATCCAGCTGTGTACAGGAGGATTAAAGGAAAAAGAAGCATGTGAGCACAGTCACTTCTGCTTCCCTCTCAGGTCACATGTTGGGTTAGGCTTAGGGCATCATGTTAATACAGACATGTGTCATGGTTCATATATAACAGCGCAATGAAAATCCTAAGACCCTCACCCATTACTGTCAAGGTAGCATCATCATCACACGAAGGTCATTTACCCCTGCTCTAAAAGGGGTGCAGGAGAAAAGAGACCCAGGGGTGTGGATGAACAAGTCATGAAAGCAGCAGGGCAGATTGAGAAAATGGAAAGCAAATCAGTTCTGGGCTTTAACATAGAGGTATACAGTGTAAAAGCAAGGAAGTCATGCTGAACCTTTATAAAACATTGGCCCATCCTCAACTGGAATCTTCGGTTCAATTCTGGTCACCTCATTAGAGGAAGGATTGGAGAGGGAGGTATTAGATGACGATAGAGGAGATTTATCAGAATGGCTCCAGGGAGGAAGACTAGAGTTACAAAGATAGATTAGAGGTTGGGACTCTTGAAGAAGAGAAGTCTGAGGGGAGATCTGACAGAAGTATATAAAACGATGAGGGTCTCGACAGAGTGGAGAGTGGGGGGCTGCTCCTGTTGGTGGAGGGATTAAGGACTGGAAATCAAAGCTATAAAATAAAGGGGCAGGGACATGAGGAAAAATATGCAGCATGTAGTTGGAATCTGGAATGTGGTACCTGCAGAGGTGGTGGAGGCAGGTTCCATTGTGGTCTTCAAGAGGGAATTGAATAAATACCTTTTGCAGCTCTGTTTCTACAGGAAGTAACCAATCAGAAATGCTGGGAATAGTGCTTCAAAGCAACACCACCAACCAATTGATAGACTACCAGACAGGCAAATTCAAGTAGCAGGCTAAAAAGTAGCTTGACATTACTGTACAACCTTTCAAGTACCAGGGCAGAGATGTAGCCATACTTCTGAAATATGGGAAGAGACAGGATACCTTTGAACCAAAGAGATGTAAGCATCTCCCTATAATACCTATTGAAAAGTCTGGTTGAATATCATGCAACTTTTGGACAAGATGGAGAAGTGGGTCACCAATAGCAATCATATTAATTCATATTCAAGTATATTGATGCCTGTTGTATAGTGGATACAACATAGATCCAAAAATGGAAATGACCTTATAACTGAGGTGTGAGGATACAGATTAAGTATGACGTGAAAGGGTTGTGTTGATAATTGTGACAATAGGGATAAAACATAACTCTGACAAGGAAGGGGATGTTATAACTGTTGGTTTAATGCTAACTAAGTCTGAATCAGGACCCAAAATCCTCACTAGTGAACTGTCTAGCTAGCCGCATGGAATAGGATGAACATGGGAGGTATTGGAAAGATGAAGCCATGAGCCAAAATCTTAGGAATGTCAGAAAAATTAATGGGGTAGGTGGCACAGCTAACAGAGCTGCTTCCTCACAGGGCCAGACACCCAGGTTCAATCCTGTGGAGTTTGCACGTTCTCTGTTTCCTCCGGGTGCTCTCGTTTCCTCCCACGTCCTAAAGGCGTGAAGGTTGGTAAGTTAATAGCCACTGTGTATTGCTCGGAGCGTGTAGGTGATTGGTAGAATGTGAGGGGAGCTGATGAGGATGTTGGCAGAATAAAAAGTGGGATTAATGCAGGGTTGGTGTAAATAGGTGGTTGATGATCGGTGCGAATTTGGTGGCTGTAGATTGTGTTTCCATTCTGTATCTTTATGACTGTAACTGTGACAATGGCACCAAATGATTGGGAAGTGCTTAAGGCTGATTTTATTTGAATATTGAAAAGGGGGTCCATAAGCAATTATATAAACTATCTATAGTTATTAATGTAGGAAAAGCAGTCTGGGAATAGCTCCAATACAGAATGTTGCAATGACCATAATATATCCAAATCATGTTAGTGACCCGAGTAAACCAGATTATGGTTTTACTCTGAAGACAGTATTCACCACTTGTGCTATGGACATAAAAGATGGGAACAAGGGTGTACATTGTGTAGATATCACTGTGTTGCCTCTTCTAACAAAAGTATGAAGCTTGGGTATATATGTGCCCCACCCATAGGACTCCTCCTTTTGCTTTACCTCCTGACTAATATATGGGGTCAGGTTCTAAATTCATGATGGGAAATATTCTGCAACATGTTATCCTCCCTTGATCAAAATGGAATCAATAGTGGAGACACAAGAGACCGCAGATGCTGGAATCTGGAACAACACAAAAGGCACTCAGCAGGTCAGGCAGCACCTATGGAGGGAAATGAAGAGTCGACGTCCCAAGACATCCATTTCCCTCCATAGAAGCTGCCTGACCCACTGAGTTCCCCTAGCACCTTTCGTAAGGAATCAATCGTACTGGTGTTAGTTGATTTAGTTGCCTTGACAATTTTAATAATGATAGTCTCTTATTTAAGGTGCTTGCTCCGATAATTTAGCAGTTGTTTACCTAGTAAAGTGTTTTTAAAATATGTGTAATGAGGAGTCAATAAGGACGTTTCCCTTTCAAGGTGAGGATTATGTTAAAGTATACTAGCTATCAGAATACATGATGTTAAAAAATTCAGTGAGTATGTCAAATCAGAAAGCAGAATTAGAAAGACAAGTAAGCAACTGTTGCAGCTAAAAAAGGAGATCAACAACAGATAATTAATTTTTGACAAGACATCGCTAAAAACAGAAGAGTGAAGTCAACAGATAGACTTCACCTTAAAGAGCACGATAATAATCATCTGTGGATGGATTTGACTTAAATGAAGGGTCTGGTTGCCAGCATTCATGAATGGGTTCCTGCTCCACTGATTAGAGTATTAATTGTTTGCTCTAACATTCAATGAACTTGTAATTGATCCTCACCCTTGTGTTTTCTAGTAAAATCACCACAATAATTCAGGGCCCACTATGCTGCGGAATCTAACACTGGAACATTACAGCAATGATAAATACAACACTGAAGCTCCAAACACAACAGTGAGGCTCCAAACACTGCATTTAGATCCTAAACACAACAGTGAAACCCTGAACACAGCAATGAGACTGAACACAATACTGAGACTCTGACACAGAATGAGATTGTAAACACAGCACTAAGACTCTGAACAGAATATTGAGAATCTGATCACAACACTGAGGTTCTGAATCTACATCGGCAATCTAAGCAATACCATGAGATCCTGAATCCTGCAGTGGGATTCCGAATGCTACAGTGAGCATCCCAATGGGACAGTGAGATTCAAATTCTAAAGCGAGACTCAAGAGAAAAGTGACATTCTGACTGCTGAGGTGAATTTCTGAACTGTATAGTAGGATTCTAAACGACGCTGTGAGATTCTGATCAAAACAGTTGGATTGTGAAGGCTACAGTGATGCAGTGAACTTTACAGTAAGATTCAAACATTACAGTGACACTCTGAAATGTACAGTGCAATTATAGTGAGATTTTGAACTCTATAATAAAATTCTCAGTGATACACTGAGACTGTTAACAGTGCAGTGAGATTGAGAATGCTACAGTGTGACTTTGAACACCAAGATAACACTGCAGTGGGTTTCTGAACTCAACACTGAGACTCTGAATGCTAACATGAGAGTTTGTACAGTAAAATAAGATTCTGAGTTATACAGTGACACTCTCAATACACTCTCAATGCTACAGTGAGACTGAACTCCACATTAAATTCTGCTTACTGCAGTGAGACTCTGAACAAAACAGTGAGATTCTGAATACTACAGTGAGACTCGATTGTCCAGTGAGATTAGAACACTGTATTAAGATTTGTGGGCTCTGAACTACACTGTGTGAAACTGAATGCTTCTGTGAGACTCTCAACAGAACAGGGAGATTCTGAACTCTGTAGTGAGATTCTGAATACTAGAATAGAATTCCCAATGATAACAGTGTAGTGGGATTTGGAATGCAGAAGTGAGATGGAATCCTACAGTGAGGTTCTGAACTTTAACAGTACTGTGAGATACTGAATTGGACAGTGTATTTCAGAAATGGACAGTAAGATTCTGATTGCTAAAGTGACTCTCTGAACTGGAGATGAGGGAGGGAAAAACAGGACCGAAAATGAAGGATAGAACAGTAGACTGCAAGAAGCAGAAGGCAGAGAAATCAAGAAAAGAGGCAAATAGAGCCACAGTGCAAGAAAAGGATCATAAAATTGGCCAAAATGTAAGCCTGAAGGCTTTGTATATTAATGCACAAAGCATTTGTAATAAGAGAGATGAACTAATAGCCAATCAGAGGTGAATGGGTATGAAATGGTAGACAATACAGAGACATGGTTGCAAAGCTGCAACTTAATATTCAGGGATATTTGACTTTTGGGAAGGTCAGCAGGAAGGAAAATATGTTTCGGCACTGATAATGAAATAAGCATCATTGTGGTGGATTATCAAGGCTCAAGATATGTAGACTTTAATTGAGTGGAGGATATAAACAGCAATGGAAAAAAGGCAGTGGTAGGAGTTAATGTTACCATGGCTGGAGGAAAGAGTATCAATCAACAAATGATGTGAGTGTAAAGCAATTAGTGCAATAACTATGGGAGAATTTAATCTTCATGTGCATTGGGTTAATCAACTTTAAAAGGGTGGCCACAAGATCAAATTCATACATATAGGATAGCTTCCTAGCGCAATACTTTATGGAATCAGCTAGGGATCGGACTGTCTTGGATCTGCTGATGGGTACTGAGCCAGGTTTAATAAATGGCCCTCAATATAAAAGATCCCATTGAAAGTAGTGATTATAGTATGATGGCTCCTTAAATGCGTTTAACTTAAATAAAGGGAATTACAATGGAATGTGGACAGAGTTGGCTGAAGTGGACTGGGCTGATGCACTAGCAAGAAAGACAGCAGGCAAGCAGTGGCAGACAACTAAACAGGTAATTCATGACTCTAGGCAAAAATGTATCCCAGGAAAGAGGAAAGATTCTAAGGGAGGGATGAGTCAACCATGGGTAACCGAGGAAGTTAAGGAGATATTACGTTTGAAAAGAAAATGTTTAAGGCTGCAAAATATAATGAAGGACCCCTTGAATATATTCAGAATCCAGCAAAGGAGGGCAAAAAAAGGTAACAGAGAGAAAATAAGCAGGGATAAAAACAAGAGAGGATTATAAAAATGGGCAATAAGAGTTTCCTCAAGTATACAGAAAAGAAAAGAGAGATCCAAGTGAACATTGGTCTCCTCAAGGATAAGGCTGGAGAAACAGTTATAGAAAATAAGGAGATGACGGAGAAGTTAAACAGATATTTTGCACCAGTCTTTACGGTAGAAGATACTACGAACATCCTATTAATATTGAATAATGCTGGGAGCAATTAAATATCATCACCTCACTAGAGAATTTGGATTGGGCAAACTAATAGGGATAAAGACTGACGAGCCCTGGCCCTGATGACTTGTATCCTAGACTCCTAGAAGAAGTGGCTATCGAGATTGTGGTTCCATTAGTTAGAGTCATTTTATTCCAAATTATTCTGAATTGACTTGGTAAATCCCGAAAGATTGGAAAACTGCTATTGGGACCACGTACTCAAAAAGGAAGGAAGGCAAAAAATGGTTAACTATAGACTGATTAGCCTAATGTCTACTGTTGGAAAAACATTAGCATCAATTACCTAGGATGTAAAAACAGCACATTAGGAAAATTATAATCCAATCAGGCAGAGTCAGCATGGCTTCATGAAGGGGAAATAGTGTCTGACAAATTTATTGGAGTTTTTTGAGAAGTCTTGATGAGGATGGATAGAGGAGAATGAGGGGATGTATTGTACTTGGACTTTGAGAAGGTGTTCAATGAAGTGCCTCAGAAGTTACATCAGAAGAACATGGAACATGGAACACTGCAGCACAGTACAGGCCCTTCGGCCCACAATGTTGTGCCGATATTTTACCCTGCTCTAAGATCTATCTAACCCTTCCCTCCCACATCCAGAACCCATCGTTTTGGAGGTAACATATTGGCATAAATAGAGGATTGGTCAACAGCCAAGAAGCAACAAGTAGAGATAAGGAGGTCACTTTCAGGCTAGAAACATGTGACCAGATGACCAGTGGAGTACAAGAGTGATCAGTTCTGGAACCACAGCTGCTTACAATGTATGTTAATCAAGGACGGAAGCAGATGTACAATAGTCAAATTCATGGACAACACAATAATAGGTGGGAAGACAAGTTGTGAGGAGAATAAAGACAGTTTACAGAGAGATATTGATAGGGCAGGTGAGTGGGAAATTGCTGGAAAAGGGCGTATAACATGGAGAAATGTGAAGCTTTAGAAAGAAGAATAACAGAGAAATATAAGGAGAAACAAGAGACTGCAGATACTGGAATGTGGAGCAACACAGAAAAAGTGCTGGAGGGACTCAGCAGATCGGGCAGCATCTATGGAGAGAAATGGACAGTTGACGTTTTGGGTCAAAGTGCCTCAGCTGGACTGGAAAGGAAGAGGGGAGATAGCTAGTATGAAAAGATGAAGGGAAGGGGTGGAGCAAGAGCTGGCAGGCGATAGGTGGATCAAGGTGAAGGGGGGGTGATAGGCAGGGGAGGGAAGGGGAGAGTGGGAATGATGTAAGAAGCTGGGAGGTGACAGGTGGAAGTGACAAAGAAGATGGAACCTGATAGGAGATGATGACGGAACACGGAATATAGGGAAGGAGGTGTGGCGGGGAACCGGTTGGCGGAGTGTGTGGGTGATGGGCAGATGGGTAGAGGGACAGAAAAATATAATTTTAATGGAGAGAAAATGCACATAGGTGCAGCACAACGTGGTCTAGAGCTCTGTGTGCACAACCACAGAAAGTCGACATGTAAGTGCAGCAGGTGTAAGGAAGGCCAATAGCATGCTGGCTCTTCTTTCAAGGGAGTGGAGCATAAATGTAGGGAATTCTTACCATACTAGTGAGACCACATCTAGTGTACGGTGGGTGATTTTGTTCATCCATTTAAGGAAAGATATTATTTCACTGGAGCCAGTTCAGAGAAGGTTCACTAAGATAATATTGGGTGTGGAGGGGTTGCCCTATGAATTGGGACTCCACACATTAGAGTTTAGAAGGTTGAAAGGAGATCTGATTGAAGTATGTAAGATTGTTAAGAGACCAGACAGGATAAATGCAGAGAGGATGTTACCTGTCATAGGAGAGTCCAGAACCAGAGGGCATGGTCTCAGCATAAGGAGAAGTCCACTTGAGAATGAGATGAAGAAGAATTTCTTCCCTCAGTGGGTTGAAAGTCTGTGGAACTCCTTACCAGAGAGAGTTGTGGGGTTGGCGTTCTTGGGTAGACTTAAGGTTGATCAGTAAGGGAATCAAGGATTATGGCGAAAGGGTAGAAAGGGACGTCAAATCACCCATAATCCTACGGAATAGTGGAGCAGATTTGGGGAGCTGAATGGCCCACTCCTGTTCCTACTTCTTATCGTCTAATGAACTCTACTTAGTGCTGCAATTAATATTTGAAATCTGCAGTTATGTGCTATAATAAGAAATCTAAAATGAGATTATGAATACAATGATACCACTCTAAATACTACAACTGACTTCTGCAGTGAGACTCCAGGCAAAACAATGAGATTTTGCATACTACATTGAGATTCAGAACTCGACATAGATTCTAAGAGTGCAGGTCTCTGAAATCTAAAATGAGATTCTGGTAACTACAATGACACTCGCAGTACTGCATTGAGACTGAAATCTACAGTTAAATTCTGAGCACAACTGTGACACTCTGAACTGTAATCTACAAGTTTTCCCCTATTGATTCTGCTCGTTACATCTTAGAAGAACTCTATAAATTTGTCAATGTGACTTATCTTCAATAAAGCAACGTTGACTTGGTTTGGATACATTAAGCTTCTCTAAATGACAAACTATTTCTTCCTTGATTATAGACTTCAGCAACTTGCATATTAAGCTAACAGGGCTATAGTTACCCACCTTTTGTCTTCCTTACTTCTCGAACAATGGTGTCACGTTTGCAGTTTTCCAATCTGCTGGTACCTTCTCAGATTTCAGTGAGTTTTGAAGAACTTCCACGAATGGCCCCACTACCTCGTCAGCTGTTTCCTTTAAAACCCTCTGGTGCAGGCCATCAAGCCCTGGAGGCTTACCTTTAATTCCATTAGTTTTTCCAGTACCTTGTCCCTCGTGATATTGTCCTTTATTGTCGCTGGATCTAAATCGTAGAACTTCCTATCCATCAGTACGGTCGGAGAACCTTCACCAGATGGACTGCAGCTGTTCAGGAAGGTGGCTTACCACCTCCTTCTCAAGGGCAATGAAGGATGGGCAATAAATCTGAATACAACTGTCAGACTCAGTACAATGAGTTTCTGAATACTACTCTGAAGAATACAGTGAAATTCTGAATGAAACTGTTAGACACTGAAACCTACAGTGAGTCTCACACCTCTACAGTGAGTTTCTGAAGATTACAGCAAGTCTCTAAACAATAGAATGATATCCTGTCTGATGCAGTGCAACTTTAAGGAGTATAGTGAGAGCCTGAACGATGTATTGGGACTCTGAACCTGACATTGAGCTCCTGAACTCCATTGTGTGATTCTAAATGTTACACTAATAGAGTGCTGTCAGATCCTGAACGCTATATTGAGACGGTGAAAGCTCTAGGGAGACTCTAGAGGCTGTGAGAATCTGAAAGATACCAAAAGACTGAACAGTACAGTGAGATTCTAAACAGAAAAGTAAGTTTCCAAGTACTGCAATAAGTCTCTGTTTCCTACAGGGAGATTCTGAATGCATCAGTAAGACTGAAGTCTACAGTAATATTCTATTTCAGAATGTTACTGCAGTAAATATTAGGTCATTGCACTGTGCAATTCATTGAGATTACAAGGACCTAATGTATACTGCAGTAAGATTCTGAACTTAAAGTGAGTCTCTGAAGAGTACAGTGAGATTCTGAATGATAATAGGAGACTAACATTTACGATGAGTCTCTCACCTCTACACTGAGTTCCTGAATGCTGCAATGAGTCTCTGAAATCTATTGTAGGACTCTAGTTGTTGCACAGAGCCTTTCTGCTCTAGAGTGAGATTCTGAACATGACAGTGAGACTGAGATTTGCCATGTTTCTGAATTTTACCATGATACTCTGAACAGTACAATGGAATTCTGAATGCTACAGTGATATGCAGAAAGCTACAGTTAGACCTTTATCACCACACTGATGTTCTGAGTGCTACCATAACACTGTGAACAGTGCAATGGCATTCTGAACAGCACAGTGAGATTCTCAGCACTACAGTGAGACTACAAGTGCTACAGTGAGACCCTAACCCACACAGTGAAATTCTGAATAACGCACTAACTCTGCGATTGTGAATGTTATAGTGAGACTCTGACCTCTACAGTAAGATCAAGAATACAACAGTGGGACTCAGAACCATAGAATGAGTTTCTTTTTAATAATGTGAGTCTTTCAACGATACAGTGAGATTCTGAATACAACACTGAGAATCTGAACAGTAGTCATATTCTTAATGGCAAAGCGTGACTCTGAAAAGATCAGTGAAATTCTGAATGTTACAGTGAGACTATAAACTCTATAATGTGTTTCTACAATCTACAGTCAGTCTCTTTCCTGAAACGTGAGCTTCTAAAGACTGCAGTGAGGTTCTGAACTCTAGTGAAACACTGAACTCTAAACAGAGCAGTGAGAATCTGAAAACTACAGTCAAAGTCTCAACAGTACAGTAATATTATGAATGCGACAATGAAACCTTGAAAAGTACAGTGAGATTCTGAATTATGCAGCGAGATTCTTAACACAAAAGTGATATTCATAATGTTATGATGAGTCTCTGACTGAGTTCCTGAATGCTGCAGTCAGGCTCTGCATTCTACAATCAGATTCTGAATTCTGCTATGAGGCTTTGAATAGCACAGTGAGTTTCTGAATGCTACATGAAAGTCTGAACTCTGCAATGAGATTCTGAAGACTGCATTGAGACTCCAAACACAAAGGTTACAGTCCGAATGCCGCACTGAAACTCCAGATTCTGCAGTGAGAATCTGAATGCAGAACTGAGCTTCAGAATACTACAGTGAGATTCTGAAGAGAACAGAGAGATTCAAAATATTTTGTGAGATTTTGAACTTCAGGTGATATTCAAAATGTTACAGTGAGACTCTGAGCCATCCAGTGAGAATTCAATGCTATGGTTAGACCCGGAAAAGTACAGTGAGACTCAGAACCACAGAGTGAGTCTCTCAAAGATACAGTGAAATTATGAACTCTATGGTGAGATTCTGAAATCTACAGTGAGACCTGTCTCTGCATTGAGATTCTGATTACTGCACTGAGAATCTGCAGAGCACAGTGAGATCCCGCCTGCTACACCATGTCTCAGGACTCCGTAATGCAGCTATGAATGCAACAGCAAGATTGAACAGAGCAGTGAGATTCTGAATTTTGCATCAAGATCCTGAATTCAACAGCAAATCTCTGCATCCTGCTTCAAGGCTCTGTATGTGACAGGTCAACTGAAGTACAAAGAATTCTCAATGTTACAGTGGAACTCTGAAAAATACAGTCAGATTCTGAATGTTACAGTGAAATACTGAGCTCTAAGGTGAGCTTCAGAACTCTACAATGAGACCTGTACTCTCTGAATTTCTGAATACTGCAGTGACTCAGATCGGTAGATTGTGCTTCTGAATGTTAATGTGAGTCTGCCAAATCAACAGTGAGACTCTGAACAGAACCAGGACATTCTGAATGCTGCAGTGAAACTCTGAATGAAACAACAAAATAATAAACTCTACAGTCAAATTCTGAACGGTGTAGTGAGATCCTGAGTGGTGCAATGGGTTTCTGGATATGACATTAAGATTCTGAACTCTATAGTGAGATTGTCATGGTCAAAGTCAAAGTCATACACACAGGTATATGTGTGCACAGGGGCAAAGAAAAACTTAATTGCAGCAGCATCACAGGCACCGAGTGTAAATAATTTATGTTCACAACATAAATTATGCACAGTTTTTACAAGAAAAAACACAATTAGAACAAAAAGAAATCCAAAGTCCATTGCAGTGCAAAGTGGTCAAATTGGGCATAGTGTTGCTATACTGAGGTGGTGACCAGGGTTGTGTTGGTTGGTTCAAGAGCTGAATGGTTGAAGGGAAGTAGCTGTTCTTGAACCTGGTGGTGTGGGACTTCAGGCTTCTGTACCGCCTGCCTGATGGGAGCTGCAAGAAGATGTTGCCTTCTTGAGGCAGCGCCTCCTGTAGATACTAGCAATGGTGGAGAGGGATGTGCCCAGGCTGAGACCACTACTCTACAGCTGCGCATTCGAATTGCCATAACAGACAATGCTGCAACCAGTCAGGATTCTTTCAACCGTACATCGATAGAAATTTGTGAGAGTGTTCGGTCACATTCTGAACATCCTTAAACTTCTAAGAAAGTATAGGCACTGGTGTGCCTTCCTTGTGATTCCATCTATGTGCTATCTATTCTGATTGCTATAGTGAGGATGTCGCACTGAGATTCTGAATACTGCCGTGAGTATTTGAATATAAGAGTCAGTAAGTTTTATTGCAATTGTATAGGGTCTTATTGCAACTTCACTGTGTACAGTTTAGGTCTCACTACTTAAGAAAGGATCTACTTGCTATAGAGGGAGTGCAGCAAAGACTAGGATTGCTTTTTCTAGGGCTTAAAAGAGTGAGAGATGATCTTATCAAAATTCTTATAGGACTTGACAGGCTAGATACAAGGAGGATGTTTCCCCTGGCTACGGAGTCTAGGACCAGTGCGCGCAGTTTCAGAGTGAAAGGTAGACTGATGAAGACTGAGCTGAGAAGAGGCTTCTTCACTCAGAGGGCAATGGAGGCTCAGTCATTGTATTCATTCAGATCACAGATTGATAGATTTCAGAACATGAGGTTAATCCAGAGATATTGGGATAGCCTTGCAAAATGATGCTGAGTTAGAAGATCAACCATAATGTTGAGGAATGGTGGGGTGGGCTCCAAGGGCCAGGTGGCCCATGCCTGCTCTTGTTTCTTATGCTCTTATGTGAGATTGAACTCCAGAGTGAGAGTCTGAATGCGGCGACAAGACTGTGAAATCTGCAATGAGATTCTGAACCTTTAACTTAGACCCTAACTACAGTGAGGATCAAGGTTCAAAGCGTTAGTCTAAGACAGAGCGCTATAGAGGCTCTGAACAGGACACTGAGACTCTGGATGAGAATGCACATCATCATGAAGATGCACTACAATGAAGTTGCACTTCCTACATTCCTATACATGACTGAGTAACAAAGCCAATACCAAGTTTTCAACTTCCACTTTAGTAACCTTCACATGACACCAAGATGTAACCTGCTATCAAGTGACTGCAATGATTCTTGTCCCAGAACAATATGGAATCTAACATTTCCACTCTACAACAGTTCTGAATGCCACAATGAGATTTTGCATAGCACCATAAGACAAAGAATGCCACAGTGAGTCTCTGAACTAAACAATGAGATTCTGAACACTATTCTAAGCACTGCAGTGAGACTATAAATGCTACAGTGAATTTTGAACATTGCAGTAAGACACTGAAGACTACAGGGGTATCATAAACAAGAGGGCACAGGTTTAAGGTTAGAGAAAGGAGTTGGAGGATTTGAGGGGAAAGTTTTTTTTGCACAGAGTTGTTGATGTTTGGAACTCGTTGCAAGAGGTGATGGAGTCGGATACAATCACTGTTTAAGAGACATTTGGACAGGCACTTGAATAGGCAAGGCACTGGAGGATGCAGACTTAGTGCAGGCAAATGGACTGGGTGTAGATGAGCAGAGAGGTCAGCATGGATATGGTGGGCCAAAGGGCCTGTTTCTGTGCTGTACAACTCTACAACTTTGTAGTGCTTTAACTGGTGGCCAATGGCCTATATGTACTCCTAATCCTTGCATGTTTTGTAAGATCCCTTACAAGAAATGCAACTAGAAACTTCTTTTAAAAAAAGAACTGCTTGATGCAGAGTTTCAGAAGATGTAATTGGCTGTTCTTCTGTGGCCAGATCAAATACATCGGAACATTTTTCTTGTGCTTTGCATACACTCAATGTTGCTGTGTGGGGGACTACAAAAGTTGTAGTTGACGCTTCCTGTTCAGTTGAGAGCTGATGAGCATTCGGAATGTTTGAAGGCGATGACACTATTGATGCTGAGTTGTGGCAGCAAACACGATTAGGAATCAAGGTGCATCTACACTGGCAGCATCGTAAGGAAGTTGCTATGGGTTTCTTGTGGCACAGTATCTGGGTACCACGTGTTCTGCTTCTCATTTGCCTACTTGGGTCAATCCCAGCCTCCCTTGCTTGACGACTGGAGGTGTTCCACAATATGACAGGTGTCAATCAGCTGAAATCTAAAATGGATCAAGGCCTTGTCTAAATCCATTTATTCCCCCTATTTTGTTTATCAATTTATTTTTAATTAAGAATCCAAAGAGGACGAATCCCCTCCCTGACTCCACCCATTCTAGGCCACAGCTGAGATGAAGTAACCCAGAGGATGGATTACAGGTAGATGGGGAGGTGAAGAAGGCTTCTGGCACGTTGGGCCTTCGTCATTCAGGGCATTTAGTATAGAAGCTGGCATTTTATGTTGCAGTTATGCAAGACGTTGGTGAGGCTGCATTTGGAATATTGTATTTAGTTTTGGTCACCCTGCAATATGAAAGATGCCATTAAGCTGGAAGGTGCAGAGGAGATTTACAAGGATGTTTCCAGGACTCGAAGGACTGAGTTATGGCGAGAGGTTGAGCAGGCTAGGACTTAATTCACTGGAGCATAGGGGAAAGAGGGGTGATATTATAGAGGTATATAAAATCATGAGGGACATCGATAGGATGAATGCTCAGTCTTTTTCCCAGAGTTGGGGAATCAAGAACTAGAGGATGTAGGTTTAAGGTGAGAGGGGAAAGATTTAGTAGGAACCTGAGAGGCAATCTTTTCACCTGGAGGATGTTCGGTTTATGGAACGAGCTGCCAGAGGAAGTGGTTGAGGCAAGTACATTAACAACATTTAAAAGGCACTTGAACAGATACATGGATAGGAAAGGTTTGGAGGGATATGGGCCAAATACGGGCAAATGGGACTAACTTAGATGGGAATCTTGGTGGGCATGGACCAGTTGGGCCGAAGGGCCTGTTTCTGTGCTGTATGACTCTCTCTGGTTGATGAGACACTGAATGTTCCAGTGAGACCTTGACTCCATCGAGATACTGAAGCTTATTGCGGGACTGCACTCTACAGTGAGGTTCCGAATACTTCAGTGTAACTCTGAGATTGAACATTACAGACGTTCTGAATGTCGCACTGAGACTCTCAATAGTCAGAGTGTACAGCACAGTCTCAACAGTCAGAGTGTACAGCATAGTCTCAACAGTCAGAGTGTACAGGCTAATCAGCTGCACCTCAGAGGAGTTCCACTTCCTACATTCCTGTATGAAAACAAAGAAATGAAGCTGATTGCCTCTTTTTGAGCTTCCTATTTATTAACCTTCGCGTGACACTGAGTTCACAACCACAATAAAGTCAAGATTTGCAATGACCAGTAGAAAATCAGCAAAAGTGACAAAAAACAAAAATAAATGCAGAGTCACACAGCCTGCTGTCTGCTTTCAGTTCAACTCTAAGTTAGAATGTGCTCCAAGAGAGACGTCCGATAGTCGCTTAACCACAAGCCGAACAGAACTGCTCCAGCTCCGCAGTTCAGTGCTTACCTCTCACTTTATTTGTTCTTTCAGTCCTTATAAATACACTGACCCTGCAGGAAATTTGGAGGTTGAAGAGAATATTGCAAATAATAGTCATGTAGCTCAATGACAAGTTATGCAGGAGTCTGGATGAATTACACACACAGGAAGAAATAAGGTGATTCACAGACAATGAGTCAAGCATGCTAATGCAAGCTAGAGCACTTCTTTCCCTACTGAAAGAAAAAGTAAACGAAACCTCAAATCCATAGTACTTCTTAATCCAAAAGAATCTTTGAATAACTATTCTCTTCATTGATATAGAAATGCGCAGCTTAGCCCGTGAGTGGCTGTGCACATGGGCAGCGCGAATCCCAGACCTTCACTGTAGTAAACTCAGTAAGTGATTGATTTCAAAAGTCCGTGGGAAGCCCCAAATTACCCGTGCGATGTCCAGCCATGGATGGAACTCTCAAAGCCACAGCTTTTCAAGCAGCAGAACTTCTACCTCAATTGGTGTGGTTGAATCTGCAAACAAGGTTTATTTCATCAGCAGCTCAGGTAAGGATTGCCGCTTTACCTTACACTTAAGCAACACTTCACCGTCCTACTGCTGCCCTCTTTTCCAATTGGGCCCACACTGTTCCATTAGCACATTGATCGGCTTCAGTGTTGTAACAACAACATCAATGAGTGTGGTATCCCAATTGACTTCAATCCTGTGTGCCCATTGATGCACTACATACGTCCCAGGCTTACTTCCCTTGTTTTTATATGATTGTGGAGTGGTTGAAGGAAGGGCCTCTGAGTGCGGAGCACAACACAATGCCTTGGGCTGTGGTTGCTATTGAATTTCCTACTAGTTAACCCTTGAACAAAATGTCCTTTGGACCACCTTGAATTGAATGATTAATGTGTCTCTTCAGATGCCAGTTATTGAATAGGCAACTGCTTTTTATGTATGTATATCTGTATGTAGATATAGATATGTGCATATTATGTAATGTACATTAAATAATGTACATTATTTAATGCAGTGCATATTAAAACACTGTTCTGTGATTGGGTATACCATGATCGGTCATGGAGCAAGATCAGTGCTTCCGTTTAGTAATCCATGTGATTTATCAAAAATGTCTCCTACAATAATCTCTATTACTGTGTGAAGTATGGGCTTAGGAAATGGAGGTAATATCGAAACTTACTGATGATACCAAATTGGGAGAATGAGGTCATAAATAGGATAATATGTGCAGCTGAATACTGGAATGTTAAATAGACAGAGAAGTGTGAGGTGCTTGATATGTTACTGTGTAGTTGAAGGTGGTGCTGCTAGTTAAGACCATTAAAACGATAAAGTGAATCCTTGGTTTTCAGATAAATGTGTAGAGAAGAAAGACAAGGAGGAAAGACTCAAATTTTACTGGAGCATCTCCAGCTCACAGTTGAAGTACAATGATGTGCAACCATTTACAGGAAGGATATGAAGACAATGATAATGGTTCAGCTCACAAGTAGATGCCAACCAAGGTTGTAGGTATCGAGAGAGATATGAGAAGTTCAGGCTTTCTTAACTGAAACTGAGAAGATTTAGTATTGACCTTTTGAAGGTTTTCAGAATATCTATAATAATTGAAGTAAGGTTAATGTGTTATAGAAGGCAAAGGACATAGATTTAAATAAACACAGAAGTGCTATTGTGCACTCTGGATGGTCAGAAGTGACCTTCTCTGTTATTTAACAATTGTTAAATCAGGCTTAAAACAAAGTGAGAAACTAAAGCTGGTATGACATTAGTAAACCAGTGTATGACTGGAGGGGGTGTAATATTAGTGAACCGATGTGGGATTAGATTAAATGCCACATTATTGGGCCAGCTGGTCTTTTACAATGTTTACAACAAGCTTTAGTGGTCATTTGTTTGTGTACTCTGGTGGGATTATGACCTGAGCTGTTAGTTCAGTGGAGTAACCATGAAACTTCTGTACCCTTGCCAGTTAAGTCTAATGAGGGAGAGACACCATTCAAAACCCTGGAATCTGAAGTCTTCTTCATGTGAATTTGTTGGGAGGATGTATCCATGATGTAGCACCATGTCGGAGTTAAAAGAGTGAAGAGAAAAAGATAGATATCGCAGTGATGAGATAAAATCCAAAGTGGTACTGTGGATTTCTCCTGTTATCCCAGAGAAACGCTGTGGCCCATGCATGGCTCCAAATTATGGGATCACTTCCCCGTTCACTCTAGAGACATGGACAGGCCTAGCCTGACTTTCAATTAGATACTCTTTGGACTGTATTTAATTCATCCACATGCCTTGGTTCTGTAATCTTGCCTAACAGAAACCTAATGAAATCACATTTAAAATTTTCAGTTCATCATAGCTTGAACATTTCGTTTAGGAATAGAGTCCAGATTTACATTACCCCTGTGTACGAAGAAATGTCTTTTTGACCGCTAGCCTGGTCTGATCTTTGGTCTATTCTAGAGTTCTGCACCAGATGAAGGACTCTATCCTTTCACTATTTCAGTGATCCCAAACACCTTAATTAGATCATCTATTAATCTTCTATAAGTAAAGGATATACAAGTCTAGCATCTTGTCCTCATGACTTAATCTGTTTAACAGCAGGCTGATGACTAAGGCTTGGATTTTCATCTGGCTCCATAATGAAACCAAACCATTTCTCATGTTTGTCAACCAACAGAGTAATTGTGGGTCGGATTGATGCTACTGCCATTCTACAACAGGAAGTGTTGTGTTAGAGGCCAAAACTGGGCTCCTCCCCACCTCCAGTTGTCTTTGTGGGTCACACATGATCACTGAAGTCACTGGTTGATTCATTGAGGGAGAAACAGTCATGATGCCTGACAAGTTCACATTGATATCTATGTTGGTACTTTGGTATTTGGACAATTGTGTAAAATGGACTTGTCAGATCGGGCGCAAGTTTCACCTTGCACAATTTGCATTTCCATTGAAGTCGGTAAAAATAAGTCACAGTTGTTTTCTACACACCTCAAGTTGGAGATCACTGTACTGCCACTTAGTCTCAAACCATTCTGATCTTAATTGATTTATTTAATATATTGTGACCTGGAGGCATTAGCTGGACCTTTTGATGTGTGGTGTAGTTAGTTATTCAGTCTCTGCTTTTCAGCATCAGCTGTCTGCTTGGTGTTTGAAGTAAATTGGTCACAGACAGCTAGAGATGGTTAACTTCTCTTTAAATGTACACTTCTGTTTCTTGCCATAGCAACCACATTGTAAACGCGATTAACTGCAGTGTGCTGTCTTCATCGTTAGTTAATCTACAGAAAGAGGGAAGGAGGTCAATCACTGGTCAAAGGTTCATTCACTAGAAGGTATGTTAGTAAGACATTCTAGTTCTAATAGTCACAGTAATCACTGTTTTCCTATAACTTAGCTTTAGTTAGGTAGTTACTGCAATTCTTCACTGCTTGTTTAGCAACTTTTGCTTTGCAGAGATAAAGAGGAATATAATTGAAAAATGAGTCTTTATGTTTATGAAGGTTTCAACTGTAATACAACCAGGTTGCTTCCTTAAGGCTTCATGTGTATTTACTCAGTTACCTTTTATTTCTGAATTCTTTGGTTTTAATGGAATAATGTGATATCCAAGATTATATTGGGATAGGTGGGTGGTGAAGCGAGCTGTGAAAGTTAATAGGGATTCTGACAAACAAATTTCTATTAGTGAAAGTTCTGCCAATGACAATCCAGCTCTTGCTCCTGGCCACACATATTTATTTCTCTGTATACTTGATCCAGTAAAAACAATGAATAGCATTATTAATAATGACACTGTATGTGTTTTCTTTAAGATATGTGAAAACACCACAACTTAACATGAGGTGCAGTGTTGTATGTTTGCAGACAAGTTGCCCATCCTACTCCAGTGATTTTTAAAGTGATGATAGTTCAGGGGAAGACATTGGTGAAGATGCAGAGATCTTTACTATTGACCTGAATCACCAGAACAATGAAAGTAACTGTAGCTTTAATATTTCACTCAAACCGCCCTATTTCTTGGATTAGTTTGCTTTGTTTTACAGCGAAATCCATTTCTCAGTACTAAGAAAGTGCAGAAAATGTTTTTCTTTTCTTTTTCTCACCTTTGTGACCATAATGATGTATTCTTTTGCCAACGAATCAGGTAATCTCCATGTCCCAAGCTTCTGCCTTCTCAGATCTGAAACAATATACCAATCTTTCAGATGATACTCGAGGGCATAGGTTTAAAGTGAGGGGGAAAGATTTAAAAGGGGCCTAAGGGGCATCTTTTTCACACAGTATATGGAACGAGTTGCCAGAGGAAGTGGTAGAGGCGGGTACAATTGCGACATTTAAAATATGTTCGGACAGTTACGTGGATAGGAATGGTTTAGAGGGATATGGGCCAAATGAGATTAGCTCAGTTAGGCAATTTGTTTGGCATGGACAAGTTAGGCCAAAAGTGCTGTTTCTGTGCTGTATAGCTCGATAACTCTATGATATTATGCCAAGTCTGAGTCTACCTGGCCACAATAGCATTAAATATCCTGTGGTATGTGGCCTTGCCAAATCATCACAGAAACAAGATAACCAGTCATTTATTTTATTGGTAAAATTTCTCCACAAGAGCTGCTTTCAAGAAAGCATTTTATTAACTGCAAAGAAAATTGTGACATCAGGAAATTTTAAACAGGTAAAATGCAAACACTTTATTCATCTTCTGTCACCTCTTGTATTCCTCACACACACAAGAGCAGAAGAATGAACAGTTTTAGTAAATGAGCACACTAAGATGTATAGTGTGGAAGCTAGCATTTTCTATGAAATCAGTTTAATTTGCTTATGAATATTTATTTGACATTTAAGAAAAACTGAGTGAAATTGGAACACCTTGTAATAACGATAAAGGAATGGGTGGATGATTGGCTGAGTAGGTAGGTGGGTTTGGTAGTGGGTAAGTATATTATTTGTCATGGCTGAGTAGGTACATGGGTGTGCAGATAAGTAGGGGAGTTGGAGGGTAGGAGGGTGAGTAAGTTGGCACCCCATCCATCACCTAAACATTCATTTCCTCCACAACCAGTTGACTTTTGTTCAAAAGGATCTTGAACAAAACTGGTAAATTAAGATCACACTTGATTTAATTGACTATCAAAACAGACTCAGACCTAATCCTATGCCAAATCTTCTGTATGGCATCACTGTGTTAGATCTGTAATGATAACATAGGTACTGACAACGGACTTAAAATTGAGCTACTAATGCTGCATTGTTAATGAATCGACTTTAGCTGTAGATATTGACATTGGAACCGTATTGCACTGTGGTGATGCTGTGTCATAGGTGCTTATATTGAATCTAATACAATACTGGTATCACTGTACTGACATAGGGCATATTTTGGTGTGTTTTACAACTGATAATAATATTGACCTGCAGTAGTCTCTATCGATGATCACTGTCATTGGTATTTTTAAATTCATTCTTTAGTAAGATGAGTATTACTTTTTTTGACCATCTTTAATTGCGCTTGAGAAGGTGGTGGCAAGCCACCTTCTTAAATTGCTGAAGCTTTCTTGACGTAGGGGTTCCCACAATGCTGTTGGGGAGTGAGTTCCAATGTGACAATGAAGAACAGCCGCTTCTTGATATCACATGGACTGAATTGAATTGGATGAAGGCTGGTTTCTGTTCTGTGGGAATCTCAGGATGAAGAGAAGGGGGACCTTCCACTCACCACTTCTGGTTGAACATGGTTGCAAGTGCCTCGGACTTCTCTTCATGTTCATGTGTAGGCATGGACTATTCACCTTCTGAGGAATGGTGAATGGAATTGAACATTGTACAATCATCAAGAATCATCTATGCTGTGATGGAAAGAAGGTCATTGATAAAGCAGCTGAAGATGTTTGGGCCTAGGATTCTTACCTTTAGGAAAACCTGCAGTAATAATATAAGGTTGGGATGATTGACCTCCAACAATCACAACCGCTTTGTAGAGGTGTGATTCCAAACACTCTGAAGTGTTTTCTCTTCGATGCCCATTAACTTTGGTTTCACCAGGTCTCCTTGATGCCACCTTTGGTCAAATATTGTCTTGATATCAAGGACAGTCACCCTTATTTAACATCTGGAATTCAATTCTTTGGTCCATGTTCGGACCAAGTCTACAATGCCTAAAGCAGTACAGTCCTGGTGGAAACCAAACTGAATATCGCTGAGCAGGTTTTTGGTGAGTACGTTCTACTTGGTTGCACTATTGATGACTTTGATGATTGAGAGTGGACTGACTGGGCAATAATTAGCCAATTGTATTTGTCCTGCTTTTTGTAGACAGGACACGTGAGCAATTTTGCACACTGTCAGGTAAATTACAGTGTCGTAACTGTATTTGTCTAGAGGTGCAGCATTTCTGGAAGTCTTTATTACAGCCAGCATGTTGTCTAGTCCCATAAACTTTGCTACATACAGTGCTCTCAGCTATTTCTTGATACTGTGTGAGGGAGCCACAAGAAAGTGATCACGGCCATAAGGTTACAGACTATGGTTGTGTGTACTTCTGCTTCTTTTGATGGTCCATAGTACCTCATTGGTTCCATGTTTGTTCTGGGTTTATTTCATTTAGCTTGGGTGCAGTGCCACACGATGCTATGGAGGATGCACTCCATGTTCACTCCTATCAGCACTGTCCTGGACAGAAACATCTGCAACTGATAGGTTGATAAAGATGAGGTCAAGCAGGTTTAACTTTTTGAAGGTTGTTCACTACCTGCTGCAGACACCCATCTGGAAGATAGGTACTCCAGCCAGCTCTGTCACTGGTGGTATTACCAAGCCACTCTTAGTGATGGACATTGAAGCCTCCATCCAGAGTATATTCTGCACACTTGCTACTTCCAAATGTCATTCAATATGGAGAAGCTTTGGGAGGAGTGTAGGTGGTAATAAGCAGGTGGTTTTCTTCCCCATATCTGACTGATACCCTCAGAATTCACGTGGTCTACAGTCAAAGCTGATGGTTCCCAAGGCATCTCTCCTCTGCTTGTATACTACTGTACTGTCACCTCTGTTAAGTCTGCCCTACTGGTGGAATTAAGACACGCCCTAGGAACTGTGTTGGTGGACTCTGGCATATTGCATGTAAAATATGATTCTGCGTGTATGACTGTGCCAAGCTGTTGCTTGACTAACCTATGAGATAGCTTTCCCAATTTAGACACCAGTCTCCAGATGTTCACGAAGATCTTGACTGTGCTTGGAGCAACTTTGTCATCAACAAATTTGTTACCTAGATTAATGTTGGATGGTCCATCCATTTTATCCTTGATTGGCATTGGACTGGGATCAGAGGTACTGGGATTCAACTTATGTTGTTGCTAAAATCATTGTATTTCTAATTAAACTGTATCAGCAAAGCTTCAAAGTGGTTTAACTGAAATTTTGAAGAACATTGAAAAGCTGATCTCATCAACTTTTTCCTAATTGAGAAGGGTTCAAATATGAATGCAGTGGGTAACACAAACGTTAAACAGACTTTTATGTAACTAAATCACTGAGGAACAATAGTAATGTGTTAGATTCAGGGGCTGGTGACACCAATACCAGTGTCAATCCTTCCCAGATATGTGTTATTAATGCTGAAAACTAATGCTGGCATGGTAGTGTAGCAGTTAGCATAACGCTTTACATCGCCAGCGACTCAGGTTCAATTCCGGCCACTGTCTGTAAGGAGTTTGTACATACTCCCCGTGACTATGTGGGTTTCCTCCGGGTGCTCCGGTTTCCTCCCACATTCCAAAGATGTACGAGTAAGGAAGTTGTGAGAATGCTATGTTGGCGCCAGAAGTATGGCAACACTTGCAGGCTGCCCCCCCAGAACATTCTAAGCAAAAAATTGCATGTCACTGTGTGTTTCAATGTACATGTGACTAATAAAGATATCTTATCTTATCGATGTTGATTCATTTCAGTAGGCCATTGCCTTCCCTTCAGCTCATGAATTAACGGAAACTAGGCTTCATGAAGTAAGTGGAAATATGAACCTAATCTGAGTTTGAAGCTAATTTCCAACATTACAGATGGGCCTCCATGTTCTGTGTAAAGGTCTGCACCGTAGCATCAGTGATGTCTCTAGCAGCCACCTATCTAGGCTCATTTGATAACACTGGCTCCTTTGAGTCAAAAATTTATGGGTCCAATTTCTATTTAGATGCAGTCACAAAAAACATATAAATCTGCACACAAATATTAATTCTGTTTCTCTATCCAATGTTGTTGCCTGATCTGTTGTGTATTTCGGATTTCCAACATCTGTGGTTGTTTTGATTTCAGTTGAAGAAAATAATTTGGACTGACGTTTCAATGCATTTCTGAGACAGAATTGCTGGTCTAGAAATATACATGGAAACACATCCTAAAATGACGCTGTGTATTGGATCCTCAACAACATCATAAGTCCCAAATCTTCAGCATTGTTACACATAGTACGCATGTCCAATTTTAAGCATTGCACAAGAAGCCTGAGTTTACAAGCTACGGTGGGAGCTGCTAAAGCAGCAGTTCAGAATAGGAGCCACAGCTTCACAAAGAGGGTCTGAATTGTAATGTAGTTATCTGGAATGATTGGTCCAATATGGGACTGAGCACCTTCCATTTCTGATGGATGATCAGGCTCATGAGGCAGGGACATGATCATTGGAGCAGTCAAGCACACACTCCCCCCCCCCTTTCCTTGGCCTTAACCTAGAAGGGAGAAAAGGCCACAGAGACATCTGGTACAAAAGCGAAGATTTAATGGCTAGCTGCATTGGCAGACTCCCAGAAACAAGCTCAGATTTTAACTTGCACACAATCCTCGTATTAAGGCTTACCTTTTCAGTCAAGACCCACACAATTTCTCAAACACTAATGTGTTTTCTAGTTTGCAGCAATGCTGACAGATGTTGATTTTCAGCCATTTGGCATTGGTGCTTTGTAGGACCACGTATTGATTTGATGGCACAATGAATGTAAATGAGCTTGGAGTATTATGTATGTTTTTGGTTACCCTGTCAAAGGAAAGACATCATTAAGCCAGAGAGAGTGCAAAAACAATTTACGAGAATGTTGCCAGGACTCGAGGGCTTGAGTCAAAGGGAGAAGTTGGTCAGGCTGGGACTTTATTCCTTGGAAGTGCGGGAGACTGAGGGGTGATCTTATAGAAGTGTATAAAACCATGAGGGGCATATACAGGGTGAATGCACATAATGTTTTTCCTGAGGAAAGGGAATCAAAAACCAGAGGGCATAAGTTTAAGATGAGAGGGGAAAGATTTAAAAGGAACCTGAGGTGCAACTTCTTCACACAGAGGGTGGTGGATATATGAAATGAGCTGCCAGCGGGAGTGGTGGAGGCAGGTACAATAACAACATGTAAAAGACACTTGGACAGGTGCACAGATAGAAAAGGTTCAGAGAGATATGGGCCAAACAAAGGCGAATGGGACTAGCTTAGGTGGGCAGTGGACATGGACTAGATGGGCCGAAGGGCCTATTCCCATGCTATAGTACTCTATGACTCTATGAAAGACTGATTCTATTATATGTCCTGCATATATTTTATAAATAATGTTTACTTCTGAAATTAAAAAATATCTGCCAATTGAGATAATTCTTCAGCCCCTGTACATTCCATGCTGAGAACAATCACATTCTGATGTCAATGATTCAATTTCGCAGTGCACTATGGTGCTAATTTTGTACTTGAGGTCAATAATGTACTACTTAAGGAACATGTTCTATGTGTTTGAAGTTTTAGCCTCTATATATATGGGATATTAAACAAGTCATTGCCAGCCTTTTCAGTTGTGTGTAAAGGATCTGGTGGTGTTATGGCCAATATGTTTCCTTCAACCAACATCACTAAAACCATGTAGTTGGTCACTTATCTCATTGCTATTTGTGTGACATTGCTGAGGACAATTGGGCAGCCATCTTTCCTACATTACAAATGTTCCACAACATAAAAATACTGTTGCCCATTAAGTATTTGGGGAGTCCTAAGACCATGAAAGGTACTTTATAAATCCAAATTCCTTCTTTCTAATAATCACAAAAGAAAACATCTCCATCCCTGTTCCCTCCCTGTATTAAGTTAGTTACACTAATGTTAGGAGATAAGACACAGTGACAAATATTTTCCAAAGTTGTCATAAAAACACCATTTTATTGATATCAATACCACCAGAAAGCTGAGAAGCATTAGTGCAACTTGTTCTATATATGCATGAAACCTGCTTTTCAGCCATTATGAGACAAAGTATAAATAACAACATATAAAAAGCAGAGAGAATGCACATTTACCACATGACTAATGTGCTTTCACTGCTCAAAGTGATCCAAAAGATTTTCTCTTTTTGATATATAAAGATGATAAATAACTTAAATACATTTTAAGATTTTATTTACCTACAGGCTGTACACATGAGGTAGAAAAATAATTTTACTTTCCCTTAGAACATCAACAGATAAATTAATAAAGCGATGGGGTCTGCTCTTGTTCCTTAATGGTTCTTTTATTTTGCATCAATTGATCCTATCAAATAAGTCACAGTGCATCACAAACCTCTTGTCATAGACTCCACAAGGAGATGAGAAAGAAGTGTTCTCATAAAATGTGTTACTTTTCATGACTCCTTAATGATGGAGCTCCTAGTGTAAATAACCCTAATGTCACACTGCCTTCCCTTGTGATTCTAGGTTGTATTGTTTTATAGTATGGAATCTCTCAGAACAGCCTGCTTAGCCTAACTAATGTCAGTGACCCACTGTGACCTATGCTATTCTCATTATCGTTGATTTTTATTGGCAATAAATCAACTGTTTGTTTAAGGATTAAGGGATGACTTTCCTTTCTGACTACTTTTAGCACGCATGTTAATGTGTGTGCTTATGATAAATTCCAATCTGCATCACTGTAATGCTGTATTGAGCTGAGGACATTACATATATGGATGGTGTTGTTTTTGCAGTGATTGTATTGAACTGATTCCAAAATATATTTTAAATAGGTTGAATGTTGCTTTAAAATAACAGGCAGAATTTTTTATTCATCAAGCTAAAAATAATACGCAAAATTAAATAAAACCCTAAGCATTGCTAATCATAAATGAAATTTAATGAGCTTTGCTTAGCAAAGTGTGGAAATCTCCCCTATACAGAAAGAAAATTTAAACTCAAATATCACTTGAGAAGCACTGTGTTTTTCCGTAATAAAATGGGGGACAGAATTTTGTAATACCGTCAGCCCTGTGTACCGCAGCCATGTTTTACGTAAATGCTTTAATGTTACAATTCAACAAACAAGTCAACAACATAAATAAAACAAACCCTCTATAATCTTTTTTCATCACTAAAACCTCCCCACATGGACTAAACTCAAAGGTGTATAATAGTCACAAACATCTCTGTAATTCTTGAACTTACCTCAGGTACTGAATAGAGAATATCCCATTTGTCTAAATATCCATTTATGTATAACTTAAGGAAATATAATTTGGAAAATAATGGAAATTAATGGGAATAAATATGAATGCTTAATGTTTGACAACTGAGCCAAATACTACAATATTTCAAAAATATGATTTTGAAAAGTTTATGAAATGGTAAAAAATGTAAAATAGTTTGGGGAAGAAATATAAAAATGGGATTAGAATAGAATTTAAATGAGCCAGTGCCAGCAAAGGCAATGAGGGGTGTGAATGTCCTCTCACTGTAATTTTAAGGAGATTTTGAGGGAAACATATTTATAGTTCAGCCCTTTGATTTCCTCTTCTGGATCAGATTGTTGTCTGAAATTACCAACATGTGGCTAATCAAGTTTCATTAATTAACTTTTATTCTCATTCCCGTTATGATTTCACTATAAAGTGGAATTATTAAACACTTTAATATTGTATTGATCAGGTAGCTGAACACACTTAAGATCAGCACAGATGTGGGAAGCCATTTAGCCCATCTTCTTTCATCTACTCAGGATAAGAAACTTGGATTCACTTTGACTGAATGTCTCTGAATCAATCTCAAGATTTTAGTCACACCACCATGGCCAGCATCATTTCATCAACCACGGCAATCTTCCTGCCATTTCCCCTAAATTACCCTTTCACCATGTTTAAGTTATTATCTTTGGCCCTACTAAGTTATAAAGTGCTATTATATCCCAATAAATGCATTACCAAAATGTAACATTTGGATCTAGGGTTCTTTATGCAGAGGTGAAACTAACCAGAATGATGGGTTCATCTTTTAATCTCATAATTACTGTTAATTGAATCACATTTTCACTGATCTGCAGTGAGCTCTAATGATATC
Organism: Pristis pectinata; assembly: GCF_009764475.1. Classification (NCBI taxonomy): domain Eukaryota; kingdom Metazoa; phylum Chordata; class Chondrichthyes; order Rhinopristiformes; family Pristidae; genus Pristis; species Pristis pectinata. The sequence goes on along the minus strand of NC_067429.1, from coordinate 27,723,616 downwards.
AAAGGGAGGCAGATGCATACACAAGGGCTCCCCAGATTTCCAAATGCTGCTAGCCCATTTTCAGCTAAGAAGTAGATTGACTTAATCGGCATCATATGAGCCTTCTTCTTTTTAGTCTGTGGAACGAATTACAATATTGTGGATTGTGCCATAATCTTTCTTCCCCTAAAACATTGATGCATAATCTATGCTTGTCATCAGTTCCTTTCATCATATTCTACCATTCACTCATACCAGTGCTGACTTGTATCTTAACACCAGCTACAGGCCTCAGTTCTATAACCCTTACTAACAAAATATTATCAATCTCATTTTTAAAATTTTCAAGCTTTTTGGGAGGCAGCATTCCAAATTTCCTTTTGAGTGAAGAATTGAATACAAACGATGGACTTTTTAGTTATCTTTGAAAAATTTATCTCACTCGTCAACTTAAATCATTAATATCTTGAGATCCACAGGGAAACATACATGAACTGTGATCTCTCGCTCTCTAGACTGACTGAAGAAACACTCCATTGCAACTAAAAATGCGGGAAACACTCAACAGGTCAGGCAGAATTTGTGGAACGAGAAACAGAGTCAACACTTCAAGTTGAAGACTCTTCATCGGAACTGACAGTTCTGACAACTCGGTTTAACTCTATTTTGCTCTCCACAGATGCTGCTTGACCTGCAGAGTGTTTCCAGCATGTTCTGTTTTTATTTCAGATTTCCACCATCTGCAAGCCTTTTTTCATTTTCTAATCACAGCAACCATTATTTCCATAATACCCTGACTTGATGGATAATCTTCTCACAGCTACCATCAGTCAGGAGGTACAGAAGCCTAAAGTCCCACACCGCCAGGTTCAAGAACAGCTACTTCTCTTCAACCATTCATTTCTTGAACCAACCTGTACAACCCTAATCACTACCTCAGTACAGCAATATTATGACCACTTTGACCACTTTGCACTGCAATGGACTTTGGGTTTTTTTGTTCTAATTGTGCTCCTTCTCGTAAAAATTGTGTATAATTTATATTTAATTTATATTTTTCTTGTGAATGTTGCGTATCTGATGTTATGTGCCTGTGATGCTGCTGCAAGTAAGTTTTTCGTTGCACCTGTGCACACATGTACTTGTGCATGTGACAATAAACTCAATTGCGTTAGGCCCAGCTTCTTCTCTCCAAATGTGACGGTACACAACAGTTAGTAACTATAAAAGAAGTTGATGTACCTAAGAGTGCTTGTCAAATGAACTGAATTTGAAATGGCAATGTGAAGAATATAACTAATGCTCTCCTTGTCACTAGATTGAGGCACAAAATATCTTCCATAGTTTGTACATCTCTGCTGCATGTCAGATTTAAGTAAAAGTACACCTTGATGCAGAATTTTTTCAAAGTTACCATTAGTATTCAGATCCAAAGTTATTTCCTAAACTAGGGTTGTTAGTAGAAATGCCCCTATTCCAGTTTAGATTAAAAAATAAACTTTCTTACAGTAGTCCTTAAAACTTGTAAAATAAACATCAATATTTACATTATAGACATGCACCAATTACCATACTTAAATATTATACCTTAATTGTCAGAAATGCTATAATCTTACACAGATATCATTAGCTTTGTTAACCTGTCTATATCCATGATAACAATGATTTATTAAATGAATAGGAAAAGATTCACAAAATGTCACTACTTCTCTTGTATATGACTAAATCAATATTTATAAATTGAATTTAGATTTATAAGTCACTGTGTGAGATTATCTCAAAGATATCTCCATTGAATTTGTATTGATGGCAGGATGTGATGAAACGGTCTGTTATTTAGTCCAGTTTACCACACACACAAGCAGAAGAAGATTTGATCCGACACATATGTATTGCCAAAAGTTTCACTCAGTTTCTTTGAAAAAAAGAATTCATGTTGCCTTATTTCCTCAGGATTAAGGAGGAAATTGGCAACATTTGTCCAAACAAATTAGTCTCTGAAAAGAAGGCATGAATTCTACAAATTTAAAAATGGGAGAACAGGCAATTCAGCCAGAAAACTCTCTCCCAAAGTATAGCATCTTACTGGGTACCAGTAGGGTTCAGTCATCAAAACAGCAACAAGCTTGTTGCATTCATCAGCCACCCCCTACTCTTAACTGTCCTGTGCATGATACAATAGCTTAAAGCCCCATTTTATAGACATAAAACTATTCATTCTTACACTACAGCCAGAACTACAAGGTTTGGATCAAAATGCCTAAAGGAAAGATTTTTTTTAAAGACTGGGGGAATTTTTAGCAACATTATATTTTGTTAACTATTGATTATTTTTCTAAAGACTTGAGAAATTAAATTAATGCAATTAATTCACTCTCATGAATTAGTGACAACTGCCCCAGAATCTGTAGCTTCCAAGAACATTGCCAACTGTGTATATATTTCATTCACAGAATGCTCTGCAGATGACTAAATGACAGAAAAGGGGAAGGAACTCAGGAACAAACCTCGAGAAAGGTTAATGATGTCCTGGGGGCATGTTGGTTCAAAACCTGTGCAAAGGTTAAACAACAAACCATCAATCTGACTGAAAGATGAAGGCTCCTTTGAACAATGATGAGCACAGGAAGTTACACATTCGCTCTCGTACCCCGTACCACAGGATGTTTTGTTTGCACACTTTATAGAACTGACCCAAAGATCACTAGTAGTTTCATCTGCTCCCCAGCACTGCACCCACACTTTCAAAGAGGACATATTTAATTAGTGAAATGACCATTGTGGACCATTATTTATTTACTAGTCACTCTTTAACCTAAATGAAGGAGTTGTATGTAGTTTCCTTCAATTTGACCTGCCCTAGCAGTCAACTACCAGTCTATTTTGCACTCCTCTAGAGCTTGGATGGATGTTGATTCAGCTGAAATCATCTGAATACAGATTCTTTGAACTGAAGACACGTACGTTTTCAGTAACATGTTCAATAAGGCTTAGCTCTAAAATCTTGGTTTACCAGGGGCTATATGACTTTGTCTCAGAACAACAGGCACAAACCATAGCTTAACTTGTGACTTCAATGTCTTGTTCTTCCCTTCGCTGTGTTTCCCATGTTGTCTTATCTTCTTACTGTTAGTGTTTGCAAGTGTAGATCTCCTCTCTTTGAGAACACTGCTGGCACTCCACATAGCAGCACCACTGCACTTGGCAGTGACAGGGTCTGTGCACCAGAAGACTCTGGGTGTTGTAACCCTGCCCGCAGCACATACTTTCACAGTTTGTCTCCTTTGAGCACACCCTGCCTGCCGTCCCAGGAGAGTATTTACTTGGTCGACAGAAACTTGGGGAGTCCTCTATGTAAACGAGATCTGTAGTCCTTGGGATGTGGTTCTTTAAGGTATAACTGTGCTTTTTGGGGCTGATGAGCTCAGTCTCACCTGTGGCATCGTTGGTGACACTATGCACTCTAATGGCTGTTTCATACTTGAGTTTGAGAAGCTTGCCTGTTTCGTGAAAGGATGAGAGCTGCTTCCAGCAGGTTCTAACTGCACAGGATCCAGATACACCATGGCATTTACATGTGGTCTTCAAACCACTTTTCACAGCCTGGAAGAGAGAAAATCAGGTGAGTAGACAAATATATTTCTCAACTCTGCATGGTGGCCCATTATATTAGTGCTTAGGTACCTGGTGGACTATTTCATTGTATAAGACACACAGAAGCCCATTAATTTCTATTGGCTAACATCAAAAGTGTATTAAAGTGCTTTTTGAAATATAATATTAAAAAAAGGCTTTGCAACTTCATCAACTACCAATACAAAATCATATATTTTTCATTGTATATGCTTTTTGTACATGCTTTTCCAATACCTTACAATCATTGACAATAATTCTATCTATCATCCCTCAGCTTCGATAGATAATTGATCCAGATCCTTCCGAGTGTTCCCTATACTCTGGCTGGATAACCATCTGATGGACTAGTTTGCTGTACAGATTGGTAAAGGATGAAATGAGCAAACGTTCAATGTTATAGGCTTGCTGGGATCATGGGAATTCAAAAAGATACAATTGAATTCTGTCAGGTCAATATAATGGAATTTTTACTGAATTACCTCTGGGCCCAAGAAAGAATTGCATCAAATTCTCCTACTTTAATCTATTATTAAATTATTCATCTCCTGCAGATCAAATTAGGAGTTCATAATTAGGTGTTTGAAGAAGTAAGCTCAGTGGACTAATGAGCTTTTGTAATTGTATTCTTGCTAATGTCTATATGACGGGACATCGAGGGAACTCCCAGTACAGAGACACAGAGTCACAAAGAACGGAAACAGATCCTTCAGTCCACCACTTCTGCAACCATCTGCACTAATTCCACAGTTCATCTCACATCCCCATCAACTTCTCCCTCCCCCATTCTCCTGCTACTCATCCACACTGGGGGAAATTTACAATCATCTACAACAAAATCCCTTAGCTCACTACGTTAATTTAAAGTAGCCAATTAACCTCCTAGCACATCTTTGGGATGTGGGGGAAAACAGGAGCGCTTTGGGGAAACTCGCACGTTCAGAACAGGGGAGAATGTGTGAACTCCACAAAAACAGTATCGAAGATCAGGATTGTCTCTGGAGCTGTGAGGTAGTGAGGCTCATCACTGTGCGGCCTAATGCCATAACGATGTGACGATTAGTCTCATTGTGTCATGACACATATCATGGAGGTGGCTTCACCTTTGTGTATTAATGAAAATAGGTAAACAAATTGGCAGCCAGTCTGATCTCTCTCCAGATTAAAGGAAAAAAGTTCTTGAAAGGTGCAAAACATGCGGTTAATCTGCTGTCACCTGTCTAACACAACAGAGGAATAAATTCCTTGACTTCACATTGCTTTTCTAAATCACATTGATCATTATTCATTCATTGTTCAAGAGTTAATTTAGCTCGAAGTGAAGTGAAAACGGAATCAGGAAATTTACAGTTAATGAAATGTCATGTTCTGGATGAAAATTAGTGTTTTCGATCCAGTGGACAAGTCGTGCACTCAATCTATTCCACATAATTGAGCAAGCACAAGTAAAGGCAGATCAATGAAATCCAAATGCAGTGTTATAATCTCGCCAGATGATGGAACGGACTGAAACAGAACATGTGATATCTTAACATTTTAAAAGAATTTTCTTTATCAAAGTTCAACCAAAAGTCCCTAAACTTTGATTCCACAAAGATTTCAAATTCAATCAAACTAAATGCTAAACCTACTTGCCTCAAGTGATGCAGTCAGCTTGATCTTTCTCAAATGACTACCTTGTATTTGAATCCAGCCTACAAGAATAGACTAAGTTACTCTCACTCCTTTCTGTACAGTTTATCGGCTGAGCTGATTCAGAGCACTTCACTGTAGTTAAGTCAGTACAGTATTAAACTACTCATAATCTGAATCTACATGTATCAAATTAGAAATTTTACATACATTAGTTTGGAAAATGGAAAGGGCACAGTTGGACAAAATCAAAATGCTTTATGAACAAGGTTCAGCTTTTTAAATATGGTTTAAAAGAATTGCTAGGAATCCAAATAAAGCAAAGTACATGGGTTAAATGTAAGGTAGACCTGTGCTTTATCTGATCTCAAAGTCCACTGTGGTCACACAAGAGATGGGAATAGAAAATCTTCCATCCAATAGTTCCTCAATATTATAAATGCCCAACGTGAAGTTAACAATGTAATTTCTAAAATTAGATGGGCCTAATAATTATGGATTTCCAGTTTTACCATACTTGTGTTTAATTTGTTCATCGTAACTTTAGTTGCTATGTTAACCAAGGTGTTAAACCATTAGCACAGCATTGAATGAAACGCCATGAAGAAAATTATTTCCGAAATCTAAATTGTAATTTAAGTGAAATTTCAAAAGGTTTGCCTTTTTTCAGGTAAAGGCAGTTTGAACAGATATAGCTTTGATGAGTCAGTGTGCAATACTTATCCCAATCACTGGGGAATCTGTTGAGCTTCAAATACTTAAGTGATCATCTCTGGTTTCCTAAAAGCATTGCAATGCTTTACTCTCTTTGCATAAACATGCTTTATCCTGACTAATTCCTTATTTGCAGTCCCTTGCATTCAGTCAGTAAATACGCTTCAGGCAATGTTTCTTATCAGGTTGGCAGCTAACCTACTAACCTTTGCCTCCTGTTATATTAGTGCTTAGGTACCTGGTAGCTGCAATTAATACAAAAAGATAAAAACTGCTTTAGGTGATTCTGGCATATAATCTTTTGATATTTTTCCATAAGAGATTCCTGTGGTAAGTATTTGAATAGACACATTATTACACAAGATCATTTAACCTAAAGAAAGTTTATCTGCTACCAATAAATCTTGTCAAATTGAAGAGCTTTATGTTTGTTGTACTTCTTTTAGTTACTTTCCATTCTAAAAAGAAGATGATGTGTAAACAGCAAATAGTTAGATTGATTGTGACTACCTGTCAGTGAGGAAACAACAGTTTTCTTGCAGCACCATGAACATCAAACACAATTAATTCAGCATAGAGTATCTATCAAGCAAGGATTTTAGGAATTTACTAACAATTTTCAAAGCATTTAAACTTTTATTCCTTTTTTATTTGTTTTTAAACAGTTAATGCTTTGGCAAGTAGTGGAATTGATTAAATACAATCAGGCTCATACTTGCAATTCCCTACCAAATGAATGTATGACCTGAGGGGTTGCAGCAATCTGAGTCCATGTGTGCAGGGAAATTTGAGGGAAGGGCCAAATTAAATTTACAAAACTATCACTTCCTCAGAGAACAGCTATTCTTCCAATCTAAAACAATGCAATGATCAGAAACCTTGCTCACAAGCTTTACCTTGTTTCATCCTTTAAGTTTACTCTACTCGTTGAGAAGGGTAGATTTTCTGAATGCTTACACATAGATTGGAGGTGCCAGGAACCCAGAGTAGGAACTCAGTCACAGAGGTCAATGTGTTCCTCAGTCCATTCATTTTAATGGGACAACATGTTGGAACTTCAACTAAGTGCCTGCCTTCTCAATAAAATCTCCAGGCACACAAAGGTATGATCCAGCAAATATGTAAAATCTGCCCTACCTTGTACACAGTCAAGGAGGATCGTGTCCCAGAACACTGTTCAGGTGGCACACTGGTAAAGCCACAGCCTCACATCACCAGCAACCTGAGGTCAATCCTGACCTGGGGTGCTGTCTGGGTGGAGTTCGTATGTTCTCCCTGTGACCACATGGGCTTCCTTTGGGTGCCCCGGTTTCCTCTCACATTCAAAAAGCATGCGGGTTGGTAGTATAATGGACCACTGTAAATTGCCCCTAGTCTGTAGGTGAATGGTAGAATTTGAGGGGAGCTGATGGAATGCAGGGAGAATAAAATGGGATTAGTGTAGGGTGGGAGTAAATGGGTGTTTGTTGACCGATGCAGACTTGGTGGGCTGAAGGGACAGATTCAGAAGAGAGCAGGTGAAGAGGAAGGTTTTGCTGCAGCACACAGATGCCATTAAATGCTTGATTCAAATTGCTTAGAAAAATGATATTACTTGGCAGGGAGACTGCAAATTCAGAGATAGCATTTGGTAAAAAGAATTGACTCAAGCTCACAAGAGATACAAGCTGACAAATTCTAGTGCATAGCACGATGTGTGCGTGTGCATGTGTGTGTGCATGTGCACGTGTGTGTGTGTGTGTGTGTGTGTGTGTGTGTGTCAGTGTCTATGCGTGCGTGAAAAAATGACGACTAAAGAAAATATTGCAATGCTGGGTCTTCTCTGCAGCTGATGTAGGTGATAGTAACCACTCATTGAGAAATGAGGTTAGTTTATCTGGAAGGCCTACTTCATCATTAATTAAAGGAGACCTGCCTAACCAAGTCCCAGCCCATGGTGTCTGGCACTGTAGAGGCTATCTCAGGTAGATAGGCAGATGGCATGTTAACCTTTGTTGCATGAGAGGGTTGTGGTGAAAAAGTAAAAGCTTTAATGAGATTGGACAACTCTTACCAACACAACCCTGGCCTTACCCTGACAAATGACTAATCACAACCTTCACCTGATCCCCCTGCCTGACTGATTCCAAAATCCTTCCTGCCTCAGGGGCCCTTTCTTTGCCCTGCACTCCCACATTCCCCGAACCAGACCCATGATCTTCCAGTTTTCCTTTGTAGAAGCAAGACCTGATCCATAGCAACCAACAATCTGAGCTTCATGCATAACAGATTTTTTTCAATGACAGGCCCTTGATGAGAATACTCTTTGGCCCACCACAAACCACTAACTCAAGTGTTTGTCCAAGTGCTGAATGATTTCTGGGCCATAGCAAAGAAAGGAAAAAATAATGTAACACTGAGAGTGAGCCACAATGATGATTTCCTGTAATGTACATTCTTATGTCCCATTCTACAGTGTCCCTAAGGATCACATGATAAACCCGAATATGGCAACTGATTAAACAGGGTAATTGTAGACAAATATCACCACAGGTTTGACAAGAATGGATTTTCACAAATATTATGAAAACAGAGAGACAGAAAGATAGTGAAAGTGCAAAGCAAACTTTACAATTTTCCCTGATATTCCACAACCAACTTTGAGGTTGTTTATCTCATTTGTTTTTCACGATTTAAAATTTAAGTTGATAAATTTACCTTTGGATCCAACCTTACAGACAGGAGTTAGAGCTTTGTGAAATGTATTAACACATAAGGACATATTCCAATTGCCCTGACCAAAGAGTGAAGCACTCCTGCTCAGACCCCTGAGAGTATGTAGTATCTCAACCCAATGAATAATTGTGAATCTAACCTACAAAAAAGAGTCAGTGCCTCACCTTGATGCCCACATTGGTATTGTGCATGTCAACCCTGGCTCTCAGGTCTTTGCTGGCTTTCCTCTGGCCCAAGAAGTGCTTGATGAACTTAATGCTGTACTTGAGGTTGTCCCCACAGCCTCCCCATTGCCAGGCCTCTTTGTTCTCCAGGTCTGGGGACTCATCACAGGTACAGCGCTCCATGCGGCCTGAGCTACAAGCCTTAGCCAGTGAGTGGGTGAGTCCAGCCGAAGAAATCGCAAACAGAAAGGCGGTCTCCTTAAACCCTGCCGGAAAAGGAGTGAAATGATTCACACAAAGTTATATAATACAGGAGTGGAGCAGGCAACATGGTTTATGTTTCAGCTAATTCACCAACAACTTAGACAGAAACTGCCACAAATTCTGAATTGTTTAAAGAGAGCATTAACGTATATTTAAGTTAAATCGGTTGACAGTGAAAACCTGAAAACAGCCATTTCACCAGGATCCCAACACTGTACATTAACTCCAAGGCCAATAACACCTTATTCTGATGTAGAGTCTTTGACATGAAGCATTAATTATTTCTCTTTCCACAGATGCTGCCTGACCTGCTGAGTTTTTCTGGCATTTTCCTGTTTTTATTTTGGAATTCCAGCATCTGCAGGATTTTTTTTCAGCACCTCGTTCTCATCCTTTGTACAAATCCATCCATTGTTTCTCCCCCAGTTTCTACCAAACTAACCTCCTCCAGCACAGCAATCCTCTGAGAACTCTAAGTTCTTCCAAATCGGCTTCCTCCCACATTCCAAAGACGTATGGGTTAGGAAGTTGTGGGTGTGCTATGTCGGCGCCGGAAGCGTAGTGTGTGTTTTGATGTAAGTGTGACTAATAAAGATATCTTATATTATCTTATCTTATCTTTGTCCCTCCAATGGCAGCATTGCCTTCAACTGTGTACACTCTGAGGTCCCGAGTAATCCCCCAGATCTTCAACAAAGACAGCAATCTTGCAATTACATCACTGCTCCTGATCCGGCTCAAATTTTCTCCAGAAAATGCCTGCAACTAGTGTGTCAAAGCTCCCACCTATTTCAGCCAATGGATGTCAATCACTCCAACTGATTTGCTGACCATAGGTTGCATGATAATGAGTACTTGTCATTAGAATAGACCAGGTCTTTCATTGGTACTATCAGTTGGTTGAATGTAACACTCCACTTGCCAAGTATCTGATAGTTAAAATTACATACAGTTAAAGTATAGAAACATTCAGCCAGTAGGTCAATGCTGGATTTATATCACACATGGACCCTTCCCACTTTATTTAATTAAGCCCTCTCATCTTAACCTTCTATTATTTTCTTCCTTGTATATATCCAGCTTACCTTAATGTACTGATGTTATTTGCCTCAACTAAGCCTTTAACTTCCACATTCTAACCATTCTCCTGTTAAAGAGGTTTCTCCTGAATTCCTTTTTGCACTAATTAGACATCGTTTTATATTTATCACCCATAGTTTTGGAAACCTACACAAATGGAAACATTGTCTCTGTCAAAACCCTTCATCATTTTAAGAACCCCTTTTATTTCATTGCTCAGCCTACGTTCTCCAAGAGAAAAGATCTGTTTCATTTTGAAACCTACCACTTGAGCTTTACAGTTACATTATCTGTCTTTCTACTAGAAGCCACCAATAAAATTGTTATCAAAAGCTCCTTTCTAGGTGCCCATTAACCTTCCATTTGGTTTTAAACTCAGCTTCTAAAAAAGGGCAATTAGATTAATTTAATTTTCCAAAGTTAATGTGCCCCAAGTCAGAAATCCCATAAAAGTCATCAGTTATGAAGGATTAAAGGATGTTTTTAAAAAATGCGTTAAGGATATATTTTTGCAGCTAAACTAATATTTTTGTATGCTGGATTCTTGCCCTCCAGTGGCCAGTTGATCAAAGGATCCCTCTAAGTGCAGTCATCCCATAATGGTCCCAACTTCTTGTCTGTGCTGAGGTATACAATCCCAGCAAGGGAAGGAACTGCTGTTGCTACAGCTGGCTTGTACAACACCTGATTAGAGAAACGGGCAAATTCAGCCAGAGTTTCTGCTCCTATTTTCTCCCCAAAGGCTCACATTTCGAAATATGTCTCTTAAGCATGGGATGAGGAGAGAACTAGGCTTGGCTGCAATAGCCGTGTACATGAAGCCTGTTATATTGCTGTCACCTGTACAACTGCACCCAGCTTATCAGCAGTTTCAAGAGAACAGTGGATAAAGTTGAAAGAGAAAGAAACTACACAATGCAGACTCTTGAAAATGAGGAGATGTAACAGTGATAATGTTCACTAACAAAAAACGGCCAGTGTGACTCAATCAGCTGCTGGCTTCCTGTAACGTTATTCCCAATATTACTCCTTTAGGCTACTAAACTTAACAATAAAGATAAACATGTATTTGTACAGATGTTATTGCACAACCTGCAATAGGTCTTAGCCCTGAGAATGCCTTCAACTCAAATATGATAATTCAAAGAGGTGCCACATTTTTAAGTAATCCTCTGAGTTACAACAGAGAAGGTATTATACATGTATGGCAAATTATCATGGACTCATTTTATCATTAATGTAACTAAAATCTTCGGAGGTGATTCCCTGATTTGCTTTTATTTTATTAACTTAAAAGTCCATTGTAGTCTCAGCTGGTAGAGCAGAGGACTGTAGTGGAAGTGTTCTTGAAATCCTCAGGTCACTGGTTCAATTCCGGCTCAAAGGACGACGTTTGGGCAGGCACAGTAGTGTAGTGGTTAGCGTAACGCTATTACAGCACCAGTGACCCGGGTTCAATTCCAGCCACAGTCTGTAAGGAGTTCATACGTTCTCCCCGTGACTGCGTGGGTGTCCTCTGGGTGCTCCGGTTTCCTCCCACATTCCAAAGATGTACGGGTTAGGAAGTTGTGGGCGTGCTATGTTGGCACCGGAAGCACGGTGACACTTGCGGGCTGCCCCCCAGAACACTCTACACAAAGGATGCATTTTGCTGTGTGTTTCAGTGTACATGTGACTAATAAAGAAATCTTATCTTCTAAAAAGTCATTTCACATATCCATTCTACTTTAATTATAAAGCAAATCAAATTTTTCAACATGTCACTTGTACATAGATAGCATTTCCATGAAGGAAGAGACAGATACTTCTTTTGTCTCTCCATTAAGGCCATTTTAAAATCCTTCTAAATTTACATGGTTTTATTTAACTCCACCAAAAGAAATGAGATTGGGATACAACTATCATCTGGGACTTCAGTGCTCCTTCTTTAAATATAACAATGCAAAAGGGTGTCTATCAGTCTGTTGTAATAATTTTCAATTATGGAAGTTTTTCTAAGCTTTGCTCTGTGTTAGGGGCCTTGTTATACATTCCTGTAAATACATAAACTGTTGTCGTCCCTTCCCTTCCAGGCCAGGAATGTCCCAGAGTGCATCCTAGTCGCAGCAGAGCTGGCTGATCTCAGCCAGGTGTTTGGGAGTGCAAAGGTTGACCTCAGAGTCCTCAGGCTAGGGAGGGTGCACAAAACCAGCAAGATTCCTAAACCTGATCACTATCCACTGACCCCTAACCTCATGGAAAGTGCCCCTGAGCAAGAATGACAAGATCGTTGCTGCTCAAATGTCTGGACAATTTGCCCACATATAACTTGGGTATTGTTAGAGACCTGCGCTGCTGGAACACCCACTCATCAACGCCCAGGATTACAGAACCCATCCAAAGTCGCAGAATGAGTTGGATTTCCATTCTCAGGCCTGTCTGTCAACCCGTGCAAGGACATGGCAGCAGCTGTCCCAGCCCAGGCCACCAAAGGTAAGGTGGAGTCCCTCTTAGGATCAAATGGTTGAAGCTCTATAGCTGGCAGTGGTGTCACTCCTAACTGGATAACTCTCTGATAGTCAGGATCCAACTCGGATTCCAGGCCATCCCTAGCCTAAATCACACAGCATGAATGCTGACACTGGTAGGGTTAGGCTGCAGGGCTGTTGGCTTCAATAGAACTGCATTAGTCATTGCCTTTAGGAGAAGAATGATGGAAGAGACCCTGCTTCATCACAACAGCTGGACAATATAAGGATTTATCTTACTGCCAGGAAAATCTCATACTGCTTCCTATAATGACGGACAGTGCTGGGGGGTGAATACAGACATACCTTTGACAGAATCATAGCACAGCCTCCCAAACAAATATGCCACAGTGGCATTTTAATCCTGCTTTCTTCTTGTAGCCAGGAACAAAAGGCTCAACTTACCCCACTTCAAGTAACTATGTAAACTCTTAATTCAAGATGGAATTAACGTATATCGGCCCAGAAGAGAAAGTGGCTGAGGATGGATTTTTATCACTGTCCACCAAACCCCAACACACCACCCCTACCCCAACTTATTTAAGTGGCCAGTTTCACAAATGGAAGAAAGGCAAAGAAACTGCAGGTGCCGGAAATTTGAAATAAAGACAGAAAACTTTGGAAATACTCAACAGATCAAGCGGAGTCTGTGGAGAGAGAAAGAGAGTTAATGTTTCAAGTTGATGACCGTTCATCAGCTGTGGAAAATACCAACCCTCTCTTTACAAAGGTTTGGGAAAAATCTGTCTGTCTCAGTCATAGTTGATGAATGGCCCCAAGGAGTAATATTGAGCGAGTTTTCAAATTAAAGTACCATAATCCAATCTTTTTTTGTGTGTTAAGATGAAAGAGACCATAAAAAAAACACATTCTTGAAACTACCATGTAAAACCATCAAATTATGCTTTGGATTCATTCCAAATTAGAAAAGGTCTTTAATCAGATAATGAAATAATCATACGTTTCCAGGCACAAGTGACAATTTGGAATGTTTTAAACATTGACTTCTCTTCTACTTTTCTTTTCAGATGTTTTTTTTTCCCACCCCCTACTCCAATCCTTGACTCTTGCTGGGAATATCTCACTGACAACCACTGTCCTTTAGTCCCTTATTCAGGTGTCCCTTTTCCTATGTCATCCTGGTCGTTGAATGCCCACTGATTGCTAGACCAGACAGTGCATCACACACAAACCCAGTATTTTTTCTCAATTGATATCCACGCCCATGTATTGTTCAGCGGGAACCAATATAGAGTCAGACAGCACAGAAACAAACCATTCAGCTATGTCCATGCTAACCACTGAATGGTGATTGTGAGCAAGGATCAAGACAGTTCCCTCACACTATTCTTAGTCCAGAATAAATAAATCCAAAATCCCAATGTTTGCCCAAGATAATATCATCAAATACAGTGCTGACCAGCTATTTACCACAAGACCTTTCAGTCAATATGATATGGTCCTACACCATGGCAAATTTATTCAAAATAATTATTAGTTATTTGTCAGAGTCCTAATATAGATTTTATGAAATAATTTACAATTACTTTAAGCATAAAAGTTAAATTATTACTGTTTGCTATTACACTTAAAGTTCCATTTTATGACTGATGCACATAACACAGATTAAATGCATTTCACAGCTGTGAAGCATTTGCAGTCCTTGCATTCCATCTCTCACAGGAAGAGAGACTGAAACATTGATGATTCTCAGAATTTTCAATATCAGCATCAATTTTAATGATAGAAAGAAAGAAGTACAAAAGGAAAAAAAATCTACCAGATTATCCATTCTGTTACAAACAGTTATGGAGATTTATATACCACAATTCAGACACTTGCCAACAGATCCGCAACAGAATAATCTCACGGGAAGGATAAGGTCCAGTAGAAAGTCAGACAAATAAAGGGGAAAATCTGGAACATTCCACTTCAACCCCATAGGCAATCAAAACCAGCCAGGCTTTCACTAACAGAGCAAAGCTGTTTCAATGATTCCCACCCTGCAAGGCTGTGCTCCATTGCACCAAACATGGGCTATCAGTAACATTATTTCTGTGCTCAAATAGTTACATTTTGTGGTACTAGTACATGAACATTTACGACACTAACACAACATTTCCCTGTGGAATTTTTAACTGAATATAAATGACAATAAATCTTTCTTAAAGTAAGCAAATACTGAAATGTATTGTGTTTATCCGCAATCCTCTCTAACCTTGATTTCTAGAATCTGATAATAATATTCCCCAACTGTTTCTAAGATGTGATTGAGGTAGAAACTGGGAGTGTAGTGAGCTAAAATACACAAGTTTGGGACCTGGCATTGAATGCACTCCAGAATGTTAGGATGCAAGTCCCATTTCCCTACTTTTTAAAAGGGATTGGTCATTTCAACTCATGTCAACGATAAAGTAGGCTTCCTTAATAAAACTGAATGGAATTCCACACTAGAAGCTTTTACTTATCAAGTACATGTAGATGCCATTGTGGGAATTGGAAGTACGTGGAACCTACTATTATTAAAAGTGTTGGCACTTCGAAGAACTCTTTGAGTTTCTTTAGTCATAGAAAAATATAAAAATTATATAATTAATTTGTACTTTCATTTCAGCACCCTTGTACAAGTCTGTCAGAGTTCACATTACAGTAGATCCAACTCCTGTCATATTAAAGCCACAGCAAAGTTGTTGTGTTGCAAGACAATTGAAGCTCTTTAAGTATATGGTGAAATTACTGGAAACGGAAAGGATATTACTCTTATGAATGATATTGACCAACAACTATTTAATTGTGCATAAGCCAGTTCTTGTCCACCATCTTCAATAGGCTGATGTTCATATGTACAAAGGCATGAATTACTTTCTGGAGTACTTGACTCAAACATATTCTATCCAAAACTGATTTTCCCACAACAAAATATAGTTAACACTATCATAAAGATAATATTAAAACTAAAAACATCTTTATGTCCAGCAGAAGTGATGGCTGTTCCCACCTATGAATACATGGGTGGAAGAAGGACTGTGGAGAGGGTTAGAGTGATGTGTAAAGCTTTTTAGACAGGGTAGTCTCCGATCAAATCAAATTGTGATAACAGAGGATATGATTGTTTGACCTGGGATTGGTTTAGGAAATAGTTCCTCTGTAATTAGCTTTCTAAACGTATTCATTCCATGGCTTTGCTGTGATATGCTCCACTACATTCACCAAGTCCCTGAAGATGTACTGATTGGGCCCTTGAGGCTAATTTTGACCTGCTTTGCTTTCCATTGAAAGCCCCATAATAGGAAAACATATTGTATATAAAGTCAGTCCCAACTCAGGACTACAATCAAATATATATTTTTTGAAACGGACTAAAAACAGGCAGCAAAATTTACAAAAATGATCATGTTGAGCAGCAAGGATGATACAGCATTTCAGAGTTATGACAAGTATTGTAAGTAACCATAAGCAAATTACATGAAATATGTTAACATATGATTTTCAGTTCTTTGATTTGATTCTTCTTCATAGAGAAGACAATAAACTTGAGCCAAGAACTTGCTTGTCTGAGACATCTCACGGTGTGTCAGGTTAGGCTTTTTGCCCCTTGCACTTCAGTTTAGAAACATAGAGACATAGAAAACCTACAGCAGAATTCAGGCCCTTCGGCCCACAAAGCTGTGTCGAACATGTCCCTACCTTAGAGACCCATAGCCCTCTAATTTTCTCAGCTCCATGTACCTAGCTTGAAGAATGTTTCCCTGTAACTTGTTCGATCGTTTACACAATAATAGTGAAATCATTAAAATCCGCAATTACTTTGGCAGGACATGATATTATCAAATTTACAGGTTCATTCATTTGTTTGATATCTGGACTTCTTAAGCTGCAATATATTTATTTATTCCGACCATATTAATACCAAAGTATTGCTCAGACTATAGACCAAACACAACACTGTAATAAAAGCAGAAAATGCCAGAAATGCTCAGGGGGTGAAGTAGCACACATGGACAGAGAAACAACATTTCACACTGAAAGCTCTTCTTCAATCTGAAACATTAACTCTGTTTCTCTCTCTACAGATGCTGCCTGATATGCTGAGTGTTTCCAGCATTTTCTGTTTTTTTATTTCAGATTTCCAGCATCTGCAGGATTTTTTTATTTTCGGAACACTGATTAATGCTAAGTGAACTGAGTGTGAGCGGTGATAGGGGCTCTAGAGTGTCTGAACCTCGGGCCTTGCTATGATGCTCTGGTCATTGTATAGCACTGCCTCAGCAACATAGAATGGCACGTAGTCAAGGAATTGTCAAGAAAACATTTATATAGATCATTTCATTAAAATAGACATTCCAATGCGCTATACAGTGTTTTTGTGTTTCGGTGATTTTGAAGTGTAGATGCTATTGTAATGTAATATTCCCATTTTGTCGAGGTACATCCCATCCAGAAGCAGCAAACTGAAGAGAATTGCAATGGAGAACCATTTTCTAGGAATGTAATTTACACCGGTATTGGTCATTGTTGCTGTTAGGTGAATACCTCTTCACTAAGTGTAGAAACTATTATAAGTGCTACCAAAGTTACATGCATGGCTGCTGTTAATAGTTGTAACTTTGGTGATGTTGTTTCAATAATGTGATAAACCTGAGCAAAGTTAGCAGAAGCCCGTTGCCTTTTAAGGCGCCATCCATTGCAATGAATCCTACATTAGGATGGTGTTACGACTAATTACTGGTAAAATGCTCTCAGATTTCTTGATGAGAAAATATATTTTCGATGGTTGAGGGGGAGGTTTTGGAATTATTGGTTGTTTCAGACCAAAACGCAGGAGCTGCATATTCCATACGTTTGAAAACATGTCATTTGGGAATCATTTTGTTTCTGTTTTAAACTGAGATGCATTCGTTGTTTTTATTTTTTAAAATCTTCCTTTTCTGGGCGTGAGGTGTTAGTGTACTGAGCTGAGGTCCAAGACGGTCAGTGTTCCGCTAGTGGCTGGGGTCTTGCACTGTGCTCTGCCCAGGTTCGTTAGGCGCAATGGGATTACGAACAGGCGCATTGGGTAGACCACCATTCACCCTGGTTTACCCTGCACTCTCTTGTGTTACTTCAAAGTGCAATTAATAGCGTGTGGCAAATATTAAACGCAACCCCAGCCACGGGAATGATAAGGGGGCAGAACGGGAGGGGGGGGGTGAGTGGAGGGAATATGTCAACATCTGTGGAGAAATCCACTTGGAGAAAAGTGAGCAGATCCAACCGAGGCAACGTAGCTAACTGCAGGGCCGGAGAACGAGTGTAGAATCGACACCCTGATTGCTCAAGGGCCTTTGCTCTGTAAAAGTAAACCACTTAAAACAAACCGGTTACCTGCTCCCTGAATGGCACAATGGCGCACACCCTAGTATCTTTGTTTTCGTTTTAGTTTGAAACTTGTTTCCGAGATTTCATGCATAGTGAAATAAAGTCAGGAACCAGGATTGGGAAAGAGAGTAGAAGTGGCAGGTAAATGAGGTGGGTCGGGGGGAGATAGATTAATGGAGAGGAATATCCATTTGTTATGTGTATGCTATTGGCAGCAAACATGTTGTGAACTTTGAATGCCTCAGACACATCCTTCCCATTTCACCAACACGGAATAGTTAATTCCATCTTCTAATTACAGCACTCCAATCTTTAAACCATGAACTGCGATCAAATTGCCATCTTGAATGAGTCACTTTAAGTAATTTTCGACCCTATCCTTTCCCCAGGGGCCGAAGGAAGTGTCCATGGTCCCAAACACCGACCTGGCGAAGCGCCAGAGGCGGAGATCATTGTTTCCCCGCGCTGATCATGAACTGTCATTACTTATCCAAGAAGAAAACTTCTATTTGAAAAGACAGGGGAAATATAAGAACGTGAACTGGAAAATCGATGATAAGAGTTAACAAGCAGGTCCCAAAGCGAGATAGGGCGGAGGTTAGTTGGAACGTAGAACAGAGGACAGTACAGCACGGGAACAGGCCGTTCGGCCCACAACGTCTGAGCTGAACACAACACCGTTTTAAATTCATGGAGGGGAAAGGAATAGAAGAGGACGTTGAGCTGTCTACATTCTCCCTGAAATCTCCTCCCTGAGTCTCTCTGCCGTCCTTTAAGCCGCCACCTTGTTGGGCAAGAGTTTGACCTGCTACCTTAATGTGGGTAAGTGTCAGATTTTGTTTGATAAAACCCATTGGGTCTTGAATGGCTGCACTGTGCTGTTGCTTTATTTGGATGAGGCAAACAGAAGAGGTTGCTGTGAAACGCCTGCCTCTGTGCAGTGTGTTATTAGTAGCTATCTAACCAATACACCAAAACACCATCAGGTCCAATTCAACCTAGAATTTAACACATTATTATGCAGAAATGAGTTCTGGAATTTGAATTATCGAAAACCTATGAACGAAAATATTTTTTTCCCTTTGGGTTGTATTCAAGTTGTGCCCGCGTCGTTTTAAATGGACTGGAATTTCTATAATCAGGTCCGGTCTACGGCCGAGTGAGAGGAATGGATTACAATCAAGACTCAGTCCTTGATATTCGCCTAAGTACTTCCACTCCGCGTGTGTGTGTGTGTGTGTGTGTGTGTGTGTGTGTGTGTGTGTGTGTGTGTGTGTGTGTGTGTGTGTGTGTGTGTGTGTGTTGTGGGTGCGCTGTCTGTTCCGATGTCAGGCCTGGTCTTTAATCCACTTGAAGGAAATATTAAAGTGAAAACTAATTGGATTGATTAAATTGTGTTATTAAATCGGTATCGCAGCCCATCCCAGGCAGTGCATTTTATTTTGACTTTGAAATTCTGCCGAGATTAAAGGCGCCGTTTGCGTGCAGGGGCTCATATCCGAACGCCCTTTTCCTCTGGGAACCGAACGCCTTTCCGATCTAAAAATACCTCGGTAATTAGAGAGATTTTCAGAAGTTGGGCCAGGGATGAGGGAACGTGAGGTGGGGAAGGGGCGAGTGTTCTGAGACTAGGGGGGGGGGGAGCTTTTTCATACACTGAGTAAATCATTCGCCCGCCTGCCCATCTCACTCGGTGCTGCCCGCTAAGTAGAACCGACTTGTGGTCCCTCCCCGCTTCCCCACTGCACCTCCCGCGCTCTGTTCCTGAACACAAGCTGTGACACTGCGCGACCAGAAGGGGAAATCAACGGAGTGGCTTCGTCCCTCAACTGACCTGTTTTACCAAACCCCGACAGCCCCACCGTGCATCACCCATCTCTCTCTGAAAGGGTTAACGTGCGGCTATGGGGTAAGCCAAGGGAACACTCACAAATGCTAAGTGCTCCCCAACCACCTCCACTTCACCGTCGGGGATCGGGCGGTCATTGCAACGGGGCGGTGGGAACTAGAACATAGAACACAGCACAGGAACAGGCCCTTCGGCCCACCATGTCTGTGCCAAATTAAACCCAATCTCTTCTGCCTTCACATGATCCATGTCCCTCCATTGCCTGCATGCCCGTGTGTCTAACAGTCTCTTAATCGCCACGATCGTATCTGCTTCCTCCACTGTCCCGGGCAGCCAGTTCCAGACACCTACCTCTGTGCAAAAACCTTGCTCCGCACATCTCCCCTCCCCCTCCCTCCCTCCCTCAATAATAATGAGGAAGGAGCGCAACCTCACATTCCTGGGGTCTCAGACAGGTTCCCGGACCATTCACTCCCAAGTGAGGTACTTTCAAGCATTCGCTGAGCGGAGTCGCCCGCCTCCATTCCATTTGTAAACATGTACTGCTGGAGTTTAATAGATAACACATTAGCGAGTGTTTCAGCCGGTTGGTTTTTATTAATTATTAATGGTGTAAATCAATGAAACGGTAAATTAGCTATAAAGGGAACTGTTTAGCTTACAGAACATCTCTGTGCTTGTGTGACGTGTGTGGGGTGAAGGGGGTCTGCACAGGAATATTAAATATTCTTTCCAACGGTAACTCTACTGTAAATAAATACGCAGCTCCAAAGGTCACTGACACAGGTTGTACAAATATTGTATCTGTGATATAAAGTTAGGACATCCTATCCTAATCCTAGAGCAAGCTTTACGTACTGGATGCACTAACAAATCCGCCTATCTCGCACGAAGTAATGTGAACCCAGTATCGTTCTACAAGTGAATTGGGGCTCCTTTAAATCTGCAAATACTCTCTTGATCGCTCTCTGTCTCTCTCTTTCTTGAGCGCATACACACGCAGGCATTATAACCAGAAGAGTGATTTCACAGGAAAATCTACGAGCAACGGGAACTGCGATAGACCAGAGCCAGCCTTCGAATGACAGAAGGTATATCAGCCGCTAGAGAGCTTCAGAGTGGCGACAGGTGACAGCAATGCCAGACATCGCACAGATTCTTCAGACGGACAGCCTGTGAGGCGTTTCGCTTCGGATAGGAGAGGCTGCGGAGAATGGTGAGGTGGGCCGGCCGGAGGTGATATGAACTCAGACACAAGAGATTCTGCAGATGCTGGAATCTGGAGCAACACACACAAAAAGTGCCGGAGGAACTCAGCAAGTTAGGCAGCATCTATGGAGGGAAATAAACAGTCGACGTTTCGGGCCGAGACCTTTCATCTGAACTCAAACTCTACAGCAGTGGAGATCAGATGAGCCTGCTCTGGCGACGACCCAGCCAGCGAGGAAGCTGCACTGTTGCTGTCTTATATTCGAGCCTAAAATTCTCCCTGAGGCTCATATTTTGGGGAATGGACCTTGGGGCCCTGAGGTGAAGGAAGATGACTGGATGTCCATCCACTCTATCACCTTTACCGGACCTGAGTTGTGGACTCTGTGCCTTACAGAGCCCGCTTATCAATCTATTCAGGACACAGAAACAAGCCGTGTTCCACAGGTTGGAAACTTGCTAACAATTCCGGGAGATACCCGCACACTGCTGCACGCTCGTATCAAACTGCTGTAAAATAAACACTCCGTTGTTTGTCCAGAGTAGATTAAATCCTGCAGTTACACCCCGCAGTGTTTTAACGTGTTTATAAGGAATACAATATATAATTTCCTGTAGTTTCTATTCATTATAGATTATCTGATAATACTGAAACACTCAATAGTAAACCGTATCATCGTCAAAATGTCACTTGATATGCTGTAATCTTCAATGTAATCTTGTATAGTAATCTAACAGTTCCACTTAAATATCCTTCAATATTCTTTAAACTATAAACTAATATCTAGAAATACGCTCTAATATGCTGTAATCCCCTGTAATACCCCAAGTCATTCACTGATCTCCTTAAATACGCCAGCAGCGGGTAAGTTTCAATAACAAATGTGTTGATACAGTCTGATTTTTGTATTCATTGACGGAGACGTGGGCGTCGCCAACAAGGCCAGCGACATTATTCATCCCGAACACCCCGCCTTCTTCAGTCGTTGAATCAGACATTCAGACTGTGCTCCGAGAGGGAGTCCCAGGATTTAGACCTAGCGAAGATAATACAGCCCGTATTGTCCACATACCCTACTATTTACTACAAGTTGTTTGCACACTCTGTAAAGCCCGATGTTACATGACGCACTATTTTCTGCAGTATTCTCCAATACCTTGCCATAATATTAATAACCTGCAGCGCACTATAGAATCATATGCAGCACAGTAATTTAATGACCGGTGATACAATATCAAAATCTCATGCACAACAATTGCATGTAATGTTCTGTCGTGAGTGCAGTCTGCCGCCTTATATTTGTTCTGGCTCCTATGTGAAATGACTTCAGGAAGTTCCCAGTTTCACCAGGCTTTGGTTCCCAGTTCACTTAAGGGTATTGGGGCTGATTTACTTTTCCCATCACGCCTACACCCCTGTCTACGCTCCGCACGCCAACCGTTCCTTCGCAAACTGCACTGTTTCCGTGACGCGCGTTCCCAGCGGTTTGCCGGGTTTATGGATGGGAATGAGCAATGAATATCGAGTATCGACAGATTACTCTTTCGCTTGAGAAACACTGATGGGCATTAGTGGGGTCGAGTGGGAAATGTGGTGACGCGACCATTGCAGAACAGCGGAGCAGATTTCACCAAGGGAGGGGCTGCGGTGTTAGAAACTGGTCGTGGACGGGTAGATCGGGAGAAGCGGCACTTGGGAATAGATAACAACTGGAGCTTTAAACCGTCGATTCCTTCAGCAGTCAGAGTCGGAGCAGTTGTAAAACACCTCCTACACATCGCCACTCATGCGAACATGAATTAAACTATATCCTTCTCAAACTGAAACGGATTATTCGCTAGATTAAATCTCTGTCATTACAATTTAATACAATGATTAGTGCTTCTGTTTAAAGTTTAAACCAGTTAATGTCCCACCACAAATCTTCTCCTTCAACACAAATGGGTTGCTTTTTTACCCCCGGGTTTGCACCCTGACTTACCTCGTTTGATGAGGCTCCCTCTGCCCTCGAGGCTGCAGTTCCAGCGCTCCGACCTGAACTGGTACCGGCACTCGAGAGCGCTGAGGCGGATCGCTTCCCGCAGACCTTCCGCTAACCCCGGCTCCCTCCGGCACAGCCGCTTCTGCCTGCGGAATAGCTTCAAGCTGTCGCACTGCTTCAGGTGAACCTTCCCAGCGCCGAACTCCTCCAGGACGGGGCTCGAAAAGACAGCCAAAGGCTCCTTCCCGGTCAATCTGCTTGGAGAACAGAATGGAATCAACGAGGGAAGCAAACGGCAAACCGCATTTACCAGGGAACCTCCGGGCAAACGGACCCGATCAAGCTCTTGCCCAGACAGTGCGTGGCTCACACTGCAAGAGACACATCTCCATAAGAGACTTTGGATGGTCGAGCGCTGTGTGACTCGCTTACCTTTCACATTCTATGATATATCACAGAGTTAAATCGAATATTAATTTACTTAAATGTTGCTACATAGTTTAAGGTCTAAATGCAATCATCTCAACCCTTCCATCAGTCTCCCCATTCAGCTGGGTTGGAAACACATGAACAATATCAGAGGAACCGACCCGAAGTAAGGCGACCCGGGAGCGATGATGCTCGCCGCCGTGAGCAGGGTCATCAGAGATCCAGTGCTCGGGAGCCGGCAGCGCATTTTGTCGGATCTCTGCTGCTCCTCATCTCGTTTGGCGGTGTCTTGAGTGCCTCTGCTGAGCTCGTCCGGCGTTCTCCGCACTAAAGGATGGTGCGGAGAGGGCACCCCCACCCCCAACGGTACATAGGACTCTTCCTATTGGACTGTCTCGGGCCATCCAACGAGCCATTGGCTGGATGGGGGGGAGGCGGGGTTTCGGGGCTCAGGTGCACATTGCAGTCCAACACCTGGAGAGGGATGGGAGATGGTTTGTTTCCAGTAATACCAGTGGCTTGCCCCTCTCCCCTTCATAACGAGTTAGTGGCTGGATGTATAGTTTGGTCAAATCCATTTTCCTTAAAGCACACGTTCAGAAACCCCTTCCTTCTGGTACTGGAGAACATAGAACATTACAGCACAGTACAGGCCTTCGGCCCACAATGTTGTGCCG
Source organism: Pristis pectinata (assembly GCF_009764475.1). Taxonomy (NCBI): domain Eukaryota; kingdom Metazoa; phylum Chordata; class Chondrichthyes; order Rhinopristiformes; family Pristidae; genus Pristis; species Pristis pectinata. The sequence continues at coordinate 27,699,424 of NC_067429.1, read as the reverse complement.
ACATTTTATCCTGCTCTAAGATCTATTCAACCCTTCCCTCCCACATAGCCCTCCATTTCTCTATTATTCATGTGGCTATCGAAGAGTCTCTTAAATGTCCCTAATGTATCTGCCCCCATAACCTCTGCCAGCAGTGCGTTCCACGCACCCGCCACTCTCTGTGTAAAAAACTTACCCCTGACATCCCCCTTATACCTTCTTCCAGTCACCTTAAAATTATGCCCCCTCGTGTTAGCCATTGTCGCCCTGGGGAAAAGTCTTTGACTGTCCACTCGATCTATGCCTCTTATCATCTTGTACACCTCTATCAAATCACCTCTCATCTTCCTTCTCTCCAAAGAGAAAAGCCCTAGCTCACTCAACCTATCCTCATAAGACATGCTCTCCAATCCAGGTAGCATCCTGGTAAATCTCCTCTGCACCCTCTCTAAAGCTTCCACATCCGTCCTATAATGAGGCGACCAGAATTGAGCACAATACTCCAAGGGTGGTCTGACCAGAGTTCGACCATTGAGAGGCACCACATTGTTAGGAGGAATTCCCTTAAACACAGATCCCAATCCGCCTGAAGAAGAGCAGAAGAATTCATCAATCTCCCTTCACGCGAAACACAAAAGATGAATCCCAGGGGCACACACCGAGACAGACATCAAGTGCTCCTGGAAGATCATCAACTTAGTGAAAGACTCTGTTTGCTCTGCCCAAAACCTGTTGGTTTTCCAGCACAGTGAGATGTCCTTAAGGGAATGCTGCTGACTGGCACAGTCCAGGCTGCGGGAGTACGTGCTGAGGGACACACTGAAGCTGGGTGCAGCCAATGCTAAGGCTCTGTAGGGAAGGACCACAGTCTGGGCTCCTTCCACTACCGCACATGGAGGGGCTGAGCCTGGTGGGGAAGCCCCTCGAACAATGGAAGGGTGCATCACCCCAGGGGGTCACATGAGTGAAAATGGTGCTATGGTTTAAAAACTGTGTGTTAACACCACTGAATGTATTGACCAAATGACACTAAGAATACAAAAAGGACTTTTTTAGCACAGTGTTTATTCTTTTGTATATATTTTTTTATTGTAAGGTTTATTTCTGAAATTAAAAAAAAGATGAACTGGCCATCTGTCCCAGCCGTTTGTGGGATATTGCTGTTTCTGAGTCTCCTCATTTGTCACTGCATTCCGAAAGGAACCGACTGTGCAAAAGCCTTCCAGACTCTCAATGCATCATCGAATCTCCAGATCCTAACCTCAGTATTCTCAGCCTTCAGCGAGTGGATATTTTGCTACTGCGGATTTCACTCTTTCTGCAGTTACCTGTCCCGGATACCTCAGCGCTCTGCCCATCACCAACATGTGCGGCCACTGTCCCTTCCTTGAAGCAATTAAACGACTAGAAAGAGACTTCAGTTGAAATAGCAGCTAGCAGGCTCATCCTGGGCAAACCAGCTCACGGCGACTTTGGAAGAGGTGTCGGCTGACGCGGCCCGGGTGCGCACCGCAAGGTTTCACAAATAGCAGTGCAATAAATGATCAGATCACCTGCTTTGGTGACTTGGTTGGGATGTAAATATTGCAAGAACCCCATGGGTTCCACCCGAGCACGTCGATGGGATTTGGAATTACTATCTGATGCCAAGAAGAAATGATACCAGCACTCTCAACACGGGAGCAGGGTTGTGACGATGGATCTTCTCCTCGGGTCTCTGGCCCAGGGCGTGAACCCACCACCTTGTTCTCCATGTCGAGAGCATTCAGCAAATTCAACGACCCTAACTTGTGTCACATCTTCTCACAGCTACAGCCGGGCAGGAGGTACAGAAAAGCCTGAAGTCCCATACCAACAGGTTCAAGAACAGCTACTTCCCTTCAACCATTCAGTTCTTGAACCAACCAGCAAAATCCTAATCACCACAGTTTAGCAACACTATGACCACTCTGATCATTTTGCACCAAAATGGACTTCATTTTTTTGTTCTAAGTGTGTTCTTTCTTTTAAAAATTGTGTATAATTTAGGTTTAATTTGTTTTTCGTGAATGCTGCTTATATGATGCTGTGTACTTGTGATGCTGTTACAAGTTATTCATTGGACCTGTGCTTAGATGTATTTGTGCATCTGACAATAAACTTGACTTTGACTTTTGACTTTGATTTCAGGGAAGGAACGACGGCCAGAAACCGAATCACGCTCGTGATATTCACATCATCTCTCCGACCCAGATTTGTAATACAAAGTGGTGTCACTTACAAAGCCAATCCGATTCACTGCTCCGATAAACTCCAGTGTTAAGGCACGCTTAAATATTAAACCTTCCCCCCGAAAAAATCCATTTAAATAGTCCAGGATCACAAGATTTTCCCGAACCACATTCCACACACCTCGCACACTGCAAACAAAAATCAGACGGCCCCAAGTAGGAATAAAGTCGGTTCGCTTTAGTTTTCGGAAGCACTTGTTCTCGGGTCCCGATTTGCATCCGAAGCAAAGATCAGTGGCGATATCTCAGCTCGTGACACAGATCGGAAAGTCTCTGCTGTTCGTGCAGTCAATAGCAAAATGATGACTGGAAGAAAACAGCAAAGTTTCCAAAAGTATTCGTTTCCAATTAAATTAACCACTTTTAAAACAATTTAGTTGACTATTAAGGTCCGATAACGTATCCCAATGTGAAATAAATTATGTGATGCAGAACTATATTCCGGGTAACTTATCTATATTGGTGGGTGCCCGGAGCCTTTTCGCCTGCTCCCATTAATGAAAAGTGAAAATAACGAGAAACGTTCGGGGAGTCTGAGGATCGGGACATTCTGTGTGGTAACTTCTACTCGAACAGAGGTAGCCTTCAACGTTCTCGGGGCTCATCAATTTGCTCTGTAAAACACCCGCACTTTATTTCAGCGAGCGTGTGAAGGAATTAACAAATTTCAAAGAGTGTAAAAAGCCGTCAATCATTCGTGAATATTGCAAGCGATCTGCGGTAGACTGGAGGCGAAATTAAATCCTATCCTCGTGTAAAACCATCTCCCCGTAGAAATCTCCGCCGGTTATAATCAAAACCACGACACACCAGTATCCCCACAGTGGTCAAAGTTTATTCTGTTTCTGGCGTTAGAAAATGCCCCGAAATTACAACAAAAAGTTACAGACCTTAGAACCGACGGTTTAAAAAACTTGAATTTGTGGAGGCTGTTATGCGGATCTGGTTCAGGAAACGATTATATTTCAGTTTTCCCAATTCGAGTTTTTAGACGGTGGTGATTTTACGGAGGAAAATTCAAAGGTTTAATCAGAGACAATTCTGCGGATGGTTATATAAATAGGATATAGGGGAAAGGACGATTTCGAAATTTCGAATGTGTTTTCAAGGGGTTTAGTAATATATTCTTACAGTTCATGTATACGTTTCCCTTAAACTATAAAATACAACAAGTCGGCTCCAGGCGCCTCACGACCTAATACTGTTACTCAGAGACACAAGAGACTGCAGATGCTGGAAACTGGAGAGAGCAAAAAAAAACTACGAGAGGAGCTCGGCGGGTCAGGCAGCATCTGTGGAGGGAAACGGACAGTCGACGTTTCGTGACAGACCCTTCAAATGGACTGAATCTTCCTCCAGCAGCTCGTTTTTCACCAGTCCTCGGGTTCTTTTGTGAATAAATTGGTATTGGTATTGGTTTATTATTGTCACTTGTACTGAGGTACAGTGAAAAGCTTGTCTTGCTTACCGTTGGTACAGATAAGTTCATAACTACAGTGCATTGAGGTAGTACAGGGTAACAACAATAACAGACTACAGAGTAAAGTGTCACAGCTACAGGGAAGTGCAATGCAGGTAGACAATAAGGTGCAAAGTCATAACAAGGTAGATTGTGAGGTCAAGAGTCCATCTCATCATATAAGGGAACCGTTCAATAGTCTTATCACCGTGGGATAGAAGCTGTCCTTGAGCCTGGTGGTACGTGCGCTCAGACACCTGTACCTTCTGCTTGATGGGAGAGGGGAGAAGCGAGAATGACCCAGGTGGGTGGGGTCTTTGATTATGCTGGCTGCTTCACCAAGGCAGTGAGAGGTATAGACAGAGTCCATGGAGGGGAGGCTGGTTTCTGTGATGCACTGGGCTGTTTCCACAACTCTCTGCAGTTTCTTGCGGTCCTGGGCAGAGCATTTTACTTTACATGTGAATTTAGGTTTTGCCTTGTTTCATACCTGGTATATAAATAAATATTCACCCTCCTGGCACAGAGAAGCTAACCTTTCTGCTGAAATGGATAGAAGGTGGGGTGAATTTACAAATAAGGAGCGTAAAACTGGCAGAGATGGGCTGGTCATCCACTTAACCAAAGGAAAATCGGGGCTGGTGTTAGTGGTTATTTGTTACTCGTCCAGAGCTAAAATTCTCTCTTTCTATTTGATGGTCTGATTAATATTATGCATAAACGATTAATAAAATTCGGGGCATTTGGGAAGCATATAAGGAACGTTGGTTGGGACATCAAGATACCTCTACATTTCTGTCTGTCAAGACGGAGAACATGGTGCAGCCACTTGGGTTAACCCTTACAGTTTGTGCATTAACAAGTCAAGGTGGCAACTGTTATGGAATTCTGGCAGTGAAATGGTAAACACTTTCTGATTAGATTTCCATGTGTCGTGCGGATTGTTTCTCTGCGATGGTAAAACGATTTCACTGGTCACTCACAAGACACGTGAAAAAATGCAGCAGGTGATCAATAGAAATGGTTACATTAACATTTCCTTAAAATGTATGGCATTGTATACTGTGATCCCGAGTCTGCATATAGCAATGAACTGTTAAATACTGATGCTATTCTTGTGATATGGCAAGAAGCACTCACAGCAGATAGTTCAATGTGGACACGAAGGAGTGATGGACTGGGTACTGTACATGGGCAGAGTGCAGTCAGATTTGAACAGTGTGCCATATAGAGGCGTTGGGCTGACAGGAAATTATGACATAATTTGCCTGAAATAGAGTTAGCAGACCCGGTTCCTGCTCTCAATTCAAAAGGTATTTATAGATCAGTAAATGACCACAGCTGATGATGCAAAATGTTTATCCACCTATTATATCATTTATTTTAAAAGTTCCTTTCCTGTTTTATTCTCATTAAGTGAATCAAATGATTGCGCCAGTCCTTTGCATTTAACCCATACACTGTCAACAGTAGTCATTGGCTGAAACTCTGAAATCTTACACAGATACCTGAGAGTCTTCTCAAAGTACTGAGCAGTGTAGTCAATGCTGAGTTGACCTTTGCTATTCCAAGGGAACCAGTCAACACTTGTAATGGTCTTTAACATTCCCATTGATATACCCTTTGATTAAACTTGCCTTCTTCTTAGGAAGTTCCTCGGGATTGAGGATGACCTGCTTCCACTCTAGTTTTGTGGGCGCTGAGGTGGCTGATGAGGCCAAGGTGGAGACTGCAGACCCTTCCACAGAATGGGAAAGAGGTCACTGATGGGGCAGATGGGAGGGTAGTTTGTAGGATGGTCCATTCCTTCCATGGCTTACATGGGACTTCTGTGTGCTCCCAGTTCATTGCCTCGATGTTCTCAGTGCCATCCAGAGTGCGCCATCTCCACTTTGAGTGGTCATATTTTATATTTTATTATGACATTGAAAGAGACTCTTCATTCAGTTGAGTCCATGCCAGTTCTCAGAGGATTCCCACTGGACCCATTCCCCTACTTATTTCCTGCAACCATTTCTCTTTCATAGACTCATCAACCCCATTCCCCCACCCCACAATTTTCCTCTCACCCACCCAAACAATTTACAGCAGTCAGCACACCTTTGGGATTTGGTAGAAAACCCATACGATCACAGGATGAACGTACAAACTCCACACATACAGCATCAAAGGTTGGAATTGAACCCAGGCATTGGAACTATGCAGCACAGCTCTACTGCATGATTGCATCAGGGGTCAGAGATTCCTAGGAGTCAGAAGGCATGTTGTTTCTTCAAGGAAACTTTGAGCACAGCCTTTAAGCCTTTTCTCTGGCCACATGGTAATCTCCTCCAATAAAAGAATAAAGTATATTTGCACCGGCAACCCGGGTTCAATTCTGGCCGCTGTCTGTAAGGAGTTCGTACGTTCTCCCTGTGTCTGCGTGGGTTTCCTCCGGGTGCTCCGGTTTCCTCCCGCATTCCAAAGACGTACAGGCTAGGAGCTGTGGGCACGCTATGTTGGCGCTGGAAGCGTGGCGACACTTGCGGGCTGCCGCCAGAGCACCCTACACAAAAGATCATTTCACTGTGTGTTTTGATGGACATGTGACTAATAAAGAAATCTTATTTGTTTTGGGAGTCCAGTGTCAGTCACGTGACTGACATGGCCTGTCCAACATATCTGACTGAGACTAACTAGAGCCTCAGAGCTGGGGATATTGTCCAGGGAGAGGACACTGATATGGGTTTTGTTATCCTTTCAGTGAACAGGAGGATTTTGCAGAGATGGCTTTAGATGGTACTTTCCCAATGCCTTGAAATGCCTGCTGAGGTAGTCCAGGTTTAGAAGCATACAGGAGATGAGGAATCACTGCTGTCCAGTAGACTGCGAGTTTCATGCCAGGTCTGAAGTCCTGATTTTCAAACATCTTTTTCCTCAATTGACCAGAGACTGCTGATGCGTTGGAGGTGGTGGTGAAATTCATCGTCAATTGTTGCCTTCGCCAAGAGGTGGCTCCAGAGATACGGGAAGTGCCCCACATTTTCCAGGATCTTCTTGTGAACCTTTATCATTGGAGGTCAGTGTGGTACGATGGAGGCAGGTTGGTAGAGGGCTTCTGTTTTCAAGATGTTGCATGTAAGGCCTGTGCTTTTCAATGCTTTGGTAAACAAGTCAACAGTGTGTTGGAGAACAGCCTGCAAGTGTGCACAAACTCATGCGTCATTGAGATTGAGAGGGGATCTGATTGAAACACACAGGATTATTAAGGGATTGGACAAGATAGAGACAGGAAATATGTTCCAGATGTTAGGGAAGTCCAGGACCAGGGGGCATGATTTAAGAATAAGGGCTAAGCCATTTAGGACAGAGGGGAGGAAAAACTTCTTCTCCCAGAGGGTTGTGAATTTGTGGAATGCACTGCCTCAGAGGGCACTGGAGGCCACTTCTCTGGGCACTTTCAAGAAGGAGCTAGATAGGTTTCTTATAGATAGGGGAATCAAGGGATATGGGGACAAGGCAGGAACAGGATGTTGATTATTGAGGATCAGTCATGATCTCAAAATGGCGGTGCAGACTCGAAGGGCCGAATGGTCTACTTCTGCTCCTATTGTCTATTGTCTATTGTCTATCTGCCATCTGCAGCTCCACAACTGAGGCTGCAGTGACTTGTGGGTTGAAAAGTGTCATATTAGTTCTGAAGATTAGCTCCAGTCCTACAGGGTCTGATGAAGGTGAGGTGAAACATTGCAATACCGAAGGGAGAAGCAACAGCTCCTATACATGGCCTTCTTTGACTTCTCTAAAGCCTTTGACTTCAAATGAGAGAGACTGTGGAACACCTTTGTCAAATTTGTCTGCTGATAGAAATTCTTCCTCACCATATGCTTGCTCCATGACTGCACACAAGCATTGATTCTAACCAACGTGTCTCGCACAGAAAAGGTTTATTACCAGTTTTGCAGCTGAGGACTCCCCTCCATTCAGGTTGGCTATACCCTTGAGTGTGTCGGTTCAATTTCCCTTCCACTCTCACTCCTTCCTTTCCTTCCCAGCACCACAATTGAAAATAAAGTTGTAGGAACTTAAGCAGAGCAAGAGGACATTCAGACCATCATGTTGGTCAAAACTGGCTGTTCCTGTTCTACCAATGTCTCCCTATGGGTTTTCTTTGTTCACCTGCTTATCCAGGTACCTTTTAAACAGGGTATGGGCTTCCACACCACCTTCCTTACAGCCAGTGAGTTTCAGACCCTCACACACTAGGTGAAAATAACATCTTCAATTCCGATCTAAACCTTCTGCCAATCACATTAAACCTGTGCCTCTTGTTATTGTCCCCTCAACTAAGAGAAATTGATCATTCCTGTACACCACCTTTGGTCTTCTTATAATTTTACACATCTCATTTAAATCTCCCCAGTCAATGTACTTCCAAAGAAAAAAAATCCAACTAAGTCCATTTCTCCTCATAAAGATAACTCTCCAGACTTGGCAATATCTTGGTAAAGCTCCTCTGCAACCGTTCTACTGCTTCCTGTAGTATAGTGACCAGAACCACATGCAGTAGTGCAAATGTGAGCTAATTAGTGTTTGGTACAATTCTACCATGATCTCCCTGCTCTTGTATTCTATGCCTCGGCCAATACAGGTGCATTCCATCTGTTTTTTTATATTTATTCAAGGGATGTGGGCATTGAAGTCTGAGCCAGCATTTAATTGCCCTTCCCCAGTTGCCCTTGAGAAGGTGGTGGTGAGCTGCCTTCTTGAACTGCCGCAGTCCCTAGGCTGTGGGTATGCCCACAGTGCTGTTGGGGGGAGAGTTCCAGATTTTGACCCAACGATGGTGAAGGAACAATGATACATTTCAAGTCAGGATAATGTGTGGCTTGGAGGGCAACTTCCATGTGGCGGTGTTCCCATGCTTTTGCTGTCCTTGAGATCATGGGTTTGGAAAATGCTATCTGAAGAGCCTTGGTAAGTTGCTGCAGTGCATCCTGTAGATGGTGCATCTGTTACTACTGTGCATCGGTGGTGGAGTGGGTGATTGTTGTGGTTGGGGTGCTGATCAAATGGGCTTAATCACCTTATCAAAATGCCCTACTATATACTGGGATCTACGGACACACACTGAAAGATTCTTCTGTTCCCCTACACACGTTAATCCCTTACCACTGATTGTGTATTCTCTTTGCTTAAGTGGCTCCCTAAATTGTTACTTCACACAGTTCTGTACTGAATTCCATTGGTTACTTTGTGCCAACCAAACAAAACTATTGATATCCTCTTGCATTTGAGAACTTTCTTCCTCACCAATCACCACATTGCAAATATTAGTATCATCAGCAAACATCCTAACAATGGCCAAAACTGGACTCACCTTCTATTTACCACTCCACCTGCCTTCACATTAAGTGGATCATCTTCTGTCATTAAGCACAATGGCATCACTAAGCACAGTCTCCCCTCTCCATCCAAAATTATTTATTCATCCATACACCCCCACCCTATCCCACACTCCTACCCTGTGTCAGTGATCTGATCGAATCCCTCCATCTGCAATGCCCTGGTCTTTGTTACAATCACCCTTAATTCCTGCTCTTCTTCCCATTGCGCCTTTCCATGCAAGTGCAGGATATCCAACACCTGTCCTTTAACCTGCAACATTCCCACTGTCCAGGTCTCCAAACTGCCCTACTAGCCAAAATAGCAATTTACCTGTGTGCGCTTTAATTTAGTAACAAGTTTTCACCGTCCATGCTGCATCCTCCCCACGCTGGTGAGACCAAATGCAGAGTGAACGATCATTAATTGAATGCTGCCTTCAGTCCGTAAACATGACCCGAAGTTTTCATATGCTTAAATTTCAATTGTACAGCCCACTTGGCTCTCTGAATTCGGCCTTCAATAGTATTATGAGAAAATGTATTGGGAACTCAAGAAAAAGAATCCATCAGTTAGGCACAAAACAGTCCTTCAGACCAGGCACTGAGTTCAACTATTTCAGATCATAACCACTGCTCCAGTTTTTGCTTTGGACTACAGGTGCTGGTAATGTTTCTGCTCTCACCTCCTCAGGAGCCATCTTTTTTTTCTTAATGTCCTGTTACTTTTGCATCATATCATCTCTCTTGTCATTTAGTCTCTGCAAACTTGAACCCTATCGCTGACATTCACTTTTGTTTTTCCCTTCCCCTTTCACTTTCCCTGCCTCCTAAATCTCTAAATATTGTTAGTTTGTATGAATTGTCTCTGACCTGAAATACATGCTTTATCTCTCTTCATATCTGCTGTCTTTGTGGTGGGTTTTCAATGTTTTTATTTCCTATTTACAGTACTTTCCTTTTTCATCGCAATCCAAACAAGTTAGCCACATGTAATGCTGCCTACTCTTCATTGCAGACAGCAGACAACTATTTAATCACTTCAATTGATTAATCAATTTTAGTTTTGTGTTGTGTTATCAGTTTTTCAGAACATGCAAAATTTTATGGATTAAACTATATATCAGATCAGTTGTAACAAATTGTCTCATTCTGACTTAATTTGGGTTATATAATAAGCAGGCCTTGCTTATGTACAAACTTCGATAAACCACATATGGAGTCCTGTGAACATTTCTTATAACTACCGGCTGGAATGGATGTATTGGAGGGAGGGAGGTGTAGATTTACTGTGAAGCTGCCTGGAGTTCAAGCGTTAAATTATAAGGTGAAATAACACAAACCAGAATAGTACTCTTTGGAACATTGGAAGTTCGTAGTCATATGATTCAGATTTTCGAGTTAGTAAGGAGAACTGATGGATAGGAAGAAACTCTAAACAGGTGATATGGACAAAAAATCAATTGTGATACGGAAAACGTATTGACAGGCAAAGAGTGGTGAAAGTTTGGAACTCTCTTCCACAAGTTGCAATTGACCCTTGGCTTATTGGGTCTTCTAAATCAGAGATTGATAGATTTTTTTTAACCAAAGATATTAAGGAAATGGGGCAAAATCAACCAGATGGTAATTAGGTCACAGATCATCAATGATCTCATTGAATGATGTGTTGAAAGGTTAACTTGTCTGCACCCGTTCCTATGTTCACACATTTTGTGAACAGGAGTAGTTGTGATTTGAACACAGGCAACAGAGCCAGGCTGTCATAAACTCCAGCATAAAATCACTCCTAGCTTGTTGGTGCTTAAGATAAAGTACATTGATTTAGTGGAGAAGCTGGGATTATTCTTCTCAGAATTGTATGAGACAGATGTGAGGTGACTTTGCTTTTTATCCAGCCTGACCATACATTTGAAGCACACAGAAATGTCAATGCTGGCTGCATACTCACCTCGACACAGATGATGCTCTTCCATAGCTTAAGTGATAAAATGTAATTGCTGAAGGCCAGTTTGGTCCCAGATGATTTGCTGATTACTGGCATTGTTATACATTCATTTATGGGATTTATTGCTCTTCTCTAACTCCCTTCGAAAAATTAATAGTGAGCCACCTTTTGACACATTCCTTTTATAAAGGTTCCCACAGTGTTGGTGTGGAGGGAATTCAAAATGTAGAACCAGTAATAGAACACAGAACATGGAACATAGAACAACACAGCACAGGAACAGGCCCTTTGGCTTATGATGTCTGATCCAACCACAATGCCAAATTAAACTAATCCCATCTGCCTGCACATGATCCATATCCCTCCATTTTCTGCATGCTCACGTGCTTGGCTAAATCCACCTTAAATACCATTATCATATCTGCTTCCACTGCCTCCCCTTGACAGCACATTCCAGGCATCTACCACTCCTTGTGTAAAAAAACTTGCCTCACACATCTCCTTTAAACCTCCCCCTTCTCACCTTACAGCAATGCCCTCTTGTATCTGATGTTTCCATCCTGGCAAAAAGACTTTGATTAATGCCCCTCAAAATTTTGTATACTTCTGTCAGGTCTGCCCCTCAGCACCGACACTCCAGAGAAAACAATCCAAGTTTCGCCAGTCTCTCCTTATAGGTAATACTCTCTAATCCAGGCAACATCCTGGTGAACCTCTTCTGCACCCTCGCCAAAGCCTCCACATCCTTCCCATAATGCAGTGGCCAGTACTGCACACAATGCTCCAAATGTAGCCTAAACCCGAAGTTTTATACAGCTGCAACATGTCTTCCTGACTCTATGGCCCAACCGATGATGGCAAGTATCTCATACGTCTTCTTTACTACCCTATCTACTTGTGTTGCCACTTCCAGGGAATTGTGGATTTGCACCCTTAATGATGAAGGTACAGTGATATATTTCCAAGGCAGAATAGTAGGGATTACAGTTGGCCTCACTGCCTGGAAAAGAAGTCAATATCAGTTAGGGACGTCACTCATGGGTATTACCCTGTGACACCCAGCACACATGAAAGTTTACAAGCTGTTTTGCCTAAAATCGACTATTTGATTGCCCAGTTGGATGAGCTCATACACCAATGATAGGGAAACCCTGTAAGTTTCAAAAAGCAAAACCAAAAGGCACTGGAAATCAAAAGAAAAATTGGAAAATGCTAGAACTACTCGGGAGACCAGGCAACATCTGTGGAGAGAGAAACAGAGTTAATATTTCAGGCCTATGATTCTTGATCAGAAAAAAAACTTAAAAAGTTGCAGAGAAGGAGGGGTGGAGAGAACAAATAGAATATCTGTTATAGGGTGGAGATCAAGAGAAACTGGATGACATACTAGAGAAACAAAGGGCTGCAGATGCTGGAATCTAGATGAAAAACACAATGATGCTGGAGGAACTCAGCAGGTCAGGCAGCATCCGTGGAGAAAAGCAGGCAGTCAATGTTTCAGGTCAGGTCCCTTCTTCAGGACTAGGTGCTAGTGCTGGCTGACATAGGAAGGTGAAGGCTTGTTAATAACAGCTAATCTGTCTGAGGGAGGTGTACATAGAAGGGATGAATGAGAGGGAAGAACATGCTCTACTAGAAATGTGAAATACCAAACACTATAGTTGCTGGTAATCTGAATAAACTCATTGGTATTGGTTTATTATTGTCACATGTGCCAAGACACAGTGGAAAACCTTTTGCTTGCGTGCCATCCAGGCAGATCATGCCATACATAAGTATATGGAGGTAATAAAAAGAAAACAGAATGTAGAATATAGTGTAGCAGCTACAGAGAAAATGCAGTGCAGGTAAACAAAGTTCATGGCCGGGACAAGCTAGATTGGGAGATCAAGAGTTCATCTTTATGCAGTAAAGGATAAACAAACAGCAATTAACAGAGAGAAAAACTGAGTCAACAATACAGGTTGTTCACCTTTCATCAGAACTGTCCAGTTCAGTTACAAACTGGAACGGCTGGTTATCTGAAAGTGTTGAGTTCAAAGTTGAGCCCTGAGGGTCGTATGATAACATATTTTTATTAGTCACATGTACATCGAAACACTCAGTGAAATGCATTTTTCACGTAGAGTGTTCTGGGGGCAGCCCGCAAGTGTCGCCACGCTTCCGGCACCAACATAGCACGCCCACAACTTCCTAACCCGTAGGTCTTTGGAGTGTGGGAGGAAACAAGGGCACCCAGAGGAAACCCACACAGACACAGGGAGAACGTACAAACTCCTTACAGAGAGCGGCCGGAATTGAACCTGCTTTGTTGGCGCTGTAATAACATTATGCTGACCGCTACACTACCGTGCCTGCAAGGTGCCTTGTCACAAGGTGAGAAGCTGTTCCTCCAGCTTACCATGGGCTTGGTTAGAGCACACAAAAGGCCAAAGGTCGGAGTGGCTATGGGATGGAGAATTACAGTCACCCAGTCGACATTTGGTTTCTCCAATGTACAGGAGACCCCATGGTTAACACCGAAAGCAGGACACCACACTGGATTCCCAGTGAGAATCTCCTTCTCGATGAAACGGGGAAAATGAAGAAAAACGACAGTGAAGTGAAACGCCAATTTGCACAACTGGAACTCAGCACGATAATTGTGAGTTAGGTTAGACAGCTTTTTTCGTCCATACCTGAGTTATACATGTTATTGCGTGCGTTCCAGTGTACCAGTGTATGACTGTCAATAACTGCCTGTTGACTGCATGGAAGGGGGTGAGAGGCTTTTTTGTTCCCTGAAACCGCTTTGTAAATATATATAGCAATATCCGTTATTACGGTACAAACCCAACTCTCACGTTCTGTGATAGGACTCCATCAGGATATCCGATTGGTCAAACGGAACAACCCTCCGCTAAAGTCATTAGAAAAGACATCCTCCCGCCTGCCACAGGATGTTGACGTATTGAACTGTCCCAGTGGGATCTCGCTGCCAATTGTGGTGAAAAAGTCTAACCCTGCAAAGGTTGCCCATTGCAGATGGAATGTTTTGAATCCAATCGTGAGAATTAATTGGAAACTTGACATTACTTGGAATTTTCTTAACGATGACTGGATAAGTTAGCGAGGGGTGGACCAGAATGACTAAGCAGTGACTAAACAATCCCCGTATGAGCCAGAGCAGGCTGGCAGGATCTGTATCTGTCCGGCCTATTGAACAGAGCAGAGTTGTACGTTACATGTTCCAGTTCCCTGGAATTGCTCCCACGGACCTTTAATGATGCGACTTCAGCCAGAAAGTGGCGGAGCTTCACAATGAAAGCACCTGCCGTGGAATCAGATGGGGGGCGCAGGGAGCGACAAATCCCCCAGAGAGGGGACAATCCTTTCAGAGGTGATCCAAGGCATCTCATCCAAGGCACGTTCACTGCGGTTTGGGCCGCTGCTTGGGGTTAGACGATGCACATTGCCGGTCACTTGGACACTTTAATGCGACTTGGCTTGACTTTACAGTGCACAACGTGTAGCTCCTGAGGTTTCTGAGTCGAACAACAAGAAGGATGGCCAAATATCAAAAGAATAGGTGTGCAATTGATATTGGAATGCTTAGTCTTTTGAATTTACCTTACTTTATCTTATTTCATTCTAATGTATTCAATAGTTTTGAGTTAATTTTTAATTATGGCAATGACCTATAAGTGCCAATTTTCCATTTCTTATTTGCTCATGAAGATTTTGACAGCATTCCAGTCTGCAATAATTACCTCTATTGAATGGTGAATGGCCTTGTCACTCACCAGCTCTTGCCCCACTCCTTCCCCTCGCCTCTTTATACCAGCTATCTCCCCTCTATCTTTCAGTCCAGGTGAAGGGTCTCGACCCCAAACGTTGACTGTCCGTTTCCCTCCACAGATGCTGCCCGACCTGCTGAGTTCCTCCGGCGTTTTGTGTGTTGCTCCACATTCCAGCATCTGCAGTCTCTTGTGTCTTGGCCTTTTAATTTGGGTGGCATGGGAGAGCCTGGGCTGTTGCTGAGCAATGCGGGTTGGTCATGGCATGTATAGATATCTATGAAACTGATTTGAATTGGTGGAAGAAGCTGAAGCCGAGAGTATTAACCAACTAGATTTTATATGGGAGCAATGCTGGAGGCTGATTGAAGCCTGAACTGTGAGTGTGATCTGTGCATTGAAGCCTGATTGAAGTGTGGTCCGTGCAATGTACGTGCTGCTCCTCTTCATCTTCCCCTATTGCTCTTCTGAGAAGATCACACCTTCTCTGGCATGTGTGTCCACACCTTGCTGCTGCACAGAGGGTGCAGAGGAAATTCCAGGTTGCTGCTTGGGATGGAGTGCTTCACTGGATAAGCTGTTATCCTTGGAGCAGAGGAGACTGGGGGGAGACCTGATTGAGTTATACAAAATTATGAGGGAAGTAGACAGAATAGGTAGTCAGAAACTTTTCCCCATAACAGTGGTGTCAAAAACCAGAGGACATAGGTTTAGAGTAACAGTGAAGGGGTTTAGAGGTGACCTAAGAAAGAGTTTTTTCATTCAGAGAATGGTTAGAATCTGGAACGCACTGCCTGAGGGGGCGGTGGAGGCAGACACTCTCACAACATGTAAGAAGTATCTAGATGAGCCCTTGAATCACCAAGGCAGAGAAGGCTACAGACCCAAATGTTGGTAAATAGGATTCGTGCAGATGGGTCACTGATGTTGGTAGGAACGTGGTGGGCCAGAGGGCCTGTTTCTTTGCTGTATGACTCTACGCACATAGACATTCTTGATACCTTACTGTATATTGGAGGACTCCGCTGGAATGGTCAGGGCACCAGAAGTGCATTTGCAACACTCCAGTGACTTGCTTTCCGATATTTCTGATGAACAGGTCAGTTTGCTGTCATGCTCCTCTTCCTCATATCTTGAGCTCCTCGCTGGAACTTTGAGACACATTTTGGGTGGGTATCATTTGTTTCCAACCAGCCAGTCCCTAAATCCACCTAAAGAACGCAGTGCATCATGGAGGGTGGAATGTCGACGGCAATTAAATTATGGAGCTTGCCCAGTTATCTTCTGCACACATGCAGAAAGATCTTCTGTGGCATGGACCATTGAACACAGACTGAAATCCTTGATTAATGAATCCTCCAGGCTGCTCTAGAGATGCATAAATATGGCTAGTGATCTTCTGGGCTCGTGGAAAGCTAGCCCGAGCCACAAACTGGAGCACCCACTCATTCTGGCTGCTGTCATTGGTGCCAATTGTTATACATGGCAGCCATTCAAAGCAAGGCCACTGTTACCACCCAGTGTATTTACAAACGTTTGACTGTGGATAGGACTGAGAATCTTGCAGTGCAGATGTTAAAGGCTGTAGTCAATGGCAGAAGATATCCAGACGACAGCAGCAAGTGTTCTAGGAGATGCCACCTCCTGCTATGATAGACTGAGTTTCCTGTCCAAGAAACGTGTTCCCTGTCTGTGTGCAGGCCATGGTCTCCTGTGAACTGCACTTCCATCATGAATGCCATAGTCATAGAGTCATACAGCATGGAAACAGGCCCTTCATCCCATTGAGTCCATGCTGACCATCAAGCACACATTTACACCAATCCCATTTTATTCTTCCCACATTCCCCTAGATTCTATCATTATTTACATACCAAGGGCAATTTATAATGGCTAATTAACCTACACAACTTTGGGATGTGGGAGGAAACCGGAACACCCAGAGAAAACCCACATAGTCGCATAGAAACTCCACACAAACCAGAGGTCAGGATTGAACCCGGGTCACTGGAGCTGTGAGGCAGCAGTTCAACCAGCTACGCCACTGCGCCACCATTTCAACCGCAGCTGCAGGTGAGTTGGGAGCAGCATATCCCAATGCATCTGACATGTGAACTCTAGCAGCTCATTAGTCACAGGGGATGCAGCCCTCACTGTTTAAGAGTTAATAATGCTATTGAGGCATGGTTACTGTTGTACTGAAAGAAACCTGGCACAGCAGTGTCCCATCAATAGATAACTCAGTGAAGCTGGATGAAGTGATAAGTAATGACCCTCACTTGGGAGAATGTCATTGCTCTTCTTCAAAATATTATTCCGGGAGGTCCTTACTTAAGGGTTGATGGAACTTTGGAGTAACACGTTACTTTCTGACAATGAAGCACTCCCTCACTCAACACAGAGAAATGGTCGGGATCATTCATCTCCACACCAACACTAATCTGGGATTTACCACATTTCCTCACTTGACTCCCAGTTCCCAGCTGGCTGATGGGAGAAATTGGGTGCTGAGAATACTTGGTGGTAGAGGTTGCTAGTTATGGAGGTACTGTCAGAGTAGCCTTGGTGAGTAATTACGGTGCATTTTGCAACCTTGGTGTGCCAGTGCTGGAGGCAATGAATGCTGAGAGTGATGGATGAGGTTCCAACCAAGCCTTCTGGAGATTGTTGAGCTTCTTGAATGCTGGTGGAGTTGCATACAGTCAGTCAAGGGGAGAGTGTTCCATCACGCTTCTGGCCACTGAGTTGTAGATGGTGGAAAGGCTTCATGATGTCAGGAGGTGTCACCCACCGCAAAACACCTAGCCTCTAACTTGCTGTTATAGTCATGGTAATTATAAATATTTGGTCATTTCCGTTCAGTGGTGAAGCCATTAAATATTATTATTTACTGTGTGAATTCGCTTTTAAGTGTGTTAAATATATTAGAAAACAGTATTTCATTTATTTTTATAACACATCTAATGTGTTAGTCATTCTTTGTGAGTGTCAAGAGATTTGCAGTCGGCGGCACTGATGTCTCTGATACCCATTGAGCCCAGGGCTGGGTCCCCCATTCTATGAGTGCAGCAGGAGGTAGGCACTGAGACGTCCCTTCCACTGCACACCACCTCACCAAAGTGCTGGGGGCCATTTCCCGGGACTATGTTGCAACAAAACATGTGAGCCAGGGCAGGCAGCCATAATGTGGAGGCACCAGAGGACCTGTCCCATTGTTACACACAGAGTAAATCTGCATTAATCTGATGCTCTCAGAACTCTCCAAGTGCTTTTTAAACATTGTAACTGTACCTGCCCCTACCAATTCCTCTGGCAGCTCGTTCCATATACCCACCACCCTCTGTGAAAAACTTGGCCCTCAGATCTTCTTTAAATTTCTCCCCTCTCACCTTAAACCCATACCCTCTAGTTTTAGACCCCCCCCCTCACCCAAGGAAAATGACTCTATCTACCCCATCCATGGGAGCAGATGGAACCAGATGTGGGGTTTAGGGTGAAGGCAGAGACAGATGTTGGAGGGTGAGGAGCGGGGACACAAAGTCGACAAGTGCTGGAATCTGATAAGTAAGGAAGTTGATAATGGGAACCATTAGGGGAGATGTGAAGGGCGGATGGAACCAGAACCAGATGTGGAAAGTGGGGTGAAATGTGTGGGTGGCAGGTATGGATAGAAGCAGGAGGGGGAGGGGGACTACAATAGGCAATGGGGGTTGGACCAGGGGGTATACGAAAGGGTGTAAACATGGGAGGACAAGAGGTGGATCAGAAAAAGAGAGAGAGACAGGGAAGCACAGGATGTAAAGGTTACCTGGAATTGGAGAATTCAATGTTCGTACCAATGGGTTGTAGACTCCCCAAGCAGAATATGAGATGTTGCCCTTCTAGTTTGCGTTTGGCATCACCCTGGCAGTGAAGAAGCCCAAGGACAGACAGGTCAGTATGGGAATGGGAAGGGGAGTTGAAATGGCATGCAACCGAAAGCTCGGAGTGGCCACCGTGGACAGACCGCAGGTGCTCTGCAAACCAATTGCCTGCCTTGCACTTGGTCCCGTCAATGTAGAGGAGGCCAGAGATTGGAGGAGGAGCACATGAATCCGTGCCTCACCTGCAAGGGCTGTTTCAGTCCCTGGATGGCGGTGAGGGAGGAGGTGTAGGTGTTGTACCTCCTACAGTTGCAGGGGAAAGTGCCAGGAGTCGGGGAGGGGTGAGTGGGGAGGGATGAGCGGACCAGGGAGTCAGGGAGAGAGTGGTTCCTGTGGAAGGTGGAAAGGGGTGGAGAGGAGAAGATGTGGCGAGTGGTGGGAACCCATTGCAGCTGGCAGAAATAACGAAGGATGATGTGCTGTGATGATGATGATGTGGAGACTCGTAGGGTGAAAGGTGAGGACTCTCTATCTGTTCTATTTGGAGGGAGGAGTTGAGAGCAGAAGTCCAGGAAACAGAAGAAATGAAAGAGAGGGCTCCATCAACTACAGCAGAAGGGAAGCCTCATTTCCTGAAAAGGGAAGACATTTCAGATGTTGTGGAATGGAACACCTTATCTTGAGAACAGATGCGGCAGAGACAGGGAAACTGAGAGAAAGGGATGACATCCTTACAGGAGATGCCGTGGGAGGAGGTGTAGTCATGGGAGTCACTGAGTTTACAGGAAATGTCAGTGGACAGTTTTTCTCCTGAGATGGAAACGGAGAGATCCAGAAGAGGGAGAGAAGTGTCAGAAACGTCCTTCTCTGCTGTACAACAGAGCCAGTCGTGGTGTCACTGATCTGGCTGCTATTGCTTTCCACTGAGAGGCCATTATCCCCAACAGCATCCAAAGTGATATACCTGTTTGAGAGGGGAATAGCCACAGAGGACCTGTACTATCTGCCTGCCCCTTCTGGCAGTCACCCATCTATATGGCCAAACCATTGAAGTGATCTGAAGTTCCTAAGTATAACATATTCTGTCTCCTGTACGCTCCTCAGTGAGTCCAACTGATCCATGCGGTCTGATAGGAGCTGTAGCTGGACACACTTCCTGCAAACGTAGTTGTCAGGGGCACTTGACTTCTCCCTGATCTCCGACATCTCACAGGGGGACCATACCACTCTACTGACTGCTATGGCTAAAACAGAGAGGGGACAATCTTACCCTGCCTTACTGTATTGCTGCTCAGTCTTCCTGCCCAAGCTTCCCTCATTGAAGCCTCTGCTCTTTGACCTCAAGCTCAGCACTTTGACCTCAAAACAGTCTTCCTCAAAATGGCTAGTCCTCAAAATGGTATCCTAAATTAATACTTCTTTTCGGTATTCACCAAGGACGTGGCGGATGGAGAGTAAAGGGAGACGTATGCTGATATTCTGGAACATGTCTGTGACGGGAAAGAGGAAGTGTTAGAGATATTGGCGCACATTAAGGTGGATAAATCCCCAGGGCCTGATGGAATCTATCCCAGGATGCTTCTGTGATGCCAGACCAGCGATTTCCCAGACTATTGGATGTTAAGTTCTGCTGATAAGCAAACACACCTTTAATTTACCGAGATAGAGAGCTTAGTGGAATGGTGTCATGACAACCATTCCACTCAATGTCAACAAAATGAAAGAGTTGGTCATTGACTTCAGGAAAGGGGGTGGTGTACATGCACTTGTCTACATCAATGGTGCTGAGATCGAGAGGGTTGAGAGCTTCAAGTTCCTGGGAGTGAACATCACCAACAGCCTGTCCTGGTCAAATCACGTAGATGCCACAGCCAAGAAAGCTCACCAGCGCCTCTACTTCCTCAGGAAGCGAAAGAAATTTGGTTTGTCCCCTTTGAGTCTCACCAACTTTTATCAATGCACCATAGAAAGCATCCTATGTGGATATATCACGGCTTGGTATGGCAACTGCTCTGCCCAGGACCACAAGAAACTGCAGGTAGTTGTGAACACAGCCCAGCGCATCACAGACACCAGCCTCCCCTCCTTGGACTCTGTCTTTACCTCTCATTGTCTTGGTGAAGCAGCCAGCATAATCAAAGACCCCACCCACCCAGGACATTCTCTCTTCTCTCCTCTTCCATCAGGTAGAAGATACAGGAGCCTGAGGGCACGTACCACCAGACTTAAGGACAGCTTCTACCCCACTGTGGTAAGACTATTGAACCGTTCCCTTATACAATGAGATGGACTATGACTTCACAATCTACTTTGTTGTGACCTTGCACCTTATTGCACTGCACTTTCTCTGCAGCTGTGACACTTTACTCTGTACTGTTACTGCTTTTACCTGTACTCCTTCAATGCACTCTGTACTAACTCAATGTAACTGCGCTGTGTAAT
Source organism: Pristis pectinata (assembly GCF_009764475.1). Taxonomy (NCBI): domain Eukaryota; kingdom Metazoa; phylum Chordata; class Chondrichthyes; order Rhinopristiformes; family Pristidae; genus Pristis; species Pristis pectinata. The sequence goes on along the minus strand of NC_067429.1, from coordinate 27,678,324 downwards.
GAATTGACCTGTACGATCGGTATGCAAGTTTTTCACTGTATGTTGGTACAAGTGACAGCAGTAAACCAAAACCAATACATAGTAGAATAATAAATTCTCCACTGAAGTCAGTAAGTTTCAAGGGAGTGTGGGAAACAGAACCAGTTGAGCTTTAAGGGAGTTCAATAACTGGGGTCCCAGTGAGTTTGAAGGGGGGGTAGGAACCAGGGTCCCAGTGTGTGAAAGGGAACACAGGAATCAGCACCCGGGGAGGCAGATGCCAAACCATCAGGATTTCTGAATGGTGGGATTGCAGATCATCGGAGTTTTACTGTATCTGGATTCAGAATTTACTGGATTCAGAATTAGCTCACCCGTAGAAGACAGAGGGTGGTGGTAGATGGAGCATATTCTGCCTGGAGGTCGTTGACCAGTGGTGTTCCACAGGGATCTGTTCTGGGACCCCTGCTCTTTGTGATTTTTATAAATGACTTGGATGAGGATGTGGAAGGGTGGGTTAACAAGTTTGCTGATGATACAAAGGTTGGTGGTGTTGTGAATAGTGTAGAAGTTTGCTGGAGATTACAACAGGATATTGATAGAATGCAGACCTGGGCTGAGAAGCGGCAGATGGAGTTCAACCCGGAAAAGTGTGAAGCGATACACTTCGGGAGATCGAATTTGAAGGCAGAATATAAGGTTAATGACAGGACTCTTAGCAGTGTGGAGGAACAGAGGGATCTTGGGGTCCACGTCCATAGATCCTTCAAGGTTGCTGCGCAGGTCAATAGGGTTGTTAAGAAGGTGTATGGTGTGTTGGCCTTCATTAGTCAGGGTATTGAGTTCAAGAGCCACGAGGTGATGTTGCAGCTCTATAGAACTCTGGTTAGACCACACTTGGAGTGTTGTGTTCAGTTCTGATCGCCTCATTATAGGAAAGATGCGGAAGCTTTAGAGAGGGTGCAGAGGAGATTTACCAGGATGCTGCCTTGATTGGAGAGCATGTCTCATGAGGATAGGTTGAGTGAGCTAGGGCTTCTGTCTTTGGAGAGAAGGAGGAAGAGAGGTGACTTGATAGAGGTGTACAAGATGATAAGATGCATAGATCGAGTGGACAGTCAGACACTTTTTCCCAGGGCGAAAATGGCTAACACGAGGGGACATAATTTTAAGGTGATTGGAGGAAGGTGTTAGGGGGATGTCAGGGATAAGTTCTGAGAGTGATGGGTGCGTGGAACACACTGCCGGCAGAGGTTGTGGGGGCAGATACATTAGGGACATTTAAGAGACTCTTAGCTAGACACATGAATGATAGAGAAATGGAGGGCTATGTGGGAAGGAAGGGTTAGATAGATATTAGAGCAGGATAAAATGTCGGCAGAATGTTGTGGGCCGAAGGGCCTGTACTGTGCTGTAACGTTCTATGTTCTATCTATACCTTCAACAACAAAGCATCTATTTTGCCTCAGTAACTCCTTACTTTCACACATTGGAAAATAGTAGTAAAATTGTTGGGCCATTTGGGAGGAAAAGCAGCTCAGCAATTAAAGCTGGTTTTTAGTTTTCTACATTGCCAGGTATGTCTTGAACGTGGGAGAAGCAGTAGATGGAATGGCCTAATCACACATGGTAATATCGTGAATACATTTAAGAATATTTTCTCTTCTCAGTATGAGTAATAAATTTGCAATTTTTTTCTGAACATTGTGTTCATGATTTCACTATAAAATCTAAATGAGGAATGCTCATGATGTTGGTAAACATTGCTACCAGACCAATTCTTGGCCTGTGTCATGATATCCTGAAGCAAGATGCTTTTAAAATATCTCAGCTTTCATTCCCACCCAGATGTATCAGAGCTCAGCTGGTGAACACCAGTTTTGCCTACTACCTGTCTAGTCTCTTTCCACTTCAGGAAGTAACTGGAATCCGTCCAACGGATGTCTTAGGCAAGCCAGTCTCACGTAATGGGCTCATCCTCCATTGCCCAGTGACTCCGTGAGTGCCTAACTTGTGTGCCTCTTCACTGGTTGTTAATATTTTCATTTCTGATGCATGGTTACAGAAATAAAAGTCACTTGTCAGAGAGTGGTTTGATTCACAGTTGTGGAAGCTCTTCCTCATGCAGTTTCTGTCCACAGTTTTGCCTGGGCTTCAAGCTAAATAAACAAGCATTTCCTTAAAGCCTAGTTATTTAATTTATCATAATACAGCGGCCTCTCATGATAGTACTCTGCCTTTCCTGTAACTTTTTTTTCCAGCTTCCAACGATCAGGATCCTGGAGAGGGGATCTCTACTCCAATCATTACTTCCAGCTCAGCAAGTATTTCCACACTGGCCTGACAACAACAATCTGGGGCAATACTTTAACAGAAGGAGGTAATGCAGCAGGGTACAGTATTATTTATTCAATAATATCCATTACGTATAAAAATTACAGATGTATGTAATACAGGACATTGTCAACATTTCAGCACAAGTCATGCTATTCAAATTATTTAATATTTAATATAGTATCAGTTTTCATTTTCATATAGCCCTGGACAAAACAGTTTATGGGGTTTTTACACAAGCTCCAGCTGTTTAGTGGACAGTGGCAGAAGGGCCCTTCCTCACTGACTCTCTGCAGCAGCTGCACCCAGCTTCAGTATGTCCCTCACGTCATGGGCTTAGACCTCAGACTGTGCTAGTTTGAAGCACTGATGTCATACTCATTTTAAAAAATTCAAATAGTATGCCTTATCCTGAAAAAGTTGAACAATTCCTGTATTATGTTTGTAATTTTTATGAATAAACTATGTTACTGAATAAATAATAATGAACCCTGCCACATTACCTCTTGTCATTAAATTATTACTTTGTGCTATTGACAGTGCAAATGCTTTTGGAGCTCAAAGTCAAAGTTGAACTTATTGTCACATGCACAGGTACAATGAAAAGCTTACTTGCAGCAACATCACAAGCACATAGCATCAAATACACAACATTCACAAGAAAAATATAAATTAAACATAAATTATACAAAATTATGCAAGAAAGGACACAATCAGAACAAAAAAAAAGTCCATTGTAGTGCAAAGTGGTCAAAGTAGGCATAGTGTTGCTATACTGAGGTAGTGATTAGGGTTGTGCAGGTTGGTTCAAGATCCAAATGGTTGAAGGGAAGTAGCTGTTCTTGAACCTGGTGGTGTGGGACTTCAGACTTCTGTACCTCTTGCCTGATGGTAGCTGCAAAACGATGGCATGGCCTGGATGGTGGGGAACGTTGATGATGGATGTTTCCTTCTTGAGACAGCGCCTCCTGTAGATACTGCCGATGGTGGGGAGGGATGTGCCCGTGATGTATTGAGCAGAGTCCACTACTCTCTGCAGCTTCTTACATTCCTGCGCATTCGAATTGCCGTACCAGACCATGGTACAACCAGTCAGGATACCTTCAACAATAGAGCTGTATAAGCTTGTTAGAGTTTTTGGTGACATGCTGAACCTCCTTAACATTCTAAAAAAGTATAGACGCTATTGCGCCTTCTTGGTGATTGCACCTATGTGCTGGGCCCAGGACAGATCATCCGATATGTTAACGCCCACGAATTTAAAGCTGCTGACACTCTCCACCACTGATCCACCAATGTAGACCCAGCGTATGTTTGCCCTCTTTCCCCTTTCTGAAGTCAATAATCAGTTCTTTAGTTTTACTGATGTTGAGCAAGAGGTTGTTATTGCGGCATGGTTCAACCAGGTGCCCTATCTCGCTCCTGTACACTGATTCATCACCACCTGTGATTCGTCCAATGACAATGGTGTTGTCGACGAATTTGTACATGGCATTGGAGCTGTGCTTAGCTGATGTGCAGAGCTGGAAGTAGTGATCGGGGTAGAGATCCCTTGGCAGGGCTGCGCAACACTGGATAAAACAAAATGGTGCAAATTGTTGGGCTTTCCTTAGCTCTTCCACAAGTTCTGGCTGATAAGTGAACACTGTATGGAAATTCACCATTTTGTGAAAATTTATATTGTTTTAATATTTTTGCACACATATTTCATTTGTGCCTGTAGATACATACCCGATGTCTTTATAAGTACTTGGAAAATTATATATAACAGGCCAGTTTAACATCTGAATATATGTACACTTTTAACTTCCATTGTCATGCAGCATCTGGATTTTCTTGAGCCAATGTTCGGGCTGATTGGATACTAGGCAAAGTGCCATAGGAAAATCAGGTAGGATGGAACATATCTATAGGGAACAATGCCATGGTCATTATTATTTTCCATCTATTTGAATGGAAAATCAGAGGAACTATTATATTTTTGTGTACTCACTGCTGTCAAGAAATCCAACAGGAGTAAGAAGAGGAAGATTGGCCCTGTAGTGGTTTGACTTTAACTGTAAAACCCATTTTAAGCACAGGTAAGTCTACTCCAATTCTTGTTGCGACATGAATTTATTCTGCTGGTTGGATCGTCTGTTTCCCCAGGCTGTGAACTCTGCTACACCTGGCATTTCCTGGTGGTCTCCCTCGCAAGTACAACCAGGCTGGAGTCTGCTCAGCTGGGCTCTCTGGGAGCACATTACCCCCACCCCCCCCCCCCCACCCAGTGCAGAAATGACTGCCCATTATAAGCTTTCCTGATTAACCCTTCTAGTAACTTCAACAGGAAGAAGGCCAGACAGGTTGTACAATAGGTGGGAACTTCAACCGTGCCTGTTTTACATCAGACCCCAAATCTAGAAGTGTCCCTCTATATCCCAAACAAAAATGGGTGTGAGTTGGCCAGAAGTACATGGCCAAATAGTACATGACACATGAATGATAGAAAAATAGGGGGCTATGTGGGAGGGAAGGGTTAGATAGATCTTAGAGCAGGATAAAATGTCTGCACGACATTGTGGGCCAAAGGGCCTGTACTGTGCTGCAATGTTCTATGTTCTATGTAAGTACTGAGGAGATTATTCAAAAGGAGGCTATATTGTTTGAACTTGGATTTAAATAGGTTTTAGGGATTCATACTACATGAGTTAAAGTCATTTTTATACTCAATGAAAATTAAAACAAGGCAGATGCTGAAAATCTGAGATGAAAACAGGAAATGCTGTAGACACTTAGCAGGTCCGGCAGTATCTGTGGGAACAGAAACAGGGTCAATGGAGAAAGACTGGAAACATTGATTCTATTTCTCTCTGCACAGATGCTGCTTGACCTGCTGAGTGTTTCCAGCATTTTCTGCTTTTGTTCCATTTTACATGCAGCTTGATTTTTTTTCTTGCATTGTGATCAATTCAATTCTTTCTCATTGTCATTTCTACACTTTGCCCTTTTGCCTGAAGATTATTCCCTTTTCGTTTCAGTTGCGTAAAGCAATGAACTCATTAAGTAGCATTATGATATGACCTGGAAACCGATTAAAACGACCCATCGCTTAACAATGTTTCCACTCAGAAATAATCACGGAACTGCGATTAAAATATTCACAAGCCCATTTTCTGGACAAGTTTGCTGCTGTTTTGCACCTTCCGGTATCTGGCCCGTTTCGTTTCCATCAACCTAATGTGAATACAAGCCGACCCAACAAACGGATGCGTGTTTTGATAAGCCCTTGAAACTTAACCTTATCATTCCCTTATTGGAACATGTCAGCGATTGTCAGAAGAAGCAGCAAGTTCTATTTTCAGATTGAGCCGCTGACTTGGGACTTGGGCCAAACTTCTAATTTACATAAGGAAGTCACAACAGTCGTTACTGTGCATCAGAATCAGAACACACACAAAGCGCCTCAACCCTAATAAATAGAAGACTGTCAAAAGCCCTTAAATGTGGGCACGAATCTGGATGTACTTATAGTGGGCTTGGATGCTTTGTTACCTGTGTCACTGCGTAGTTAAAGCTGTTTGGCAACAATAAGGAAATGACGGTATAACTGCATTCCAAAGATTTGAACTTAAAGATTAAAATATTAATTTTTCATAATTAATATGTCAGTTCTTCCTATATTCAATAATTGGCTTTGCATTTAAAGGAAGGTAATAAAACATACATGTATTTATAAAACACCTTTAATATTCTCAGTAAAAAGAAATACATGAATTCATCTAGCACCATTTGTATCCTCAAGAATTCCTCCAATGCCTTATAGTCAATAAAACATCTTTGAAGCCTAATGACTGTTGCAGCAGACAATTTGTGCACAGCAAGATCCCCAAACAGGGAGCAGGGCTGAGATATAGACCAAATGTTTTGGTGGTGTTGGCTGAGAAGTAGTTTTGCCCCACACTCCAAGGAGAGTTCCCTTTTCACCATTAAATATTCACATGGTAACTTTAACTTCCAATAGAGAGGACAGATGGGGCAGTTAAATGTATCATCCAAGATAAATTACCAATAAGTTTCAGCCTAGATTAAGTGCTCAAGACTGCTGAGTTGTTTTAAAGCCTGAGTTGTTTTAAAGTTGCTTTAAGGGAGATCTAGTGCCTGGTAAGCCTTGTGCTTGGAGCTCAGTTTAAGGTCAGGAAATCTGAACTTTGCTTTCCTCAGATGGCCAATGGTCATGCTGATCACCTGGAGGCGGTTATCAATCCCTACCTTCATGAAAGGATGGCTCCTTTTAGGGTCTTATCATGGACAATTATTGGCAGGGGAGCAGTGTTGTACAACAGGGTTGGGAGGGGACCCTAATCAAATGCATGTTTAGTGCAACACTCAGACTCTCATGTGCTTCAGTGAACGAGTCAACAGTGACATGGGGCTCAACCTCCAGATGTACCATCTGTGGATGGCAGAGGTGGTGCTTTTGACTAGTTTACTTTTTTTTTGTAGATTGGCTCCAAAAGAGCATCATTATTATACAGGATGCAGTGCATCCAAACATATAAACAAATGAATTAAGAGCAGACGTAGACCATTTGGCTTCTTGAGATCATGACAGCTCTGACTGTAACCTGAACCCCACATTCCCACCTAGTTCCAGTAACACTTTAGCCTCTTGCTTATCATGAATCGATTTCTGCCTTAAAATATTCAAAGATTCTCCTCCCACCATTCTTGGAGGACGAGAGTTCCAAAGTCTGACGACCTGCTGAGAGAAAAAAATCTTACCTAATCTCTGCTTAATAGGTAGACCCCTTATTCTTAACCAGCAATCACTGGTTCCAGATTCTTCTCCAAAAGGAAGCATCTCCACATCTAACTTGGCAAGACTTCCCAGCATCTTATATGTTTCTGTTAAGTTACCTAATCTCTAATGGATACAAACCTAGCCTGTTCAGTCTTTCCTCATAAGAAACCCACCCATTCTGGGTATGAGTCTCGTAAACCTTCTCCGAACTCCTTCCAACGTTTACATTCTTCCTTAAATAAGGAGACAAATTCTGCACAGAGATCTCATTTATGTTCTCACCCATGCCTTACATAAATGAACTATAATGGCCCCCTACCCCTATATTCAGTTCCCCTCATTGTATCTCAGAATTTTCCAATCTTTCACCATTCTTATTTTCCTGTCAAAATGGACAATTTCACATTTTACCACATTATGCACAGTTCTCTAGATCATTGCCCAACCACTGAACCTACCCACATCCCTTTGTGGCCTCCTTATGTCCTACTCACAACTTTCTTTCCTACCCACCTTTGTGATATCAGCGAATTTAGCAGCCATATCTTCAGTCCCTTCATCCAATTTAATTATTTAAGTTGTAAAAAGTCAAGGCTCCAGCACTGATCCCCGTGTTATACAACTCATTACATCGTGCCAACTAGAGAAAAAAAGCATTTATGCCTACTCTCTGTTCGCTGTTAACCTGCCAATCTCCAATCTTCTGTCCTACACTATGAGCTTTCATTTTCAACATAAAAAAAGATAAATGTAGCATCTTTTCCAATGCCTTCTGCAAGTCTATGCCTAATACATCCACTGGCTTCCCTTTATCCACAGCACAGGTTACTCCTTCAAAGAACTCCAATAAATTGGTCAATTCTCTCTCACAAAACCATGTTGACTCTGCCTGATTATATTACATTTTTCAATGGCCTACTATAACACGTAACATGTTTAGCAATAGTTTTTAACATGTTCCCTCTGATGGAGGTTAAACTAGCTGTTCCATAGTTTCCTTCTCTTTCTCTCTCTCACACACACACACACACACACACACACACACACGCACACACACACACTCTCACACACACACTCTCACACACACACACACACACACACACACGTGTGCACACACACACACACACACACACACTTGTATGAAGGAGTCACGTTTCTATTTTTCAATAGGGTGGAAGCTTCTGGAAAATTAAAACCAACATGTCAACCACCTCAGTGGTCAGTTCTTTTCTGAAGTTCCTCTGGACCTGGAGACTTGCCAACCCACAGCTTCAACAAATAGCTCAGTACCACTTCCACAGTGATTACAATTTTGCTGTGTTCATCCCTCCCTTCGATTGACTGACTGACAGCTATTTCACCTTCATTAGCAAAGACCATTGAAAACTGTTGGTTTAATTCATCTGCCATTACCTTATTTTCCATTGTGAATTCCCCAGTCACTTTCAATAGGACAAATGCTCAATTTGTTAACTCTTTTCTTTTTCAAACACCTTTAAAAATTCTCACCATCTGTTTTTACATTTCCAGCTGGCTTTGTCTCGTAGTCCAATTCTTCCTTCCTTTTCAACCTTTTAGTCATTCTTTGCTGTTTGTTATATCCTGTCCACTCATCAGAGCTGACACCCATCTTAGGGATTTATCGTGACCCTGGTTTTAGACACACCAGCCAGGGCAAACATCATCCCTGTATCCTGCTTGTCAAGTCCGTAAGAATTTTGCACGTTTCCTTGAGGTCCCCTCTCATTCTTCTAAACTAGAGAATATAGGTCCTGCCTGCTTCCTTTCTCCTCATACAACAAGCCCACCATCCTAGGAATCAATCTGCTGAATCTATTGGCATGGTGTGACCTACTAGACGTGCATCAGAGCCTCGCCATTTACAACAAATTACACAGACAAAATAACTTAATGTGCTTCCAACTGCCCTCGTTAATCCATCTGGTCTCACCCTATCATAGATATTCCCTTTCTTCTGCCCATCCCTCCTCCACCTCCCCTCCTCCTGAAAACTAACTTGTTTTTCTCTCTTTCCCGATTCTGATGAAGGTTCCCGAACCTGAAATATTAACTGTTTCTCTTTCCACAGATGCCGCCTGACCTGCTGAGTATTTCCAACATTTTTGTTTAGATGTCCAACACCAACAGTTTTTGATTTTTGATGAAAAATTCCCATGCATGAATATAATCAGCAGGTAGCTGACCAACTATCACACTGAGAACAACCTTTGCCAAAGAATGTGGTGTTTGGTGGTGCTGGGGAGTTCATGAAGGGCTCATGCACATTCTCTCATAGCTGGCTTGAGACCGCTCTCAATGATTTTCTCCTCCTGACTGAATGAGGTGAGTGTTTGTGTCCAGTTCACTCTGCAACAGATTCAGTTCCACTCTGATTTTATTCATCTGGTTGAATATTTTCCCCTAAACAACAGAAGGACATCACTAAGGCAATTGAAGATACTGACTAGATATCTCTTCTTACCTATGAAAGTTCAGAACTCTTTACCCAATAGTGCTGTGGGAGTTGAGGCATTGAGTATATTCAAGACAGAGATTGATTAACTTTTGGATATTAAGCATTTGAGGAATCTGGGTTTAGTGCAAGAAAATTGTGCCAAGGTATTAAAAAAATTCAACTTTTGTTTCTTTTTTTTTAAGGAAAATCACCACAATCTCTTCTTGGCATAAAACATGCTTAAACACTTGTGCCCTGTGAAACCTTCCGATTTCCACACGAACAAGAAAAGCTTCACATTCACCACTTATTTCATTACAGAGCTCTCTCTTGAGAGCTTTCATGAAGTTCCCTGCCGTGTAACAACATTCACATCAGTATTAAGGCACACTCGCAGCGTTATTGCAGTGAGGACTTCATGGACTTCACAATGACTGATCTCATGCACTTTGGAGGCATGGTTTGTAGCAACATTGCACTTCCATGGCCAAGAACATTTGCTGTTGGAAATGTCAATCAGCGTCAAGCTTGCCTATTTTTATTGCATCTTCTCTCCGCTTGAAGTAGTTTTTGTTTGTTGGTGTCTAATTTCCGAATGTTGTAGCACTTTGCCTGTTCACAGCAACTTAACAGCCAAAACCTTGCAACAAATGGCACATTACCACAGGTTACAATGCCGGTAAAATCACGTTTAATGTAAGATTGGAAATACTTTTGCTTGGAGCAGTTTTGGAGGCAATGGCCATCTCAGTGCTCTGATTGGTCTGTGGACTGATGCAGCCTTTGATCATGCTTTGTCAGTCACCTGATGTCTTGTCCTGTCCTCTCCTGTGCGCTCTATTTCTTGCAAGCCCTCATAATAACCTCACGAGTGCCCAACGGGTCATGACCCCAACTTTGTGAACCACTTTTCTATGCAATTTGCCTTAAACACTCCGCCTGGTAGTTTCACATTCTTAGCACCATTTGGCTGGAAAAAAATTCTCCCGAATTCTCTATGTTATTTTTGATGACTGTCTTTTATTTATGTTCCTTACTTGGGTGCTGTTCAACTAAATTGTAAAATGTTGAGGCTCCAGCACTGATCCCTGTGTTATACAACTCATTACATCTTGCCAACCAGAGAAAAAAAGCATTCATGCCTGCTCTCTGTTCGCTCTTAACCTGCCAATCTCCAATCTTCTGTCCTACACTATAAGCTTTCATTTTCAACAAAAAAAATATATGTAGCGTCTTTTCCAATACCTTCTGCGTCTATGTTCCTTGCTTGGGTGCTGTTCAACTAAACCCAGTAACTTTAAGGAAAGTCATGCTCTGGAATTGGGATTGGTGGCTTAAGAAAGAGAAAATGAAGTCAGATATAACCTTTACAAGACATTATTAATTCCAGAAAGTACGGATTAAAGTTTAGGATTAAAACTTGCCTTGTAATTGGTGAAGCCACAACTAAGTGTCATTCTGGTACACCTACCTATTGACCAGCGTTTCCAGATGTCTGGTAATAAAACACTCTTTGACTAGCTTCAGTGAGATATAAATGTATGGGAATCTTCTCCAATCTGGTCTATTGAAAGGCAGAGACACAAGAGAGGGCAGATGCTGGAATCTCAAGCAAACCTCCCTTACTTGATTCCATGCCCCACCGTCCTCTCCTATCAGATTCCATCATCTTCAGCCCTCACTTTGGTTGTTGTAAAGTGAATGCATTGAGGATTTACAAGACTATTTCTGCGGAAGGAGAGTTTGTTGTAAGAGGAAAAGCTGATATGGTTGGTACTACGTTCTTTAGATTTAAGGAAAGTGAGAGGAGATCTCATCAAAACTTGTTGAATTCATACAGGTCCTCCCCAGGTTACAGCAGGGTTCCATTCCTCTGAACTCTTTATAACCTGACAGTTCACAAGTCAGAAGTGAGGCCACAAACCGAGTTCCCAGGCAGCAGAAGATGCCTGCAGCCCCGCAGCAGCTCGTAAATCCATCCCACCGGTCTCCCAAACACTTATTCGTATGTACCAGCCATACACAAGTCGGGCATTCGTAACCTGGGGCAGACCTGTAAAGAGCTTCACAGGCTACATTCAGGGAGGATGTTCCACCAGGAGTCTAGAATCAGGGGGCACAGAGTACGGCAAAGCCATTTAGGACTGAAATGAAGAGAAATTTGTTCACTCAAAGGGTGGTGGGTCTTTGGAAATCTGGATCACTGTGGAGGCTCAGTCACTGAGTTCACTAAGGGAACATTTTAGTGCTATTCCCTAAACACTAGGGAATGGTGCTGAGGTACAAGTTCAAGTTCAAGTTTATTGTCATCAGCATACATAAACAGGGTTTAAATGCCACGAAAATGAGCTTTTTGCAGCAGCAGCATGGTAGAATCATACAGTCACACAGCACAGAAGGAGGCCCTTCAGCCCAACACGTCCATGCCGAAATGTACACTACAAACATGACAAGCATAAATTAACATAAATTTAAGTTAACTTAAATTATACCTAACTTGCACATGTGCAAAATAAGCAACAAACTAAACATAATGACACCAAGTTATGAGAGAGAAAAAATATGTAGTCTGAGGTAGTGTTGGGGTTGTTCAGGTCAGTTCAAGAACCTGACAGCAGTGGGGAAGAAGCTGTTTTTGAACCTTGAGGTGTGGGTCTTCAGGCTCCTGTACCTCCTGCCTGATGGCAGCATCAAGAAGAGGGCATGGCCCAGATGGTGGGGTCCCTGATTATGAATATCGCCTTCCTGAGACATTGCCTCTTGTCAATGTGCTTGATGGTGGGGAGAGCTGTACCTGTGACAGAACTGGCTGATTCCCACCACTCTCTGTAGCTTTTTGCGATCCTGTGCTTTGGAGTTTCCATACTAGGCCGTGATGAAAACAGTCAGAATGTTTTCCACTGTACATCTGAATGATAGAACAGACTCAAAGACCAAGATAATCTACCCCTGTTTCCATAAATATAATGGAAATTCAGATTGTATACAGCTTTAATACTTTACTATTAATCAAAATATAAGTTATTAAGCATTCTAGGTGAGTAGATCGATTGTTAGGATTAAGTTACCAGCGCAAAATCACACTGACATTTTCAAGGTAGAGGTGGGAAAATTTAATTTGAGAAATAAATCAGCCATATTCTGACTGAATTACGAAAGAGATGGGCTGAGTGGCTTCTTCTTCCTGATGTTTCTCTGCACCCTAATCATTCAACAAATTAACTTGTCATGTTGCTTATTAAGATCGAACCCTTTAAATGTTGCACCAGACTTCGAGCACTAGTTAGTCACTGTATCCAAATAACAAGTACAGAATCTAGAGCAGTACAATTCAAGGATAGCACTGCAGTGAGGGCAAATGCTAGAGGGCAGCATATTCAATCTCCACCAACAACTTGTTTTATCTAAGCTAAATTTTTAAAAACAGTTGCTTTAATACAGCACTTTCAATATTCTCAACATGTTGATGGTCTATCCAGTTTTTCACAACAAACATCATGGTGTATTCCTGCCACCAGGTGACAGTAGAGGCTTGGACATTTCTCTTTGCTGCTGGAAATCGCAGGAGGGCCTATTCCTGCAGCTGCTTCCTGAGTTGGGCTTTCCATAAACCCAGAAGGAAATTGTCCCAAAGTCTCCTGGAATGAAAGATATCTGCTAGACTCTGCTGCAAACAAGATCAAATGGGCATTAAATGTAGTATGACTTGCTCTTTCCCTTTGAATACTTCAGTTTCTTGGTTATAATAATATTGGAGACAAAGTATGAGTTTGACAGGACTAGGCATTTGGAGGCAGGAGGTGATGTGATGAAACTTCCAGGAGTATGCCCAGAGGTGGACTGGCAGCAGTCTCCAAGGCAATGGTGGCAGGATTTCTGATGTCTCTTTGCAAGATGCAGGCCGTATGGTGATCACCATCAGAGCCCTGAATGCCAGTCTGAAATTTCACCTCAAGCTAAGGCCAAAAACAAAATCACCTAACCTTGGCAGCGGTTCAGGACCCTTTAAGGCTCCTCGCTGATAGCCTCGGACGGGACATTGATATTTGGCTCACTTACTCTTCCGGCAACTCCTGTGATGCAATCAAAACTATTTGGGTTGATTATGGGGCTAGGTTGCTTTTATCCAATAGGTGGCACCATTGGCTCATTAATCTGCCTTTAACAAAACAAGCTCGCTGGCCTGTTCAGGATTTCAGAGAATTCAGGTTTGTTTTCTGAATTTAGATCAAATACAGGTAAAGTTTTAAGACCTCTGATGAACCAAAAGCAGGCAACTGATTGGACACTGGACATTCATTCACAATGTTTAAAGATGGTTATTGAGGAAAACATCACAGTTTTGATCAGATGTGCTGTTGCAGGGGTGGGAAAGAGAGAGGAAATTAATGTAAGATCTTCAGATCTTCATGTATCTTGGATGGCCTTATGAGTAGTTCCAGTATACTTAGAGCAGTGGTTCCTGCATGAGAACCTGCACTGAGTTGAGGGTATTGCATAGACCAAAGGGCTCTCTGTGCTTTAATTCCTGATCCTATTCACTAATCTAGCAATCTAAGTGGGTGGGAGGTTGTAATACTGAAAATATTTGTATTTCTATAATCTCTATGACGATCCCTGCAGGGTCTGTAATGACCATAGCTGAAGACTCAGAATTGGTTCAGAGACCTCAAGGGAGGAGGACAAAGATGCAGCCAGTTCAGTGAGCATATTCCCCAGTGGTTTTCAGATATACCAAATCCTATCTGGACTTCTCTGCAGAATAAAACGTTCAGATGCTCAGGTTCCTCAAGCCTGTCATCACCAAGAAATGTGGCATTCTGCGGGAAGATCTTCAGTTGCGCTCACTCTCTATGAAGCTCAGCTTCACCTTGATGCCTACAGGATCATACCAAGCAAACACTGCAGATCCAATTTTCAGCTCACATCTGCTCTGTATTCACAAAGTTCATATACTTTGAGTTAATATCTTAGGTTGAAGAGCCTGAATGGAAGAGATGAAGGACATTGAGTTAGTCATAGAGTCGGATGGCACAGAAACAGGCCCATCATGTCGGCACCGATCACCGAGCACCCATCTATACTAATCCTATTTCTCTTCTTCCATCCCCATTAACCTCAGCAACCCCCAGCAGCTCCACTACCACTTCTTTATTCTCCTGCCACTCACCTACAATGGGTACAATTTCCATTGGGCAATTAACCTATCAACCAGCACATCTTTGACATGTGGGGGGAAACTAGGGCACATGGGGACAACGTGCAGATACCACACAGGCTGCATCCAATGTTAGGGTCAAATCTGGGTCTCTGGATCTGAGGCAGTAGGGCCAACTGCTGCAGTCCTGTGTCATCCATTTGGTGATCCTACCTTTGGAGGCTTGGCTTCTATGTGGGGCTGGATGGGGCAGCCTATCAGTGGTAGGGTGAGGGGAAGG